>NC_134559.1:16545825-17180160 GCF_025594145.1 Primulina tabacum
TTTTTTTTAAAATTGTAAATTGACACTTAAAATTTCGGAAATTACATTTTTAGTCCCTTAAATATCGAAAATTGTACTTTGGGTCCTTACATTTTCAGAAATTACAATTTAGCCCCTTAAGTTTTCAAAATGTTCAATTTGGTCCTTAAACTTTCGAGAATCACAATTTAGCTCCTAGATTTTGGTTAATTGTATTGCGGTCATTATATTTTCAAAAATTTGCATTTTTGCCCCAAAATTTTCAGAAATTGTATATTAGTCCCTCCAAAATTTCGAAAATACTCTAACATGTCCAAAGTAATGATTTTCTCAATTTTTTGGCAATAAAAATTTTATTTGAAATAATTACATCCTTTACATAAATTAAGGCTCAAAAATCATGTCCAAGTTCTATAGTTTCCAATTTCATCCCTTAATTCCAACTATGGTAAAGCATACAACCTCATTTCCTCTAGGTTATCCTTAATCCCAAATCAATTCTAATTACCAATTTAACATTTCAGAAAGTGTCTAAGCTTCTCAGTAGCATCCCTAGCAATGGGGGGCACAAAGTGACCGTCCCTATCGAACTTCCTCACAAACTCAGCCACAGAATCGTCTCCCTGATGGAGATTCATAAATTCCTTCTTCAATCGTCCTCGGACGTCATTAGTTAAGTACTTCTCATAGAATATTTTCTTGAATCGAGCCCACGTAAGAGTAGCGAGATTAATACCATGCTCAGCTCCTTCCCACCATAAAAAAGCATCATCTATAAACTTATATGTATCACACCTCACGCGATCAGCATTTCCCATATTCAAATAGCAAAAGTGCACCTCAAGTGCTCGAATCAAAGCCTCAGCAGCAAATAGGTCAGTGGTGCCAGAAAATTCCTTCGGCCCTAGCCTCCGGAACTGATCATAGATGTCATATTGTGGCCTAGGAGCCTGCTGGAGGTGGGTGTGAATTAATATGATGATCCTCAGCATTCTCTATCTGCCTATCAGTATTTGGTGCGCGTCTAGGAGGCATTATATCTGAACGTTATCCAAATTCTAAATGTAACCAACATGCATTTAAATATAAGTTTTCTAATCATGCAATATAAACTAATCCATTTTATAATTTTAAGCATATGTAATCATGCAGGTATCATTATGAAAATTACATAAAGCATATAAACTTACAAATTTGAGGCTTGAGAACTGAGCTTCCCGGCACTGATGGAGGCACAACCTTTAGCAGGAACATTGCTATGATACCAACTGAAACGTCCACTACTCGTTTTTTTTAAAATACACTAGAATTTTTATTTTTTTTATATCCTATTAATTTCCCTAGTCTCGGCAGAATTTAAAATACACACACATATATACTTTAAAATACCTTGCACTATTTTAAAAATAAAACATCCAACCATATTTGAAAATCCAAAGGAAATAGTTCAAAACATAAAATCATCAAATGTTTGCAACTCATAACTTAGCAATAAAACTAAATCTATCAACCTCTCAAAATCCACTCAAAAGCATAATAAAATCCGTAAAAATATATTTAACATAAACTTAAAATCATAAGTCATAATCATAAGTGCGGAAAATCAAGTGCTGGTCCTCAGATTATGTGCACCTTCAGTCTAGTCAGATCAACCATCAAGACCTCCACTAGCATCAACATCATAGTCACCTGCATCGATCACACTTAGTGAGTCTAAAGACTCAGCAAACCATATTCTTGATAACAAATCATACGTTTACAAATCAAATGCAACAGTAAAAATACTTTGACTTAAAATAACATTTTCATATTATGCATAAACATTAACATTTTCGTATCATCATAAACATATTCATATTCATCATATACATATAAGTTTTAATTTTCGTTGAATTCATATCATTAATTATGATTTTCGTATTAGGGGTCGATGGATCGATCTACATGTAACCACAGTACTAGGCGGTGGGGACATCAGCGACACTCTCACCCGTCAACTGAGCCTTGGTATTCCGTATTATCGTATCACCGAGTCATCGTATTAGTCACAATTACTTCACTTCCTTCAACATTTCATATTCTAATCGTTTTATAAAAATTAAACATGCATAAATCGTTTTTCTTTTAAACCAAGTATGCAACATATCTTTTAGTCTAAATGTTTCATCATAAAATTCCATAAACATTTACAATAATCATATTAACATATTTTACAGCATTCAGGACATTGCCATGACGTTAACTATTTTTCTGGTGTAAAATGACTGTTTTACCGCTAGACGTAAAATTTCACGATTTTGACTATTTATTATTTCCGTTGACTCTACACCATCTCAAATAATTATTTAAGTTTATAAATTTTTTTTGATATTTTTATTTAGATTAATTCATGGCTTTTTATTTATTCTTTAATTATAAATTTGTAATATTTTTTAATCGGAATTACATTCAAACTTTAATATAAAATTCTCAAATTTCAAACATAAACTTTTATTTACTTAATCTACCCTTGTTACGCATGGACCACCCCCGTGGACCCACAATTCAAGCCTTCATCATTGAAACCCTAATTACGAACCAAGAACCAAACCTTCGAACCATCTCCTAATTCCTTCGAGCCGCACCCGAGCCAGGCCCTTCCCAGACTCTCTATGGACCATGATGGACCCACTGGACCCTTAGGACTCGACCCTAACTCGCTCGAAGCCACCTACGCTAGAAGCAAGTGCCGCGGTCGAGAACCCCAAGTGCACTAGGACTCTTCAAACCTAGTTAGAACTCTAACTATCGAGCCAGCCCCTGACCCAGCCCCTCGTGAACCATCTCAGGACCCTAGAGACCTAGCCTAGCCCAGCCTTAACCACCATGTCCGAGCCACAAGTCCCTGCGCACAGCTTCATCCCTCGACAAGCCGCATTAGGACTCCTTCCCAGCCATTGTGCTCGAGCTCTAACGTGGCTAGCACTCCTCTCCTGACCTAACCACGCCCCAGTCCAACCCTGTTCGGCCCAAATCATAGCCATGCATGGTTGTTAACCTTAACCGGAGCCCTTGACAATAAAATCTAAGGCTTCGGTTCCAACTTGTTTCAAATTTATGTGCGTGCCTTTGTGTATTTTACGCACGAAAATCCGTTGACGGTGCGAAGAACGGCGACGAGAAAACTCTAGGCTGAGTTCCCTTGAAAATTTTGAAACTTTTCCCTTGAAAATAAATGTGTACCGTGTGTTTTAAGGGAAGAAAGAGTTATGGTGTTGAGGGAGAAGGGGCGTGTAGTTTATAAAATAATGGGGGTAGAGTTTTGGGCTTAATATTAGATAATAACACTTGTAAGCAGGCTTGGACCCATTTGTATGCAACAATAGGCACAATAGCCCAAAAGTGCATTTAAAAATTATTTCGTTGAGGAAAGTTCGTGAAATTATTAGCCGAGCTGTCAAAAATTTGTATTTTTGATGAAAATCGAATACAGATAAAATTTATTTCTCGGCATATAAAATCACCTAAAACTCCTTATTTTCAAAAATAATAAAAAACATCAAAATTATTTAAAATAATTAAAAACAATTATTTAATAAAAATATTTTCCATTTTTCAGCCATCGGTCTCCGTTTCTCGATCGCAACTCGAACAACATTTATAAATATATTTTAATGCATTCAAGAAGAAAAATACTTTAAAATCACCTAAACATATCAAACATAATTAATTTAAGCAATTAAAATAATTTAATTAGTTATTTCTCATTTTTCCTAGATTTGCATGCAGTTGGATTACGTCGTCTTAATATTGGACCTTAAAATAATCCTTCCAACTCTTTTATCTATAAAGCTAGTGCGGAAAATAAATTACTCTAGGGAGTGTATTGCCGCACTCGATCCCTTCAAACTTCAGCGCCTCTTATAAAATTTTACATGCAACATGCAACTAACATTTATATTATGCATCATAAAAGAGTTTAAAAGGATTTTAGCATATAAAATATAAAGCAGTAAAAACTCACACATTTGAGGCGTGACTTTTTGCGCTTCTCGGAGTGACAGTACACAACCCTTTGGGGATCCTTGGCTCTAATACCAACTCAAAGGTCCAATAATTTTTTTTTTAATAAATCATAAACTCGAAAATTTTTAATTATAATCACTTAACATTTTCATAAATCATAATAAATTAACAAATAAAATCTCAAGTGCCCAAAAACTCTAAATCGTCAACTAACCAAAAATCATATATTAACCTTTAAAAAGATCAATTAACATCAAAATAAAGCATAAAAATCCCTAATAAAATCATTAATAATAATCCTTATAAATCTTTAATCTATCAAGAAAGTGCGGAAAATAAAAGTCCCTTGGGAGTGAACTGTCGCACTCGATCCCCTCAAATGTCAGTGCCTCTTTATATCATCAAATCCTGCAACATTCAAACTAGTGAGTCTAATGACTCAACACGTTATAAACATGAGAAGCAAGTAATACATATATAATCACATGCAATAAAATCATACTTTTATTTAAAAATAGCTTTTAAGCATAAATATATCGTAAATAGTAAAATCATTTAATCGTAAAACTTTCAATCATTTATCAGTTTGGGTGAAGTTTGACCCTTGAAAGTGACTAGATTTTATCCTCTGGTCGACTGATCGTATTTCAGCTCCACATGGCCCATGGGGGCGGGCACTAGGCTCCGTCATAGAAATACGATAGTCGGGCTCGTCCTGGGCCTTTTCCCGTAAACAAGCTCTCTCTAGGACCTTTTCCCTCACGACATCTCCACAAAATTGTAAGTTCTCCGTTCCTTCTTAAAACGAATCACCCACATATCATATATCATTTGTCACATTCAATTCACATCCCTCAAAATATTTTTTTTCCTTTTCTTTTAAATCATAAAATATCATAGCTTTCCAAAAATAATATTTTAACAGTAAAAATTGTACAACTTTACCATTAATCATAAAATATCACATTTTCATCAAAAGCATCATTTTAAATTATTTAACATGCGTTATGACTCTTTGGGACGCTACCAAGCTTTTACTAATTACCCAAGTGTAAAATGACCGTTTTGCACCTAGATGTAAAATTCCCGATTTTGACTTTTTCTTATTTTTAATGACACGGGCTTATCTCAATAATTATTTCAACATAATTCTAATTTTCCAAAATTTTATTCATCTTAATTTGAGGCTTTTAATTTAATTCTTTAATTAATAATTCGTGAGGCGTTTAATTCCTAAATAAATTCAAAACTTAATGTTTTCTTCTCAAACTTTAAACATTGACTTTTTATTACCTAAACTACCCTTGTTAGCCATGAACCACCCCTATGGACCCATGGTTTAAATTATGTTCATTAATTTTGAGATTTTGACCCTTGATAGAACCCACTGAGTCATCTACCTATTTTCTCGAGCCACGGTCGATCCAACTCGAGTCAGACCCAATCCAAGCCATCAAGGGACCTCCTGACCAACCCTGACCCTTAGAACCGGATCCTTCACGCTGCACATGTGAGAACCCGAATTTAATTATTCAGTATTTGGCAAGAATTAGAAATAATTATTTTAAGTGCTAAATTAAAATAATTACGCCAAATAATTATACTTGTGAGTTAAAAATATGTATTAGAAAATATCGGAATTATAGACGATATTAAAATGCATATCGGAATTTAATAGCACGCGAGAGTTGTAATTTTTGGATCGGGTCACATTCTAGCAATTGGGCTAAATAATTGAATTCATGTATATAGATATGTGTTATAGGAAGCCCATTTGCCCCAAGCCCAATCCATTTCTTCCTTTAAATCTCTCGTTTCTTCTACAAGCATCCATTTCCTTCTCTTCTTGCATCTCCTCTAGCTACCGAGCTGTTGCTTCATTAATTTTCCAGCCTCTTGCTTGTCATTTTTCTTGGTTCTTTAGAGTGTGAAGAGGTCGATTCTAACTCTATTTCAGTTCAAAGGAAGCTTTTGAAGGTAATCCCTAAGCCTAGGTTTTAAAAGTTTGTCCATGGAAGAAGTTGGTTGCTGTTTTTTTCGAGTTGCAGGTTTTTGAGTTCTGTTTTTTGGGTTTTTGGTGTGTTGTGCTCTAAGATTCTTGACTTTTTGTTCATAAATAACATATAGCTCTATGTCTAAGCTTTCTGTAGTCACTGACGAAATGGAATTCCAATTAAAAACGAATTTGATATGATTTTTTTTACCAAACTGTGTCAAAATTGAAGGCTGTGTTGGAGCTGTGCAGATTAGCTTCTGTAATTCGAGTTTATGACATTTATGTTCTCAGTGTTTGAACTTGTGATTCAAAAGAGAGTTGTAGAGCTATGCGTTTTCTTCGTATTGATATAAGATTCGTTAAAATTCAATAAGAATTGAGGTCGTTATGCTGTTTTTGCCGGAACTGCTCAGTACAGACTTCTGTCCGTGAAGTGTGCATGTAGTAGCGCCTTCTTGTTAATTCTGGGATTATTCTGTTAGGATTCTGGAATTGGTTTCTTCTAGGAAAACTTAGATATTTGAGTTGTATTTCATCTCCAATTGGCGGATATTGATTTGAGTAAAAAATGAGTTAGATATGAATTTTATACTTCTAAGTGTCGAAACAAAATCTGTCACAAACCTTGCATCTCATGGTTGCTGGTTTCGAGCGTTTTTCAGTGTCGAGATGATTGAATTTCATGTTGAAGTCTTCTGATGAAATATGGAATTTTGAGTTAGGATTCCAGCCATGTATGATAAGTGTGTTTTGGTTAAGTTTTGCTTGAGTTATGGCCTTACAACCGAGCTTAGGTCCAAGCTGGAATTAGTAAAATTGTTTTTGGCTAAGAGTTGAATATTTATTTGATGGTAATTAATTATTTGCCACAGGTTTTAGTAGCCAGGAAGCACCGGGGAGTTTATAAACTATTGTGGTAATTTAATTTGAAGGTTAAGGTACGGATTGATCGATTCCTTACAGCGTCTATAACGACGTGTAATTAAATTGATGTGATTTTATGAAAAGTATGTGTTTATGTGCTTTTTGTGCTGTTTGGATGTATTTCAAGATTATTTCTCAAAATTTTTTAAATAAATCTGAATTTTTAAATATATTGGAATAATCTATGGATTTATATGCATTGTTGAGCACGCATTCATATCGAGCCATGACTCCGTTGTTTCCGAGATCTCTATTTACTCTTGGATGATTTATTTAGACATCAGAGCCGAGGGCGTTTAAGCGTCACACCTCTGATGACTAGTGGAAGGGCCGAGCAGTTCTGCACACTGACACCCCTGACGCAGATGTGCAGGGCCGAGGGCGTATTTGACACGTCACACCCCTGGCACATGTGGCCACAGTTGTTGCTTTCGTTTCTTTGGATCCAGTTTGATACCCGAGATTATTGGTACCCTACATGCATTGCATTGCATTGATTTTATCACATGTCATTTATTTATGTTGTAATTTATTTGATCTTCGTACTAGGGTTTGACCCATGTCCCTCGGGGCTGCTGTGGTTTGTTTTGTGATTCCATAGCAGGTTATACAGGTGGTTCTGATGCAGCTGGCGGAGCGTTTGCCAGTGGAGCCTAGTGAGTCGGTTTGAGTTGGGAGTCCCCATATATACTTTTTATATTGAGTCATTTGCCGAGGAGATGCCTCGTGTATTTGTATGGTTATATTTTGAGTGTTGGATATTATTTGGTGTGATCGAGCCTAGCTGGCTCTATGTGCAATTGGTAATTCTGTTTGTTTTATTGGACTCTATTTTCGAGTATAAATGTTTTGTTGTGTTGTTTTGGAATTTTTGGTATGTCCTATTTACGGGGAGGTCATGCCGAAATTTCTGTAGGCCCAAAATGGAAAATTTTTATTCGTTTTCGCTGTTTACGCTAATAAATCCTGTTGTTTGATAATTAAAAATTAATCAGGAGCACAGGCCCTCACAGTTGGTATCAGAGCGTAACTGGGGTATGCTCGAATTAGAGTCTAGGACACTCGAGTTTAGACAAAAATAAATTGATTGCGTATTTGATTTACTACTTGCTCTTTATTTGATTTGCATGCTATGATTATTTAACTTAGCTTAGATAGAGCTGGTAGTGAAATAAGTTTGACGCTTCGTTTATTTGTACCTAGTGGAGTATGTTTTAAATTTCCTTGAACCCCTTCAGTGCTTACTATTATTTTTCTGCTTGTGGATTAATCCTTGTGTCTTGTAGAATGGCACCGGGAGGAAGAGGCAGAAAAGGAAAAGAAGTTATCCAAGAGTCTGAAGCTCAGAACATAGGGAATACTGAGGGTATTGACAGAGGTAGACGTGGCCGCCCTAGAGGAAGGGCAAATCAAAATGTGAATATAGAGGTAGAAGTAGAGCAGGAGCCACCAATTCGTCCGAAAAAGCAGGTTGCAAGAAATGTTGAAGTGGATCGCGAAGTTCAGCAGCTGACCCAAAGAATGAGAGAAATGGAGTTAGTGATTGCTAGATTCCAAGATATGCGTCCTCCAAAATTCTTTGGAAATGAAGGTGGTGAAAAAGCAACGGCATGGCTGAAGAGTATGAATTATTTATTTAATTTGGTGGAGTACACTCCAGAACTAAGACTCAAGTTAGCTGTTTACCAACTCAAAGATCGAGCACAACTGTGGTGGGAAGCCACAGAGGAAGCAATCCGAGAATCTGGTCAGATAATTTCATGGGAGGTAATCCGTACTCATTTTATTCAAGAATACTCGCCTCCATCTTATTATTCTGCTAAGGAAGCCGAGTTCAATCAGTTAGTTCAGGGAAATATGTCAGTGGGAGAGTACGCCTCTCAATTTTCTGCTCTACTAGCTTATGTACCTCATGTATCAAATAGTGATCGATCCAAGCTTTCGCGTTTCATGCAAGGACTAAATCGGACGATACATACGTTGGTTATGACTGGAGCACCAACTACTTATGCAGAAGCGGTAGAGAAAGCAAAGAATATTGAGGCTAGTTTGCTTTGGGGAGGATCACAATAGGTTCCATCTTTTACTTCCCAAGGGTCCGGGAGTAGCATTCAGATGCCCGTGGGCATACCTCCTTATCAGCCTCCACAGTCAAACCAGCCACTGAAGAATCAGAAATTCAGAGCTAAAGGAAAGCAATTTAAGAAGAAGTCTTACAGTAGTTAATCTAGTTCAGGCAGTTCTCGTGGAGGAAGACCTAGTGGTTATGTTCGAGATTCTTGTGGGAGATGTGTAGGTAGGCATCCTACTACCCAGTGCACAGGAGTTCAAGGAGACTGCCATACATGTGGATTACCAGGGACATTATGCGAGAGTTTGTCCTAATGCGGGAAGACATCAGTATCAGCCCTCACAGTTTAGCCAGTTTCCACGAGCCCCAGTGCCTAGACCATCTACTCCACAGCCTAGCTACCAACAGCCGAGAGGATCTGCTCAGCAGTACTTTCCAGGACCTCAGTAGGCTAGGGTGCATGCTTTGACACAGGACCAGGCTCATGAGACGCCCGGAGGGGTCATTGCAGGTATATGCTTTATTTTTTATCATCCTGCACGTCTATTGATAGACACGGGAGCATCTCATTCATTTTTGTCTGCTGCATTTATCGATGAGCATGAGATAGCTACTACCTTGTTGTTGGATACGGTGTCTGTGTCTACCCCTGCTGGTGTGTATTTGATGTCTAATCAGATAGTTCTGAACTGTGTGATAAGATTTGATGATAACCTTATGATAACTAATCTAATCAAATTATCTATGTCTGACTTCGACTCTATTTTGGGAATGGATACTTTGTCGAATTATCGAGCCACCGTTGATTGTTTCCATGGAGTTGTCAGATTTAGACCTTATTTTGGCGATAAGAGGAACTTTTATGGTAATGATTCTCAGTCACGCATTCCATTAGTGTCAGCAATGGAAATTTTTAGACTACTATCGGCAGGGAATGAAGGATTCATGATTTATGCAGTTGATGTCACCCAGGAAGAAATGTTGAAAGTTTCAGATATTCCTGTGGTAAAGGATTTTCCTGATGTATTTCCTGATGAAATTCCTGGCTTTCCGCCTCAAAGGGAAATAGATTTCAGTATTGAGTTAATGTCAGGGACGAATCAAATTTCTAGAGCACCGTATCGTTTGGCTCTAGCGGAGTTGAAAGAACTCAAGGAACAATTACGAGACTTATTGGAGAAAGGTTATATTAGACCAAGTATGTTACCTTGGGGAGCTCCAGTATTGTTTGTAAAGAAGAAAGATGGGACGATGAGGATGTGTATTGATTACCGGCAGTTTAATAAAGCTACAGTGAAGAATAAATATCCACTCCCGCGTATCGATGACTTGTTTGATCAGTTGCAGGGTACGTCTGTGTATTCCAAGATCGATCTTCGTTCTGGATATCATCAGCTTAGAGTTAGAGAAGAAGATGTTCCTAAAACTGCATTTTGGACACGTTATGGGCATTATGAATTCTTAGTCATGCCTTTTGGATTGACTAATGCTCCAGCGGTTTTCATGGATTAGATGAACCTGACCCTCACCGACCTTGAACCACACCCAACCCCAGCCAAACCCAGCCCCTGACCCTAGACCAGCGCTGCAAGCCACCTGAACAAGAAGCATCAGTCGTTTGCTTAGATGCTCTTCCATGATTTGCTTGAGCCCACGTCGAGCCACCCAGCATAGCCCCCTGAATCGAACCCTTCCTAACCCTCTTTGGACCATTCTGAGCCATCACCTAGACAATCTAGCCCAGCCCTTAACCCCTCGATTGGTGCAGCTCCTCGGCCGTGCAAAATACAAGCAATGGAAGAGCCCATGCGATCATGGACTCTTCCTAATTAACTAGCCACGGGTCCTAGCCATGCCAGGACCTACCAGAGCCTAGTAAAAGACCCTGACCGAGTCCCAACCAGCCCTGGCCGAGCCCCAATTGACCACACCCAAGACGCACCCCTATGGAAGCTAATCATGTGAATTGTGTCCTAGAAAAACCCTAGGTGTTCATCCCTTGTTCAAGCATGATTCCAGCATGTATTTTCCCTTGAATTAATCATTTTCTAACCCTATATCGTCCTACGTTGGCAGCGTACTCGTTGGAAATCATATCACGATCACTTATACGTAAAAACAATGAAACTTTTGAAAATATTTGACAAAATGTTAAACCATCGACCGTAAATATATTACATGCAAAAACAATTGAAACATGCATATTATGATTTGAATGATTCGTAAAAGGCTTTAGAAAACGTGCATGTGCGTTTAAAAGGCTCGAATATTCAATCGTTGGCGAGGATGCGAAGTTGGACGACCGAACGACGAAAAACCCTAGCTTTTCTTCTTTCTCAAATTCTCAAAAATGGTATGTGTTTAGTTGTGTATTTGTGGCTGATATAAGGCTGAATAATGGGGTGGAAGAAGCCCTAGGTTCTTATTTATAATTTTAATTAACACGATAATTGGCTTTGGTTTTGGGCCTCTTAGTATGAGCAATTGGACCAACTCAATTGAGTTAAATTGAGCTCAATAACTCTTTATTTAATTGAAACATAAAATTTTATAAAAATTAGTTTCCAATAATAATAATTTTGATCGTTTAAAAACTCCTTGTTTGACAAAAATCGGTTTTCCGGTAAAAATCGAGCTTGACTCGTAAAATAATTCGAACTATACTATTTTGAGAAAAATTAAATCATTTTTAATCATATTAGGAAGCCTTAAAGTATTTAATGAAAAATAAATATTCTTTTCTTGGTCGTCCCAGTCTCCTTTCCCAGCCTATTATCGAATATTCGGGTAAGTAAAATCCTTCAATTTCATGAAATCATGTCATGTAATCATTTAATCATGCAATCATACCTTTAATCATTTAATAAATATCAATTAAGCATTTAAAATCAATTAAATAAAATAATTAAGCAATTCAAATAATTTGCATGCATGTGGTTTACGTAGGTTTGGTTTTTCCGACGTAACAAATTTCCCCCCTTAAAAGAATTTCGTCCTCGAAATTTGCCTTGTCTTGATAAATTCAAAGCTTGGCTCCCCTAATCACTTCATATTTAACCCTCTTAGCTTAATTCTTACTCTATATTTTGGTCCCAAAATCTCAAAGATTGAATTTCTAACCCAAAATCTTCAATGTCGACACATAAATCAACTCTATTTTCCTTTAAGTGCTTCATTATCCCAAACAATTCCCTTAACCAATTTTTAACATTTCATGCAATAAAAGCATCGAAAGAACGTTAAACGACGAGGTTACCAGAATTAGTGTTGTGTCGGCTCTGCCTCAGCCTCAGCCTCCTCATCTTGCATCACATAGACCCTTCCAGTCGTGGGTTTCATGGGCTTTGTGCAATCCCCAGCCATGTATCCCAATTCCCTGCACTTGTAGGTTCCCCACATGCACATGCCATAATGTGCACGATTGCACTCTTTGCACAGTAGTTTCTCATCAGTCTTCGGAACGTTCCCTCTAGGTGGTTGTCCTTGTGGTTTTGGTTCTGGTTGCTTAGATGGTCCCGTATAAGGCTTCTTATTATTTTGACTAGCTTGCTGAGCACGATTCCTCTTTCACTGTAACTCCCACTCAATATCCTTCAGTGAGTGATAGGCTCTAAAAGCTTTGGCAACGACAGTAGTGTAACCAGTGGGATCGCCGAGCATCACATCACGACGGATAGTCGGCCTCAAACCATCAAGGAAGTGTCGTAATTTTTCAGCAGCATCATTCACAATCAAGGGAACAAAGTGACAGCTCCTATCAAACTTCTGCACAAATTCAGCAACAGACCAATCCCTCGACAGATACTCATAAACTCTCTCTTAAGCCTATAACGAACATCAGAAGTGAAATATTTATCATAGAACACCCTCTTGAAATCCTCCCATGTCAATATCGCTAGATTCACTCCTCGTTCTGCCCCCTCCCACCATAAGGAAGCGTCGCCCTTCAGTAGAGAGTGCAACGAACTCGGTCAGCGTCCGCCATATCCATGTAATGAAAAATCACATCTAAAGATCAAATCATCCTTAATTATCGAATGGATCAGTAGTGCCATGAAAATCCTCGGGGTTCATCCTCCTAAAACGCTCATATGCAGCCTCTGGTCTAACCCCCGCTCCATTTCTTACATGTTGCTCTAGTAAACGAGCCATACCGGCTAGTACACGGGCACTAGCATCTTGATTAGGTGGGGGCTGTGGAATCTCCTCCTCATGTCTATCCTCATCATTTCTACGCAAAATCCTTCTAGGAGGCTTCTCTGTATACGTCGTCCGAACCACGTAACCAACATGCATTTAAAATTTTACATGCAACATGCAACTAACATTTATATTATGCATCATAAAAGAGTTTAAAAGGATTTTAGCATGTAAAATATAAAGCAGTAAAAACTCACATATTTGAGGCATGACTTCTTGCGCTTCTCGAAGTGATAGTACACAACCCTTTGGGGATCCTTGGCTCTAATACCAACTCAAACGTCCACTAAATTGTTTTTATAAATCGTAAACTAAAAAATTTCTAATTAAAATCACTTAAGATTTTCATAAATCATAATAAATTAACAATTAAAATCTCAAGTTCCCAAAAACTCTAAATCGTCAACTAACCAAAAATCATACATTAACCTTTAAAAAGATCAACTAACATCAAAATAAAGCATAAAAATCCCTAATAAAATTATTAACAATAATCCTTCTAAATCTTTTATCTGTCAAGCAAGTGTGGAAAAAAAATGTCCCTTGGGAGTGTACTGCCGAACTCGATCCCCTCAAACGTAAGCTCCTCTTTATATCATCAAATCCTACAACATTCAAACCTAAGGAGTCTAATGACTCAGCACGTTCTAAACATGAGTAGCAAGTAATACATATATAATCACAAGCATTAAAAACATACTTTTACTTAAAAATAGCTTTTAAGCATGAATAAATCGTAAATTGTAAAATAATTTAATCGTAAAGCTTTCAATCCTTTATCATTTTGGGTGAAGTTTGATCCTTGAAAGTGACTAGATTTTTATCCTCTGGTCGACTGTGATGGATCGTTTGTGCGAGCGCCTTTGAAGGTATTTCGCACACAACAACCTTCAATGAGCTTCAATAGCTCGTGTTCTAAGAATATTAACACCGATGAATTAAATCGAGTTTGGTTTTAAACCAAGCGAAAGAAACTCGAAGTAATCCTTTGTAAGGAAAGCTGAAATGTTAGAAAGTATTTTAACTTGTGTAAACTGACTAACTGAAAGAACACAGATTAGTTTTTGCATTCTTGTATTTCAGTTATGGCAACAACTGAACACACGAACACTCTAACTAATCAAAACGATTTTAAAGCGATTGATAATCAGTTAAATACACAAGATATGTTTATGGATGTTCAGAGATTTCAATTGCTCCTACGTCACCCCTTCTATCTCCACGGATAGGATACACTAGAAGACTTTGATTTATACAACTACTTGTACAAACTTACTCAGCTAGGACTTACAGTACTGCCTGAACTGAACTCCTAGCTACGACTGAAAACCGCAACTTCCAGTCAACACTTATTTAACGTCTATGTGAGAAAGACTACATACACAAGTTTAACGTCTTTGTGCAAGACTGTTTCGGGTGGTATTGAGAGTAAGTGTATAATGGCCCGAAAATTCGTGTTTGAAAATTTGCGGAAAAATTTAAAATTTTCTTTTTAAAATAATCAAAATGCCTCATTCACAAAATAAACTGATAAATCAAGTTTAAATGTTCGAAATAGCAGCGGAAGAAATTATTGCTCACAAAATAACAAGTTAAAGTAATCCAACAACTGATAAAATGTTTGAGCATAAAGAATTGGTAAATGTTGTAAATGAGGTCCTCGGGTTCCACTATTGCCGACCCAAGCTAGCTCACTGGTCCCCGCCCTCGGCCCCGACATCATCAGTACCTACAACAATCAAGTCTAGTGAGTCTAAAGACTCATCATGCATATTGTAAATAACGAGTAAATAATATAGTAAAATTGCATGGGAGTAAAAATATCATGTCATGAGGCATAACGTGAAAATAACTTATCATGAGCAATTATAATACGTGCATAACTGACTGAAAATCATAAGTAAAATGTTTGCTTAATCGAGCCCTGTCATAAAATAACGTGTCATAAATTTTCTGTTGAGATTATGTGTGGGAACCAGGACGCTAATCATCTTCTTAATCATCTTTGGGATTTAATTATCAATTAAGATAAACAGGGTCTAAAAAGTTTTCTTTTTAAAAATGTAAGTGCGGAACGTAATGGAATGTAACTAATATACATCTCAGTATATAAGTACAATAATGTACAGCAATTATTCAAACTAGTCTAAGGTTCAACTACTAAATTCCAAGTATTAAACCAAGTCTACAATAAGTCCGGAATCACCACTCTAAACTCGTCTTCTCTCATCATCTTCTTGACCCCGATCATGCCCTACCTGTTGTCATGCACACATACAAAACAAGACAACAGTCGGATACTCCGGTGAGAATAAATCCCAGTATAAAACATGTATACATGCATGTCATGCTGTTTAATACAAATCATAACACATAATCAGTAATTATGACACATTAGTGAATACAGATAAAACAATCTGATTCTTACTCTTTAACTTGACTCGTATCTAAGTCTAGGGATCCCGGTGTGAATAAGATGTAACAGGTCTCCCACCTACTCTCCCAATCGGGGTGGCGTTACATCTTATTCCTAAACTTCGGTCTGGTCTGTATCGAAATCTACAATCGGAGTGAATCTGATCCGAAGCATCGATATCACCGAACGTTTAGAAAATTGGCTTATCTACCAATGACACTCCTATCTCAGTACATATATATAAATCAATATAAAGTACAAACAGAACAAGTATGTGATTTTGTTAGGAAACTCAAATTGAATCTCATTTGAGTTGTGTCTTCCCCAAACAAAACATGAATTATACCTTTGTCTTCCCGGTCTGACGAAGACGAAGTCTTGTATTCCAATCTGTCCATACCCAGTCTGGCAATGACTATCACATAAATACAATATCAGTATATAATTCGATTCAAAACCTGTTCTGATCAATAATCAAATCAGTATATAATCTGATCCATATCTGAACAAGGTACAATCTAATTCATATCAACGATATCATCGAAATCATTACTGAATCTGATCACTCTAAATCAACTGATGTTTCGACGGCATAACAATACAGTTTCGATATCCCTGTCAATCTCAACATCGCAAATATAATATCAGAATTTATAATCAGTATCAGTACAATTCATAATCTCAATATCTGTACACTTAAGATTAGTAACAACACAACTCTGATATCAAATCCCAATCAATATCTTTCGAAAATCATAACAATTTCATAAACAGACTATTCTTTAATCTGATTTCAGTTATACAATGCCTACTGTAGCAGAAACATCATATCTGATTCATATTCAATTATGACAATATCATAATTTCAAATCATGTCTAAACGTAACAAAACTTACGTCCAGTTGTAGCCTGCGTTGATAGGAACGTAGTACCGAAGTCGGATTCAAATTCTGACGGACGGATCTCCAAACTCTTCAATCCTAAATCGAAATCCTACCTCAGAGTCTTTTTCTCGATTCTTTACCTTAATTCTGAAGAAGGAATCAGTTGTATACGTATATATATATTACATGCAAGATAAGAAAACGTGGCACACTCCTTTGTGCAGCACGTCTCGCGCATATGCGCGAGACACAATTCCTTGGCGCGTGTCTCGGTAGTTTTTTCGCGCATATGCACGTCTAAGCCCCGCGCATATGCGCGAGATTTATTATCTCTGCACTTGTGTCTCAACCGCTTGCGCATATGCGCACCCATTGTCGCGCATATGCGCGAGACCTATTGTCTCGTGCATCCACTTACTCGCGCATATGCGCGCCTTCCGCCGCGCATGTGCGCCGAACTCTCTGGACGTTCCGCGCATCTGCGCGCATTCAAGCCGCGCATGTGCGCCGAACTCTCTGATGTTCCGCGCATGTGCGCGCAATCAAGCCGCGCATGTGCGCGCATGGTTCTGTCTTCCTCGCGCATGTGCGCCCATACATGTCGCGCATGTGCGCGGGGACTTTTCTTGCACAAAATGTCAAATCTTCTTTCGGCTCTCCCGGTCTGATCCGTTTCATCTATAATCATCTCAATTAATAAATAAATCATCTCAGATAAATCTCAGATTACAGTAATAAAATCTCGGGCCTTACATTTCTCTCCCTCTTAGATCTGAGTTCGTCCTCGAACTCGCAAGAAATCTATTCAGACATATCAAAAGGAATGTATACAGAGTTTAAATCAGAAACTCATCTCAATGAATCCATTCTGAAATCTTAATCTCATGAAAAATTCTGTCTTTCAGATAGTCTTTTTGATGCCCTGTCAACTTACTGTATTTTCAATAATAGAATAGTTTTCATTCTGAAATATCTTTCTTGTACGGATCTGTGATTCTAAATTGGAATTATAATTCAAGAGTATAATATCATAATACCCTTCGAAATAACTTTGACAGAATCAATCTCACAATACTGGCTATACAACATCCGTATATACCAATCAACAGCTTATACCAAATCAATATCATCAGCTGTTATCAAATCTGTTTATACCAATCAAGGATATATTAAATCTTCGGCCCCAAATACCAATCGTCACCATCCGACGTTGGCATATTAAGTCTGTCTGGTCTGAGCTATCTTCATTCTCTTCTGAATTAGCTACATTTTTTTTGTAATATCTCTGACCGTATCAGATCCTATCTCAGGTATCTCCGAGATATTATTCTTATACCAAAGAAATCTGCAGTACTCAATGTACAATATATCGTCTGTAACTATTTCATTATCCATCTAGTTATCTGATAACTATTATCGTACAATAATTCACACAGCGACAATATCTCATATCAACTGGTGCTAGTATCTAGCACCGCAACTCTCTGGATATCTCTCAATATCCGGATAGTACACTCTGGCTATCTGTCAGTCGATGGATAATATATGAGAGAGCTCATGGTATATTCTGCCACAAGTACAAATTCAATTAAAAATTTAAAATCTAATAGAATCTACTTCAAAATTCTGATCAATCTGACCATTTCTTTGACATCAATCTTTGTCATCTGGTCATGTTTGTACGTCATCTTGTACAAACTAATAGATATAGATTGAACAATCTGTCAATCACAGTCATATTATATCACAATCTGGAAAGTATTATAGTGATCTCATTACGAAATTCATCGAATTATACTCCCCATGTCTAGTTAGAAATATACCTATTCTGTAATAACTCTTCTGATTTCTATCTTTCTATCTTCATTTATTGGCGATTCAGACATTTCAGTACAAATTCTGCCAACATTCCAGTACAAATTCTGTCACAACTTATTTAATCTGTCTATGTCAAAACTATCTGTTCGAATATCATACATTCTCAATCACCAATATGAAAACTGAATCCACTATTGTGTGTTTTTGACACTATCTGTCATTTAAGATTCGAACTATTTGGTACAAACAAATCAGTTAATAATATAAATTAAAAAAATATACCTACCTGGTATTCGGTTCTGACTATCGATATCAAATTCTGTCGTGCAAATCTGACACATTTGACATCATACGATAATCATTCTCATACAGTAAAAATCACATATCTGCCACTCTGATCGATGTTCTGCTCTGATTATCGAATTTAAGTTCTGAACATTCTGGTTAAATCTCTGAACTGCCGAAATTCTCGAATTCAGCTCTGATTCGGTTTGAATAATCTGTATCAAATATTTATCTAGAAGCTAACAATTCCCAAGCAGTTCAAAACATAATCGGATAAGATAATCTGCCAACTCAGACACAAATAAATTTCTAACATTTCTGAAATTTCTGATATCGGTATCGTTCTCAGTCAATGATCACAATCTCAACTGTGTCAAAATCAATCGGTATATTGACTTCAGCTATCACTTATTCTGACTACAATCTGTGTCAAGCAAGATTCTTATCTGAATAATTTCTATATACAATAATCACAGTTCTCAGAGTACTTAATACAATCTTCAGATATTCGATTCAATCAATCAGATGCTGCAAATATATCAAAATATCATAGATATAACGAGCATGAAATCATCAGAATATCTCTGAACATACTGAAATATGCCACCGAGAAACACTAAATCAAATGTAACTCCTGGCCAGTACTCTTCTACTGATCTTTCAATTCTTTCACTTCATTCAGTGACATTCTGTACATTCAATATCATTCTGTACTGAATTCTAAAACACAAACAGTACCTGATATCAATTCAATTCTGAAATCTATCTTCCTGATATAAAATAAATCCAAAATCTTATCTAGGAAGACGTCAACCAACTCGTACATCACTTGGCAAATCTGCCAATACTAGGCTCGATTTCAGCATGTCTACTGAATATATAAGGATACCATCTGCTCTTTTCTGTATCAATCGAGTCATAAACAATACAGATATCAAAGGAATTCTAGATCTAGAATCCTTACCATGGAATTTCTACTCATCAGCCCTATCTGGTCTGAATCTTATATTTTTCTGGAAGGAATCTACAATAGTTCTGTACTTGTTCAGCATATTAATATCAATAATACGGTCAAATCAGAAACACAAGTACATCATAATCTAACTTGACCTCATTCTCATCTTACTGTAGTATACAATATTTCACAAAAATCTCCGATATCAATCTTTCTTTCCCAAAAAGTAAGGGAATCAATACTATAGTACAAACAGGCTCAACAGATACAGCATATCTCAATGCAACTCACTCAAAGATAATCGTAGGGAATGCATTAGTATATATCAATACCTATGCAATATAATCATAAAAAAACAGTACCTGCCACTGTATCATCAGGTGTGTCCTGTGTCTGTTCCTCGTTCTTCTGCTCCCTAAAATCTTCGGAAACTTCTCTGAGGACAAACTCTAGCAAAGTGTCCCGGCTGTCTACAAATATGGCAACTACTAGTTACTCCCTGGCATTGCTCTGTGGGATGTCTCCCTCCGCAAGTTCTGCAATATACTCCAGTATAACTCGGGCTGGAACCACTGGAGCTAGACGAACCACTCAGTCTGCTTCCTAACTTCTTAAACTTTTTCTTTCGAGCTTTCAGCAAATCTTGCTTTCCACTCGTACTGCCTTTATCAAATCTAAGAGGGAGTTGTTGTGTTTGGAGTGGAATCACACCCGATCTTTCTCGTTGTCGAATCAGACTCACCTCAGCTCTCTTTGCCCTACTCAAAGTATCAGCAAAATGGTAAGGTTGCTGCATATTTATCAATGCAACTATCTCTGAATTCAATCCTTTGATGAACTGCTCAGCTACAGCTTCATCATTCCCAGCTATCTGAGGAACAAAACGCAGTAGAGTCGAGAATTTAGGCAACATATTCTTCAATATTCAGTTGGTCTTGTCTCAAATTCTCAAACTCTACTCTTTTATCCTCCCGGTACGAAACAGAGAAAAATCTTCGATAGAATTCAGCTTTGAAGACTTCCCACGTGCTCACAGTACCATGTTGTTCTTATATTCCTTTGATTGTAATCCACCAACTACTGGCAGCCTCTCGTAACTGGTGGAATACCAAGTTTAAATCTCTGTTCATCTGAATACTTAAGCAAATCAAACAACAGTTCTATGTCATCTAACCAATTCTGACACTCTTCAGACATCTCAGTACCCCTCAAAATCGGCGGTTGAAACGACTGAAATTTTTTCAACTGTATTTCCATTGGAGTTTCTGATACATCTATATTTTCAGTCGAAATACTATCCCTTTCTGGAATTCTTCGAGGAGGTATATCTGATTACCAAAACCATTAGTAACCCAAATACTACAAACCTGTTCCATTATTTCTCGGATCATCTTACTGCTGATCATGAATCAAATCTGATTCATACTCAATAATACATAATACCAACTCAAATCGGATAATCAGGTAAACATGTATTTCAAAGCAGTAAATTAGAGTATCATGCTAACATACATAATGTAAATCAACATTAAAATAAATCTCATGCTAGCAATCACATGCAAGGAAAGAAAACTCAATCTATCTACCCCGCTCATTCTCTTCTATCTCAATCTAAAGGATCTATCGCTCTGATACCACCTGTTGTGGGGACCCGGACGCTAATCATCTTCTTAATCATCTTTGGGATTTAATTATCAATTAAGATAAACAGGGTCTAAAAATTTTTCTTTTTAAAAATTTAAGTGCGGAACGTAATGGAATGTAACTAATATACATCTCAGTATATAAGTACAATAATGTACAGCAATTATTCAAACTAGTCTAAGGTTCAACTACTAAATTCCAAGTATTAAACCAAGTCTACAATAAGTCCGGAATCACCAATCTAAACTCGTCTTCTCTCATCATCTTCTTGACCCCGATCCTGCCCCACCTGTTGTCATGCACACATACAAAACAAGACAACAGCCGGATACTCCGGTGAGAATAAATCCCAGTATAAAACATGTATACATGCATGTCATGCTGTTTAATACAAATCATAACACATAATCAGTAATTATGACACATTAGTGAATACAGATAAAACAATCTGATTCTTACTCTTTAACTTGACTCGTATCTAAGTCTAGGGATCCCGGTGTGAATAAGATGTAACAGGTCTCCCACCTACTCTCCCAATCGGGGTGGCGTTACATTTTATTCCTAAACTTCGGTCTGGTCTGCATCGAAATCTACAATCGAAGTGAATCTGATCCGAAGCATCGATATCACCGAACGTTTAGAAAATTGGCGTATCTACCAATGACACTCCTATCTCAGTACATATATATAAATCAATATAAAGTACAAACAGAACAAGTATGTGATTTTGTTAGGAAACTCAAATTGAATCTCATTTGAGTTGTGTCTTCCCCAAACAAAACATGAATTATACCTTTGTCTTCCCGGTCTGACGAAGACGAAGTCTTGTATTTCAATCTGTCCATAACCAGTCTGGCAATGACAATCACATAAATACAATATCAGTATATAATTCGATTCAAAACCTGTTCTGATCAATACTCAAATCAGTATATAATCTGATCCATATCTGAACAAGGTACAATCTAATTCATATCAACGATATCATCGAAATCATTACTGAATCTGATCACTCTAAATCAACTGATGTTTCGACGGCATAACAATACAGTTTCGATATCCCCGTCAATCTCAACATCGCAAATATAATATCAGAATTCATAATCAGTAACAGTACAATTCATAATCTCAATATCTGTACACTTAAGATTAGTAACAACACAACTCTGATATCAAATCCCAATCAATATCTTTCGAAAATCATAACAATTTCATAAACAGACTATTCTTTAATCTGACTTCAGTTATACAATGCCTACTTTAGCAGAAACATCATATCTGATTCATATTCAATTCTGACAATATCATAATTTCAAATCATGTCTAAACGTAACAAAACTTACGTCCAGTTGTAGCCTGCGTTGATAGGAACACAGTACCGAAGTCGGATTCAAATTCTGGCGGACGGATCTCCAAACTCTTCAATCCCAAATCGAAATCCTACCTCAGAGTCTTTTTCTCGATTCTTTACCTTAATTCTGAAAAAGGAATCGATTGTATACGTATATATATATTACATGCAAGATAAGAAAACGTGGCACACTCCTTTGTGCAGCACGTCTCGCGCATATGCGCGACCACCATCGGCGCATATGCGCGAGACACAATTCCTTGGCGCGTGTCTCGGCAGTTCTCTCGCGCATATGCGCTCCTAAGCCCCGCGCATATGCGCGAGATTTATTATCTCGGTGCTTGTGTCTGAACCGCTCGCGCATATGCGCGCCCATCGTCGCGCATATGCGCGAGACCTACTGTCTCGTGCATCCACTTACTCGCGCATATGCGCGCATGTGCGCCGAATTCTCTGGACGTTCCGCGCATATGCGCGCATTCAAGCCGCGCATGTGCGCCAAAATCTCTGGACAGTTCCGCGTATGTGCGCAAGTGGCCCCTTCACTGAACTGAACTAAACTGACCGGTAACTGGCGATCGGGTGAAGTAATGAACGTCCGATCAGACTAATGCCACAGTATACTGGGTGTAACTGAACTGAACTGAACCGGTAACTGGCGACCGGATGATACAATGATCCCATGATAGTGAAATGGCCACAAGCAATATCGCATAAATCTCAAAAATGAATATTTTATATTTTTATGCACGTAATATAATTAAATGGCATAATTAAATATCCTGTATTATTTTACTGCTGGATTGGATCGTTCCCAGGCTCGCTGCGACCTAAATTTATCATGAAAAATGTGCAAATGATTTTCTTGACCAAACTTTGTAATTGAATTATAAAACGAGACAATTACGCCCAACGACTTCGTATTTAATCATGAATCTGTGCCAACCCGAACCAACACCGAAACATCATTTAGTCATGATTAAAATACACCTAAAATGATGAAATAATGCTCCAAAAATGATGCAAGTCGAAATTTTGGTGAATGGAGGCCAAAACATGAAACGCTCTTTCAAGAGTCAATTTGGCACATCGCACCGGAATTCCTCGTACGACCTCAAAACCGATCCGAATCACGAACGGCCAAAACCATGACCTTCCTAACTCGATGAGGCACTGTCCAGTCCAAGTCCATAGGCTAGAATCCAACCAAGAACTCAAACGAGCCTCCAAACCAACGCACCACTTGCTGTCCACAAAATACAGCAGCTGTGTCTTTGCTTCCTTGGGTCGTTTTCGAGACTACCGGCCATTGGGGCTTGCACCACCGACCAAAGCCTCTCCCCAACATCCTAAAGAATGATTTGAACCATGGCTAAGGGCCCTAGGCCAGCCACAATTTGAACCACTCATGAAACCAGCCGAGAAGTCCCACCCGAGAGCACCCTTGCATGCGTGAGGTGTGTTGCTTCGCTTGCTGTCTCGTGTAGTTCTAGTGGCCATTTGATTGACAATGGCACAATCTAGACATCATAAGGTATGTTATGAACCATGGCTAAGGGCTAGAAAGCCAACCAAGGTCCACCCCAATACCATATACTTGAAACTCACTTTCTGTAAAATGAGGAGGGCTGAAAGGGGAAGGGGCTGTTCTTGTTCTTTTGATTTGAAAACCGATGCAACCATAGACCAAGCCTCGAAAGGGCGACTTGGTCACGTCTTAGACATGATAGGGAAGTGTTCTAACCATGGCTATAGGCCACTAGGGCAGAGAAGATCAGAAACTTCCTCTATGGATAGCAACTCAAAAAAAATCAAGCACAAGATGACACTTAATGGGGTGTTGCTGTCATCTCTGGATTTTGGCTTGTATGGGACTCAAAACCAATGGACAAATGTGTTCCTAACATGTCGTAGTACATGCCTAGGGGCAGCCTTGGAAGCCTGGAATCGAACCAATACCTGAAACAATGAAAACAAGCCAACCCGTGAAGCATGAAATGGAAGAGAAACCTAGCAGAATTTTCCTTTGAAAAATTGAATCCAATTTCGGTTATGTCATGAAAATGATGATCATATAATGTTTAAAAATGTTAATATGACTTGATTAAAGAGCAAGGGGAATATACACATGCCTGGATATTTTCTGTTTCGAAGAAAACAAAAGGAACACAACGACGCGACGTGGAGGAGACGGAGGGATCTACCTTCCTACCTTCTACTCATTTATTCTCTCTTGTTTTTCCCCTAGCACCTCTCAATTTTTCTCTCAAAATGGCTCTGAATTCGGTGAATGAGGAAGGGGGAATGATGGTTAGGAGAGTGAGGGGGAAGGGGTTGCAATATAAAAGGGATGGCAAGACCAAGTCTTGCTCTCCTTTTTGAATTTTGAAATGGCTTGATATCAAAATGATTTGGAGGGGTTAAGGAGGCATGACCGATTCTTCATGTCCTCACAAGGCTAGGATAATGATCTAATATTAATTAATGGTGATTAAAAGTGCAAGGGTTAACATCATAAGAAATAATAAGGAAAGGGTCAAAGGTGGTGAGTTGTCAAAGAATTGTTGAGACACTAAGGGTTGGCCGAATTTGAAATAAAAAAATGAAGGGAAATATTGTTTAGTTAGTGTATTTTAAATCTTTAGAGCCTCACATATCCTTCAAATAATTTAGTGAATTAACACCTTAATTATGGAACCTAAATGAACTTATTTCCTACTTACCTCAAGTTACTTAAATAATTCCTTAAACCTCTTTTTAACTTAAATTAACTTATTAGCTAGCTAAAATAAACTCTGGGAATGATTTCTTAAATCTTAAATTTTATCTCAAAACTTCAACTCCAGTCCGGCCTCACTTAATTAACTGAAAAGATAAAAATTTAAACTACTGCATAAAATAATTAACTTTAAAGAAAAGCATTTAAATACTCATGCAATAAAATCATTTTAATTTAAAATACTAGAATTATGCATGGCTTATACGTAGTCTAATTTACGGGTTCTACAACTCTCCCCCCCATAAAAGAAATTTCGTCCTCGAAATTAAAACTTACCGAATAACTCGCGGTACCGACTCCTCATCTCTGGCTCAGACTCCCACGTATCTTCCTCCTCTGAATGGTTGAGCCATTTGACTTTGACTCGCTTTACTAGCTTGTTCCGAAGCTTCTTCTCCTGTCTATCTAAGATCTGCACTGGTCTCTCCTCATAAGACAGGTTCGGAGTAAGCTGCAATGGCTCAAAGTTCAAAGCATGGGAAGGATTCGCCATGTACTTCCTCAGCATAGAGACGTGGAACACGTTGTGTACTCCGGCAAGATTCGGCGCAAGAGCCACATGATAAGCTAAAGTCCCAACTCTGTCGAGGATCTCAAATGGTCCAATGAATCTCGGACTGAGCTTTCCTTTCTTCCCAAATCGCATGACACCCTTCATAGGTACTACCTTCACAAAGACATGGTCGCCAACGGCAAACTCTAGATCTCTCCTCCTCTGATCTGCATAACTCTTCTGTCGACTCTGAGCAGTCCTCATCCTATCACGGATCTTGACTACTACATCGCCAGCTTGCTGAATAATCTATGGACCCAACTCTGATCTCTCCCCTACTTCATCCCAATGAACAGGAGATCTGCACTTGCGGCCATACAGTGCTTCATACGGTGCCATACCTATAGACGACTGGAAGCTGTTGTTATAGGTGAACTCCACTAATGGCAAGTTCGACTCCCAACTCCCAGAGAAATCAATAACACAAGCACGGAGAAGATCCTCCAAAATCTGAATAACTCGCTCTGACTGTCCATCTGCCTGCGGATGGAAAGCAGTGCTAAACAGCAACTTCGTACCCATGGTCGAATGCAAACTCGTCCAAAACGAGGAAGTAAATCTGGGGTCTCTGTCAGATACGATAGAAACTGGAATACCATGAAGTCGGACTATCTCCCGGATATACAACTCTGCATACTGAATCATGGTGAAAGTCGTCTTAATAGGCAAGAAGTGCGCTGATTTGGTAAGACGATATACAATCACCCAGATAGCATTTGATCCTCTGGCTGACTTCGGCAATCTGGTCACGAATTCCATGGTAACATTCTCCCACTTCCACTCGGGAATGAGAAGAGGCTTGAGCAAACCTGCTGGTCTCTGATGCTCCGCCTTCACTAACTGGCAAGTCAGACACTCGGATACAAACCGTCTGATGTCTTTCTTCATCCCAGGCCACCAATACAATAACTGCAGATCTCTGTACATCTTCGTACTCCCTGGATGAATAGAGTACGGCGATATGTGGGCCTCTGACAAAATATCTGCTCGGATAGAACCACTGCTAGGAACCCACATCCTGTCTTGGTATCTCACAATACCGTCGCTGACTGAATACAAGATGTTGCCCTTGGCCTCATCTCTCTGCTTCCACTTTGCTAACTGCTCATCTGCTGACTGACCACTGCGAATACGATCAAGAAGAGAGGACTGAATAGTCAAGGTAGATAGACGGGGAACTCTACCTTGAGGATATGACTCTAGATCAAACCTCTGCATCTCAAGCTGAAGAGGTCTCTGAATCGTCAAATGAGCCATCACTGCGACTTTTCTGCTCAATGCATCCGCAACTACATTAGCTCTACCTGGGTGGTAGCTAATGCCACGGTCATAATCCTTCACAAGCTCCAACCAACGCCTCTGACGCATGTTCAGCTCCTTCTGCGTAAAGAAATACTTGAGGCTCTTGTGGTCGGTAAAGATCTGGCACTTCTCTCCATAAAAATAATGCCTCCAAATCTTCAAGGCAAAACTACGGCGGCCAACTCTAGATCATGGGTAGGGTAATTCTTCTCATGGATTTTTAGCTGACGAGAAGCATACGCTATCACCTTCCCATGCTGCATCAATACTGCGCCTAAACCGAGCTTCGAAGCATCGGTATACAGAACAAACTCACCGGGCCCTGACGGCATGACCAAAACTGGTGCTGAGATAAGAGCTTGCTTCAAATTATCGAAGCTCTTCTGACACTCCTCGCTCCACACAAATTTAGCATTCTTCTTGGTCAATGATGTGAGTGGAACGACAATAGATGAGAATCCCTTAATGAACTTCCGATAATATCCTGCTAGTCCAAGAAAACTGCGGATCTCTGATGCATTCTGCGGCACAACCCAATCTCTGACTGCGGCAACTTTCGCTGGGTCTACCTTAATACCACTGCTAGAAACAATGTGGCCTAAGAACGCCACCTTCTCTAACCAAAATTCGCACTTACTGAACTTTGCGAATAACTTGTGCTTCTGCAAGGCCTGCAGCACTGTGGTCAGATGTCTGCTGTGATCCTCTTGATTCTTGGAGTAGACGAGAATGTCGTCTATGAATACTATCACAAACTGGTCAAGATACGGCTGAAATACGCGATTCATGAGATCCATGAAGATTGCTGGCGCATTCGTCAGACAGAATGGCATCACAAGGAACTCATAGTGGCCATAACGAGTCCTGAAGGCAGTCTTGGAAACATCAACATCTCTCACCCTCAACTGGTGATAACCGGAACGCAGATCTATTTTGGAGAATATCGAAGCTCCCTGCAACTGGTCAAACAAATCCTCGATCCTCGGAAGTGGGTACTTGTTCTTCAATGTAACCCTGTTCAACTCCCGGTAGTCAATACAAAGCCTCATAGAGTCATTCTTCTTCTTCACAAATAAGACTGGCGCGCCCCATGGTGAAAAACTCGGGCGAATGAACTCCTTTTCAAGAAGTTCCTGAATCTGCTTCTTAAGCTCTGCCATCTCTGTCGGTGCTAGTCGGTACGGTGCTTTGGAGATCGGGACCGTACCTGGCATAAGCTCAATAGAAAACTCCACCTCTCTCTCGAGTGGCATACAAGAAACGTCCTCAGGAAAAACGTCTAAGAAGTCTCTAACAATCGGAACATCTGCGGCTGACTGACTGGGTGCCTCGGGGACAGAGATAAAAGTTGCTAAAAATGCCCGACACCCTCTATGCATGAGCTTCCTAGCCTTGACATAAGGAATAATGCGCGGTAAAGGAAAGTACATGTCCGGCTCGAATAAGAACTGCGTCATTCCAGGCGGTCGAACTAGAACAGATCTCCGCTGGAAGTCAATCAAAACTCTGTTCCGCAGTAGCCAGTCCATCCCTAGGATGATGTCAAACTCTGGCATCGGCAACACGATCAGATCCGCATAAATGAGGTTGCCATGAAGCTCAAGATCTATGTCTCGGATCACATTGGTAGCTTCCATCTCCTCACCAGAAGGCAATACTACTAAATAGGCTACATCTAGCCCAACGGTCTTGACCTTGAGGAAATAAGCAAAGACCTTCGAAATAAATGAGTGAGTGGCCCCTGAATCTATCAAGGCCTTTGTTGCGGAACCAGATATAAATATTCTTCCTGAATGGTTGGAATACTAAGCTGAACCCAATAATCACAAGAACTAACTTATAGACATGCAAAGGTCAAAGTTCTTCTAACCTAATTCTCGAAAATAATATTGAGCAGAGCATGCAATCCTACTGCAATTCTATGTTCAAAAATCTTAACCCAAAACATTAAATCCCAAATGTAAACTTAAAGCTTAAAAGTACCTGTCATAAGCATGGTCTCCGGGTTCGTCTCCGTGGCATGGAGAGCAAAAACTTGCCTTGGGTAGGCAGATTCCTCTGAGGGCACTGCAAAAGTAATTGGTCTGGACTACCACACTTGTAACACTTTCCTGAGCCAAACATACATGCTCCAGGATGGCGGCGTGAGCACTTAGGGCAAACTGGGTGCTCAAAAGTCCTCGGGGCTGGGCGTCCCCGCTGCTGCTGCAACTGCTGACCTCAGTTTTTAGGTGGGCCGTGAAAAGGCCTCTTGTTCTGCTGCTGATGCTGCTGAGGAGGAGGGCGGTGTGGTACCTGGACTGGGCGCTTGCCCTGGTGGTCTCTCTCGATATCACGCTGATCCTGATCTGCGGCTAGAGCTTTGGAGACAGCGACCTCATAAGTAGTAGGGTCAGACACCCTAACATCACGGCGCAAGATCAGCCATAGACCCACCAAGAAATGCATCAACTTGGCTTTAGCATCATTCGCGATCAGGGGCACAAAATGACAACCCCTCTCAAACTTACGGATAAACTCCGTAACAGTCAGATCTCCCTGTCTCAGGCTCATGAATTCCGTGGTCAACCTGGTGCGCACCTCCTCAGTGAAATATTTGGAGTACAATACCTCCGTGAAGCGTGTCCAGCTCAACGTAGCCAAGTTCAGGGCTACTGACGCTCCTTCCCACCATAAGCGGGCATCTCCTCCGAATAAGTAGGTGGCACATCGGACTCTTTCTGCATCTCCAAGCTCCATAAACTCGAAGATAACCTCGAGGGACTTGATTCAGCCCTCGGCAATCATGGGTCCGTCGTCCCTGAAAACTCCTTAGGACGCATCTTCATGAATCTCTCATAGACAGCCTCGGGCCCTATCGGCCTGGTCGCCACAGCATGGTTCCCCGCAAACTGTGCGAAGAACTGAGTCATCTCAGCTAGCATCTGGGCATTCATGTCCGGTGGAGGTGGAGGTGGTAAATCTCTCTCCTGCCTCTGCTCCTCCCTGTCCTCTTGGCGAGGCTCATCCTCTCTAGTGCGCTCGAGGATGCGTCTAGGTGGCATACTGTTCCATACATAACCCATACGTAACCAACATGCATAATCTCTATAATTTATTTGAATTTAAATACTGAACAATAAAAATCTGGACGTAAAATATTTCATGAAAACATGATGTTAAATAATTCATGCTTTGAATAAAATGCGTAAATGTAAAACTTACAGACCGAAGACGTGACTTCATGAGCTTCTCGTGGTCAGTAGTAGTACAATCCTTTACAGAACCATTCCTCTGATACCAGCTATAATGCCCTGAAAATTAGTGTTTGAAAATTTGCGGAAAAATTTAAAATTTTCTTTTTAAAATAATCAAAATTCCTCATTCACAAAATAAACTGATAAATCAAGTTTAAATGTTCGAAATAGCAGCGGAAGAAATTATTGCTCACAAAATAACAAGTTAAAGTAATCCAACAACTGATAAAATGTTTTTGAGCATAAAGAATTGGTAAATGCTGTAAATGAGGTCCTCGGGTTCCACTACTGCCGACCCAAGCTAGCTCACTGGTCCCCGCCCTCGGCCCCGACATCATCAGTACCTACAACAATCAAGTTTAGTGAGTCTAAAGACTCAGCATGCATATATTGTAAATAACGAGTAAATAATATAATAAAATTGCATGGAAGTAAAAATATCATGTCATGAGGCATAACTTGAAAATAACTTATCATGAGCAATTATAATACGTGAATAACTGACTGAAAATTATAAGTGAAATGTTTGCTCAATCGAGCCCTGTCATAAAATAATATGTCATAAATTTTCTGTTGAGATTATGTTTTACGCAAGTGGCCCCTGCACTGAACTGAACTGCACTGACTAGTAACTGGCGACCGGGTGAAGTAATGAACGTCTGATCATACTAATGCCACAGTATACTGGGTGGAACTGAACTGAACTGACCGATAACTGGCGACCAGATGATACAATGATCCCATGATAGTGAAATGGCCACAAGCAATATCGCATAAATCTCAAAAATGAATATTTTATATTTTTATGCACGTAATATAATTAAATGACATAATTAAATATCCTCTATTATTTTACCACATGGATTGGATCGTTCTCAGGCTCGCTGCAACCTAAATTTATCATGAAAAATGTGCAAATGATTTTCTTGACCAAACTATGTAATTGAATCCAAAAACGAGACAATTACGCCCAACGACTTCGTATTTAATCATGACTCCGTGCCAACCCGAACCAACACCGAACCATCATTTAGTCATGACTAAAATACACCTAAAATGATAAAATAATGCTCCAAAAATGATGCAAGTCGAAATTTTGGTGAATGGAGGCCAAAACATGAAACGCTCTTTCGAGAGTCAATTTGGCACATCGCACCGTAATTCCTCGTACGACCTCAAAACTGATCCGAATCACGAACGGCCAAAAACATGACTTTCTTATCTCAATGAGGCACTGTACAATCCAAGGCCATAGGCTAGAAGCCAACCAAGAACTCAAACAGGCCTCCGAAACAACGCACCACTTGCTGTCAACAAAATACAGCAGCTGTGTCTTTGCTTCCTTGTGTCATTTTCGAGACTACCGGCCATTGTGGCTTGCACCACCGACCAAAGCCTCTCCCCAACATCCTAAGGAATGATTTGAACCGTGGCTAAGGGCCCTAGGCCAGCCACAATTCGAACCACTCATGAAACCAGCCGAGAAGTCCCACCCGAGAGCACCCTTGCGTGCGTGAGGTGTATTGCTTCGCTTGCTGTCTCGTGTCGTTCCAGTGGCCATTTGATTGACCATGGCACGATCTAGAAATCATAAGGTATGGTATGAACCGTGTCTAAGGGCTAGAAAGCCAACCAAGGTCCACCCCAACACCATATACTTGAAACTCACTTGCTGTAAAATGAGGAGGGCCGAAAGGGGAAGGGGTTGTTCTTGTTCTTTTGATTTGAAAACCGATGCAACCATGGACCAAGCCTCGAAAGGGTGACTTGGTCATGTCTTAGACATGATAAGGAAGTGTTATAACCATGGCTATAGGCCCCTAGGGCAGCCAAGATCAGAAACTTCCTCTATGGACAGCAACTCAAAAAAAAATCGAGCACAAGATGACACTTAATGGGGTGTTGCTGTCATCTCTGGATTTCGGCTTGTATGGGACTCGAAACAATGGACAAATGTGTTCCTAACATGTCCTAGCACATGCCTAGGGGCAGCCTTGGAAGCCTGGAATCGAACCAATACCTGAAACAATGAAAACAAGCCAACCCGTGAAGCATGAGATGCAAGAGAAACCAAGCAGAATTTTCCTTTGAAAATTTTAATCCAATTTAGGTTATGCCATGGAAATGATGATCATATAATGTTTAAAAATGTTAATATTACTTTATTGAAGTGCAAGGGAAATATACACATGCCTGGATATTTTCTGTTTCGAAGAAAACAAAAGGAACGCAACGACGCGACGCGAAGGAGACGGAGGGATCTACCTTCCTACCTTCTACTCGATTATTCTCTCTTGTTTTTCCCCTAGCACCTCTCAATTTTTCTCTCAAAAATGGCTCTGAATTCGGTGATGAGGAAGGGGGAATGATGGTTAGGAGAGTGAGGGGGAAGGGGTTGCAATATAAAAGGGATGGCAAGACCAAGTCTTGCTCTCCTTTTTGAATTTTGAAATGGCTTGATATCAAAATGATTTGGAGGGGTTAAGGAGGCATGACCGATTCTTAATGTCCTCACAAGGCTAGGATAATGATCTAATATTAATTAATGGTGATTAAAAGTGCAAGGGTTAACATCCTAAGAAATAATAAGGAAATGGTCAAAGGTGGTGAGTTGTCAAAGAATTGTTGTGACACCAAGGGGGTGGCCGAATTTGAAATAAAAAAATGAAGGGAAATATTGTTTAGTTAGTGTATTTTAAATCTTTAGAGCCTCACCTATCCTTCAAATAATTTAGTGAATTAACACCTTAATTATGGAACCTAAATGAACTTATTTCCTACTTACCTCAAGTTACTTAAATAATTCCTTAAACCTCCTTTTAACTTAAATTAACTTATTAGCTAGCTAAAAAAAACTCTGGGAATGATTTCTTAAATCTTAAATTTTATCTCAAAACTCCAACTCTAGTCCGGCCTCACTGAATTAACTGAAAAGATAAAAATTTAAACTACTGCATAAAATAATTAACGTTAAAGAAAAGCATTTAAATACTCATGCAATAAAATCATTTTAATTTAAAATTCTAGAATTATGCATGGCTTATACGTAGTCTAATTTATGGGTTCTACAAAGTATGTGTGTGAGAACTGAACAAGAATGTTCTCACACACTGAGGGAAAGTGGCTTCTAAACTAAGCTGATACAACGATGAAGAATTCCCTCTGAAGCGTTTTAAATTAAAATATGGGTTCTACAACGTATAAGCCATGCATAATTCTAGTATTATGCATGACTGTCCCTCTGAAGCGTTTTGTCTTTAATGCTCTGATGCAACGTCCATTATTGTCCTTTGGCTGGATAATGGATTTGTACCTTCTCCCACAACTGGAATCCACTCGAAGGAATTTATCATCAACCATAACTGAAGGATTCTAACTGATGCTTCGAACTGGTCAGTTTGAACTGATCTTTCAGTTGGGCTGGTGAAATCAGTTGACTCGTCAGTGGAACTGATTTTACATTCGTTCAGTTGGACTGATCAGCTGGGTTTCTTCATCAGTTGAACACTCCTTCGGCTGGCCAGGCTTCTGAGGTTTTCTTGCTGAATCACCTATCAACTGGTCAACCAGCTGTACTGCTCAAATGACGTAGCCAATTAGACTGATTCAATTTGTGCGATCAGTTGGGTCTTCAGTTTTGCGATGTAAACATCTCGAGAGTGATCCTAGATTCTGCATGACTAAGGTAGATCATTAGTAACACAATTAACAAGTTTTATTATCAACAAAATCGAGATTGTGAACTTGAAAAGTTCCAACAAACTGATCGTCCTTCAGCTCGACATGGCCCATGGGGGCGGGCAACTAGGATCCGTCATGGAAATATTATCGTCCGGCTCCTCCTGGACCTTTTCCCGTAAACAAGCTCTCTCTGGGCTTTTTGCCACACGACATCTCCACAAAATTGTAAGTTCACCATTCCTTATTAAAACGGATCACCCACATATCATATATCATTAGTCACAGATAATTCACATCCCTCAAAATATTTTTTTTCCTTTTCTTTTAAAACATAAAATAACATAGTTTTCCAAAAATAGCAATGTAACAGTAAAAATTGCATTGTTTTACCATAAATCATAAAATATAATATTTTCAACAAAAGTATCATTTAAAATCATTTAACAGGCTTTATGACCTTTCGGGACGCTTCTAAGCTTTTACGTATTACCCAAGTGTAAAATGACCGTTTTGCCCCTAGACGTAAAATTTCTCGATTTTGAATTTTTCTTACTTTTAATGACATGGGCTTATCCCAAATAATTATTTAAGAATAAATCTAATTTTCCATAATTTTATTAAGCTTAATTCGAGGCTTTTCATTTAATTCTTTAATTAATAATTCGTGAGGCGTTTAATTCCTGGTTTTGAGCCATGAACCACCCTCGTGGACCCATGGTTCGAATTATGTTCATTATTTTCGAGATTTTGACCCGTGATAGAACCCACCGAGCCATTTCCCTATTTTTTCGAGCCACGGTTGAGCCACCTCAAGCTAGACCATAGCCAACCCATCTATGGATGCTCCTTACCAACCCTAACCCTTAGAACCATACCCTACACGTCGCACGAGCCTTGAACCGAAGACACAAGGCTGCGCGTGTTACCTTCTCTCTCGCCCTTCCTAACCGACTAGTCACGGGTCCTAGCATGGCTAGGACCCTACCAAACCATAGTACACAACCCTAGCCAAGTCCCAATCAGCCTTGGCCGAGCCCCAAGTGGCCACACCCAAGCCGCACACCTATGAAAGCTAAGCATGTGAATTGTGTCCTAGAAAAACACTAGGCATTCATCCCTTGTTCAAGCATGATTCCAGCATGTATTTTCTCTTGAATTAATCATGTTCTAACAATATATCATCCTACGTTGGCAGCGTACTCGTTGGAAATCATATCATGATCACATATATGTAAAAACGTTGAAACTTTTGAAAATATTTGACAAAACGTTAAACCATCAAACGTAAATATTTTTCATGCAAAAAAAATTGAAACATGCATATTATGATTTGAATTATGTGTAAAAAGGTTTAGCAAACGTGCCTTTGCTTTTAAAACGCTCGAATATTCAATTGTTCGCGAAGGTGCGAAGTTAGACAACTGGATGACGAAGAACCATAGCTTTTCTTCATTCTCAAATTCTCGAAAATTGTATGTGTGTAGGTGAGTATTTTTGGCTGGTATAAGGCTGAATTATGGGGAGGAAGAAGCCATATGTTCTTATTTTTAATTTTAATTAACATGATAATGGGCTTTGGTTTTGGGCCTCCATGTATATGAGAAATTAATCCTACTCAATTTAGTTAAATTTGGCCCAATAAATCTTTATTTAATTGAAATATAAAAGTTTATAAAATTAGTTTCCAAAAATAATATTTTTGATTTTTAAAAAAATCATCGTTTTCCCAAAACCGGCTTCCCGGAAAATTCGAGCTTGACTCGTAAAATAATTCGAACTCTACTATTTTTAGAAAAATTAAATCACTTTCAATCATATTAGAAAACCTTGAAAATATTTAATGAAAAATAAATATTCTTGTCTTGGTCGTCTCCGATCTCCTTTTCCAAGCCTATTATCAAACATTCGGGTAAAATCCTTCAATTTCATGAAATAATTTCATATAATCATTTAATCATGCAATCATACCTTTAATAATTTAATAAATATCAAGTAAGCATTTAAAATCAATTAAATAAAATAATTAAGCAATTCAAATAATTTGCATTCATTTGGTTTACGTAGGCTTGGTTTTTCGGACGTTACAGTTTGTGAAGAAGAATGATGGTAGTATGCGACTCTGCATTGATTATCGAGAGCTGAATAGGGTCACCAGTAAGAATAAATATCCTCTACCAAGAATTGAAGACTTATTTGATCAATTCCAAGGAGCATCGATATTCTCAAATATAGATCTTCGTTCTGAATACCATTAGTTGAATTGAAAGAGTCCTGTAACGCCGAGATTCGACGACTGTCCTCAATGTATCAAGACGGGTCTTTCCATCGTGCTTATTTCCTCACTCACACGCACCCTAGGAAACTTCCAAGGAGGTCACCCATCCCAGAATTGCCCCAAGTCAAACACGCTTAAGTTTAGGGTTCTTATGTGATTAGCTACCGAAAAGAAGATGCACCTTCGTGATATGAGTAATACCAATCAAATCTTTTAAGCCTCTTCAACTGTACAGTCCATTACATTGAACAGTCTCGGAATCCCTCTAATTTCGGTGTGAGATCGGTTCATCCATGTTTCCTACACCTAGAAGCCTGCTAGGAGCCGCTCATTGTCCGTGCAACCTAATGAAACCGGCGATCACCTCCCGCCCTCTTCGGTCCCGAGCCTCACATGCCCACCAGCTTCCGCTTGGTTTGTCCCCAAACCACATCGTACTAAGAGAGGTAGGCTCTGATACCAACTGTAACGCCCCAAACACGCCTAGCCCTTCAACCGTACCCTAGGACTCTAAAACATACAATTTACTTTCATAATGGTGTCCTATATTTTCCAGCCTTTAAACATACACCTAGGGACCCTTAAACATGTGGAAAAACATCCCTTATATCGATGTTGAATTGAAAGAGTCCGATGTTCATAAGACCAATTTTAGGACACGTTACGGGCATTATGAGTTTATGGTCATGTCATTTGGGTTGACCAATGCGCCAGTGATCTTCATGGATCTCATGAATCGCGTATTTCAGCCGTATCTAGATCAATTTGTTATAGTCTTCATCAATGATATTTTGATCTATTCGAAGAGTAAAGAGGAGCATAGTCGGCATTTGAGGACGGCACTGCAAGTACTGCAAGATAGGAAATTATATGAAAAATTCAGCAAGTGTGAGTTTTTGTTTGATAGAGTGGAGTTCTTAGGCCACATCATTTCTAAAGATGGAGTTGACACTACAAGAAAAAAGGCCTACGACAAAGATGAAAAACCGTTGTCGTAGGTCTTTAAAAATTGTTGTTAAAGCCCCTGTGGTTAAAAGGTGCCCTCAAAGACAACGGTTTTTTTTCCGTTGTTGTAGCTACAATTTGCGACGGATTTATGTAAAACCATCGCTAATTAGCGACTGATTAAAAAACCGTCGCCTACAAAATTAGAGACGGATTAAATAAACCGTCGCTAAAATTAGCGACAGTTGGTTCATGATTTCCATCGCTAATTTTAGCGACGGTTGGATCATGATTTACGTCGCAAATATTTTCAGTAAAATAGAAAAAATTACTTTTAATAATTTAATAAATCTAAAAAAAACTTAAAATTTGAATAGGCTAACAATATTCATGATATTAACTAACACTTAAAAAGTTACAAAAAATTAAAGCGAAAAAATTTACCCTAAATCGAAACTAAAATCGTGTAAGAAGAAAAATTTAAATGTTGTAAAGTGGTAAAATCGTGTAAGAGAGAAAAATTTTAAGTGTTGTGAAGTGGGTGGAAGAAAACGGATCGGAAATGTGGTATTTAAAGAAAGTTTGCGACGGTTATTGGTAAAACTGTCGTTAATAGCGATAATTATAATTATAATCTTCGCTAATTATGGAGGTTTTTTTTCAAATTTTAAATTTTGCGACGGTTTGGGTTTAACCGTCGCTATATTTAGCGACGTTGTTGCTAAAACTGTCGCTAAACTTAGCGGCGGTAATAGTAAAATCGTCCCTAAGTTCATACATGCGACGGTTTTATTTCAAACCATCGTAATTTTGAAATAGCGACGGTTTCGCTACAACCGTCGCTAAATATGGCAACAGCATACACAAACCGTTGTTGTTTGTAAAAAAAACACGTTAATCGAAAACGGTTTTCTAAAACCGTTGTCGATTGTCTAAAAAAACACGATAATGACGGTTCTATGAACCATTGTCATAAACGCTCAAAGACAACGGTTTTATAGAAACGTTGTCATTGACCCTAAAAACCGCTGTCTTTGACCCCCAACCGTTGTCTTTTGCTTAAAAAACGCTATACGACAACGGTTTTCACTAAAACCGTTGTTAAAAAGCTTTTTAACAAAGGTTTTAGTGAAAACCGTTGTCTTATGTGTGTTGTTGATTAATGAACTTCTTTTAGTGTGAGGTTGATCCGAGTAAAGTTGAGGTAGTGAAAGAATGGCCAGTACGTAAGAGACTAACTGAGATCCAAAGTTTCTTGTGTCTAGCTGGATATTATCGAAAGTTTATTCAAGGATTCTCATCTATTACAGTACCCATGACCTCCTTAACAAAGAAGAATTCAAATTTTGTATGGGGATCCGAGTGTCAAGACTGTTTTGTCAAGTTGAAGCAAGCTTTGATTTCAGCACTAGTATTATCGATGTCATCGAGGCAAGGAGAATATTTTTTTTATACCGACACTTTGAAACTTGGTTTGGGTGCAGTTCTAATGCCAAATGACCGAGTTATAGCCTATGCGTCGAAACAGTTGAAGGTTCACGAGAAAAATTAACCCACTCATGATCTTGAGCTTGCAGCAGTCGTATTTGGACTAAATATTTGGAGACATTATTTGTATGGGGAGAAGTGCAAGATTTTCACAGACCATAAAAGTTTGAAATACTTCTTCACACAAAAAGAGTTGAATAAGTGGCAAAGAAGATTGCTAGAGTTTGTAAAAGACTATGACTGTGACATTTGCTACCATTCGGAAAGAGCTAATGTAATAGTGGACGCATTGAGTAGGAAGACAAAAATTATTACTCAATTATCACTTCAGAGACCTCTGCAGTCTGAGATACAGCGATTTGAGCTTACAATGTATGCTAGGGGCAAGGCCCCTAATCTTACCACCATGTTACTACAGTCTAATTTTAGAGATATAATCTGTGGGGGCCAGTCTTCTGATGAGCAGTTACAAAAGTGGAGAGTGAGAAATGCAGCGAAGTTCCGAAAGCTGTATTCTGAGGTGAATGTATTTCCCATATCGAGATCTACTTTGGATTCCTACTGGTGATTCTTTGAGGGAGGTCATTATGAAGGAAGCCCATGACACGCCATATTCCATCATCCTGGAAGCACGAAAATGTACAAGGATCCTCAATTATTATATTGGTGGTCTAACACGAAGCGATATATCCTGCGTTTTGTATTCGAGTTTTTGACATGTCAGCAAGTTAAAGCAGAGCATCAGAGGCCAGCGGGAAAAGTTAATTCACTTCCTATTCTCGAGTGGAAATGGGAAATTATCACCATGGATTTTGTTGTGGGTTTACCGAGGACTATCAAGGGGTTTAATGCTATATGAGTGATAGTGGATCGTCTTATAAAATCAGCGCCTTTTCTGCCTATCAAGACGACATTAACCATGACACAGTAAGCCGATTGTATATTCAAGAGATAGTTCGTATGCATGGGATTCCTGTATCTATTGTTTCTGACATAGATCCGAGATTTACATCATCTTTCTGGAAGAGTCTGCATGCAGCGATGGGGACTAAGTTATTATTCATCACAGTATTCCATCCTCAAATCGATGGTCAGTCTAAAAGAGTGATTCAAATTTTAGAGGATCTATTCCGAGTTTGTGTCATTGATTTTCAAGGAAGTTGGGAACCAAAGTTGCCACTAGTTGATTTTACCTACAATAATAGCTATCAATAATCAATAGTGATGGCTCCGTATGAGGCACTTTATGGGAGGAAGTGTACATCACTCATACATTGGGACGAGGTTGGTGAAAGAGGAGAATTTGTTCCGGACTTGATCAAGAAAACATCAGAGTTAGTAGTCGAAATTTGAGATAGAATGAAGATTGCACAAAGTCGACAGAAAAAGCTATACCGACAAGAGACGAAGGGAGCTAGAGTTTGCAGTAGACGACCACGTTTTTTTGAAAATAGCACTTATGAAGGGTGTTATGAGATTTGGCAAGAAAGACAAACTGAGTCCAAGATTCATAGGGCCATTTGAGATTTTGGAGAAGATTGGAACACTAGCCTATAGAGTGGCATTGCCACCGATGCTATCCAGAGTACACAATGTGTTCTACATATCCATGATACAAAAATACATGTCCAACCATTCACATGTACTAAATCATGAACCTCTGCAATTGAATCCAAACATGACTTATGAGGAAAGAACCATACAAATCTTGTTTAGGTAAGAAAGAAGACTTCGAAACAATGTTATACCAATGATCAAGGCCAAGTGGCTAAATTACTCGGAGGAAGAAGCTACTTGGAAAACCGAGAGGGACATGAGGAGTCGCTACCCGGAGTTATTCGGTAAGTTCTAATTTAAAGGAAGGAATTTTATTCAAGGGAGGGAGGAATTGTAAGGTCCAAAGTTAAGATGACGTAATCCAACTGCATGCAAATCTATGGAAAATAAAAAATTGCTAATTAAATAGTTTTAATTGCATAAATTGAATATGATATGCATGGTTGCACGTATAAAATGTACTTTCTACACAAATGCATGTAAACTTTATTTTTAAATGTTATTCGAGATGAGATCTAGGAACAGAGACAGATGGTTGAAAAAGGGAAATTATTTTTATTAAATAATGGTTTTAATTATTTAAAATAAGTTTGATGCTATATGATATTTTTAAAAATAAGGTGTTTTGAGGTGATTTCATACGCCGAGTCGTTATTTTTAACGGTATTCCATTTTCGACTAAAGTATGAATTTTTCAGAACTCGGATAATATTTTCACGAACTTTCCTAAAAAAATATTTTAATTATTAACAAATGGGCTTAATGGGCCTAGTAAACCATGTTATTGGTCCTATGCATGTACACTTGATAATTAACAAATAAATAAGCCTAAACCCTCTCCATAAACCCTCAAACCACATGCCAACATCCTCTAAACAAAGAGGACTCTTCCCTCCCCCTCAAAGCACAATCACACACGGGAAATTCATCAAGGGAGGCATCGGTTTTCAAAGGGTTTTCAGCCTACGAGTTCTATCTCGTTGTTCTTCGCATCGTCGATTCGTTTTCGTGCATAAATTACGCAAAGGCATGCCTTAAATTTATTTTTCTCATCTATCAAACCATATTATTGTTTCGAATTAAGTTTTCATGAAAAACATGTTTACCTTATGATTAATTTCATTTTAATTCCTTGACATGTGAATAACTTATGATTTCATAATTCAAAACACACGATATTATTGTGTAAAGGGGCTGCCATGATAGGATATCTTTGAGGGACGTTTTTCCTACACAAATAGGGTCCCTAGGTGCCAAACCGAAGGCTGCACATGAAGGGGTTAGGGCTAGAATGAAATTCAACCAGTTTTGTTAACATCAAAATCAAGATTGCGAACATGAAAGGTTCCAACATGGTGGTATCCTATCCTTAGGTCAAGCTTGGAAAATACTTCGGCTCCTTTAATTTGATCAAACAGGTTGTCTATTCTCAAGAGAGGATACTTATTCTTGATTGTGATCTTGTTCAGCTCTATGTAATCAATGCACAGTCACGTACTTCCATCTTTGTTCTTTACAAAAAACACTAGAGCTTCCCACGATGAGACACTCAGTCGAATCTGCTTCTTGTCTAGCGATTCCTAGAGTTGCTCCTTAATCTCCTTGACTTTTTATGGTGCCATTCGATATAGTGCCTTAGAGCTGGGTGCTGCATCGGGAACTAAATCGATTCCAAACTCAATCTCCTGCTCTGGGACTATTCCGAGTAGGTCTTCCAAGAAAACTTCCGGAAATTATTGCACTACTGAAATGTATTCCAATATGGATTCGATAATCCCTTTAATTTCACTGACCATTGCTAGGTAGATTACGTCTCCGGACTTCACGGCCTTCAATTAGGTTGTATCGCCATGAAGCTGATCTGTTCTCTTTTGGCCATAAACTCCGCTATCTCGGCCTGAGCAGCTGCTTGGATTTCATTGGTCACAGCAAGCTCATGTTTCGTCTTATCATGGTAGTGAGCGAACCTCTGGACGTCTGCTTGGAGGTGCTCTCTCTGCTCCTCTAAGTCGTGTCTTGTGGCTAGAATCTTATTCAAATCTCCTACCAACTCTGCATTGTCTTCTCTCTCTTGAGCTAGGGATGCCTGAAGGTTCTCGATAATCTCATGCTTGTTTAGGACAGGGGTTATGACCCTTCTTTCGAGCTGTGACCTGGGTACGAGCCATTTCATGAAATCAAGAAAAGGAAATGCTCAGAATAAAATCAAAGATATGAATAATCAACGTGTAAGGTACTGAACAATAGACTTGTGAAATAAATGGGACCGTCGAATTGATCGAACAAGATTCTATTTCACAAAAAATTTAAAAAAATAGAAATTTTCGAGATTAACATATGGATTAAAAGCATATGTTACATGGAGTTTAGAATAAGTGGTGGAATCAAATTTGGAATTTCATACGAAAGGTAATCTCGGCCTTAAATCGGATTACTACTTCGAAAAAATATTTCCCCATCGGGCTTATGAACCTGGCGGCTCTGATATCACTTAAATGTCACGTCCTGAGATCGAGGTTAGTCGAGAGCTGCATTATTCGACAACTACATAATCACCAAACAACAAGCCTCATGTACTATATATGCCAAAACAAGTTTATTTCTCATAATCAACATAATAAATATTTTTACAACTTGATTGCCAAAATAAACTGAAAAAATGTCTTATCTTGGGGGCAGGAAGTAAGGGGTGAGTATTTTGGGAAATACTAAGCAAGCGGGGGCCCGATCGAGCACATACATAACTACATACAATATTTTGAAGGAAAGAACATATCGTGCAGAAATAATTTCGTACAACATACTTCATAAAAATAGACAACCTTTATTATTCTTAGGTACTAAGATTCATCTAATTTCCATGGTTTACTCATGTCAGTCCCTAATATTTACTCTTCTAAGAGGGCGAGGCTATATAGCGGTTACATCCCCACCGCGTAAGGGTCATATCATATATTTGTGATTCTCTCCCATATCCGGTGGAATCCTCATAGTGTCATAACATAGTTCACATGAAGTCATATCAAGAAGGGAGAAAAATGAAATAACAATGCTCGACCGAAATTTCAAAGAAACGAAGGAGGTAATAATAATTTAATTATTTTAAATCAAGCCCACTTATAAAGAACAAGTGTCGAAAACAAAAACTCACTTATGAAAGAATATACACATAACAAAGGCCCACTCACGAAGGACGACTGTACAAATTATAATATAACAAAAACCCACTTACAAAGTAGTACTTGATGAAACGTGAATATTGGACGGAGTGACGCCTTGCTACTAGCTCAAGAATCGAACAAGAATCCCCAAGAAGTACAATGAATTCCACCTCCAAGTAGCTCGAAAAGGGTGAGGGAAATGCTAGGAAAAAGTGGTGCCCTCTCTCCACTACTCACACACATATATATAGTGGTTGAGGATCATGAATTAAGGCTATGATTGGTTCCTAAATTTCGGTGGTTAGGCCTTGAATTAATTGGTGGATTGATGCCTAGATTTAGGGTGATTAGATGGTGTGATTATTAGGTGATTGCACGAGCAAAATTTAAGCCACTCAAGCTCCAAAATTTCGCTCACATTAATTTGTTCTAATCATGGTTGATTTTGCTCCCAATCTTGATGATTTATTACCAAAATAAATATCATGTCACTACAACAAATATGGGTTTTCGCGGCGTGCATATATGCTATTCGCAGCGCACAATGCACCCTGCATAACTATAAGCTGTTGAAAGTTTGAAGATAACAACGGCGTGTATCGCGCGCGGCAATTAATACTTTTGGCGGCGTGCAATGCGCGCTGCGATTAATATTATTTGTGGCGTTCTAACGCGCACGGCAATTAATAATTTTGGCGGCCTGCAATGCACGCTGCTATTTGTATTATTTGTAGTGTTCTATGCACGCTGTCATTAGTAGTTTACCACGGCACGCGGCATGTAGTATTATTATTCACGGCGGGCAACGTGCGATGTTATTGATGTTTATATTCAGATCATTCACAGCGTGCAAATTTGCACGCTGCAGTTAAAGTTATTCACAACAAAAAGTATATGCTGCTCATGAGGGTTTGTATTAAGATATTTCATGACATGCGAGATGCGTGCTATTGAGATGTTTGTATTAAGTTATTCACGATGAGTGCTACACGTTTCATTAATGTTTATTCACGACTTGCAAATTGTTTTGTTAATAATGCATTAATATCATGAATAAAAGTGAAATGGAAAAATCTAAGCGCAAATAATTAGCATAACATAATCATCCAAGAGGAATAATGTCTATTATTCATTTTCTAATAAGAGAAGAAAAATTTTAAAACATAACAATAGTTCACTTAGTAACGTGATTGTTATCCAAAAAAAATGTAAATCTTTCCAATCAGTAGAATCTATATCAGTCACACAAAACTATAAGTTTAGACATCCATGCGACTATGCTACCTATTGCATCGTCGAGATAAGGCATTTCATCATTTGGGCGTATCAAGTCTACCTTCTCCACCAAAACTTTATCAACCCAAACTTTCCAGCAAGACCCTCCAAGAGGAATGTGATTCACTTTTGCTTTTGGATCTGTTGATGCAACTCGACCTTCTGCAACAACTTCATCACCACACCAATGAAGTAACTTACATTTAGTATTATCATGGACACCTTCACTATTCACATTCTTAAATTTTGTCTGCGTATAATTAAACAATAAAAAATTATTAATTCTTTCATTTTACATAAGCAACAAATTTGGTTTAGAAGTCATACAATTTAAAGATAGTTACCTGAGCAATTGCTACATTTTGCATAACATTATTAGCATTACCAATTTTTTTTGCACCATTGATATCTCTAATACTGCCAATATCATTCCCAATGCCACTATTAATGCCATCACTCGCAACCTAATTTTGACACAAAAATTATGTCAATTAATGTCCCAATTTAAATCCAAGAATATAACTGTACATAGTTAACTTATTTTATCTAATATTGGTTAAATACTAACCTGTTCTTGATCATTTTGCTGCCTCATACTTTGGAGAAATATGGACCTCATTTCTTGCATTTCTTGTTGAAAGTTATTCATCATATTTTGAAGTTGTTTAATAGTTCCATTTTGTTGAATACAAGCACCAACTTTCGATGGTGTAACTCCAAAGCCCATGCCACACACTCTACCTCGAGCTTCCTTGCCAAATACAAGGCTAATTGCATCATCGACAATGTTAATTGTATTTACAGATTCGAGTGGACATTCTTCTATTTCTCTCTACAAAATATAACAAAGATATATTTTTTGAGTAAATAACAAATTTTTCTAACTTTTTGCAAATAACAAAGATATCATAAATTTATTACCATTTTCTCTCCAACAGCTTGACTACTAGGTTTCCCATTTTTTTTCTTATGAGCCTCAATCCAAACTTTTGATCTTGTAATTGGTGCTTCTGCAGGACTTTTTTCTCCCTTACCAAAGAAACATATAAAATGTATAAAAAAGTCATTAGAAAATAAATTTAAAAGATGCATCATTACGTAAATATGATAACTTTTAAAAAAGTCTAGATGAAATTTTTTATAAATAATAATATTTACCATCACGTGGGCCAAACGTGCATAACCTCTCCGGCTCATTGTGTGATTGTAGTCTTGTTTTATCCTCATTTCTCTAAATTTTGCACTCTTCTCCTGAGAATCAAAATATATCACAAAAACTCATTTTATATTTATATATATATATATATATATATATCAATCACAGACTTAACTCTATTTAGTAGCTTCAAAACATAATAATATAATAAAACATACTGTAATAGTAACTATGAGTGTGATAGGTTCCTAAGAAGTCATCTTGATTATCACGGTAGTTTCAAAATATATAATTTATGTAGATACAGAATCAAATATGCTAATCATTTTCATCTAAGCAATCAAGATAATTTACTACCAACATCATGAGAACATGATATGACAGTAGCTTCTGTTTTTCTCATATATCAAACCAATTGGACTATGTTTTCCTCATACATCAACTCTAGTTTCCGCTTTTCTCATCCTTTCACCACTTAGCAAATTTATTATTCTAGCCAACAGTCACACAAACATATAAGAGGAAACCAAAATCTCCATATCCATCAACAGACAATATACGTTAGAGAAAACTCTACATCTATAGAAATTATAACCTACCATGACGAGAATATAATGACAATTTTTAAAAACATACTTCTAAAATAGCTTAACATTGGAGAAAATAATAAGAAATTACAAGTTAAATAACACAAACACAATCTTTAAAAACAAAATTGTAAATCATGATACTACTTACTGATTTTGGTCAATAATAGTGAATTAATACTTACTTGAAAGGAAGATGATAGTGTCTTCTTTACAAAAACGCCCCACTGATTTTGGTCTATAAATTCAGGCTTCAAAAGACTAAGATCTCGTGAAGCCGCTCGGCCGGTATTAACTTCTCGTATAAGTATCTGCAGCTTGGACTTTCTATCGCGCCATAACTTACCTAACTTTTGAAATATTGTTTTCTTTTCCCACTCTTCGACATTAAAATGCAGCTGTAAAATATGAAGTGTGAAATATGTCTAAATTTTGTTATAGAAGCTGAAAATAATAATTCAGTGACAAAGGACATTACCTGAAGACAACTCCACATCTTACTTTTCACATCTTCATCTATGTCATTCCATCCATCCAATGTATACGGAACAAATACTTTTACCATACAACCTAGAAAAGATGCGTACTTCACCGAATTATCTCCAATTGGTTGTCCGAACTCATTACGTTCCAACACTTTCGGCTTTTGTTGGCCACTAAGCAAAATCAACTTTGATGGACCTCTTCCCTTTTTCCCAGCAATGTTTATGTCATCAACTGACTCTTTACCATGCAAATGTTGTGAAGCATCAGGTAAATTGTTAGATTCCATTCTCGATAGCCGATTAACATTTTTTTCCTACAAAACAGCATAAATAGATGTTGAAATGCACAAGTGTACTTATTAAAATAAACCAAGAATAAAAAAAGAATACAAGATATCACCTGAATTTCAGCTACAAATTCTCTGCTGCGTTTTTTGTCCATTTTTCTCGTCATTTGAATGCTATACAATGATTTGATAAAAAATGTAATATGACATGATGCAATACTGAAAATTAACAAGAAAAATACGCTGAAACTTTAAATAAAAAGTAATGAAACTTGAGAAAAAAATTTATTTGTTCAAATAAATAACTATAAAATCTACAGCTAAAAATTTAGTCATGAAATAAAATTTATTATTTCAAATAAATAACTATAAAATATATAGCTGAAAATTTCAATCATGGCATATCAATCACATCAATTCCCTCACACTCATTTCTTGAATACGCTTCTTTCTCAGTAATGATAATCCCAAGTCTGGACACATCAAGTGGTTTTGATGACGTATATGCATCCTTTTCAAGCAAATTCATGTTATAAATACCTCGAGGCGGCGCTTTTAGCAAAACATACCAATTTGATTCATCATTTTCCCTAGAATAGAAAACTTGCTTTGCTTGTGATGCTAAAATGAAAGGATCGTTTTCAAAAGTTCTTAGTCCTTGGTGTAAGTTGACCAGTGTAAAACCATCCTCCATTTTGATACCAGTTCTAGGATTGGCCCAATCACATCTAAAGACAGAAACTTTGAACAAATAATAGTCTAGTAACACAATATCTCATATAACCCCATAATATGATAGTCTTCCTGCTGTATGTGAATCAGTAGAACTAGATTGACAAATAGTATCGGCTTCAACTGAAACACCATTATCTTGTGTTGATCTTTCAACGTCAGTTGTGTGGAACTGATGTCCATTTGTAATATAACCTGTATAAGATATAACATGTTTTCTTGGACCATGTGCTAGCCATCGAATCTGATCTGAAGAATTATCAGAAACATGTTTTGATAACCATTGAGAAAATGTTTCCATATGTCGTTTTTGTAACAATGTGTCATTACTTGAGAAACGATGATCTGTTTGTTTAAGCTCCTCAATGTGCATCCTATTTAAAATCATTGAAAGATGATTGTTAAAATATATGAATTATGCAATATACCGAGACTATACGAGTTGCAATTTACAACTCACTTTATATAAGGATCAATTTCTGCAGTATTGAACAACACATATCGATGTGCTGCTTGCAACACATTTTCTTCTAAAATCTTTTCTCTTCCTTGAGAAATTGGGCGACCTTCCACTCCATTCTCCAAATCCTCATTCCGATTAGATCGCAGACCAATAATACCATCTTTTTTTATATAATCACTACAAAACCACATTCGTTCTTTTGCGAGGTAACACTCAGCTATGCAACCCTCTGGCCTTGCTCGGTTCTTCACGTACCCTTTAAGCATTTTCATAAACCTAAATAACAATACAAATTCTCATGAAAGAAGTGCTGATAATACAATCTAATTCGTTGTATGATATTAAATTAGTATAAATATAGATTAACATTTATTACCTTTCAAATGGATACATCCAGCGGAATTGAACTGGCCCACACAGGCGAGCCTCTCTTGCTAAATGAATTGTCAAATGAACAGAGATGGTAAAGAACGCAGGTGGAAAGTACCTCTCCAACATACATAGAGTTTCAGCAATATTCTCCTCAAGTTGTTCTAGACGGTTCCTGTCTAACACTCTTTGACATTACTCATTATAAAATGCACAAAGCAAAAATATAGCATTACGTGGACCTTTTGGTAAAAGACTTCTCAATGCTACTGAAAGCAATTTTTGCATTAGAACATGACAATCATGAGATTTCAGCCCAATAAGCTTACGTTATTCCAGAGAAACACAGTTACCAATATTTGAGCTATAGCCATCAGGTAACTTTATTTTCTTCAACCTAGAGCAAAATACTTCCATTTCTTTTTTAGACAATGTGTAAGGTGCAACAGGCAAGTGTTACATGTTTTCTCCTTTTTTCTTGAGGATGTAATTCTTTTCTAATGTTTAAGTGCCACAAATCTTTGCGAGCATTAACACCATGTTTGGATTTTTTCTTCAAGTTTAACATTGTGCCTATGATATTCTCGCAGACATTCTTTTCAACATGCATCACATCTAAGTTATGACGTAGCAGGAGCCCCTACAAGTTATAACCATCAACACATTTCATATATTAGTTCATGATTCAGAACAATTTATTAACGAAAAATTCAATTTTAAAAAAGATAATTAATAGAGTGAAAAATAACTTACTCTCCAGTATGGCAAATTGAAAAATATTGACTTCTTCTTCCACATTTGAACAGGTTCTTGAACTTTTTTTGAACCATCCCGCTTCTTCCTCTTTTTCTTCGTATTATTGATATCCATACCTATTTTCTTCTTACCCCAGTCATTTTCAATGTCGTTCACTGCATTGAGAATTTCTAATCCATTCAAAGGCTTAGGTTTGCCTTTTGTCTCTTTGTTCCCATCAAACCATTTTTTTTCTGATGGAATGGATGATTAGGGGCAAGAAATCTCCTGTGGCCTAAATATGCAAACTTTCTACTGTATTTAAGCCACGTACAAGATATGTCTTCACCACATATTGGGCAACCAAATTTACCTTTTGTGGCACATCCAGCTAGGTTTCCATAAGCTGGAAAATCATTTATCGTCCACATCAAAATAGCCTTCATATTAAACATTGACTTGCTAAATGCATCATACGTCTCCACACCTGTGTCCCATAACTCCTTCAAATCCTCCACTAGGGGTTCGAAGTATACATCTATATCATTTCCTGGTTGCTTCGGCCGTGGAATCAGTAATTTCAGCATAAGATTTTCCTTCGCTATGCACATCAACGGAGGAAGGTTGTAATTGACCAAAATAACTGGCCAACAACTATATCTAGAACTAAGATCACCAAAGGGTTATATCCATCTGTTGCAAGACCAAGTCGGAGATTTCTAGGATCTGATGCAAAAGCTGGCTACTTATGATTTATTGTATCCCAAGATACAGAATCAACTGGATGACGCATCATATGATCTTGACTTTTATTGTTCGAGTGCCAAATCAAGTTTTCAGCTTTTTCTTCTGATTTAAACATCCTTTTCAATCTTGGTATCATGGGAAAATACCGTAGCACCATTTCAGGAATTCCTTTACAAACTTTTTTGTTGACTTTGTCCACCTTCCATCTCGAAGAACCACATTTTGGACATGAGTCCAAATCTTTAAACTCCTTTCTAAATAGACAACAATCGTTTGGACATGCATGAATTTTCTCATATCCTAAATCAAACGGTTTTAAAATCTTTCTCATTGAGTAAACATTTTCTGGAAGTGTATTTTTTCCTGGAAGCATGTCATGTAAGATCTTAAGGAGCTCATTGAAACTATTGTCAGTATGACCATTTGTACATTTGTAATTGTATAATGTAACGACTGCTGACAACTTCATGTAAGTTGTACAACCAGGGAAGAGAGGAGTTTCTGCATCTACTAATAAATTAGCAAACTCATAATCTTTTGCCTCAGACATAGTGTGTGCAACCCCTTCATCCGAGAAAAAGACATCTTTATATAAGTTATATGCCTCTCTACTTTCAGCCTCCTTCTCATGAACTCCTCCTGAACTACTTTGACCTTGAAATTGTGGAGTATAAGTTTCACCATGGAAGACCCAGATCATGTAAGAAGGATCGAACCCATTAATAATTAAGTGATCGTACACTTCGTCAAATTTCATATACTTCTTATTTTTGCAACGTTTGCAAGGACATAGGATTACTTCACGTGTTTTGGCATAGTTCCTAGCTTGTTTTAAATATATTCTCGATGTATGTCATTGTATATTAATGAACCACCTATAAAAATAACTACATGTGTAAACCTTACAAAATAAATTTCATTGATAATAGATAAATACCACCTTGTATTATTATAGACAGCGCACATATTTGCACGCCGTAGATAGTATATAATATTACTATACGCAGCGTGCTATCAAAGCACGTGGTGAATGCATAGGGTATTAACAGCGCACAATATTGCATGCTGCGGATATTATATAATATTACTTTCCGCAGCGTGCTTTTAATGCACGCCGTTAATGTATATGTTATTAATGGTGCGCATTAAAAGCACGCTGCGGAAAGTATATAATATTTACAGCACACATAAATGCACTATAACGCCCCGAAAATTTAAAGGTCCACGCGAACCACATGCATGCAATTATTAAATTCTCTTGTATTTTAATTAATTATTTTAATTGCATTAATTAATTATGTTGTGCTTATTGGAATGTTTAAATATACTTTTCTACATTGTTGCATTAAAATGTATTTTTTAAAGGTTATTCGAGTTGCGATCGAGGAACGGAGACCGAGGGCTGAAAATGAAAAATGTTTTTATTAAATAATTATTTTTAATTATTTAAGTCAAGGGGAATGTTTTTTCTTATTTTTGAAAATATGGGGTTTTGAGGAGATTTATACGCCGGGACGTAATTTTTATCGGTGTTGGTTTTTCAATAAAAATACGAACGTTTTGGCAACCCGGCTATTAAATTCACAAACTTATTTATCAAAACTATTTTTATATTTTAATTAAGCACTAATGGGTCTAATTATATGTTTAATGGGCCTAAGCCTAATTAGTAATTAATTAACAATAAAACATATTAAAAACCCACCCCCACTCTCATAACTCATGCCCCACACTCATTAAAAATTCAGAAACTCTCCCCCACTCCAACACATGACACACACATCTACAATAATTGAAAGGAAAAATCGAGAAGCTCAAGGGAAATTCAAAGCCAAGGTCTTGCTCCGTTCTTCGCCGTCGTCAACGAATAATCGTGCGCCATATTCTCCTTTTTCTAATCTTTCACACCATATTATGTGTTTGATACATGATTGCATGAAAAACATAATACAACTTTTATATTTTCGTTTTTATGGTTATACATGCACAAAACAAGAGTTTTTCTTTTTTAAAACTCTTCATAATGATGCACAAAGGGGCTGCCATGGTAGGGGTACTTTAAGGGATGTTTTTCCACATGTTTAAGGGTCCCTCGGTGTATGTTTAAAGGCTGAAAAAAATAGGGAAGGAATAAAAACGAAAATAGACTCCTTAAAGGAAAGGACTCTTCGACTAGGAGTCTTTGAGGGTCACGACTGCTAGATGCGGTTAGGGAGGGCCCACTAGACTTAATTGGGCTGCATAGGAGGGATGGGTAGAGGCTGGACATGGTGGTTAAGGGCTGGAGGCGAAGCTAGCCTAGGTTCGAATCATATTAAGACTAGGACTATTGTGCAGAAAAATTTAGTAGATTCCTAGGCATATTCAAGGGACTTAATGGGCTGGAATTTTGTTGTATATGGGTTATTTAGGTGTTATTAAGCTTTGGTTCAAGTTTGGTAAAGTTTGGTTAAGTTTCGAGTCCATACGAGTCAAAATCGAGAAGTACGTCTAAGTTTAAAAAAACGAATTGGGAAACGCCTAGTTTTAAGCTTCATAAAATTATGAAAAAAATATATTTACGCTTAAATAATTATTATAAGTCTAAGTTTTAAATTTTGGAATTTTATATTAAGGTTTGGTTTAATTCGAGATTAAAACGCATTAATACGTCACATTTAAAGATTAATTTAAAACTCATCGAATTGATTCTAAATAAAAATATGAGAAAATTCATGTAAACTTAAATAATTATTTGGGAAATGTTAGAATCAATGAAATTAGTAAAATGTCAAAAACGAAAAATTATACGTCCAGGGGTAACACAGTCTTTTTATATCTAGAAAATTAGTAAACGTCATGGCAGTGTCCTGAATGCTGTTTTATGTGCTAATATGATTATTTTCAATGGTTATGGATATTTATGGAATTTTTATATGTTAATATGTCAATTTTAAATGTTTATGGATTTTTAAGATGTTAATATGTTTAATGTTTTATGATTTAATATGCTAAAACGTTTATTTTAAATATTTATGATTTAAATGTTTATTTTAAACGTTTACTGATGTTAAAATGTTTATTTTAAAATGTTCATGGATGTTTATGATTTTTAATAGGTTAAATTATGATTTTTAAATGTCTATGATTTTTATGATTTAAATTGGACATTTAAAAGATATGTTGCATGCTTGGTTTCAAAATAAAATGATATTATATACATTTTTTTATTAAGTGATGGAAATACGACATGTTGAAGGATGTGAATGATTGTGACTACTACATGTTGGAGATATCGTGAGGGTTATGGTCCCAGTGGGAGCCCGACGATCATGTTTCCTTGGTTACGGATACGAATACGAATACGAATACTAATACGAATATGTGATACGAATACGAATATGTTAATACGTTGGCCAAGGCCCAGTTGACGGATGAGAGTGTCGCTGGTGTCCCCGCTGCCTAGTACTGTGGTTACATGTAGATGGATCAATCGCCCAATACGTTTAAGAATACGAGTCACAATCACGATCTGAATTCAACAAACACGAACATGAATATGAATACGAATATGAATATGGATACGAATATGTTGACATGAATATGAATATGTTTATGTTTATGAAAATGTTTATGCATAGGATTATGAAAACGTTTTTATTTAAAGTTTTATGCATCACGAAAATGTTATGTTTTAAGTTTATGCATCTTCATGAAAATTATATTTTAAAGTACAAGTATTTTTCACGGTTATATGTTAACTGTATTACGTATTACTTGTTATCAAGGATATGACGTGTTGAGTCTTTAGACTCACTAGGTGTGATTGATGCAGGTGATTATGATAATGTTAATGGAGGTCTTGATGGTTGATATGACTGGACTGGAGGTGCACATAACCCGAGGACCGACGCTAGTTTTCCGTACTAGTTATGATTTATGATTTCGAGTTATGTGAAAGATATTTCTACGACTTTTATTTATGTTATGAGATATTTTTGAGAGGTTATAGTATGGGCTATACTTTTTTAATAATGTTTTTATGGTTGGTAAAAGCTTGACGATTTTATGCTTTAAAATATTTTCCTTCGGATTTTTAAATGTTAGTTGAATTTTTATTTTTAAAATGATGGAAAAAATATTTTATGGTTCGGCCGAATGCTATGTTAGGTTTGAAACAAAAAATTTCTAATACTTTTTAAGAAAACGAATAAGCAGACGTTTCATGCACGTTGCGGATATTACTTTCCGCATCGTGTTTTTAATGTACGCCGTTATTTCTGTCAAGTGCAACAATATTAACAATGCACATAGTGATGCACGCCGTTAAAAGTACTATTCGCAGCGTGCTTTTAATGCACGCTGTTGATAACGTGCTGCGGAAAATCATTTTTCTTGTAGTGTGTATCCACTTATAAAACATTCTATCACCCATTAATTATTTAGTGATATATTATTACGTATATGTGAAATATATATTTTATGTATACGCACCCTTTAAATATAAGAAAAATCCTTCCATAATTGTTAGAATAGGTTGGGTGTGATAAAGTGTTTAGAAAGATGGGGGCGGGGTATGGGCTAAATAAACACTTGAAAATTTTCACAACTTTTCGATGGATGAATAAGTTTAGTGATAAACTGAATTCGCGAATCATTTTGTTAATGTAAATCAGTTAACTAATGAAAGTTCGGAAATAAACTGAATGACATATAGAATAAAACTGATAATAAAGAGCACAAGATTTGTGGATGTTCGGTGACTTCAAATGCTCCTAAGTCACCCCTTCTATCCCGAAGATAGGATATTCACTAAAAAGCTTTGATCTATAGAACACTTTGTACAAATCAACTTCAGTTTGGACTTAATACTGCCAAAACAGAAACTCTTAATATCAATAAAATTTTATCAGTACTCGACTGATGTAATTTCTAAGCACAACTGATCTCTAAAAGTTCGAATATTACAACAACGAATGTTTGTGCATAAACTCAAAATATAGCCTGAAAGCTATGGATATAGTTGAAACGTGAGATTTTGAGAGCTTTAACTCGAAAGTTAACTTGGATCGAATATGCGCAGAATTCTTGCTAACTTGGGAACTTCGTAACTGACTGTGTAACTTGGTAACTCTTTCTCAGCTGATCTTCTTGGTAATTTTTAGGCTTTGCTACCAACGGTAATATTGAATGCATTTGAATCTTTATATTCGTTAGACACGTCAACATTCTTCTGACAATCGTACACTGTAGCTTTTCTGAAACGCGGTGTTCTCACTATAAGTTGCAGTCTGCTCTTGTACAATTGTCGGTTGTTGGCTACACTCTTTAACTGATGAAGTGTCAAGATGGTTTATCAGTTGACTCTTTATATCCGATAGGATCAACTGATTGCTAGCTTCAGTTAGCGTTGAACAGTTCAGTTGCCTTTAATAATTTGCGCATTTATCTTCAATTTGGGCAACCATCAGTTACACATTTTCAGTACAGTTATCTTCAGTTGTCTTGATCAGTTCTTCAATCTTCTCACGATCAATTTGTCAAACTCCGAAATTATAATTCCATCAATTTCTCTTTTCTGGTGTTTGACAAAACTTAGAATTTATGAACTAATCAAACTAAACTTTTGCAGATAAAATAATATTTTATTAATTAATCTTTCATTGTACAGATTCATACAAATAATGAAAGAATAAAAGAATCTCAGATTAAAAGAATCTTCTACTGACTGAAAATCTGCCAAAACTAATAACTAAATATAGAGACTGTCTTCTAACTGATCTGGACTGTTATTCATTTCTTGGCTCTTTTACCAGCTGGTCCTTGACCAGTTGGTTGACTTGGTCTCTTCTTAGATATCTGCTGCTCCTGTTCCTCTTCCCCCTTTTTGTCAACACCATCAACTTTATTGGATAATGTACGGACTTCTGATGTAACAATAGATATAGCATTCATCATTTGTTCCTACATCATATCCATTCGCTTTGTCATGCTTGTTTGTATGAAATCAATCTAATTCATAAGCATGTCTTGGGTTTGGAAAAGAGCTGGAACTGTCACTCTGTCCTTCTTCAACTGATCTACTAGGATGAATAAGTCAGTAATGTCATTGGTGACCTTGTTAAGATTCTTCAAAGTATTATCCTTTGTAGAATCAACCTTCAATGTGTGCAGCATTTGGGTTGACGTCATATCGGAAATCGTTCAGATAAGAGTGTGCAAACCAGACTAAATATGCAAAATATCAGCAGCCACTGGTATTTCAGGAGACAGAGATTCAGATGGATCATGTTCTTTTTCTTTGTCTTTGTTATCGAAAATTATCAAGGCCAATTTTGTTGATTCAGTCTAAGTTTGAACTAATGTTGGAATAATATCTTCAACTGATTTCAGATTGGTGTCTTCAGCAGAGTTGGAAGGTAGAGCAGCAGTTCAGCTGGTAGACTCTTCAGTTGGTTTATCAGCTGACACTTCAGTTGGTTCTTCTGTTGGCACTGGCACATCTTCTGTTTGGTATGAGTGAAACTGAGCCATGTCAGCTTGATTTACTTGTTTAGTCGTTGCAGCCCACTGAACTGGAGGAGATTTAGGAGCAAAAGATGACGGTTGAGCATCCTTGGAAAAAGAAATAGTTACTTACTCAGTTTGTTCAGCAACTGTTTCCTTGGATAGCTCTGACTGATTTGGTGAAGGTTCATCCTGCTCCTCTGAGGGTGAACTTTTGGAATTTACTGGATTATACAAATGTTGATCCATTTCCCAATCTTTGATCTTCATCTGCAATGATAAGAGATCTGAGTCCAGCTGGTGAAAAACTGCTCTGTCATTGTGGGCAGTTGGCCTGGTGGGGTCATAGTTCATGCATAGCTGAGCTGTGACTTCAGCAAGCCTTTTGACACACATCAGATCAAAGAAGTAATTCCTCCTCTCCAGCGCTTGAGCAAATCGTGGCATCTTTACCTGTCTTTAGGACTGTTGTTTCTAAGGCGATGAATTTTTTCAAAATCGATGTCTTCTGCAAATTCTTGCGAACACTTCAGTCCTAAATATGTCCCATTCATTATACACTTCCAACTTTGATTGAAAAAACTCATTTTTTTCTTCCCATATCAAATCAATGTGGGTTTGAATCGAGTTGGTTGGTATGGACTCTTGAATTAGCTTGCCCTTACCTTTTGGATCAGTGAGGGCATGAGAAATGCTCATCCCTGACAAAGTTGAATCAAATTTCTCACATATCACCACTCACTTTGGTCGAGCAAAAGGCAGTGTATTTGGACCGGTGATAGTGATGAGTGGTGCTCTCACTCCAACTTGTTTTATTTTCTCAACAGATTCACTGATAGTCTTCTTTGAAGGAGCAGTTGGAGGAGGTTGCTCATGTTCAGTTGAAGATACAACTGGAACTGCCCTGATTGGTATTGAACTTACAGGCTATTCAACTCTAGTTGGGTTTATTCATTCTGTTAAGACAGCTTCCACAGCAGCAGTTGGTTTGGTCTTTTGGGTCCTTGGCTTCTTCATGATTTTCAGATATGGAGTTTTCTCCGATTCAGTTTAACTGACAATCAGTTTCCTCTTGATTGCCTTTTTCTGAGCCAAGTCCTTGGTCTTCTTGACTGATTTGAGAGCTACCTGCGTCCCAATCTCCTTCTTGACTTTGACAAACTGCTCAGGAGACATGTCTAGCTTGGTCTTCGGTTGCTGAACATTCTTGGCAGTGAAGACCTTGAATTTGGATGATTTTTCAGCAGAGTCCTCCACCAAAACATTGTTTTTCCGAAGGTAGCTGAGTGGCACAGCAAAACCTTTGGACTGTTTGGAGGACTGAAGCATGTTCTTGAAGATGTTGAAATTGATAGCTGACCAGTTCAGTCTCCGTCCAGCAAGAATAACAGTCATTTCTTGAAATTTTTCAATGCTAAGGGCAGCAAACGAGCTTACCTTGGCGAGTACACTCTTGGCCACAATATCAGCCAGTAACTGAATATCTGGCTTTAGTTCTTTCTTTGGATAAGAAACCTTGATTTTCCGTCTATCAGCAGATAGCAACGTCTGTATCTCCTCAATATCAGAAAGCTTCACTTCATAAAAGTGAGCTAAGACATCAGAAGGCATTTGGAAGAGATTGATGAAGAAGTATTCTTCAATGATCAGCAACTTACTGTTGACGGTTGTTATGATTTTACTGTCAGCAGACATGAAGCTGTTGGTATATAGATCCTGAATCTCCTTGGGATAAATTTCTTTAGTTGAAAATCCAAGAAATTTCTTCAATCAAGCTGCTTCCAGCTTGAGAAAGACATTTTGAATGGCTTCGTCCTTTACAGAGAGGACTGAGTTGAAGTCAATAGCCATTGCATTAAGAAAGTAAGCGGGGTGTTTGGCTTGCCATTTTTGAGTTGTTTGAAGATCTGCGAAGAAACAAAGGTCTGTGAGTTTGATATGCTCTAAAAGTTGAAATGCTCGTAAAGAAACTGAATAGAAGCGGTACAATTACTTATGTTGGTGACTGTTCTAATTTTTGGACACGTGTCAGTCCAATATTGATTCGGATAAAACGAATGTACGTGTTGTGTAATTGTGAATAAAAGTCGGTTGGACTACGTGGGGCCATGTTACCAATCATTATTTAATGAATGACATAAATATATGCGTAATTTTAACAGTCACATCACTTAATTTGGAATTCTTTATCGATAGTCAATCAACCTATGATAAGATCAGTTAAGTCAATAAATGAGTGATCAGTTGAGAACTGAATCGGTTCAGTTGAAGATCAAATGAAAATTGTCTTATCAGTTAACAAATTTAAAATCGACATTCTCCATAAATAAATGCATATAAGTAAAAAGGGTAAGAGAATCTCGTCCTTGATGAATTAATTGCATCTGTTTGACTGATGTCTCTTCATCTTCTTCTGTTTCTTCAATTAGAGTCTGTCTATAAATAACATCAAACTTTTTAGATACAAAATATTATAGCAGATAATATTAATCAAATGAAGATGGACAAAGAAAGCAGTTCCAATGAGCTCAATCTTGCATAAAGGCTTTCATTCATGGAAACTTGGAAGAAAAATATCGAAGACTTTGTCTTTGATAAAGTAATGTCCATCTGGATGAAGGTTCATGATGAAAGGATCGGTTAGAAGGTGATAAGTGTTTAAAAGGGGGGTTGAATAAACACTCACGGATTATATATATTGTTCGAAGATTTGATTTAGTTTAGTGACAAACTGACACACGGTATCTCGCCAGTCGATAACAATCAGTTTAACTGAGAAAACAGTTGGGGAAGTAAACTGACTGAGAGATAGAATAACTGAATGAAAATAATAACTGAAATAAAAATGCACACGGTTTGTTTCGGGATGTTCGGAGAATAGAATAACTCTTACGTCACCCCTTCTATCACGAAGATAGAATTTTCACTAAAAGACTTTGATCGAATACAAGAGTTGTACTGACCCACGTCTGTTTGGACTTAACACTGCCAAAACGGAAACTCTTAGTTCACAAAAACTTTTACAGTGCGTGACTGAATTTAACACGACTGAATGAATCTAACAAAGATTTCAAAGTGCTAACAAGATCGTAAATATTGCCTTGATTGCTACTGATATATCTGATAAGAGTGAGCTTTTGATATTTGAATACGAGTAGGGATTTTAGCAGCGTAACAGCAAGCTTAAATAGAATAATTGTTCTTGTATGTTTTTCGGCTGCTCTTCTCGCCTATTTATAGGCTTCTCTTCCAACGGTAACATTAAATAATATTTGAATCTTTATATCCGTTGATTGCCACGTCAATATTCCTCTGACAACCGTACACTGCAATCTCTGAAATGCGGCGTTCCACTAAGTAACAGTCTACTGTGTACCACTGTCGGTTGAATGTCCTTTTCCGATAACTGATGACGTGTTCAGCTGAAGAATCAGCTACTGGGCAATAGCTGGTAAGGTTTACAACTGTTGTTAGTTGACTGTTCGTTCAGTTGCGTAAATCAGTTGCGTAGATCAAAGTCTTTTAGTGAAAATCATATCTTCATGATAGAAGGGGTGACGTAGGAGTTATTCTATTCTCCGAACATCCAGAAACAAATCGTGTGCATTTTTATTTGTTTATTGCATTTACTTATCATTTTCATTGTTTTAAGGATGCATTGTTGAAGCATTTTATGTGTTCTTCAAATACCAAAATATTGCATACCAAGTGTTTGATAAAATGCTTCAACAATGCATCCTATGTGTTCTTCAAATACCAAAATATTGCATACCAAGTGTTTGATATAATGCTTCAACCAAAATATTTTTACTCATTCAACTTGCATATAGTTTATATGGTTTACAAAATATTTAATCGGTTTCTACGAAGGATTATTTCGAGTATTTTCCGCTTGGTTTGAACACCAAACTCGATTTAATTCATCGGTGTTCAATATTTCAAGAACCGATCTATTGTAGTTCAACGGTGATCCCCCTAACCGATCCTATCACATGATTTGCAGACTATTCAGAGAGATAGATTAGTTTCCACTGATGAACAGAAGGCAACTGATATCAAATTTAAGCGTCATATTTTCGTCATTCATACTTCAGACCTTGTAACTGATGAAGGTCTCTACTACCTGATGCTTAGCAAGGAGTATAGGGTTATAGGACAAAATTTCCTTCAAAGAATATTTTAGGAAAATTTCCGAGGAGATGTCCCTGTGATATTCATTTTGGCTAAATGCAGTAGAAATAAAACACAATCGTGTAATAACAGATAGATTTTATCAATAAAATTTCTATTTCGATTCAATTTATTAATTTCACTGCTATATGCTCTGCAACCTAACTGATACTAACTGAATAATAATTAGTAATCAACTGAATAAGCATTAAATAACAACAGTAGCTGACATTAAATAACTCAAATAAGTTTAAGACAAATCAATTAAACCAAGAATATTAAGAAAGTAAGAAAACTTAGTCTCGGGTAATGCCTTTGTGAAGATGGCAGCTGCTTGTTGTTGAGTTGATATGTTACTCCAACCTGATTGCCTTCTTTAGAGCATGGTCTTTGATGAAGTGATGTCTGACATCAATGTGTTTGGTCCTGGAGTGAAGAACTGGATTATATGTGATCGTAATTGTGTTTGTATTGTCACAGAAGATTGGTGATTGTTCTGCAATGACTCCATAATCTTTCAATTGTTGTTGAATCCTGGGAAGTTGAGCGTAGCAGCTTCCAGCAGCTAGATATTCTGCTTCAGTTGGGGAAGTTGCTATGGATGTTTGCTTCTTGCTGAACCATGAAATCAGTCTATCTCCTAGAAACTGACATGATCTGCTGTTGCTTTTATGATCAAGCTTACATCCTGCATAATCTGTATTTTAATAACCAACTAAATTTAAAGATGTGTCCTTAGCATACCATAAGCCCACATTTTGTGTGCCTTTAAGATATTTCATTATGAATTTGACAGATGAAAAATGCGATGGCTTAGGATCTGCCTGAAATCTAGCACACATGCAAACAACAAATACAATATCAGGACGACTAGAAATTAGGGATAATAAAGAAGCTATTAAACCTCTATAGAGTTTCGTCTCAACTGATATTCCTCCTTCATCTTTATCTAATTTAATCGATGAGCTCATGAGAGTATTTGCAGCTGAACATGCATCCATGCCAAAATTCTTAAGCAGTTCCTTCGTGTATTTTGCCTGACTGATAAAAGTGTCAGTTTCCAGATGCTTCACTTGCAGACCAAGAAAGTACGCCAGTTCACACATCATACTCAAATTTTTTCTGCATTAACTTGGCAAATTTCTCACATAATTTAGGGTTAGTTGACCCAAAAATAATATCATCGACATATATTTGCACAAGTAAAATATGATCATTCTTTGAGAATTTGAACAAAGTTTTGTCAACTGTTCCAACAGTGAAATCATATTCAGTTAAGTATTTTGATAGGGTCTTGTTCCATGTTCTGGCAGCTTGTTTAAGACCATACAAAGCTTTGTTCAAGTAATAAACATGATCAGGAAGAGAGTGATTAACAAAACCTGTTGGTTGTTCAATATACACTTCTTCCTGCAGCTGACCATTCAGGAATGCACTCTTGACATCCATTTGATAGACTTCGAAGTCTTTGAATGAGGCATAGGAAATGAAATTTTGATTACTTCCAGTCGTGCAACTGATTCATATGTATTGTCGTAATCAATTCCTTCTTCTTGTCTATATCCTTGTCACTACAACAATAAATGCTTATGATGACATTCATAAATGTCATCATATTCAATATTTAGTGATATTTAAGTTTTAGTGACACCTCCAACAAATGTCGTCTATTCCAATGTCGTCTTAAACTTCCTGACATTTTTTAATGTCATTATAAGATGTTAATGACAACTTCATACGTGTTACTAATTATTCATATAATGAAAATTTTAAATGTCAGGAAAACTCATGTTTTAAATACATTTATACATGCCTTGTTATTATAGTAATAATGACAAATTTATATGTCAATTAAAATCATTTATAATGACAACTAAAAGTGTCGTGTATGTTATTTATAGTGACAATAAAAAATGTGGGAATATTTGAGTTGGATAAATATTGGAGGAGGGAAAAATAGACAAAATAAATGTGAGAATAAAAAAACCTATTAGATTAGTTATCCTGATATTTTTAATTAATGTCATTTATTATATGGAGGGAAACAATTATTTTCACTCCTTCAATATTTATCCAACCCAAATATTCTCACATTTATTTATAGTGACAAATTTTAGTTTTTTAATGATTTTTTACGATGTGGGAAAAAAATTGTTTCCCTCCATATTAAAAATGACATCACTTAAAAATGTCAGGATAACTAATCTAATATGTTTTTTTATTTTACACATTATTAATTTTTTACAAGTGTCATTATTAAGTATTTGTAACAACATTTAATTAAAAGTGTCTACAAAAAAGTGTCACAATAACCATTTATTGTTGTAGTGTGTGCTACAAGCCTTGCTTTATTACGCACAACTGAACCATCTTCGTTCAGTTTATTCCTGTAGACCCACTTTGTACCTATAATGGTTTTAGAAACTGGTCTTTGAACTAAAGTCCTGACATTGTTATGGGTAAACTGATTTAGCTCTTCTTGCATAACATTTATCCAGTTAGGATCAGAAAGAGCTTCTTTAGTTTTTTTTTTCCAGTTGGGAAACAAAAGCTGAATGAATATATAAATTAATCATTTGATTCCGAGTTCTTAGTGGATCATATGGATTACCTATCACCAATTCTGGTGGATGTGATTTCTTCCATCTGTATTCAGCATTGGTTGGATCGATTTCAACAACTGTTTCAGTTGGTAACTGAATGTTTTCTTCTGTTTCAGTTTCTGCTGCTTCAGTTGGTTGGTATTTGAATATCAACATTTTGCTCCGCCAACTGATTATCAGGAACAATTTCTTGTTCAACTTATTCATCCACTACTTCTGGTTCTGATGTTTGAAGGAGATTTTGATTGATATGAACTTCTTCTTCATTATCATCCTCCAAACTTGTACCTATAAAGCGATCAATTAGCTCAACTCAACTAGATCAGTTGGCTTATCAGTTAGTCCCGATTCTTCAAATACAATATGAACCGTTTCTTCTACATTCAAAGTACATTTATTAAAAACTCTATAAGCTTTACTAACTGATGAATAACACAGAAATATTCCTTCTGCAGATTTTGCATCAAATGTTTTCAAATTATTTTTGCCATTATCGTGAATATAACATCTGCAGCCGATTATTTTGAAATAGGACACCACACTTTTATGTCCATGCCAGATCTCATAAGGCGTTTTCAAATGATTTTTGTTAATCATCGATCTGTTTTGAGTGTAACATGCACTATTTACTGCTTCTGCATAAAATCTTTTAGATATACCAGAATCAGCAAGCATTGTTCTAGCAGCTTCTTTAAGAGTTCGATTTCTTCTCTCAGCTACACCGTTTTGCTCAGGAGTTCTAGCTACTGAAAGCTCATTCAGTCCCTTGATCAGACGTTATTCTGTCAATTCCAACTGATTTTTCATTTAATAATCTTTTGAAAAACTTAATCAGTTGTGCTGCAATTTTGTCTTTTGATTTAAGAAATATAACCCAAGTAAATCTTGAAAAATCATCAGCGATTACCACAATGTCTTTCATTCCCCCTAAACTCATGACTGGTATTGGACCAAAGAGATCCATGTGCAACAGTTCTAAGCATCTGGAGGAAGATTTACTACCCTTTTTTTTTAATGAAGATCTTACTTGTTTATCAAACTGACATGCTGAACAAATTTTATCTTTTAAAAATATATTTTAGATAGACCAGTTACAAAATCATGGTTACTGAGATGAATAATAAACTTAAAATTTAAGTGGTTCTACCTTTTATACCACAACCAGTTTTTAGAAGATTTTGAAGCTACAAAAGATACTGGTGCATTAGGTTGATTAGTCTAACTCACTTTATAAGTGTTACCACATCTATTTCCAGTTATGATTATTTCATCAGTTGAGAAATTAACTGTGCACGTGTGTTTGTTGAAATGAACTGATAAATTATTGTCGCATAACTGACTGATGCTAATCAAGTTATACTTAAATTTATCAACCAGTAAGACATCTTTAATAATAATGTTACTTTGGATAAACTTACCTAGACCCACAGTCCTCCCTTTAGAGTTGTCTCCAAAACTGATGTTTGGACTAGAATATTTGATCAGTTGGGATAGCAATTCAGCATCCACTGTCATGTGTCATGAGCATCCCCTATCCACGTACCAAATTGATTCTTTTGTTGTACCTGTTACCTGCAATCACACACAATATATAATCTTAGTACCCACATCTATTTGGGTCCTAAACTGATCAGTCCTTTATGAACCCAGAGTTAGATCAATCTAGCTGACTTTCTAGTCGCTGTGCTACAAATTATTTCCCCCGACTTGTGTGTGTTAGGTGTGTGGTGTGTGGATGAAACAGTATGATTGTCAACCTTTTTCAACTGCTTGTTCACCCGATATAGTTTTTGAACTGGCTTACAGTTGTAGTAATTGTAATAGCCATCCTTAGAGTTTTGATTCTTGTGCCTGAACCTTTTAGGTGACCAGCTTTTCAAATCAGTTGAACTCTTTGGGCTATATCCGATTACAAACCGTTTAGCTTTGTTCTTATGTTGAATCGATTGGACAGTAGGTTTACTTGGTTCAAAAAGTTCTTGTATCACTGTTGATTTCACAAAGTTAATGTATTTCCCTTTATGCTCATTCAACTTTGGCATTGTATCACTTGCAGAGGTTTCATCAATGCTATTGAAGCCCAAACCAGTTTTATCAACAACTGATTTTTGCAAACTTTGGATTTCAGTCAGAGTGACTGATGACTTATTCCATGCCTGAATCAAGTCAGTTTGTTTTGAAATCTCATTTTTCTACTGATGAATCAAAGATTGGTTCTCGACCATTTCAACTTTTTGCTTTGCAATCTCCCTTTTCAAACTCAATAATTCAACTGACTCATCAGTTTCAGTTTTGTTGTCCTTGGGATCAATTTACTCATCTTTGGCTTTTTTAAAAGAGCAAGCAAGTTTGTGATACTCATTCACCATGTCATGCGAAGTGACAATAAATTCTTCTCGTGTAAAATCAGTACGGCTTAAGTCAAATACATGTTCACTTATTGAATCCAGTTTTGCATCATTTTCCATCAGTGGAGCTGCTCGAGCTCTCTGACTATGACTTTTCACTGTCAGTCTCTGCCCATTTTTTTTTCTTTTTTCAGCTAGCAGGACTTCATGTTTCTTCTTGAATGATCTTTTATCATTCCTATCTCTTATTTTGTATTCGATTGAATACTTCCCTTTTTCAGTTGAATGTCTAATGTCCTTCTTTGGTTTTGGACAGTCAGCAATAAAGTGTCCTTGCTTTTCATAGTTGAAGCAAGAGTTTGGTTCTTCCTCAGAATTGTTATAATGTCGCTGGAATGAACCTTGGTTTCTTCTCATGAATTTACCAAATTTCATCACAAATAATGACATGGCATCATTACTTATCTGATTTATAGTTTTCTCAACTGAACTAGTTGGTTCCAGTTTGTGAGCACTAAGAGCAGTTGTAACTGCTGGTATAGAAGGTTCTCCTTCTCTTGTCTGCAGCTCGAACTCATAGGCTTTGAGATCAGAAAATAAGTCATGTAATTCAACCTTATTTAGGTCATTTGACTCTCTTATATCCATGGTCTTGACATCTCATTCCTTGAGAAGACATCGAACTACCTTCATCGCAAATTCTTTTTTTGAATACACTTTTCCAAGTGCATTCAGTTCATTTATAATGCCGCTGACTCTTTCATCGTACTCGTTCATGGACTCTCCAGTCTTCATTTTAATATTGTCAAACTTCTGAACAAAAACTGAGAGTTTATTTTCTTTTGTCTGCTCATTTCCTTCATATAGCTGGATTGGTTTCTCCAGATCTCTTTTGCTGTTCTGAACATCTTTATTTTACTGTAAGTAATTTTATCCAAAGTTTTGTACAGAATATCTTTGGCCACATTATCCAAATTAGATTTTAGTTTATCTTCTACTGTCCATTATTCACTTGGTTTGTCGATGCGAGGTGGTGCACCATCAGTAATGGCAACAACAGTATTTTCTTTTACTATTCTCATTGGCCCTTCAGTTAAGACGTACCACATATCATCGTCTTGTGCAGCTAAGGGATCCTGCATTCTTATCTTCCGATCATTGAATTCTTCTCTAGAAAACATTGGAATCTTATTGAAGGAAGACATGGTATTCAGATGTAAAGATAGAAATATTCAGAAACAAGATTCAACTGCTCTGATACCACTTGTTAGGATTGGTTGGGTGTGATAAAGTGTTTAGAAGGGGGGGTTGAATAAACACTTGAAAACTTTCACAACTTTTCGATGGATGATTCAGTTTAGTGATAAACTGATTTCGCAAATCTTGTTGTCAATGTCAATCATTTAACTAATGAGAGTGCGGAAATAAACTAAATGAAAGATATAATAAAACTAAGAATAAAGAACACAAGATTTGTAGATGTCCAGTGACTTCAAATGCTCATACGTCACCCCTTCTATCTCGAAGATTGGATATTCATTAAAAAGTTTTGATCTATACAACACTTTGTACAAATCAACTTCAGTTTAGACTTGATACTGTCAAAACTGAAACTCTTAATATCAATACAATTTTATCAGTACTCGACTGATGTAATTTCTAAGCACAACTGATCTCTAAAAGATCGAATATTACAACAATGAATGTTTGTGCTTAATGTCAAAATATATCCTGAAAGTTATGGATATATTTGATAAACGTGAGTATTTGAGAGCTTTAACTCGAAGGTTAACTTAGAATGAATATGCGCAGAATTCTTTCTAAATTGGTAACTTCGTAACTGACTGTGAAACTCGGTAACTCTTTCTCAGCTGGTCTTCTCGGTTATTTATAGGTTTTGCTTCCAACGGCAATAGTGAATGCATTTGAATATTTATATATGACACATCAACATTCTTCTGACAATCGTACACTGTAGCTTTTCTGAAATGCGGCGTTCCCATATTCATTTTCGTACACATCAACATTCTTCTGACAATCGTACACATCAACATTCTTCTGACAATCAACATTCATTTTCGATACTCAGAGTTTGTGGGATGATCGAAGGGATAGCTCTTTGAAGCCTATTCGAAATTTAGGAAACAGATGAAAGTTAGACTTCAAGAACGGGTGAAAGTTGGACTCAAATTGGGATACACTAGGCTTTTGCCAAAATTTGACTTCGCCAAATTTTGTCTATCAAAATCCCAGCGGGATTATGAACCTGGCAGCTCTGATACCACTTAAATGTCACGCCCTAAGTCCGAAACGTCGGTGACATCCGGCATTGTTTAACAATTATATTGCAAACAATAAAGCCTCGTATCAAATCAAACCAGACTTTTTCATAAATAAAGTATTGTCTTACAATGACAATGAAATAAAATACATCAGAGTTGCGAAATGCGGAAAACTTAAACAAAAGGGATAACTTGATTCTTGATCATCGATCACCAACCCTGTTGCGACTTTGATTGTTGCACTCCCAAGAGCAGGTTGTCCACAAGTAGTATAATTCGGTGAGTCCGAATATTGTATCCACAGGGAAGCTAAGGTAATTACAAGTCCACTACAATGTCTTTTTGTTTTTGTTTTTGTTTTTGTTTCTTTTTAATTTTAATTGTTTGAATCTTTAATGGGTAAATTTTAATTGTTCAAATTTTAATTTAAGTAGTTCAGATTAAAGGATCCACTCTTGGTATTTTAATAAAGTTAACATTAACGAACATTATTGAAATCCACTTAATAAAATGGTTCCAATATATTAAATAATCATATTTATATTATGCTATATATTATTATCTTATAAGTATATAATATATACCAAAACTTATAAATGTGTCAAAGTATTTATTGTGCTATATATATATTTGTAAACACTAAATCAAGGTTCCCACTTTAAATGGTTGGTAAAACCAAACTAACATTTAAATGGTACCAAAAAATTAATATTATGATATATTTATATGTAGTAAATCAAGGTTCACACTTTAAATGGTTGGTAAAACCAAACAAACATTTAAATGGTTCCAAGAATTTAATATTATAATATATTCATATATAATAAATCAAGGTTCCCACTTTAAATGGTTGGTAAAACCAAACAAACATTTAAATGGTTCCAAGAGTTTAATATTATAATATATTCATATATAATAAATCAAGGCATACACTTTAAATGGTTAGTAACACCAAACTAACATTTAAATGGTTCCAAGAATTTAGTGTAACATATAGCAACAATAAATCAAAACTCCCACTTATAAGTAGGGTATAAAATTCTTAAAGAAATAAATATAACATAAACAATAAATATTGATTAAATAATATAAAGCATAGATTCTTACATTTTAGTAACTTTATTATCATGCCAAGAGTTTCACATTTTCATCTCAACTTTATGAAGTTAGCTATTCATTATTCAAAGTGTAAAACTTTGAATATGAAATTAACATGCTAATTATATTTAAATGAAGAAATAAAGGAAAAATATAGAGAGAAATATTATGAACTCAAAGGTTTGTTCATAGAATGAGGGATATCTCAATACATTACAATGCACCTCTATTTATAGCCAAATTTGGGGAGACAACCACAAATAAAATATTATTTTTTTACACAAAAGTCTTCATTGGTGTTCCAAGATATTATATTATATTACACATCACTTTTGAAAATCTTCTTCTCCGAATTTGCTTCTTCACATAAAAAGAAACATGTGGATAATTGAGTTGTCTAGTTGTGATATTTTTTTCAAACCATTTGACCAAGTAATTTGAGAGATATGGTCAAAATACTAGAGCATGGTAAAACTGCCACTCCTTTGGTAACTTTATTTGTTGCTTAATTTGATCCCAATTGTGAGAGGATTTTGATCTCATGATTGCCACCAATATTGTAGATATTACCATCAACTTTCTACAGGTCCAAGAATCATCTTAATCCCATTTGCAACGCCAAGTTTATTCTTGTTTTATCGAACCTGTAAAAAAATAGTAAAAACTTGTAATTACGCAACAACTTATATTTTATACAATTTATTATAAAACATATAATATTTAAACATTTAATAAAACAAAAACTATATATTTATATTATAAAACATTTAATTAATGTACAATTTTTATGTTTATCACACCTCCCAACCAGCTTATTACTAGTCCCTAGCAATTTAAGCGTTAATTGCAATACAAAACATATTGATTAATTTAAATAGAAATGTAGTCAAAACTATCTAAGTGCTTAAATTAAATTTGAAAACTGTCAAAGTTATATCAAGATCATCATAATTATAATTTATGAAATAATTTGAGATGATCAATTCAAAACTTATTTCAGGTAGTTAAATGTACACGGCCTTCAGAAATTCCTAGTAAGAGTCTCAACTCCATATCCTCACAGGTTAATAAATGTTTCAATTTATGGCAACGATTTCTCTCATGGAGTTGGAATACAGATAAATGCTCAGAAAAATGGTTTACAGAATGCAGACAGACAAACGAGCAAAACTAATCAAAAGATAGAAAATCCATTGATTCAAAATCTAGTTGTTCTTATTATATATTTTTTCCTGATATTTTTTTTTTTGCATAATATCATGGAATCAGACTAAGTTTATGCTTCTTGACCACATAATTATTTAATTTGTACAATAAATTTCTCTCTCTTTTTTGTTTTTTTTTTTATGAGAGATATATGGGTCGTAGCATATAACTTAAAAATTACATAGATCTTCAATATCTTTCTGTTTGTATTTTTCTCTCCTTTTTTTTTCAGGAAATATCATTTTTTTCTTCAAAATAAGAACTCAAGATCTAAACAATAGATAGTCTCTCTCATGATCAATAAAGGCTCGAAAGCTGTTTTCTCAGTCCTCTCCACTCACTCACAAAATATGTATGAGTTTAAAATTATAGGCACTCTTATAAGGTATAACTTGGGCCATATACTTTAATACCTGATTTTATCACAATGGTTAATCACTCAAAAAGATTTCATAAATCATATTTTTATATTGATCAGAATATTAAAATTGACTTTTTTTCAAATAAAAATTTAAACATTCTTAAATAGATTAATGCATGTTCTAATTTAAATCTTTCAAACATGTAATGTATGACATTTTTGCAAAATTACTAAGATACAAACAATAAACATGATTTTATTTTAAAATAATATATATTAAATTTATTTATTTATTTTTTTAAAAAAATTTTTTTATAAGTTTGTTCTCCCCCCAATCAGAATATGACATTGTCCCTAATGTCAAAATAACTATTAATAAAGAGTACATAATGAAAGAGATATCACTTGGAATTTTATTGAAGATAACAAACTGAAACAAACGCAAACCAATCCACGACTTTTGAATCAATGATCCAACTTCCTTTTCTTACTGCTTGATTGCGACCAATTGATCTTTGTTATCATCAGATCAGGCTTATGAACAAAAGCTTCCAAATCATCAATTAATTGGTCGGCAGTCGAAGCACAGATAACCATCCGTCGTGAATTTTCTGAAATGAAATTCTGTTCCACAGCTTTATCAAGAAATGTCAACAAACTGTCAAAATAATTATTGATATTCAACAAGCCCACAGGTTTATTATGGATATTAAGTTGTGCCCAAGAAACAATGTGAAAAATTTCTTCTAATGTACCAAAACCACCTGGTAGTGCGATAAAAGCATCAGAATTTTCAATCATTTGATTGATTCTTTCATACATAGAAGAAACTTTTAATTCCTCCCCAATTGTAACACCTGTAATATTTCCTTCAGCTAAAGCTGTAGGAATAATACCCAAAACCTGACTACCTCCAAGATGAGCAGATGTTGAAACAGATCCCATTAACCCAATATTACCTCCCCCATATACCAAGTGAATTTTTCTCTCAGCCAATATCTTTCCAAGATTATTCGCTGCTTCTACAAACACTTCATTTTTTCCATGACTCGACCCACAAAATACACAAATATTTTTCAATGTTTGTGCAGAGGATCTAGCCATGTTTTTACTTTTTTTTTGTCTGCGAAAATAGAGAAAAAGATGAGAGATTTTATAGGGGTAATATGTTATCATGACAAAACTATGAGTCACAGCTGTAAACAGAATAAATAGTAAAAACAATAATGACACACATGCATATAAACAGTAGTGTGATTGTGGCTCACAATTTTCCTCTGGTTTTACGTCCAGAAACGGCTTCAACGCCTTCTATGAGTCGAGGATATGCTTCCCATCCAATTTTCTTATAAATTGGCAAACAGGGTCTTTTTTATTCGGATTCCCAAGATTATGACGCTCATCTTGGAATTGTTTCCATAAACGGAGAAGTTCAATATGCACATGTCCACTAGAATGCGTCTCAAGAGTCAATAAGATGTTATATAAAGACTCCTTACTCAGCCAATTCTTAATGAAACCAATTTTATCTTCTCTGTTATTGGAAACACATCCCAAAGATCTGCATCGTTTGTCACAAGTCCATCTTGCACACTTATGACAAACCCCTAAACTTTTGGCCCTTCGTTTTTTCGTATAAGTGCTTTTTCCTAATCCAGGCAAATACCGAATGAGCAATGATTGTGGAACTTCGCCTCCAAATCGGACCTTAGCTTCTATTACAAGACGAATATCTTCTGGAATTCTTTTTTGCATTAGCAATCTCAATCTTTCACACCTTCCTGCATAAATTTTTCTTAGAACATTTTCAGAAACAGAGGAAAAATATTTACAAATTTTTGAGAGAATTTCATCCATTTTGAAAAGAAAAGAAATTATTTTTTTTATTTTTGTATCAGCAATTGTGGGAAACTGATTTAACCGACTATGAGAGTCACGGAGTACCGTTATCCGCCATTTAACCGGGAAAATAAAAATATTAAGAAAACCTTAAATAAAAACAAACAAACTTAAATGCAACACAAAAAAAAATCAAGGATCAGAAAGGGAAATAAACTCTTCTTGAAAGATTTCATTTTCTAAAAATGGTTTAAACCTTTGTCCATTTATTTTAAAAATATCACCATTTTTAGGAATTTCAATATCCACAGCTCCATAAGTATACACATGCTTTACAACATATGGGCCTGTCCATCTTGATCGTAGTTTTCCTGGGAATATGTGAAGTCGAGAATTATAAAGCAAAACTTTTTTACCAATCTCAAAAGATTTTCTAAGAATTGTTTTATCATGAAATGATTTGATTTTTGCTTTATAAATCCTTGAATTCTCATACGCGTCATTTCTGAGTTCATCAAGTTCATTAAGTTGCAATTTACGCAATTTGTTGGCATCATCCATGCTTGAATTTAAAGTTTTGATCGCCCAATAAGCTTTATGTTCCAATTTCACAGGCAAATGACAATGTTTTCCATAAACCAACCTATAGGAGACATATTCAATGATGTTTTAAAAGCTGTTCGATATGCCCAAAGTGCATCATTAAGTCGCAGAGACCAATCTTTTCACAGTTTTTTCCAAAATTTGTTTTATCTCCCTATTAGCTAATTCAACTTTTCCATTTGTTTGAGGATGATAAGGAGTAGTTACTTTATGAGTAATATCATATTTTTCATTAATGAAGAAAATGGTTTATTAACAAAGTGAGTTCCCCCATCACTTATCATGGCTCGAGGAATTCCAAATCTACTAAAAATATTTTCTTTTAAAAATTTGATGACGATTTTATGATCATTTGTTCGACATGGAATTGCCTCTATCCATTTGGAAACATAATCAACTGCAACTAAAAAATACAAATATCCAAACGACGATGGAAAAGGTCCCATAAAATCAATTCCCCAACAGTCAAAGATTTCAATTTCAATGATAGGATTCAAAGGCATCATGTTTCTTTTTGAAATCGCACCCAATTTTTGTCAATTTTCACAGATTTTGCAGATTTCGTGGGTGTCTTTAAACAAAGTGGGCCAATAAAATCCACACTGCAAGATTTTTGCAGCCGTTTTCTTTGAAGAAAAATGTCCTCCGCATGCTTTTGAATGACAAAATTTAATGACACTACTTACCTCATTGTCGGGTATGCAACGTCGAAAAATTTGATCTGGACAATACTTGAACAGATACGGATCATCCCAATAAAAGTTTTTTACCTCATTCAAAAATTTTCTTTTATCTTGGGAACTCCATTGCGGTGGCATTTTTCCTGTCACAAGAAAATTTACTATGTTAGCAAACCAAGGTGTAGTAGTAACTGAAAATAGATGTTCATCAGGAAAATTATCGTTAATTGGTGTCATTTCACAAGATGATCCTGTTACTAGTCTCGATAAATGATCGGCTACGACATTCTCGGTTCCTTTTTTATCTTTGATCACAATGTCAAATTCTTGGAGTAACAAAATCCATCGTATCAGTCGTGGCTTTGCATCCTGTTTGGTCAACAAATATCTAATAGCAAAATGATCAGTAAACACAATAGTCATTGATCCAATCAAATAAGAACGAAATTTATCTAATGCAAATATTACAGCAAGTAGTTCTTTTTCAGTTGTGGAGTAATTCATTTGAGCATTGTTTAAAGTTCTACTTGCATAATATATCACATAAGGCTTACCGTTTCTTCTTTGACCCAGTACTGCACCGACTGCATAATCACTCGCATCGCACATGATTTTAAATGGTAAAGACCAATCAGGAGGTTGCATGATAGGAGATGATGTTAAATGTCGAATAATTTTATCAAAAGCATTTTGACATTCTTGAGTCCACTCAAATGCAGTGTCTTTTGTTAAGAGGTTACAAATGGGTTTAGAGATTAAACTAAAGTCCTTTATAAACCTCCTATAAAATCCAGCATGTCCCAAAAATGAGCAAATTTCTTTAATGGTTTTTAGAGGGAATAAATTGGCAATGACATCAACTTTTGCTTTATCAACTTCAATTCCATGAGATGACACGACATGTCCCAAAACAATTCCAGAAGTAATCATATAATGACATTTTTCCCAATTTAAAATAAGACCTTTTTCCTCCCATCTTTTTAAAACTTTTTCCAAATTTTCAAGACAATTATCAAATGTATTCCCAAAGACAGTTAAACCATCCATGAAAATTTCCAAACAATTTTCAACCATGTCGCAAAAAATACTTAGCATACATCTTTGAAATGTTGCTGGGGCATTGCATAAACCAAATGGCATCCTTCTGAATGCAAATGTTCCAAAAGGACATGTGAATGTAGTTTTTTCTTGATCTTCGAATGCAATGGGAATTTGATAATAACCTGAATATCCATCAAGAAAACAGTAGTATGGATGACCTGCTACTCTTTCTAAAATTTGATCCAAAAATGGTAATGGAAAATGATATTTTTTAGTGGCGTCATTTAATTTTCTATAATCAATACACATCCGCCAACTAGATGGGACTCGACTTGTTAACAATTCACCTTTTTCATTTTTTATCACTGTGATGCCAGATTTTTTTTGAACTACTTGTGTTGGGCTCACCCACTTACTATCAGAAATAGGGTAGATAATCCCAACATCAAGTAGTTTGAGAACTTCAGTTTTCACAACATCTTTCATTTGTGGATTTAATCTCCTTTGTGGTTGTTGAGATGTTTTAACATTTTCTTCTAAATGAATTTTGTGTGTGCAAATTAGTGGATTAATGCCCTTGAGATCTTTTAGTGTCCAACCAATTGCATTTTTATGTCTTTTAAGCATATCAACTAATTTACCTTCTTGATCACTTTCTAGTTTGGAAGAAATTACCACCGGATATGTTTCATCTTCTCCAAGAAATGCATACTTCAATTCTTCTGGCAAGGGTTTTAACTCCAATATGGGTGGTTCGTCTTTGTTCTCATATTTTGCATCAAATTCTTTCTCTGATCCCGGTAACGAGTGATACCTGATAAAATTATCAAGATCAATTTCAATATTTTCTTTAACAGTTTCAATTGAACAAATATCTAATTGATCACGAGTACTCCCTTCTTGAATGTTTTCTTCCACAAGAGTTTCAATAAGATTTTCATCTTCACTTTCATCTCCTTTGTCATGTGGTTGCTTACAAAGATTAAAAACATTGAGCTCCAAGGTCATGTTACCAAATGACAACTTCATTATTCCATTCCTGCAATTTATAAGGGCATTAGAAGTTGCTAAAAATGGACGACCCAGAATTACAGGAATTGCATTACAAGCTTCGATAGGTTGTGTATCTAAAACTATGAAATCGACAGGTTATACAAAGTTATCAACTTGGACCAATACGTCTTCTACCATACCTCTTGGCACTTTAACAGATCTATCGGCAAGTAAAAGTGTTACCGAAGTAGATTTTAACTCGCCTAGGTTGAGTTCTTGATAAACTGAATATGGAAGTAAATTCACACTAGCTCCAAGATCAAGCAAGGCTTTTTTAATCTTTCGTTTTCCAATAATACATGAAATAGTAGGACAACCAGGGTCTTTGTATTTCAAAGTATTATTATTTTGAATGATTGCACTTACTTGTTCGGCTAAAAATGCTTTCTTTTTAACATTAAATTTTCTTTTCATAGTGCACAAGTCTTTCAAAAATTTGGCTTATGATGGTACCTGTTTTATTGCATCTAATAAAGAAATATTAACTTTTACTTGTTTAAAAATATCATATATATCATAATTCAAATTTGATTTTTTTGTATTTTTCAATGCATGAGGGAATGGTGGTGACACTGTCTGTTGAACCTCCTCTTCGCAAGTTATGGGTTCCATTTCCTTACCCTTTGGAGTTGATTTATCATCATCTTCACAAGGTTCAAGAATGGATTTTTCCACAACCTTACCACTTCGAAGGGTAATAACAGATTTTACCTGATCCATCGATTGAGTTCCAGAAGTTCCAGTTTGTGAATGATGATCCTTGGGATTATGCAGAGGCTGTGAAGGAAATTTACCTTTTTCATGAACATTAAGTGCAGATGCAAATTTAGCAAGAGTATCTTTCAAATCTGTCATGGTTTGAGCAGTTTGAGTATTGATAGACTCTTGCTCTGCAATGAAAGAATTCAATGTATCTTCCAAATTTCTTTTAGGTAGAGGAACATAAGGTGCATAATTTTGAAAATTTTGTTGATTTTGGAAATGTGGTTATGAAAATTGTGCAGCATTATCATTCCTCCAACTAAAATTTGGATGATTTCGCCAACCTGGATTGTAATTTTGAGAAAATGGTTCAAAATTTGGCCTTTTGAAATTGTTCAAAACATTGGCTTGTTCATGGAGACATTCTTTAAAAGAGGGCAAAGTGGGACAATCTTTTGTAAAATGATCACTTGTATCACAGATGTGACACACAATTTCTTGAACAGATTTTAATTGACCATTCTTTTTCAATTCAAGTGCCTCAACTTTTCTTGCCAAAGAGATAAATCTAGCTTGAAGATCATGTTCATCTTTGAGAGTGTACATACCTCCACCAGATGTAGGAGATTGAATCTTGTTTGATGGTTCGATTGTACCTATAGTGTCCCAATTTTGAGCATTTTCAGCTAATGAATCGAGATACTCAATTGCCTCATTTGGATCTTTATCTTCAAATGTTCCATTACACATAAATTCAACCATTTGCCTATCTTTAGGTGTTAAGCCTTCATAAAATTGAGAAACAACTCTCCAAATTTCAAAACCATGATGTGGACAAAGATTAAGCAATTCTTTGTATCCATCCCAACACTGATAAAAAGTTTCTCCTTGTTTTTGAGTGAAAGTGATTATTTGCCTTTTGAAAGAATTTGTTCTATGAGATGGAAAAACTTTTCAAAAATTATTGTTGCAATTCATCCCAAGTTCGAATGGATCCCGATCTATGATTTTGTAGCCAAGTTTTAGCTTTATCTTTTAAAGAAAAAGGAAAAAGCTTAAGTCGAATGGTGTTCATGCTACAATTTAGATCATTATATGTGTTGCACACTTCTTCAAACTCTCGTAAATGCATGTATGGATTTTCAGAATCTAAGCCATGAAAATTGGGTAAAAGTTGGATAATACCAGGCTTAAAATTGAAATGAGATGCATCAGGGGGAAAAACTAGACATGAAGGTGCACTAGTACGTGTAGGATTCATGTGATATCTAATTGTTCTTCGTCTATCATGATCATGTTGAGATTGAATTTCATCTTCATTTTCTTGGATGGTTTCTTCCGCCATGTTTTGTAAAAATAAAGGGTTATTTCGAATGAGTCGACCACTAAGTGTACGTGACCAAATGCTCATGCAAATGCAAAAGAATAAAAACACACAAAAGCAATAAAAATTCAGATAAAGAAAAATAAACTATAAACAAAATTAAATAGACTTGAAATTAAATTATACTTCCCCGGTAACGGCGCCAAAAACTTGTTGCGACTTTGATTGTTGCACTCCCAAGTGCAGGTTGTCCACAAGTAGTATAATTCGGTGAGTCCGAATATCGTATCCACAGAGAAGCTAAGGTAATTACAAGTCCACTACAATGTCTTTTTGTTTTTGTTTTTGTTTTTGTTTCTTTTTAATTTTAATTGTTTGAATCTTTAATGGGTAAATTTTAATTGTTCAAATTTTAATTTAAGTAGTTGAGATTAAAGGATCCATTCTTGGTATTTTAATAAAGTTAACATTAACGAACATTATTGAAATTCACTTAATAAAATGGTTCCAATATATTAAATAATCATATTTATATTATGTTATATATTATTATCTTATAAGTATATAATATATACCAAAACTTATAAATGTGTCAAAGTATTTATTGTGCTATATATATATTTGTAAACACTAAATCAAGGTTCCCACTTTAAATGGTTGGTAAAACTAAACTAATATTTAAATGGTACCAAGAAATTAATATTATGATATATTTATATATAGTAAATCAAGGTTCCCACTTTAAATGGTTGGTAAAACCAAACAAACATTTAAATGGTTCCAAGAATTTAATATTATAATATATTCATATATAATAAATCAAGACATCCACTTTAAATGGTTGGTAACACCAAACTAACATTTAAATGGTTCCAAGAATTTAGTGTAACATATAGCAACAATAAATCAAAACTCCCACTTATAAGTAGGGTATAAAAATGCTTAAAGAAATAAATATAACATAAACAATAAATAATGATTAAATAATATAAAACATAGATTCTTACTTTTTAGTAACTTTATTATCATGCCAAGAGTTTCACCTTTTCATTTCAACTTTAGGAAGTTAGCTATTCATTATTCAAAGTGTAAAACTTTGAATATGAAATTAACATGCTAATTATATTTAAATGAAGAAATAAAGGAAAAATATAAAGAGAAATATTATGAACTCAAAGGTTTGTTCATAGAATGATGGATATCTCAATACATTACAATGCACCCCTATTTATAGCCAAATTTGGGGAGACAACCACAAATAAAATATTATTTTTTTTACACAAAAGTCTTCATTGGTGTTCCAAGATATTATATTATATTACACATCACTTTTGAAAATCTTCTTCTCCGAATTTGCTTCTTCACATAAAAAAAACATGTGGATAATTGAGTTGTCTAGTTGTGGTATTTTTTTCAAACCATTTGACCAAGTAATTTGAGAGATATGGTCAAAATACTAGAGCATGGTAAAACTGCCACTCCTTTGGTAACTTTATTTGTTGCTTAATTTGATCCCAATTGTGAATGGATTTTGATCTCATGCTTGCCACCAATATTGTAGATATTACCATCAACTTTCTACAGATCCAAGAATCATCTTAATCCCATTTGCAACACCAAGTTTATTTTTGTTTTATCGAACCTGTAAAAAATAGTAAAAACTTGTAATTACACAACAACTTATATTTTATACAATTTATTATAAAACATATAATATTTAAACATTTAATAAAACAAAAACTATATCTTTATATTATAAAACATTTAATTAATGTACAATTTTTATGTTTATCAAACCCCAGAAAGCTTCCTGCTCCTCCTCATTTATTTGTTCTTCATTTTTATCTGAAATTGTAAGGGGGTGAGTGTTTTTGGGAAAACACTCAGCAAGTGGGGGTCGATCGATTCCAAAGATACATATAGAACTTAATTCTTTAAAACAGATCTTTAACAATCTTTCAAATCTTATTACCTTTAACTTATCATATCGAAATGAACAAATATGAGACAGATAATTCAGAACGAATCAGATTTTTCAGAACGGTTCAGAAATAGATCAGATTATAACCAACAGAACACTGTTACTCATCTCATTTCCTTGGTCAAATTGACTCCAATATGTTACTCCTCTAAGGGGTGAGGCCAGAACTCGGTATTATACCCACCGGTGGGGGCCAGACAGAAATGGTTTTATACCCACCATTGGGGGCCAAACAGAAATGGTTTTACACCCATCATTGGGGGCCAGACAGAATCATAATTCTCGTCCCATTTCAAATTGACTCAGTAACATTCTAACAAAGAGTTCAGAGGTAACATACAGAACTTATAAGATTTCTCAGAGTTCAGACTTTTATACATGTACAGCGGAATCAAGGAATTCGAAGCATAGCAAGAAAACATAATCGATCGAATTTTTAAACGGAGCAAACCTATATTCTTGAAAAAGACATACCAACATGCATGTCATGTTATCTATATCAAAGTTTAAAAATAGAAAGAAGATACGTAAAACAAAAGCCAACTTACCGATTTTTTTGTAGGAAGTTTCTTGTCGAAAATCGGGCAGCACTTCGACGTAACCTTGACAAATGCTGTCTTCGATCCAGGCAGCACTTTGACGCAAAGTTTCAGCACTTGATTGCACGAAAATTCCTTCCTCTTCCATGCTTAGCTTGGCCGAAATTTGGAGAGGATTGATGAAGGGGAGTGGGCCGAAATTTTGGTGTTTTGAGGGGAACTTTTGGTGTAAGTTTTGAATTCTAGCATTTAAGTTTTGGTCAACAAGAAAGGCTTGATTGCTCATTATTTTGGTTCAAAGATTCATGTATTCTTCAAGTTCTAGGATGATTATCCAAACTCCCATGCAAATTATGTTTGTCTTAACCCTTAGCTCCTTCATTGATTATTTCTTGCATATTTAATTTGTCCAAACCTTAGCTCAACTTATAGCTCCCTTTTTGGCCTTTTTAGGACAAACTTGGTTGAGCTGCTTTGAGCTGAAGGATCGAGTCCTTGAGCTGGGGTTTTACTCCTCCAGTGACAATACTTCGATGGATGTGGTTACTTGTAGCTTGACTTCCGGTTGAGCTAATCCCCGAGCTATGAAGTTGCTTCCTCGAGTTAAGTTTAGTGAAAATCTAAGTAATCATTCAAGTTATTTAGTTAGAACAAACATTTTTGAGCTTAGTTTGAGTTAAATTCCATGTTTATATTACTTACTTGATTTGATTCGGATCGTAAAATCTTGGGTTCTCACATCCCTCCCTCCTTATTAAAAGTTTCGTCCTCGAAACTTGCATTAGCTTGATCTTTCGAACATATGAGGGTATTGTGATCGCGTACTCTCTTCGAGTTCCCAGGTGGCCTCTCTTTCAGTATGATTTGACCACTGTACCTTGACATAAGGTATTGTCTGGTGTCTCAACACTTGGTCTTTTGTGTCCACTATTCGGATAGGGACTTCTTCGTATTTGAGTTCTTCATTGAGGTTTCCCTCAATCATCAGTGGTGCAACCTTGAGTACATGACTCGGGTCTGGGACATACTTCCTCAGCTGTGAGATGTGGAAGACATTATGTATCCTGGACATATCAGGCGGTAAAGCTAGACAGTAGGCTAAGGTTCCTACCTTCTCCAGTATTTCGAACGGTCCCACATATCTTGGATTCAACTTTCCGGATTTACATGAACCGAACTACTCCTTTCATGGGAGAGACCTTAACGTAAGCTTTCTCACAAATTTCCAATTGTAAGGGTCTTCTCTTCAGATCGGCCCAGCTCTTCTACCTATCTTGGGCTGCCTTGAGTCTCTCCTTGATTATGACTATTTTATCAACGGTTAACTTAAAAAGTTCTGGTCCTGTAACAGCTTTTTCTCCGACCTCATCCCAATATAGAGGCGACCTACACTTTCTTCCATACAATGCCTCATACGGAGTCATCTCGATGCTACTGTGATAGCTGTTGTTATAGGCAAATTCGATCAATGGTAATTGTTCACTCCAATTTCCAGAAAAATCCAGTACACATGCCCTTAGCATATCTTCGAAGGTTTGAATTGTCCTTTCGGTTTGGCCATTAGTCTGGGGATGATAGGCCGTGCTGAGAGTAACATTGGTTCCCATACCTTTTTGGAAACTTTTTCAAAATCTTGATACAAATCTTGGATCTCTGTCAGACAGTATACTTACCGGAACTCCATGTAACCTCACCATGTTGTCCACATACAAAGTGGCTAATTTATCCAAATTATAATTCATCCGTACTGGCAAGAAATGGGCAGACTTGGTCAATCTGTCAATGATTACCCAGATCCCATCGTGACCCTGCCTTGATCGTGGTAGTCCCACTACGAAATCCATGGAGATGTTATCCCACTTCCACTCTGGTATCTCCAATGGCTGTAACAGTCCTCCAGGCCTTTGATGTTCCTCCTTGACTTGTTGACAGACTAAACACTTTGTAACAAAAACGGCTACGTCTTTCTTCATCCCGTTCCACCAGTAATTGTTCTTTAATTCCCTGTACATTTTGGTACTCCCTGGATGCACCGAAAATCTTGATTTATGCGCCTCGGCCATTATCTCTTCTCGAATTCCATCGACGTTTGGCACATACAATCGTCCTTTCATCCAAAGGATACCATCTTTATCAATTTGAAATTCTGGAACTTTTCCTTCTTGGATCCGTTCTTTAATTTTAAGGATGAAGGCATCATGATTCTGCTTCAGTTTGATGGTCTCTCGGAGGCTTGATTGTACTGATAGTGAAGATAAGCTCTCCTTTCCAGGATTCCTTCGGCTCAAAGCATCCGCCACCTTATTTGCCTTACCCGGATGATAATTGATTGACAGATCATAGTCCTTGAGAAGTTCCATCCACCTTCTTTGCCTCATATTTAATTCTTTTTGAGTGAAAATGTACTTGAGGCTCTGGTGCATCAGTAAAAACTTCGCATTTTACTCCATAAAGGTAGTGCCTCCAGATTTTAAGTGCAAATACTACTGCGGCTAACTCCAAGTCATGAGTGGGGTAATTCTGCTCATATGGTTTTAGTTGCCGTGAGGCATAAGATATTACCTGACCCTCTTGCATAAGCACACACCCTAATCCTCCCTTTGAAGCGTCACTGTATACAGTGAAATTCTTACCATCCTCTGGAAGAACTAGTACTGGTGTGGGTGCGAGTTTTGTCTTCAGGGTTTCAAAGCTTCTTTCACATTCCTCATTCCAAATAAATTTCGAATTTTTCTGAGTATGTTTGGTGAGTGGAATGACTATCGAAGAAAATCCTTCCACAAATTTTCTATAGTAGCCTGCTAAACCCGGAAAACTCATGACTTCAGTCACTGTCTTTGGTTGTGGCCAATCCTTGATTGCCTCTACCTTCTTAGGGTCTACTGACACTCCTAATTCAGAAATTATATGTCCTAAGAACGCCACACTTTTTAACCAAAATTCACATTTCTTGAATTTGGCGTATAGTTCCTTTTCTCGAAGTGTCTGCAAAGTGAGACGCAGATGCTCTTTGTGTTCTTCTTCACTTTGTGAGTACACAAGGATATCATCTATGAAGACAACCACAAACTTGTCGAGATATGGTTTGAATACCCGATTCATCAGGTCCATGAATGCTGCAGGAGCATTTGTTAGGCCAAAAGGCCTTACCGTAAATTCGTAATGTCCATATCTTGTCCTAAAAGCAGTTTTAGGGATGTCTTCCGCTTTGACCTTCAACTGATGGTAACAAGATCTCAGATCTAGTTTTGAGAAGACCTTGGCTCCCTTTAACTGATCGAAAAGATCATCTATTCTTGGGAGTGGGTACTTATTCTTTATGGTGATCTTGTTCAACTCCCGGTATTCAATACATAGCCTCATGCTTCCGTCCTTTTTCTTTACAAAAAGCACTGGGGCTCCCCATGGGGATGCACTAGGGCGAATCTGCTTCTTGTCTAGTAATTCCTGTAGTTGCTCCTTTAGCTCCTTTAATTCAGCTGGAGCCATTCGGTATGGTGCCTTTGATATTGGTGCAGCACCAGGGACCAAATTGATTTCAAATTCTACTTCCCTATCGGGTATCTCACCCGGTAACTCTTCGGGAAAAACGTCTAGAAATTCTTGAACAATCGGTATATCTTCCATCTTTGGAATTACTTCTCCCTTGACTTCATTGATCATTGCCAGATAAATCTCTTCTCCTCCTTTTATGGCCTTCCAGGCTTGTGAGGCAGATAACAGAGATTTCCTTTCTTTGGACTTCTCCTGGTATATGACTTCCTCCTTAGTCGAAGTCTGAAGTCTAATATCTTTCTTTTGACAGTCTACTATGGCATGGTTTTTAGCTAACCAGTCCATTCCAAGAATGAGGTCAAACTCAACCATATTGAGTTGAATCAATTCCGCTTTGAAATTTTGATTGCTGATACAAATTTTATAGTTTCGATACACTTTGTGTGTTTCAATTGTTTTGCTGGCAGGTGTTGCTACTCTTAACGGTTCACTAAGAATATCATGCTCAAGTTTAAGCTTTTTAGCAAATCTTCTAGACACAAATGAATGTGTGGCACCACAATCAAACAAAGTATATGCAGGTATGCCATGGAGTAGTATAGTACCTGCTACCACCTCGTTGGTGTTATCAGCTTCCTCTTGGGTGATTGCATACACCCTAGCATTGGTCTTGTTCTCATTTTGCTTTCTAGGTCCCGCCCCTTTTTCTTTGTTCTCCGGACATTCTTTAATTCGATGACCCACCTGACCACACTTAAAACATGCACCTGACTTACGATAACATTCCCCGTTATGATACTGTTTATAGGTGTCGCACCACTTCCCTTCCCTGATGCCAGTATTACCAGAACTTCTTTGGGAAGGCCCACCTGAATAATTTGGTTTCTTAAACTTGGGACCGTTCTGAGTAGGTTGATTGACCATTGGTCTTTTGTTCTTGTTCTCTTCCTCGCGTCGCTTTATATCAGTTTCTGCGCTCATTGCAGCGCCCATCAAATCCGCAAAGCTGTTTGGCTTGAATACTACCAATGCCGACTGAATTCGACTGTTGAGTCCTTTCTTGAATCGATGCATTTTTAACGTTTCATCCGACATGATTGTTGGGACATAGGTTCCCAGATCGTTGAACCGTGAAGTGTATTCCATCACTGACATGTCCGGAGCCTGTTTGAAGTTTTCGAATTCTCCCAACTTCTGTAGTCGAAATTCAGCGGGATAGTATTGTTTCAAAAATTCTCTCTTAAAAATCTGTCATGTGATCTCTTCCACTTCTGCCAAAGATGGCGACACAGTTTCCCACCATTTCCTAGCTCGGTCTTCCAAAAATGGTGTTACAACCTCCACTCTAAGTTCTTCAGGTATTTCCAGTAAATGTAGTTGTGTTTCGACGTTCTTGAGCCAGTTGTGGCTGACTTCTGGGTCTGGGTTCCCATCGAAAGTTGGAACTCGATTCCTTCTGAGAGATTTGTAATGGTTCTTAATCCCACGCGGTTGCGGTTCAGGTGGTGGTTGGATGGCGTTAGCCAATGGGTTCACAAATCCTTGTAACGTTGCAGCTACGATAGTAGCTATTGCCATCATATCTTCTTGACTGAGATTTACTCTCGGAGGTGGTGGTGGTGGGTTTTCATCTTGGTTCGTACCACGGGGGTTACGGTTGTTTCGGGATGGTCTGCCTGCCATTTCCTATAAACATGTATTTTATTAATTTGTTTGCCACAATATTTAATCAAAGGAATAATTTCATTAAATTGTAAAAATTTTCATACAGCCAAATATTTTTCAAAACAAATGATTAATCAATTATTTCTAGATACAATCAAAGCCTATTCTAGAACTCTCTTTCCCTATTCGTCTATAACTTCTCCGTCTCCTACAGCCTTGTTAACTTCTTCTTCGATCGGGTTCTCTTCCAGTATTTCTATGATTTCTTCCATATTGACCATCTCATTTTGTAGGTGCTCAATGTAATTCTGCAGTTGTGTGTTGTGGTGATCAAGGTTGTTTACTTGATCCTGTAGTTCTTGTATTGTTGATTGGCTTACTTTTTCGTCGATTTCTTGCTCTTCAATCCGCTCCTGAAGACGACGTTGGGTTTTGAGAAGACTATTATCCCGAATTTCGAGCGTAAAAATCCTATCTTGCGCTTTCTTCAACTCTTGCTTGGTGATCTCGTGCTGACGCTCTGACTCTAGATGATAAGCCGCGTAACGTCTAACGTCTTCGCGTAGTTTCTTCTCTTCCACCCGGGCCTCACGAAGATCATCCATCATGCATATGTTATTTCCGTCCAACTGATAGTTATTTCTCTCAAGTTTATCATTCTTTTCTATCAGCGTTTTAATTTCTGACTCCTTTTCCTGAAGTTGTTTCTGAAGTTCATTTGTAATGCTTTGAAAGTCTATGTTGGTTTCCTATAAAAACATTTAAATAAGATACTCATCCAATATGCAATAAGATAATAGAAAGTTTAAAAATAGTTTGGTACATATATTATTTTCTTAGTCACAAGTTTACTACAAACCAAATACTTTATTATAATGCTAATCTAATCGAACATCTCTCCGCCATCGCTGTCACTGGCGCTGTCATCTCCGGCCACCTCCATTGGTGCTACTTCCTCTTCCTCCATGTTCTCTATCACCAAATGTAGGTAGTTATTCTGATCCTGAAGTCTGTCCATAGCGCTGTGGAGCTTCGAAATGTACCGATCCTGCCTGGCGTTGTACTCCTCCTGGCGCTGACGGGCCTGAGCAGCACGTCCTCGCTCTATCTCCACTCTCTCCAATAAATCCTTGTTAAGTGCAACTAAGCGCGTGATGCGAATGGAATCGGTTGGTATCTGCAGCAGCTGGCTCTCCACCAAGTCCAGATGATGAGTCAATCACTGTACATCAGTCTCAAGTATGTGTCTAACCTCACTAAGCTCTTGTTTTTCCAATCTTTCCTTGGCTAGTTGCGCTTTCAAAGTCGCGATCTCCCTAGTCTGATTATCAATCGTGAGCTGACGCATGCGAAGGAAAGCCTGAGCACGAGTACGTGGAGCAGCCATTTCCTAGGATAAAAATCGAAAGTAAAGCATCAGAATTGTATAAAGGATAGAAAGGCGCAAATAGTAGAAACAAAGTTGTGTGGAAAATTTTCGATACTCAGAGTTTGTGGGATGATCGAAGGGATAGCTCTTTGAAGTCTATTCGAAATTTAGGAAAGAGATGAAAGTTAGACTTCAAGAACAGGTGAAAGTTGGAGTCAAATTGGGATACACTAGGCTTTTGCCAAAATTTGACTTCGCCAAATTTTGTCTATCAAAATCCCAGCGGGATTATGAACCTGGCGGCTCTGATACCACTTAAATGTCACGCCCCAAGTCCGAAGCGTCGGTGACATCCGGCATTGTTTAACAATTATATTGCAAACAATAAAGCCTCGTATCAAATCAAACCAGTCTTTTTCATGAATAAAGTATTGTCTTACAATAATGAAATAAAATACATCAGAGTTGCGAAATGCGGAAAACTTAAACAAAAGGGATAACTTGATTCTTGCTCTTGATCATCGATCACCAACCCCAGAAAGCTTCCTGCTCCTCCTCATTTATTTGTTCTTCATTTTTATCTTAAATTGTAAGGGGGTGAGTGTTTTTGGGAAAACACTCAGCAAGTGGGGGTCGATCGATTCCAAAGATACATATAGAACTTAATTCTTTAAAACAGGTCTTTAACAATATTTCAAATCTTATTACCTTTAACTTATCATATCGAAATGAACAAATATGAGACAGATAATTCAGAAAGAATCAGATTTTTCAGAACGGTTCAGAAACAGATCAGATTATAACCAACAGAACACTGTTACTCATCTCATATCCATGGTCAAATTGTCCCCAATATGTTACTCCTCTAAGGGATAAGGCCAGAACTCGGTATTATACCCACCGGTGGGGGTCAGACAGAAATGGTTTTATACCCACCATTGGGGGCCAAACAGAAATTGTTTTACACCCACCATTGGGGGCCAGACAGAATCACAATTCTCGTCACATTTCAAATTGACTCGTAACAATGTAACAAAGAGTTCAGAGGTAACATACAGAACTTATCAGATTTCTCAGAGTTCAGACTTTTAGACATGTACAGCGGAATCAAAGAATTCGAAGCATAGCAAGAAAACATAATCGATCAAATTTTTAAACGGAGCAAACCTATATTCTTGAAAAAGACATACCAACATGCATGTCATGTTATCTATATCAAAGTTTAAAAATAGAAAGAAGATACGTAAAACAAAAGCCCACTTACCGATTTTTTTGTAGGAAGTTTCTTGTCGAAAATCGGGCAGCACTTCGACGTAACCTTGACAAATGCTGTCTTCGATCCGGCAGCACTTTGACGCAAAGTTTCAGCACTTGATTGCACGAAAATTCCTTCCTCTTCCTTGCTTAGCTTGGCCAAAATTTTGGAGAGGTTTGATGAAGGGGAGTGGGCCGAAATTTTGGTGTTTTGAGGGGAACTTTTGGTGTATGTTTTGAAGTCTAGCATGTAGTATTTATAGGCAAGAAAAACCCTTCCACCTAGCCCCATCATGGCCGAAATCTTGGTCAACAAGAAAGGCTTGATTGCTCATTATTTTGGTTCAAAGATTCATGTATTCCTCAAGCTCTAGGATGATTATCCAAACTCCCATGCATTCTTCAAGTTCTAGGATGATTATCCAAACTCCCATGCAAATTAAGTTTGTGTTAACCCTTAGCTCCTTCATTGATTATTTCTTGCATATTTAATTTGTCCAAACCTTAGCTCAACTTATAGCTCCCTTTTTGGCCTTTTTAGGACAAACATGGTTGAGCTGCTTTGAGCTGAAAGATCGAGTCCTTGAGCTGGGGTTTTACTCCTCCCGTGACAATAATTCGCTGGATGTGGTTACTTGTAGCTTGACTTCCGGTTGAGCTAATCCCCGAGCTTTGAAGTTGCTTCCTCGAGTTAAGTTTAGTGAAAATCTAAGTAATCATTCAAGTTATTTAGTTAGAACAAACATTTTTGAGCTTAGTTTAAGTTAAATTCCATGTTTATATTACTTACTTGATTTGATTCGGATCGTAAAATCTTGGGTTCTCACAGATCGAACCACAAGTTGGCTCATTGGACACCTACTCTAACATAAACTTCATATTTCCTTAAGACCACAAGTGTATTATTGATGCCCTAGATATTTCAGCGTCCGTGCTTTGTGTATTTCTTTAATATCATTTTGTGAATATGTGTAGTTGTATTTTATTTTTATGCTCATGGTCATCTTCTTTTGTTGTTGTATTTTAATTATTTGGAGGTATTGACCTAATTGTTAGAGTAGATGCCCTGCAAGCCAATTGTTGGCCAAAGATTTTATTGACTCAGTTGTAATAAAAAATCTTTATTTTAATATAATTCATTATTTCATGGTTTGTTATTTCTTTATCTGTATACCCATATTATTAAACATAGATAAAGACCTTGATTATACTTTAATACAAATGAATCGTAATTCGATGTTGAAACTCATTTGTAAACATTGTATGATCTAAATTCATTCCTAGTCGATTCAGCCGCCTCAAACATGGATAAAGGTCGCTTGAGCTCGAGGCTAGCATCTGTGATGTTGTGTACCACGTTTCATGGTAAGGGCATAGATATGTCCAAACATGCGGATTGATAGTCATATGATGATTATACCGAACAACCCTCCCTCGGACTTTCCAAGTGGTTATCATTCATCGAGAGGATAAGTCCGTGGTTATGATTGTACACCATTAGTCTTTACGACCCAGGAGAACAATGAGGCTCTATATGTTAGGGCTGTGCTTTGACTCGTTTACCGGCTCCAAAAGAGTCATCAGGTGGCGAGATTGGGTACAGTTACGACACATGTAGGAGCCAGTGCATTGTAGTCGGGAATTCACCGCTCACCTACGGGTGTGGATATCCTATGTGATTTGATGAAATAATAGTGCGTAGAATCTCTGGCCAGAGTATGAGATGTACATTGGAGAAGGAGTTCTCTAATGGTACATACGAACCACTATTTATATATAACACATAATTATCGAATTATTATGACACCCTCTTGAACCAATGGTTGCAGATTCGATCGAGATATATGAAATGAAGGGACCGTACTGTATGCTAATCATAATCGACTGGTTCTTGCAGGCACTATGAGTGATACCTAGGGAATCATGGGACAATGCTTCTAGACGCTCTTACCATGGTTCAGTGGGTTTAATAAAAAATATAATTTCTGACATTCTCATGATCAGTTGTTGATACATAGAATGGGGCAAATAAGGGTAAGCCCGAATTAATGATTATGTCCTGAATCACAAGCAGTTGTTAACCCACAGCTAGCTGTATCCCTGAACCATTGATGGTCACACAAGCACTGGATCGTCTGTTCCCGTTGAGAGAATAAATTCAAGAAGTTGAATTTATATTATGATATAGTAAATTCAAGGAGTTGAATTTATGATAATTAAATTTTTGAGAGAATAAATTCGAGGAGTTAAATTTATAAAATTTGAAATTTTAATTTATTAAACTCAAAAGTTGAGTTTATTAAATTTTGGAGGTAATAAATTCAAGGAGTTGGATTTATAATTTAAATATTAAATTCAAATGTTGAATTTATAATGGATTTAATTTGTTAAGATCAAAAGTTGAGTTTATTAAATATTAAATTAAATATAGTAGGAGTATGTTTAATGGGCTTGTAGGAGTACAAGTCCAACATACTAAATAATTAAAGTTATTTATGAACTTTGATTAATTAATTAAACTAGTTGGACTAGCCCAATTAATTAATCAAACCCATTAATGTTAATTATGAAATTTAGGTTAAGGCTCTTGTTTTTAAGGGAAAAAAAAACCTAGCCTCCAATAATTCCCAATTGTGATTTTTGAGAATCACATCTCCAATTCCTCAAAAAAAAAAAATTTGGCGACTCTTCAAGAAAAAGAGATTTGAGTCCTCTCTCAAATTTTTGATCTCAACGTAAAAACTTCTTTCCAAATATTCTAGTGCTATTTGAAAGAGGAACAAATCTTCTGGTCGTGGACTTGATAGAAGGAGACTCCAAGAAAGTTTGTAGGGAATTTATCAGGAGCTATGTCCGCTAACCCCGGAATAGTTGGAGCCTTGTGAAATTTTTACCGAAAGTATAAATTCTAACATCATTATAATAAACCATATAAGTGCCCGAAATAGATATATTTTGATTGTCAAAATAAAATTAAAATTTTAAAACTTCCGCTGCGTTTGGTCACGAGAAAACTGAGATCTAACAGTGGTATCAAAGCCAAGATTTTTCTAAATTGTATGGTTTTGATATTGAATAATTTGTTTCTAACCACACAAAAAAAAAATTTCAGAAAATTGTAGCACCATAAAATTATTTTTTTTCTAGAAATTTAAAAAAAGAATTCGGATCTGCACATAATTGTTCAAGGCAGACAGCGCGTAGCGCCTTGCGCGCAGAGACGCGCACCGTGCGGAGCGTCCGCACGCCACGCTCGGCGCCGCACACAAGGCTGCTGCCACGGCCCGAAACGTTCTGGCAACGGGCGGCTGCCTGGGAGTCTCTCGAGAACTGTGCTGGATGATGGGCTTGAATTGTTTGGGCCTAAAGTACAATTTTCTTTTTTTTTTTTTCAAAATTTTGGGCAAAATTGATATTTTTTAATAATTGGTTCAATTTTTCTTTTAGAAATTAATTTTTGTAAAATTAATAATTTTCTTGTAAAATAAATAATATGACTATGATTTTAATTATTTATGGTAAAATGAGTTTTACAAGAAATCAATTCTTATTGATTTAATTAGAAATTAAATAAAAGTGTTTATTTAATTTATTAAATTCTTTAACAATTGTGGTGGTTAGTAATAAATTATTAGATATAAGATTTATCAATTAATTAAATTTGTTTAATTAAATTTATGTTAATATTTGATATTAAATGCATGAAGAATTATCGAGAGCCTTGACCAATATGTTAGGTGTATGTTATTATATTTTACTGTTATTATTCCTTTTGTTAATATTTGATATTATTAAAGTGGGCCTGGTTTATGGCCCGTTCCCACCCTCATGAGATGTATCTCTTATGTGTCATGGCTATTTAAATGTAATTATTAAAAATAATGGGAGATCAACACTGGAAGATGGTGGGCCCGATGAACGAGATGAAGACATGTAAAATATTGGAAACTCTTGTAATAGTTGCATTTGCAACCCTGCATTCACCTAGGTTTTAGACCTGGATCCATGTATAGCTCACATGGATATAATAGTGTTGGCGATCGATCATCCTTATCAGTTGTTGAATGTCATATTATGATATATACTATATATAGTAATATGCATGTATGTACATTATTAAATAATATAGTTGCATGCATCCGGCAAACATACAAACATGGCATGCGATTTTTAAATTAAAATGATGAGACAATTTTAAAATTAAAATCCCTCATTTTGAATATGATTCAAAATTTATATCAAATCTAAAAAGTAAAAATTAAAAGAGTTTAATTTTTCCTTTCCTTCCATCAACCGTGGTTGCATGTTGATCGCTACCAGCGGACAGTGTCTAGCTCATATTATTGGGAGGCCTAGACGTCGGAAAGCTGTGACTTCCATTGGACATATGATGTGAATTGAGTGGAACTCCAAGACTTCGGCTCATATTATTGGCGGAACTCATGGCGACCGTTCACTACAATTCAATATTGATGGATCGGTTTGCACGCGAAAATAAACGGCGTCATACTATAGGGTCCTTATTAAACGTGAGGCAAAACCATAGGGATGCAATTGGATTCTAACTTTTAAAAATTATAATTGGCTGATATTATTCGGGATTATAATTGGCTAATTGGACTCTACGTGCCCACTAAGGAAATATGATTTCCCTTTTTCATCAGAGGGTGGTGGAAATGTCAAAATAGTGGGAGGGAAATGTATAAAAAGAAATCCATATTTTAAAATTATCATCAACCATTATTCTGTTTCCATATCCGTATATTTTCGATTTCGTCACGTAATCTATTCATGTTATTAACAAGCTAACCGAATCTAATTTTCAAGACTAGTTGGGAAAATTGTTCTGAATTCGGAGCAAATGACATACACACTAATGTCAGTCCTGCTGAACTGACAAATCATGCAAGATGGTAAGACCATAGCATGCAAGCTAAATGTAACATGCTCGTTTCTAACAGCCTGAGGAAATTTTGAAAGCTGCTGACATTCGAATGCACGTTCAAGATTTGCATGGTTCATGAAGCTCATACAATGATGCACACCACTTTAAAGTATCTCATGACTACACCCATGCAAGATGGGGCTCTGGTCCATGAGCGTGTGTACATATGACTGGGCTTATTGAGAATGATGTGGGCCTGGAATATGTGATTCTTAACGATTTACTTGATGACATCAATTTGTTATCTATCTCTTCCTCATTTGACGGGGTTATGGTGAAATTCAATTTGAATAAAATAGATGATAGCCTTGAAGAGCTAATCAATATGCTTATGACTTATGAGATCACCATAAAACAGGAAAATGTTGTTTTTCTAATGGGCCTCTCGTCGGGACGAAAATGGCCTACAAATCAAGGGAAAGAAAGGCTCTGCCCCTCACAAGAAAAACAAACCCAATATGAGGTAAATTCTGAATGACACTTAAAAGGCATACAAAGCCCGATAAGTCAAAACATATTTATTTCACTGCAAGAAGTCCGGGCATAAGAAATTATATGCCCCATAAATATTCTGGAAATGACGAGTGAATGTCCAAGTAAACATGATTTTAACAACAAATAAAATAAAATTAGAAGATCCAAATCCCGCACAAATATGGCGCACTAGACTAGGTCATATTTCGCAAAGAAGAATGCACAAACTAATGGGAGAAGGCATGTTTGACTTGTCAGACATAAATTCTCTTCGTACTTGTGAGTCCTGTCTAAAAGAAAAAATGACCAAGACTCTATTCAATGGAAACGTGGAACGTGCACATGGTCTACTGGATTTGATCCACACAGACGTTTGTGGCCCGCTAAGTGTTAGCACAAAATTTGGGAATTCCTATTTCATTACCATTACTGATGACCATTCGAGGTATGGGTACGTTTATTTGATGAAACACAAATCTGAAGCAATTGAAAAGTTCAAAGAATTCGAATCTGAAGTTGAAAACCAGCTAGAAAGAAGTATTAAGGCACTTTGATCTGATCGAGGTGGAGAATAATTAAGTGCTGAAATTATAGGTTATCTAAAAGAGAATGAGATTCTCTCACAGTGGACTCCACCAGCAACACCACAATTGAATGGTGTTTCTGAACGTCGTAACCGAACCTTGATGGACATGGTTCAATCTATGATGAGATTCACTGAATTGCCTGCATCGTTTTGGGGCTTTGCGCTTGAAACTGCGGTAATGTTGTTGAATAATATCCATATTAAAGCAGTGGATAAAACACCATATGAGATATGGATGGGAAAAACCTCAAATATTCTTACATGAGAATATGGGGATATCCTGCTTACGTGAAGCAGACAGTGAGCGACAAATTAGATAGTAGATCCACTTTGTGCTACTTTGTAGGATATCCAAAGATTTGTGTTTTATATTATTTCTATCACCCCAATGAATCAAAAGTGTTTGTTTCAAGAAATGTCACCTTTTTGGAAAAGAAACTTCTATTAGATAAAAAAGGCAAGATGATAGAACTTGAAGAAATTCAAGATACTCCTTCAACTGTAGAAGTTGAACCTAATCCCCAACAACCAGTAGTTGAGGTATAAGCTCCTAGAAGGTCTGATAGGGTTAATAGACCACATGTTAGATATACGCTTCTTCATGAACAAGACCATGATGAGTCTTATGTTGGATGTGATCCAATAAACTTTAAAGAAGAAATATCTGATACTGATTCATCCAAATGACTTGGAGCTATGCAGTTTGAGATGGACTCTATGCATTCAAACCAAGTCTGGACATTGGTGGATCCACCGAGGGAATCGTTCCAATAGGGTGCAAATGGATCTACAAAAGAAAGCTTGGGACGGAGGGGAATGTATTGACCTTCAAAGCAAGACTAGGTGCAAAAGGTTATACTCAAAGGCAAAGAATTGACTATGAGAAAACCTTTTCACTAGTTGCTATGTTTAAGTAAATTAGAATACTATTAGCCATAGCAGCATGGTATGACTATGAGATATGGCAAATGGATGTAAAGACTCCATTTCTCAATGGAGACATCAAAGAAGAAATTTATATGCCACAACCTAAAAGATACACATCAGTAGGAAGTGAGCATAAGGTATGCAAACTTCAGAGATAAATATATGGTCTCAAGCAGGCGTCAAGGAGTTGGAACCTCAAATTAGTTAACACTATCAAGGAATTTGATTTTTCTAAGAATACTGAGGAACCATGCGTGTACAAGAAAGTTAGTGGGAGTGCAGTGACATTCTTAGTACTTTATGTTGATGACATCCTACTCATTGGGAATGATGTAGGGTTACTGCAGTCAACTAAAGTAGTTAGCAAGTAATTTCTCCATGAAAGACATGAGTGAAGCATCCTATGTATTGGGAATACAAATCTATAGAGATAGATCAAAAGGATGATGGGACTCACCCAAGCCACTTATATCAATACCATTTGGAATCGATTCTCTATGGAAGAGTCCAAGAGAGGATACTTAACAATGTGTCATGGTGTCACTCTATCTAAAGTCATGTGTCCCGAAACTGACGAAGAGATAGAGATGATGACACGTATTCCATATGCGTCAGCCATTGGTAGTATCATTTATGGTATGATATCGACACGTCCTGATGTTGCTTATGCTCTAATTGTTACAAGCAGATATCAGGCAAACCCTGGTCAATGTATTGGAAGGTTTGAAAGATATTCTTAAGTACTTGAGAAGGACTAAGAACTTGTTCATGGTCTATGGGGGTGGAGAATTAAAATTGGAAGGCTACACTGATTCTAGCTTCCAATGTGACGTAGATGATTCGAAATCGACCTCTGGTTTTGTATTCATGCTAAATGGTGTGGCTGTCTCTTGAAAAAGTTCTAAGCAAGACACCGTTGTGGATTCCACCACTTAAGCAGAATACATTGCTGCATCTACTGCAGCAAAAGTGGCAGTTTGGATGAGGAATTTTGTCCAAGAGTTGGGGGTTATTCCTAATGGACTTAATCCAGTCCCATGTACTGCGACAACACTGGTGCCATTGCGCAAGCAAATGAACCAAGGTCTCATCAGTGATCCAAACATATACTGAGGAAATTCCACATCATCCGGGAGATTGTGGGAAGGGGAGATATATCAATCGAAAGACTCCTCTCGGGAGATAATGTTGTTGATCCACTTACAAAGCCCTTTCCAGGACCATTGTTTCAAAATCATCGCAAAGCAATGTGATTAAAGTTTATGGGTAGTTGGCTCTAGGGAAAGTGGGAGATTGTTAGAGTAGATGCCCTGCAAGCCAACTGTTGGCCAGAGATTCTATTGACTAAGTTGTGATAAACAATCTTTATTTTAATATAATTCATTATTTCATGGTTTGTTATTTCTTTATCTGTATACACATGTTATCAAACATAGATAAAGACCTTGATTATACTTTAATACAAAAGAATCGTAATTCGATGTTGAAACTCATTTGTAAATACTGTATGATCTAAATTCGTTCCTAGTCGATTCAGCCGCCTAAAACATGGATAAAGGTCTCTTGAGCTCGAGGCTAGCATCTGTGATGTTGTGTACCGCGTTTTTTTGTAAGGGCATAGAGATATCCAAACATGCAGTTGGGTAGTCATATGATGATTATACCGAACAACTCTCCCTCGGACTTTCCAAGTGGTTATCATTCATCGAGAGGATAAGTCTGTGGTTATGATTGTACACCATTTGTAACGCCCCGAAAATTTTAAGGTCCACGCGAACTACATGCATGCAATTATTAAATTTTCTTGTATTTTTAATTATTTGTTTTAATTGCAGTAATTAATTATGTTGTGCATATTGACATGTTTAAAATATATTTTTCTACATGGTTGCATTAAAATGTAATTTTTGAAGGTTATTCAGTTGCGATCGAGGAACAGAGACCGAGGGCTGAAAAAACGTAAAATGTTTTTATTAAATAGATTTTTTTAATTATTTAAAATTTGGGAGATGCTTTTTATTATTTTGAGAATAAAGGGTTTTGAGGTGATTTTATACGCCGGGACGTAAATTTTATCGGTGTTGGATTTTCAACAAAAATACGAACGTTTTAGCAACCCGGCTATTAAATTCACAAACTTTATTAAATAAAATATTTTTTATTATTTAATTAAAGATTAATGGGCCTAATTTTTATGCTTATTGGGCCTAAGCCTTGTTTAGTGAATTAATTACTATATAATACTCAAAACCCTCCCCATTATCACACAATTCTCACGCCTCTTTTCTGAAATTTTCTCTCCCAAAAACACTTCCAAATACACGGCACACACTTACAATATTTTGGAAGGAAAATTCAAAGGTTGCGAGGTAGAATCAAGCCAAGGTCTTGCTCCGTTCTTCGTCGTCAATGTTTTTCGTGCGTTAAATACGCAAAAGCACGTCATATTCTTCCTTTACTCATCATCACACCATGTTATATAATTATTTATGAAATTGCATGAAAACAAATTGTATCTTTGGAAATTTTCGGTTATGCATCATATGTGAATTTTAAAGCATGTGTTTCCATCCCAAAACATGATATAAGTGTGCTTGAAGGGGCTGCCATGATTAGAATAGGTTTGAGATGTGTTTTTGCATGTTTTAAAGAGTCCTAAAACACACTTAAAACGTTGCAAATTAAAAAGGAACAAATCTGGAACCGTTGGCCAAAGAAGGGTGAGAACTGTGAGTTTTGTTGTGGTGTATTCTTGGTGCAAGTGGTCGGCTCCTATGCATGGGGGCTGGGGCTTGGCCAGGGTTAGTTTCGAAGGCTAGATAGGGTCCTAGGGCGGCTTGGCACTGCTACATGTAAGGGAGAAAGGGAGACGCGCGAGACCCACTTGAAGAAGAAAGTGGCGTGCTGCTGGTCCAAGCGCCTAGGCTAGTGCGCGGGTCCAGGCGTGGTGCAGGAAGGTCTAGAGGGTTGTACAGGGACGGCTAGGTGGAGGGAGTCGGGGTCTAGAGGATGGAGGAGTCCTAGCATGACAAAACTCCTAATGCACGTGAGGGAGGGGCTGCGGCTAGGAGATGGCTTGCAGGGTCTTGCTGTGCGGCTCAGGGGCTTGGACTGGGGGTTGCTCGGGCTTGGGACTGGTCTAGTGTCAGTAAGGATCGTGGGTGATCAGTGGTTAGATGGCTAGAGGAGTCCTAGGGTCACTAGGAGTCTTGGGCAAGGAAGGGGCTCACGTGCAGATTTTTGTGGCTCGGTTGCAGGGCTTGGGCGTGAGCTAGGGTTAGGTTTTATGGGTCAGGGTTGCTCAGGAGGGTGCCTAGATGGGTTGGCTCGGGTTTGGCTTGAGGTGGCTTGGGCGTGGCTCGTGTAAATTAGGAGATGGCTCGGTGTGATCGATAAGGTGTCAAAAACGAAAATTAAAGAACTAAAATTGAATCCATGGGTCCACGGGTGTGGCTCACGATTTGGAAGGGTAGAATAAATCTTAAAAATTCTATTTAAAACTTGGGATCAAAATATTGAGTTTTGTATTTATTCGGGATTTAATCGCCGCACGAAACGCTAATTAACGAGTTAATTGAAACGCCTAGTTTTATGCTTTATAAAATTTTGAAAAATTATTTTTAAGCTTAATTGATTATTATAAGTCTAAGTTTTGAATTTTGAAATTTTATATTAAGTTTTGGTTTAATTCGGGGTTAAAACGCTTTAATACGTTATATTTAGAGATTAAATTAAAAGTCCTCGATTTAAGCTAAATAAAATTATGAGAAAATTCATGTAGGCTTAAATAATTATTTGGGACATGTTAGAGTCAATGAATTCAAGAAAATGTCAAAAATGGGAAATTTTACGTCCAGGGGTAAAACGGTCTTTTTATACCTAAAAATTAGTAAACGTCATGGCAGTGCCCTGAATACTATTTTATGTGCTAATATGATTATTTTCAATGGTTATGGATGTTGATTGAATTTTTATATGTTAAAATATTATTTTTAAAATGTTTATGGATTTTATGGTTTAATTGGACATTTAAAAGACATGTTGCATGCTTGGTTTAAAAGAAAAAACGTTATATGCATGTTTAAAATTTACAAAGTGATGAGAATATGAAACGTTGAAGGAAGTGAAGTAATTGTGATTAATACGATGATATGTTGGAAATTTCGTGAGGGTTATGGTCCCAGTGGGAGCCCGACGATCGTGTTTCCTTGGATACGGACATGTAGATGTATACGATGATATGTTAATACGTAAGGCCAAGGCCCAGTTGACCGGTGAGAGTGTTGCTGGTGTCCCCGCCGCCCAGTATTGTGGTTACATGTAGATGGATCCATCGCCCAACACGTAGACGTAGACATAGATGAACACGAAAGTCACAATTAACGATCTGAATTCAACGAAAGGAAAACGGAATATGTATATGTTGATGATAATATGAATATGAATATGTTGAGGATGATATGATTAAGTTTATGAAAATGTTTATGTTTAAAGTTCATGCATCATTATGAAAATGTTTATGTTTAAAGTTCATGCATCATGAAAATGTTTACGAAAATGTTATTGTTTAAAGTTTATGCATCTTCATGAAAACGATATTTTAAGTACAAGTATTTTTCACTGTTATATGTTAACTGTATTACGTATTACTCGTTATCAAGAATATGACGTGTTGAGTCTTTAGACTCACTAGGTGTGATTGATGCAGGTGATATTGATTATGAATATGATAATGGAGGTCTTGATGGCTGACTTTGCTGGACTGAAGGTGCACATAACCCGAGGACCGACGCTAGTTTTCCGCACTAGTTATGATTTATGATTTTGAGTTATGTTAAAGATATTTTTACGACGTTTTATTTGTGAGTGGTTTTTGAGAGGTTATAGTATGGGCTATACTTTTCAAATGTTAGTTGATTGATTTATTTAAAATGATGTCAAAAATATTTTATGCTTTTGTAAGAAATTCGGCCGATGCTATGTGAGATTTAAAAAAAAAAAATCTAGTACTTCTTAAGAAAACGAATAAGCAGACGTTTCACCATTAGTCCTTACGATCCGGGACAACACTGAGGCTCTATGTAATGCCCCAGATTCGACGACTGTCCTCACTGTATCAAGACGAGTCTTTCCAGCGTGCTTATGTCCTCACTCACACGCACCCTGGGAAACTTCCCAGGAGATCACCCATCCCAAAATTTCACCAAGTCAAGCACGCTTAACTTTGGAGTTCTTAAGTGATGAGCTACCGAAAAGAAGATGCACCTTCGTGATATGAGTATTACAAATCAAATCTTTTAAGTCCTCTTCAACTGTACAGTCCATTACATTGAACAGTCTCGGAATCCCTCTCATTCCCGTGTGGGTCGGTTCATTCATGTTCCCTCCACCTAGAAGCCTGCCAGGAGCCGCTCATTGTCCGTGCAACTGATGGCACCGGCGATCAGCCCCCGCCCTCTTCGGCCCCGGGCCTCACATGCCCACCAGCTTCCGCTTGGTTCGTCCCCGAACCACACCGTACTAAGAGAGGTCGGCTCTGATACCAACTGTAACGCCCCAGATTCGACGACTGTCCTCACTGTATCAAGACGAGTCTTTCCAGCGTGCTTATGTCCTCACTCACACGCACCCTAGGAAACTTCCCAGGAGGTCACCCATCCCAAAATTTCCCCAAAATACTACTGAGTAGAGCATGCAATCCTATCACAGTTCTAAGTTCAATCTTAATTCCTATTCCCAAAACACGGAAATTCAAATAATAACTTAAAGCTTAAAGGTACATGTCCACAACATAGTCTTCGAGTTTGTTTCCGTGGCATGGAGAGCAAAAACTCTGCCTTGGGTAGGCAGATTCCTCTGAGGGCACTGCAGCAACATGTGGTCTGGACTGCCACACTTAAATCAATTTCCTGAGCCAGACATACATGCTCCAGGATGGCGGCGTGAGCACTTGGGACAGACTGGGTGCTCATAAGTCCTCGGGGCTGGGCGTCCCCGCTGTTGCTGCTGCTGCTGGCCTCTGTTTCTAGGCGGTCCGTGAAAAGACCTCTTGTTCTGCTACTGATGATGATGAGGAGGAGGGCGGTGTGGTACCTGGACTGGGCGCTTGCCCTGACGATCCCTCTCAATATCCCGCAGATCCTGCTCTGCGGCTAGGGCTTTGGAGACAGCAATCTCATAAGTAGCAGGGTCAGACACCCTAACATCCTGGCGCAAGATCGGCCGTAGACCCACCAGGAAATGCATCAACTTGGCTCTGGCATCATTCGCTATCAGGGGCACAAAATGACAGCCCCTCTCGAACTTACGGATGAACTCCGTAACCATCATATCTCCCTGTCTCAGGCTCATGAACTCAGTGGTCAACCTGGTGCGCACTTCCTCGGCAAAATATTTGGAGTAGAAAACCTCCGTAAAGCGCATCCAAGTTCAGGGCTACTGCTGCTCCTTCCCACCATAAGCGGGCATCTCCACTGAAAAGATAAGTGGCACATCGGACTCTGTCTGCATCTCCCAGCTCCATGAACTCGAAGATAACCTCGAAGGATTTGATCCATCCCTCGGCAATCATGGGGTCAGACGTCCCAAAAAACTCCTTCGGGCGCATCTTCATAAACCTCTCATAAACAGCCTCGGGCCCTGCCGGCCTGGCTGCGGCTGCGGCTGCGGCATTGTTCCCCGCAAACTGTGCGAAGAACTGCGTCATCCCAGCTAGCATCTGGGCATTCATATCCGACGGAGGAGGAGGAGGAGGAGGAGGAGGTGGAGGTCCCTGCCTCTCTTGTCTCTGATCATCACCGTCCTCGCGACGGTGCTCGCCACCACCTCTCGGGCGTCCGACTTGACGTCTAGGGGGCATACTGTTCCAAACATAACCCATACATAACTAACATGCATAATTCCATAATTTATTTTAAATGAACACTGAAATACTGAAAATCTGATCGAAACTATTTCATGGCAGCATGCTGTCAAAATAATTCATGCTTTAAATAAAATGCTGAAATGTAAAACTTACAGACCGAAGACGTGGCTTCGTGAGCTTCTCGTGGTCAGTAGTAGTGTAACCCTTTACAAGAACATAGGCTCTGATACCAACTGTGGAGGCCCGAAAATCCTTGCTTGAAAATTTTGAGAAAAAATTAAAAAGTTTCTTTTTTAAAGAACTTAAATTGCCTCATTCATAAAAAATATAGCAGCGGAAGAAAATAAAGTTTGCCAAAAATAACAATTTAAGAATATTCAACAACGGATAAAAATGTTTGCATAAAATGGTAACATGCTGCAAATGAGGTCCTCGGGTGCCACTACTGCCGACCCAAGCTGGCTCACTGGTCCCCGCCCTCGGCCCCATGCTCATCAGTACCTACAACAATCAAGTCTAGTGAGCCTAAAGACTCAGCATGCAAATATCGTAGGTAACGAGTAATACTAAAGTAAAATTTGCATGGGATAAAATATCATGTCATGAGGCATACTGAAAATGACTTGCACTGTGCAATATAATACGTGCATGACTGAATTAAATATCATAGTAAAAATGTTTGCTCCGTGGAGCCCTGTACTGAAATGACTGATAATAATTTTCTGTTGAGATTATGGTCTACGCCTGTGGCCCCTGCACTGAACTGAACTGATCGGTAACTGGCTACCGGGGAGTATCAAACTGAACTGAACTGACCGGTCACTGGCGACCGGGTGGTACCAAACTGAACTGATCGGTCACTGGAGACCGTGTAAAATAATGCTCCCATAATAGTGAATTGACCACAAGCAATATCGCATAAATCTCAAAAATAAGTATTTTCTATTTTCATGCACGTAATATAATTAAATGGCATAATGAAAATATCCTGTATATTTTACCAACTGGATTGGATCGCTCCTAGGCTCAGTGCAACCTAAATATGCCATGAAAAATATGCAATAGCTTATACTTGACCAAACTATGCAATTAAGTTTGAAAATGCGACAATTACGTCTAACGACTTCGTATTTAATCATGACTCCGAACCAACCCGAACCAACACTAAACCGACGTATAGTCATGATTAAAATACGCTTAAAATTATGAACTAATGCTCCTAAAATGATGAGGGTCGAAATCTAGGTGAAATGGAGGCCAAAACAAGAAACGCTCTTTCGAGAGTCAATTTGGCACATCGCACCGTAAATTCTCGTATGACCTCAAAAATGATCCGAATCACAAACGGTCGAAAACATGACCTTTCCAACTCAATGAGTCACTGTCCAGTCCAAGGCCATAGGCTAAAAGCCAACCCAGAACTCGATCGAGCCACCGAACCGACACAGAAAGTTGCTGTACAAAAATACAGCAACTGTGCTGGGTTTGCTTGCGTCGTTTTCGAGGCTAATGGCCATTGGGGCTTGAACCACCGACCAAAACCTCTCACCAACATCCCAAGGAATGATTTGAACCATGGCTAAGGGCCCTAGGCCAGCCACAATTCGCCTCATTCCAGCAACCAACCGAAAGTTCCTACCCGAGAACAAATTCTGCACGTCGGGCTCTTGTTCTTGTTTTGCTATCACAGATCGTTCCAGTGGTCATTTGATTGACCATGACACGATCTAGACATCTAGGGGCATGGTATGAAACATGTCTAAGGGCCATAGGCCAATCAAGATCCATACCATTCCACAAAACTCGAAGCACAAGTGCTGTCAAAAACCGAAGGGCCGAGAAGGAGAGGGGCTGTTCTTGCTTTGGATTTAAAAACCGGCGCACCATGGACCAAGCCACCAAAAGGGAAACTTAGTCACGTCTTAGACATGCTAGGGAAGTGATCCAACCATGGCTATGGGCCTTGTGGCAGCCATGATCAGATCCATTTCCATTATGACAGCAAACTGAATTTTCGAACACAATTCTGCAGCTATGGGGAGCTTGCTGTGATTTCGGTTTTCCAGCAAGCATGGGGACTGGATGAATGGACCAACATGGTCCTAATGCATCCTATTACATGTCTAGGAGCCGCCTTGGGAGCCTGGAGTCGAACCATAACCTGTAGCAACTGAAACAAGAGAAAACCGTGAAGAGCATCATGATTCGTTTGAAGGAAAAACGAAAGAATACGACGACTCGGCGCGGAGGAGGTGGAGCGCTTCTTTACTTTTCTTTTCTTGCTCTCAATTTTCACTCTTGTTCTAGGCTATGGTGCTCACGATTTTTTAATCTGAAAGGCTGCTGAATTCGGTGGGGAGAGAGAGGAATTAAGTGGTTAGGGGAGTGAGGGAGATGGGTGCACAATATATGGAGCAAATCAAGACCAAGTCTACCTCATTTTGAAATTTGAATTTTTGTTTGCTATCAAATATTTGTTGGGTGATTCTAGAATGAGGTGGCCGATACTACAAGACTAGGAATGGTTAGGATAAGCTCTAATATTAATTAATTAAGGTTGATCAAAATAATTAAAAAAAAAATGCATGCTAAACTAACAAAGAATGGGTCATAAGAGTGAGTTGGCAAATGAATAATCTAGCAACTAAGGGGCCAAAAATTTGAAATAAAGAAATGAAGGGAAGTGTTGCTTATTTACTAAATTTATAACCCTTAAAAGGCTTACTTATCCTTTAAATAATTTAGTGAATAAATCCCTTAATTAATTGAACTCAAATGAATTTATTTCCTACTCACCTCAAGTAATTAAAATAAATCCTCAACCTCCTTTTTAACTTAAATCAACTTACTTGCTAGCTAAAAAAAATAAATCCTGAAAATATTTTCTAAATCTTAAATTTATCTCTAAACTTCAACTCCAGTCCGGCTTCACTGAAATAACTGAAAGAATAAAATTAAACTGCTGGCTAAAATAATTAACTTCAAAGAAAAGCATTTAAATATTCATGCAATGAAGTCAATTTAATTTAAAATACTAGAATTATGCATGGCTTATACGTAGTCTAAGTTACGGGTTCTACAATCCTCACCCCCTAAAGAAATTTCGTCATCGAAATTAGAACTCACCGAATAACTCGGGGTACCGACTCCTCATCTCTGGCTTAGACTCCCATGTAGCTTCCTCCTCTGAATGATTGAGCCATTTGACTTTGACTCGCTTAACCAACTTGTTCCGAAATTTCTTCTCCTGCCGGTCTAGGATCTGCACTGGTCTCTCCTCATAAGACAGGTTCGGAGTAAGCTGCAATGGCTCAAAGTTCAGCACATGCGAAGGATTCTCCATATACTTCCTCAGCATGGAGACGTGGAACACATTGTGTACTCCGGCCAGATTCGGCGGAAGAGCAACACTATAAGCTAGCGTCCCAACTCTGTCAAGGATCTCAAAGGGTCCAATGAATCTCGGACTGAGCTTCCCTTTCTTCCCAAATCTCATGACACCCTTCATAGGTGCCACTTTCACAAAAACATGATCGCCCACTGCAAACTCTAACTCTCTCATCCGCTGATCGGCATAACTCTTCTGTCGACTCTGAGCAGTCCTCATCCTATCACGGATCTTGACTACAACATCTGCCGCCTGCTGAACAATCTCTGGACCCAACTCTGCTCTCTCTCCTACTTCATCCCAATGAACAGGAGATCTGCACTTGCGGCCATACAGTGCTTCATACGGAGCCATACCAATAGAAGACTGGAAGCTGTTGTTATAGGTGAACTCAACCAATGGTAAGTTCGACGATTCGATAAAATTTGCGTACTGAAAAAAATAAAATAAAAAAAAATAAAATCTGCGGGTAGAAACATCCAAAAATTCCCATTTTTCAAAAATACACTTAAAATGCTTTAACTTAATTTATAAAAATAATTTGTGAAATAAAAATAATTTTCCTGAAAATTCCTCGGTCTCCGATCCTCGTTCAAACGTGAAATGCACCTAGAAATCCTAATGCGTGAACTTTTAAAATTTCATGAATTAAATTCTACCATGCATGAATTATGCATAAAATGCACAAAAATAATTAAACATAAATTGATGGAATAAACATGCATTTTATGCTTTAAAATAATTTAATAAAATACCAAAGAAATTTAATAATTTGCATGCATGCTAACTTTTTAAATTATATTTACTAACATGCTAAATTACCACTTCTTAAATAAGTCTTTATTAACTTATCTACATACTCCATCTCCAGTCCAGCCTCACTTATTTAACTGAACAGGTAACAATTAAACTACTGCGTAAAATAAATAAATTTAAAGAAAAGAATTTAAATACTCATGTAATAAAAATCATTTTAATTTAAATACTAGAATTATGCATGGCTTCTACGTAGTCTGATTTACGGGTTCTACAACCCTTCCCCCCTTAAAAGAAATTTCGTCTTCGAAATTCGCTTATCCTTGATAAACAAAAAGTTTAGACTCTTGATTCTAGAATCCTAATAATCCACGCTTCCGATGCGCTACTCTGATAAGATAAATATTAAGTTGTCCTTAGGTCTCCTCAATCCTAAATAAATTTGTCTACCAAAATCCTCGTTTGTGAATCGCAACTTAAAACAACTTATGGTGACTTAGTTCTATTCAACTATAGCCCCGAATTTTGACTTATCCCGCAGTTTCTCATACTAGAGATGGATGTCCAAACATATCGCACCTTACTTTTCTTATACTATACTCGTAATATTCATAGACTTATTATATTAGCATTTATGCAGTTCGACTTAACAAACCTTTGTACCAAAATTTACTGATCGACTACTATTCTCAGTAGAACGCTTAAAGGTTACACCTTATTTCAACCTCATAGCAGTATTAGCCTAAAATCCTTGAATCGAATCTTTATCTATGGCACTAAACTTATGTAACTTATTATTTACAAGTGCATCTCGGATGTGAAATCTTTGTAAATCTTAAACCTCGAATAACGTTAATCCATAAAACTCAATTATACAACATCGACCTTCTACCTTAATAATAACACTTCTAGCATCAATTACCTGCTCAAACTATCATCTTCCCAATTACCATCTAGTTGAGGCCTAGGACTTTGAACTTTCTCATTGGAACAAGTGTCGCATTCTTATGTATCCTTAATGCTTACTTAATTCTAGCATATAAACTTAATAAGTTAGCCCAGGATAACATTAGACTAACTTTAATAAATCAATTTCACTTATAAACCATAGAACTCTAGAATCCCCATATCAAGCTTTTATATTCCTTACTTGATAAAAAATCTTAATATTCATCAATTGATAACTTATATTGAACATAACTAATTCCCTTTTGTTTTTATTTCACTCAAATTTCCGTATGAACAAATATCCCATAAATTTGAAATTCAAACTTACCTAATCCAAATAGCTTTGAATAAAATAATTCAAATACGCATATCCGTTTAGTCCCAAGTTTGTTAATGATTTCCAAAATTTCTCAAGACAAGGTGTCCACCTCACCTCTTACGTGCGTCTACCAATTAAACTAAACATCATCATACCCAACTTTCCTAAAAATTTTAAATTCTCACAAAGTATAATCTTAACTGTTAAGATCATGACTAAAACTTGTGAGACATCAAACTTATGTTCCCAAAAATTTACTAACTCCATGTTTATCCTTATAACTTAACTAGCCGATCAAATTTACCTTAAATCGTCATCACTTTAAATTCTTAATTTGCCACAACATGATTTCACTAACGCTTAAATTTTCACGCCTAAGATTGATTCATCCTACAATGTCCTGGGTTACCATTCATTGTAACATTATAATCCAAATATCTAAATATTCTATATTTCCTTCGAGCCTAAATAACCGAAAATTCCTATCATTTAAACCGTTCAATTCTCACTTACTACTAAATAAGTTCTCAAATTTCTTAAAATTGTAAAATTAATTCTTAGTTTCCTCGAATATCATCCAATTTTTCCCTAGATCTCGAAATTGCACAATTACCCATTAGTCCTCAGTATTCCCAATTTCATTTTATAGATTTACCGCATCATAAGGTTCAATAGCCTTAAGTTTAGTAAACCCAAAATTAATTCCCATAACACGTCTTACATTCTTATAAATACTTAAAATTCCAATTCCTCAAAAGTTCGCATTTAATCCTTAAAATTTTCAAAATTGCAATCTGACCCTTACAGTTCTCCAAATTTACATTTTGGTCATACAACTCTTCGAAATTTGCATCATTGTCCTTATAAAATTTTCCATCTTTACCTCATTAAACTTTTAGATTCTCGAACTCGAAATTTAATCCCAAAATTTGGTGAATTCGAAAATAGTCCCTTAGAATTTTATTTTTGAACTTAGGTCCTCAAATCTTTGTTTATTACAATTAGGTCCTTAAAATTCTCAATTCCTGCAATTCAATCCTTAAATCCAACTATGTAGAGAATGCATCCTAAATAAATTCTCATAATTAATCTTACATTTCCATAGATACTTAAAATCCTCAAATTGTACATTTATAATCCTAAAGATTGTCGTAGTCTTCGAATCGCTATTGCTTATATGAAATCCTCAAAAATTTACTCGACTAACAACCAAGAACCATTAATAATTTCTTAGAAATTCTACAAGTCTCAAAAGCATTCATAATTTTCAAGATTAACTTATAACCCATAAGGAGGACATCAACACTACTGACCTAAAAATTAATATAGTCAAATCATTTTCAACCTCTCCTAAAGCCCAATATTCGAATTCTTAGACATGTCCAATTCCAAACGTACACAACATGCATAATTCCATAATTTATTTTTAAATATCGCAAGTACATGATTTTAATGCAAGAAGATCGAAATTGTTCATATTTAATTATTTTGGTTAATTATATTACGTGCAAAATATTCATTTTTGAGATTTCTGCGATATTGCTTGTGGTCACTTTACTATCATCATTAAATCCGGTCGCCAGTTACCGGTCCGGTCGTCAGTTACCGGTTATGGGAGCATTATTAAATCCGGTCGCCAGTTACCGGTCCGGTCGCCAGTTATCGGTCAGTTCAGTTGTTGCACCCAGTATATTGTGGCAGTAGTCTGATCAGACGTACATTATTAAATCCGGTCGCCAGTTACCGGTCAGTTCAGTTCAGTTCAGGGGCCACTTGCATAGACCATAAACTCAACAGAAAATTTATGACATGCTATTTTATTACAGGGCTCCAAGGAGCAAACATTTTCACTATGATTTTCAGTTCAGTTATGCACGTATTATAATTGCTCATGACAAGTAATTTTCACATTATGCCTCATGACATGATATTTTTATCCCATGCAAATTTTACTATATTATTTACTCGTTATTTACGATATATGCATGCTGAGTCTTTAGGCTCACTAGACTTGATTGTTGTAGGTACTGTTGATGTCGGGATCGAGGGCGGGGACCAGTGAGCCAGCTCGAGTCGGCAGTAGTGGGACCCGACGATTTTTACAAACAAACATTTACTTCCGCTGCCATTTCGAACATAAAACTTTATTTAACAGTTTATTTTATGAACGAGGTATTTTAATTATTTTTAAAAAAAAATTTTAATTTTTCCGCAAATTTTCATGTACGGATTTTTAGGCCTCTACAGTTGGTATCAGAGCCGACCTCTCCTAGTACGGTGTGGTTCGGGGACGAACCAAGCGGAAGCTGGTGGGCATGTGAGGCCCGGGGCCGAAGAGGGCGGGGTGTGATCGCCGGTGCCATGAGGTTGCACGGACAATGAGCGGCTCCTGGCAGGCTTCTAGGTGGAGGGAACATGAATGAATCGATCCCACACCGGAATGAGAGGGATTCCGAAACTGTTCAATGTAATGGACTGTACAACTGAAGAGGGCTTAAAAGATTTGATTGGTACTACTCATATCACGAAGGTGCATCTTCTTTTCGGTAGCTCATCACATAAGAACTCCAAAGTTAAGCGTGCTTGACTTGGGGAAATTTTGGGATGGGTGACCTCCTGGGAAGTTTCCCAGGGTGCGTGTGAGTGAGGACATAAGCACGCTGGAAAAACCCGTCTTGATACAGTGAGGACAGTCGTCGAATCTGGGGCGTTACAGTTGGTATCAGAGCCATGATTCTGTAAAGGGTTGCACTACTACTGACCTCGAGAAGCTCATGAAGTCACGCCTTCGGTCTGTAAGTTTTACATTTACGCATTTTATTTAAAGCATGTATATGCTAGCGATATTCTTTGACTCGTTTACCGGCTCCAAGAGAGTCATCAGGTGGCGAGATTGGGTACAGTTGCGACACATGTAGGAGCCAGTGCATTGTAGTCGACAATTCACCGCTCACCTACAGGTGTGAATATTCTATGTGATCTGATGAAATAATAGTGCGTGGAATCTCTGGTCAGAGTATGAGATGTACATTGGAGAAGGAATTCTTTATTGGTACATGCGAAGCACTATTTATATGTATCACATAGTTATCGAATTATTATGCAACCCTCAATGAACCAATGGTTGTAGATTCGATAGGGATATATGAGATGAAGGGACCATACTGTACGCTAATCATAATCGACTGGTTCTTGCAGGCACTATCAGTGATACCAAGGGAATCATGAGGCGATGCTACTAGACGCTCTTACCATTGTTCGATGGGTTTAATAAAAAGTATGATTTCTGACATTCTCATGATCAATTGTTGATACATAGAATGGGGTAAATAAGGGTAGGTCCGAATAAAGGATTATGTCCTGAATCACAAGGAGTTGTGAACCCACGGCTAGCTGTATCCCTGAACCATTGAGGGTCACACAAGCACTGGATCGTCTGTTCCCGTTGAGAGAATAAATTCAAGAAGTTGAATTTATATTATGATATAGTAAATTCAAGGAGTTGAATTTATGATAATTAAATTTTTGAGAAAATAAATTCAAGAAGTTAAATTTATAAAAATTTGACAATTTAATTTATTAAACTCAAAAGTTGAGTTTATTAAATTTTGGAGGTAATAAATTCAAGGGATTGAATTTATAATTTAAATATTAAATTCAAATATTGAATTTATAATGGATTTATTTGTTAAGCTCAAAAGTTGAGTTTATTAAATATTAAATTAAATATAGTGGGAGTATGTTTAATAGGCTTGTAGGAGTACAAGTCCAACATACTAAATAATTAAAGTTATAAATGGACTTTGATTAATTAATTAAACTAGTTGGACTAGCCCACTTAATTAATCAATCTCATTAATGTTAATTATGGAATTTAGGTTAAGGCTCTTGTTTTTAAGGAAATAATAAAAAAACGTAGCCTCCACTAATTCCCAATTTTGAGAACCCGAATTTAATTATTCAGTATTTGGCAAGAATTAGAAATAATTATTTTAAAGTGCTAAATTAAAATAAATAAACCAAATAATTATACTTGTGTGTTAAACATATGTATTACAAAAATATTGAGATTATAGACGATATTAAAATACATATCGATGTTTAATAGCACACGGGAGTTGTAAATATTTGGACCGGGTCACATTCTAGCTTTTGGGCTAATTGGATACATGTATATATATGTATAATAAAGTGTGTTATAGGAAACCCATTTCCCCCAAGCCCAATCCATTTCCTCTCAACCTTCTCGTTTCTTGTCTTGGCATCTATTTTGTTCTCTTTCATGCTTAGCTTTAAACCCGCTGCTCATCTCTTTGCCTCCAGTAATCGCAGTGTCTTCTTACTTGAAGATAGTTCAGCAGCTCAAAAGTTGGTTTAAAGCAAGAGCAAGTAAGCAACAAGCTCCCTAATGAGCCCTTGCTGTTATGTTTTTTTTCCAGCCTTCATTCTTACGTAATTTGTGAACTTAAGGCTTGAAGATCTCATTTCCAACCATATTTCAGTCCAAGGGAAGCTTTTGAAGGTAATCCCTAAGCCTAGGTTATAAAAAATTTTCCATGGAAGAAGTTGGTTTCTGTTTTCGAGTTGCAGGTTTTGGCTTCTGATTTTCAGGTTTTTATGTGGTTTTCACTAAGAATCTTGACTTGTGGTTCGAATAGAACTTATAGCTCTATGTGTAAGCTTTCTGTAGCCCTGACGAAATGGAATTCCAATTAAAAACGGATTTGATAAGATTTTTCTACCAAAAGATGTCATAAGGGACTTCTGTGTGAGAGCTGCGTGGATTAGCTACTGTATTTCGAGTTTATGACATTTATGAGCTTAGATTTTGGACTTGTGATTCAAATAAGAGTTGTAGAGATATGTTTTTTCTTCGTATTGATATAAGAATCGTTAAATTCCATTAAGAATTGAAATCGTTATACTCATTTTGCCGAAACTGCGCAGGTACAGACTGCTGTCCGCGAATTGCGTTGGTAGTAGCGTCTTCTTGAAAATTCTGGGATTTATCTAATAGGATTCTGGAAATGGTTTCTCCTAAGAAAAATTAGATATTTGAGTTTTCTTTCATCTCCAATTGACGGATATGGATTTGAGTCAATGATGAGTTGGATATGAATTTTATGATGAGTTAGATTTGAATTTTATACTCATAGATGTCAAACCTGGATCTGTCACAGAAATCATTTCTCATGGTTTCTGGTTTTGGGTGTTTTTCAGTGTCGAGATGATTGAATTTCTTTCTGATGTCTTTTGATGAAATATGGGATTTTAAGTTAGGATTCCAGCTATGTATGATAAGTGTGTTTTGGTAAAGTTTTGTTGTGTTATGACCTTTAAACCGAGCTTAGGTCCAAGCTGGAATTAGTAACTTGTTTTTGGCTAAGAGTTGAATCTTTATTTAATGGAAATAAATTATTTTCCATAGGTTTTAATAGTAGGAAGCTCCAAGGAGTTCATAAACTATTGTGGTAATTTAATTTGAAGGTTAAGGTACAGATTGATCGATTCTTTATAGCGTCTATAACGACGTGTAATTTAATTGATGTGATTTTATGAGAATTATGTGTTTATGTGCTCTTTGTGCTGTTTGGGTGTATTTTAAGATTATTCCTCATTTTTTTAAAATTAAATGTGAGTTTTTTAATATATTGAAATAATCTGTGGATTTATATGCATTGTTGAACACGCATTCATATCGAGCCATGACTCCGTTGTTTCCGAGATTTCTGTTTACTCTTGTATGATTTATTTATACATCAAAACCGAGGGCGTTTAAGCATCAAACCTCTGATGACTAGCGGAAGGGCCGAGCAGTTCTGCAAACTGAAACCCCTGACGCAGATGTGCAGGGCTGAGGACGTATTTGACACGTCACACCCCTGGCACATGTGGCCACAGTTGTTGATATCGTTTCTTTGGATCCAGTTTGATACTCGAGATTATTGGTACCCTACATGCATTTCATTGCATTGATTTCATTACATGTCATTTATTTATGCTGTAATTTATTTGATCTTCGTATTGGGGTTTGACCCATGTCCCTCGGGGCTGCTGTGGTTTGTTTTGTGATTCCATAGCAGGTTATATAGGTGGTTCTGATGTAGCTGCTGGAGCGTCTGCCAATGGAGCTCAGTGATTCGGTTTGAGTTGGGAGTCCTCATATATATTTAGTCATTTTCCGAGGAGATGCCTTGTGTATTTGTATGGTTGTATTATTAAGTGTTGGATCCTATTTGGTGTGATCGGGCCTGGCTGGCTCTGTGTGTGATTGGTATTCTGTTTGTTTTAACGGACTCTATTTTCGAGTATAAATGTTTTGTTATGTTGTTTTGAAATTTTTGGTATGTTCTATATACGGGAAGGTCATGCCGAAATTTCTGTAGGCCCAAAATGGAAATTTTTTACTCGTTTTCGCTGCTTACGCTAATAAATCCTGGTTGTTTGATAATTAAAAATTAATCAGGATCACGAGCCCTCACACCAATTGTGAATTTCGAGAATCACTTCTCCAATTCCTCAAAAAAAAAATTTGGCCACTCTTCGAGAAAAAGAGATTTGAGTCCTCTCTCAAATTTTTGATCTCAACGTAAAAATTTTCTTTCAAATATTCTAGTGCTATTTGAAAGAGGAACAAATCTTCTGGTCGTGTACTTGATAGAAGGAGACTCGAAGAAAGTTCGTAGGGAATTTATCAAGAGCTATCTCCGCTAACCCCAGAATAGTTGGAGCCTTGTTAAATTTTCACCGAAGGTATAAATTCTAACATCCTATGTATGTTTCATTATAATAAATCATACGAGTGCCTAAAATAAATATATTTTGACTTTTAAAATAAAATCAAAATATTAAAACTTACGCTGCGTTTGGGCACGATAAAACCGAGATCCAACACTAATTTCCTTTCATATACGTTGTTTAGCATCCAACTAAGATTGTCATTTTTAAAATATTTCACTTTCTTTTTTCCCCACAAATCAGCAAAAACTTTGTCGTTAATTAGGTTCTTGAATCTCACAACAAAATCTCCTTCCCATTTATACAATATCTCCAATAATTCGTCGTCATTTCGGGGTGGGGATCGATTTATTTCTAATTCATGTAATACAATATAATGTATCAATAAACGATGTTGGAAATTTATCTCAGCATTTTTGGTAGACTAGACGAAAGCTTTGTTTGAAACATCTGCTTATTCGTTTCCTTAAAAAGTACTAGGAATTTTTTTTCCTCTCCTTAATCTCCATAATTAAAAATATACATATATATAAATAATTTAAAATATCTTGTCACCATTTTTAAAATAAAACATCCAACTAGTACTTGAAAATCCAAAGGGAATAATCAAACATGAAATCGTAAATCGTTTTACCAAACCCAAAAAGCAATAAATGTTGAAAAGTATAGCCCATAATAAACCTCTCAAAATCTCTCAAAAAGCATAAATTAAAATGTCGTAAAAAACTTTAACTTAAAATCATAAGCTTAAATGCGGAAATAGAAGCGCTGGTCCTCGGGTTATGTGCATCGACAGTCCAGCAAGTCACTCGTCAAGACCTCCAATATCATAGTTATTTATATAACCTGCATCAACACACCTAGTGAGTCTAAAGACTCAACACGTCCTATCTTTGATAACAAGTAATACGTAATACAGTTAACATATAACAGTGAAAAATACTTGTACTTAAAATATCATTTTCTTAATATGCATAAGCTTTAAACATAAATATTTTTCCAAAACATAAACATATCACATAAAAATATTCATATTCATATTCGTATTCATTTTCATGTTCGTGTTTGTTGAATTCAGATCGTGATTGTGACTCGTATTCTTGATCGTATTGGGCGATGGATCCATCTAAAAAAACCACAGTACTGGGCGGCGGGGGACACCAGCAACACTCTCACCGGTCAACTGGGCCCTGGCCAACGTATTAACATATTCGTATTCGTATTCGTATTCGTATCCAAAGAAACACGATCGTCGGGCTCCCACTGGGACCATAACCCTCACGATATTTCCAACATATTCTGTAGTCACAATCCCTTCATTTCCTTCAACATGTCGTATTTTCATCACTTAAAAAAAACATGCATATAATATCATTTTATTTTGAAATCAAGCATGCAACATATCTTTTAAATGTCCAATTTTAAATCATAAAAATCATAGACATTTAAAACTCATAATTTATCATATAAAAATTCATAAACATGTTACACAATCATATTAGCATATAAAACAGCAAACAGGGCACTGCCATGACGTTTACTAATTTTCCGGTGTAAAAAGATTGTTTTACCCCTGGACGTGACGTTTTACGTTTTTGACGTTTTCTTGATTTTCTTGACTCTAACATGTCCCAAATAATTATTTAAGTCTAAATTAAAATTCCCATAATTTTATTTAGCTTAAAAACGAGGCTTTTTAAATAATTCGTAATTGGACGTTTTTGAAAACGTTTTAATTCGGAAAAATCTCAAACTTTAATATAAAATTTCTAAATTCTAAATTTAATCTTTTTATATTGTTTTAGACCTTATGAACCACGACTCGACCCTCGTGAAGCATTTTTCAATTTTCTCAAGTTTTAAAAACCCTAATGACCCAAAATCTTCGACCCCGAGCCATCTCTTTATTTTCAGGAGTTACCCCCGAACCATGTTGATCCAAAACTTGACCAACATCCTAAAGTACCCTACTGTACCTAAAGATCCCACGGAAAACACCCCAACCTACAAAAACGAGCCCCATACTCCTCTACCATGAGCTGGCCGAGAATCCTTGTTGGACAAGGACTCTCGATCAAGCTTCAAGGCTCCTACCCACGAACCCAACCACTGAACCAATGTTTTGTGCACTTACTTAGGACCCTAAGGACTCACGCCGACCCAGCCCAGGCCCCCTGGACCGAGCCCACAAGTCTGCAACAAGCACAGAAGTTGGGTGTCCCTCCATGACTCTTCTCGAGTAGGAGTCCTTGCTGTCAAGGACTCCTCCCAGCCTCTTAGCTCGAGTCCTAGCATGGCTAGGACTCTTCCCTTGACTCCCTCACGACCTTGTCTAGCCCCTGGAACCAGCCAAAGCCCAGCCTAGCCCTGAAGAACAAAAACCGAGCCCCTTGGACTTCATGACAGAAAAAGACGCACAAGCTTGTGTTCTTGTTCGTGTATGGTGATTAGGGGGTGTTTTAAGATTTTAAAATTCATGTAAAACAATACCCTGACACTTCCTAGACATGGCAGCCCCTTATATACATGTAAACAACAAAAGTTTGAATCAAAATCATGCTTGAAATTTCATGGATTGCATAAAAACGAAAATAATTCAAAGTGTCACTTGTTTTTCGAAACTTTTCATGCACAAAAATATAATATGATGTGATGATGGTTTGAAGGGAAGAATAGGCGTGCCTTTGCGTAAATAACGCACGAAAAATTGTTGACGATTTACGAAGAACGGACAAGAACCTTGGCTTGATTATTGCTTAAGCTATTCTCGAAAATTCCTCCTTGCCTTTGACGTGTTGTTGTGTGTTTGTGTGGTGGGGAGAGTTTTAATTGGTTGAAATTTCAGAAAGTGGTCGAGACTAGAATAGGGTTTGGGGTGATTTTTAGCATGTTATATAGAAATTAATTCACTAATTAAGGCTTAGGCCTATTAAACATAAATTTTAGGCCCATTAGTCTTAATTAGGATTTAATTAGAATATTAAAATAGTTTTGGTAAAAATAAGTTTGTGAATTTAATAGCCGGGTTGCCAAAAAGTTCGTATTTTTGTTGAAAAACCAATACCGATAAAATTTACGTCCCGACGTATAAAATTACCTTAAAACCCGTTATTTTCAAAAATAATAAAAAGCATCACCCATATTTTAAATAATCAAAAATAATTATTTAATAAAAACATTTTCCATTTTTTTCAGCCCTCGGTCTCCGTTCCTCGATCGTAACTCGAATAGCCTTTAAAAATTACATTTTAATGCAACCATGTAGAAAATAAAATTTAAACATGAAAATATGAACAACATAATTAATTAATGAAATTAAAACAAGTAATTAAAATACAAGAGAATTTAATAATTGCATGCATGTGGTTTGCGTGGATTTTTAAATTTTCGAGGCGTTACAATCTCCCCCCCCCCCCCCCCCCTTAAATTGAATTTCGTCCTCGAAATTCGCTTATCCTCTATAATCCAAAGTTTAGACTTAGTTCTAGTATCCCCAAAATCCACGATTCCGCTGCGCTACTCTGATAAAACTTAAACTCTAGAATGTCCTTACATCTCCTTGATCCCAATTAAATTTTCCTTCTAAATCCTTATTTGCAACTCACAACTTAAAAAGACCCATAATGACTTAGTGATGTTACTAATATAACCTCGAATCACAACATTTCTTACAATTCCCAATATTAACAGATGGATAACCAAATTTATCGTATATTATTTTCCTTAATTTATACCCAAAATGTTCATCAACTTATCATATTTCAATCTTAAAATCTCAAATGCATCCGCTAACACTTAGATTTTCAAGCCTAATATCGATTCATCCTTAAAAAATCTTGATTAACATTCATTATAACATTATAATCCAAGATATCCCAAGGTTCCAAATATTCTTAAAAGTCTAAATCCTCAAAATTCTTATCATTTAAACCATTTAATTATCGCTTATTGCGAAACTAGTTCCCAAATTCCTTAATAATTGCAAAATCTCTTCTTAATTTCCTCAAAAATTATCTTAATTGGTCCTTAATTTCGAAAATCTTACGATTAACACATAAGTTCTTGGCATTCTTAATTTCCTTCTACAGGTTTCCCATAACATAATTGCTATAAATTTAAACTTATTTACCCAAAAATCAATTCATATAACCAATCTTGCCTTTCATCAAACTTAAGATCCCAATTTAAACATTTCTATACTCCCAAATATCATTGCAGTCTTCGAATCATTATTCCTTACGTCTAATTCCCAAAAATTAATTCAACTAATAACCATGAATCATAAATATTTTCTTAGAAAAATCTACGTGTCCCAAAAGCGTTCATAATATTCACGATTAACTTATAACCCAAAAATAGAACATCGATACTAAAACCCAAAAATCAACATAGTCCAATTCCACCACGAAACCAACATGCGTTGAAATCAAATAATTTCTTATTTCATATCGTATCACGTATAAAAATTCTAAAGCATATAAATCATATATCTTCATAGAGCTATTAAACATGTGACGGGAACGTATAATTCATGTACTTATGCAGGTATCAATATAAAAATCACATAAAGCATGTAAACTTACAAATTGAGGCTTGACGACTGAGCTTCCCGGCATTGATGGTGGCACAACCCTTTACAGAACAATTGCTCTGATACCAACTGAAACGTCTGCTTATTCGTTTTCTTAAAAATTACTAGGAAATTATTTTTTTTTTCTCCTTAATCTCCATAATTAAAAATATACATATATATAAATACTTTAAAATATCTTGTCACCATTTTTAAAATAAAACATCCAACTAGTACTAGAAAATCCAAAGGGAATAATCAAACATGAAATCGTAAATCGTTTTACCAAACCCAAAAAGCAATAAATGTTGAAAAGTATAGCCCATACTAAACCTCTCTAAATCTCTTAAAAAGCATAAAATAAAATTTCGTAAAAATCTTTAACTTCAAATCATAAACTTAAATGTGGAAATAAAAGCGCTGGTCCTCGGGTTATGTGCACCGACAGTCCAGCAAGTCACTCGTCAAGACCTCCAATATCATAGTTATTTATATCACCTGCATCAACACACCTAGTGATTCTAAAGACTCAACACGTCCTATTTTTTATAACAAGTAATACGTAATACAGTTAACATATAACAGTGAAAAATACTTGTACTTAAAATATCATTTTCTTAATATGCATAAACTTTAAACATAAATATTTTTTCAAAACATAAACGTATCACATAAAACATATTCATATTCATATCCATATTCGTATCCATGTTCATATTCATATTCATATTCATGTTCGTGTTTGTTGAATTCAGACCGTGGTTGTGACTCATATTCTTGATCGTATTGGGCGATGGATCCATCTAAAAAAAACCACAGTACTGGGCGGCGGGGGACACCAGCAACACTCTCACCGGTCAACTCGGCCATGGCCAACGTATTAACATATTTGTATTCGTATTCGTTTCCGTATCCAAGGAAACACGATCGTCGGGCTCCCACTGGGACTATAACCCTCACGATATTTCCAACATATTCAGTAGTCACAATCCCTTCACATCCTTCAACATGTCGTATTTTCATCACTTAAAAAAAACATGCATATAATATCATTTTATTTTGAAATCAAGCATGCAATATATCTTTTAAATGTCTAATTTTAAATCATAAAAATCATAGACATTTAAAACTCATAATTTATCATATAAAAATTCATAAACATGTTACATAATCATATTAGCATATAAAACAGCAAATAGGGCACTGCCATGACGTTTACTAATATTTCGGAGTAAAAAGACTGTTTTACCCCTGGACGTGACGTTTAACGTTTTTGACGTTTTCTTGATTTTCTTGACTCTAACATGTCCCAAATAATTATTCAAGCCTAAATTAAAATTTCCATAATTTTATTTAGCTTAAAAACGAGGCTTTTTGATTAATTTGTAATTGGACGTTTTTGAAAACATTTTAATTCTGAAAAATCTCAAACTTTAATATAAAATTCCTAAATTCTAAATTTAGTCTTTTTATATTATTTTAGCCGTTATGAACCACGACTCGACCCCCGTGAACCATTTGTCAATTTTCTCAAGTTTTAAAAACCCTAATGACCCAAAATATTCGACCCCAGGACATCTCTTGATTTTCACGAGTTACCCTCGAACCATGTTGATCCAAAACTTGACCAACATCCTAAAGTACCCTACTGGACCCAAAGATCCCATGGAAAACACCCCAAGCCCACAAAAACGATCCCCTTACTCCTCTACAATGAGCTGGCCGAGAATCCTTGTTGGACAAGGACTCTCGATCAAGCTTCAAGGCTCCCACCCACGAACCCAACCACTGAACCAACGTTTTGTTAACTTACTTAGGACCCTATGGACACACCCCGACCCAGCCCAGGCCCCCTGGACCGAGCTCACAAGTCTGCAACAAGCACAGAAGTTGCGTGTCCCTCCATGACTCTTCTCGGGTAGGAGTCCTTGCTGTCAAGGACTCCACTTAGCCTAGCTCGAATCCTAGCATGGCTACTCTTCCCTTGACTCCCTCACGACCTTGGCTAGCCCCTGGAACCAGCCAAAGCCCAGCCTAGCCCTGAAGAACAAAAACCGAGCCCCTTGGACTTCATGACAGAAAAAGACGCACCAGCTTGTGTTCTTGTTCGTGTATGGTGATTAGGGGGTGTTTTAAGAGTTTAAAATTCATGTAAAACAATACCCTGACACTTCCTAGACATGGCAGCCCCTTATATACATGTAAACAACAAAAGTTTGAATCAAAATCATGCTTGAAATTTCATGGATTGCATAAAAACGAAAATAATTCAAAGTGTCACTTGTTTTTCCAAACTTTTCTTGCACAAAAATATAATATGATGTGATGATGGTTTGAAGGGAAGAATAGGCGTGCCTTTGCGTAAATAACGCATGAAAAATCGTTGACGATTTACGAAGAACGGACAAGAACCTTGGCTTGATTATTGCTTAAGCTATTCTCGAAAATTCCTCCTTGCCTTTGACGTGTTGTTGTGTGTTTGTGTGGTGGGGAGAGTTTTAATTGGTTGAAATTTCAGAAAGTGGCCGAGACTAGAATAGGGTTTGGGGTGATTTTTAGCATGTTATATAGAAATTAATTCACTAATTAAGGCTTATGCCTATTAAAAATAAGTTTTAGGCTCATTAGTCTTAATTAAGATTTAATTAGAATATTAAAATAGTTTTGGTAAAAATAAGTTTGTGAAATTAATAGCCGGATTGCCAAAAAGTTCGTTTTTTTATTGAAAACCAATACCGATAAAATTTACATCCGGCGTATAAAATTACCTCAAAATCGCTTATTTTCTAAAATAATAAAAAGCATCACCCATATTTTAAATAATCAAAAACAATTATTTAATAAAAACAATTTCCATTTTTTTCAGCCCTCGGTTTCCGTTCCTCGATCGTAACTCGAATGGCCTTTAAAAATTACATTTTAATGCAACCATGTAGAAAATAAAATTTAAACATGCAAATATGAACAACATAATTAATTAATGCAATTAAAACAAGTAATTAAAATACAAGAGAATTTAATAATTGCATGCATATGGTTTGCCTGGATTTTTAAATTTTCGAGGCGTTACAATCTTCCCCTACAATTTTGGTATGGTGCTTAGTATTTTTTGTATTGTATTTTTTGGGGGCGGCGGCGGCGGCGGCGGTGGGGGCGGCGGCAGCGGTGCCCGGACCACTCATGCGAACTGGGTGTACTTTGGGGCCCCCCAAAAAATACACCTGTGTGGGGGGCCCCAAAGTACACCCAGTTCGCATGAATGGTCCGGGCACCACTGCCGCCGCCCCCACAGCCGCCGCCGCCGCCGCCCCCAAAAAATACAATACAAAAATACTAAGTACCATACCAAAATTGTAGGTACAATATATTTATTTGATTTTTTGAAAATCAAATAAATATATTATATATATTATTTTTTGATCGGAACCACACCGAACATTTGATTTGAAAAAAATAATATATATAATATATTTATTTGATTTTCAAAAAATCAAATAAATATATTGTACCTACAATTTTGGTATGGTACTTAGTATTTTTTGTATTGTATTTTTTGGGGGCGGCGGCGGTGGGGGCCGGCGGCAGCGGTGCCCGGACCACTCGTGCGAACTGGGTGAAAAAATACACCTGTGTGGGGGGCCCAAAAGTACACCCAGTTCGCATGAGTGGTCCGGGCACAGCTGCCGCCGCCGCCGCCCCCAAAAAATACAATACAAGTATTTTTTGTATTGTATTTTTTGGGGGCGGCGGCAGCGGTGCCCGGACCACTCATGCGAACTGGGTGTACTTTGGGGCCCCCCACACAGGTGTATTAATACACCTGTGTGAGGGGCCCCAAAGTACACCCAGTTCGCATGAGTGGTCCGGGCACCGCTGCCGCCGCCCCCACCGTCGCCGCCCCCAAAAAATCAAATAAATATAATATATATACCCCCCAAAAGTACACCCAGTTCGCATGAGTGGTCCGGGCACCGCTGCCGCCGCCCCCACCCAAAGTACACCCAGTTCGCATGAGTGGTCCGGGCACCGCTGCCGCCGCCCCCACCGCCGCCGCCGCCCCCAAAAAATACAATACAAAAAATCTTAAATTGAATTTCGGGTTGGGGATCGATTTATTTCTGATTCATGTAATACAATATAATGTATCAATAAAAGATGATGGAAATTTATATCAGCGGTTTTGGTAGACTAGACGACAGCTTTGTTACTACAATTGCATGCCTCGTTTTTAACAGCTCAGTCAGTATCTAATAGTGTGTATTTGAACAGTAAAATTCTAAATTGAAGCAATTTCTTAGTTTGCATGAATAATTCGGCAACACATTATTGTAGACTTTTTCTTCGATTTTTTATTAAAGACACGTTTTGGACTTTTTTTTCTTCCTTAGAATAGAAAAAAGTCACTAAATTAATCGAATTAACATCTCAGGAGGTGCCGAATTCTAAGTAGTCAGGGCACGATGCGCGCACACGACCCGAGGACCACACGTTTCCGCACATCACATTCTTATGAGTTTGAGTGGAAATGAACATTTTGATACGTTGATTTGGTTATTGTGATGATTATCAGGATGTTTATTTGAGTTATTTTTACATGCGCATATTATGGCCGCGTCGACAATCTTAAAATTCAATATTTTATTTGTCTGATATTTTTAAAATGCATTAGTTTATCTATAAAGAATTTATGATTATTTTTAAATGACATATTTTTCAGTAGGGTTGCAAGCATGCAAAATATTTAAATGATTATTTTCGAAAATGTTAGCTTTTTTAAATAAAAAAAATTAGCACCGTTTTAAATTAGTATACGTCACACGACCTGAGCAGCTGCTAGGAGTTCTTTGGTAGCATAAAGCTCTTGTTCTGCCTTGTCATGGGAGTGAGCGAACCTCTGGACGTCTGCTTGGAAGCTACTCCTCTAAGTCGTGTCTTGTGGCTAGGAGCTTATTCAAATCTCCTATCAACTCCGCATTATCTTCTGTCTCTTTAGCTAGGGATGCCTGAAGGTTCTCGATAATCTCATGCTTGTCTAGGACAGGGTTGATGACGCTCTTGCGTGCTGTGATCTGGGTACGAGCCATTTCCTGAAATCAAGAAAGGAATTGCTCAGAATACAATCAAATATATGAAAGATCAACATGTAAGGTATTGAACAGTAGACTTGTGAAACAAATGGGACCGTCAAATTGATCGAACAAGAATTTTTTTTTCCCGAAAAATTTCAAAAAACAGAAATTTTTGAGATTGACATATGGATTGAAAGCATATGTTTCGTGGAGTTTAGAACAAGTGGTGGAATCGAATTTGGAATTTCCTACGAAACGTAAGCTCGGCCTTAAATCGGATTAGTACTTAGAAAAAATATTTGCCCTTCGGGATTATGAACCTGGCGGCTCTTATACCACTTAAATGTCATGCTCCGAGACCAGTGTTAGTTGACATGGGTGTTATTCGACAATCACATAACCGCCAAACAACAAGCCTCGTAGTACAGTATATACCAAAACTGGTTTAGTTCTCAAAATCAACAAATTAATTGTCTTTACGACTTGAATGCCAAGATAAACTGCAAAAAATTTCTTATCTTAGGGGAAGGAAGTAAGGGGTGGGTATTTTGGGAAATACTCAGCAAGCGGGGGCCCAATCAAGCACATACATAACAACATACATGATTTTGAAGGAAAGAACATATCATGCAGAAATAATTTCGTACAACATACTTCATAAAGATAGACATCCTTTCTTATTCTTAGGCATTGAGATTCATCTACTTTCCATGGTTTACTGACGTCAGTCCCTAATTTTTATTCCTCTAAGGAGACGAGGCCATATAGCGGTTACATCCCCATCGCGTAAGGGTCATATCATATATTTGGGATTCCCTCCCATATCCGGTGGAATCCTCATAGTGTCATAACATAGTTCACATGATTGTTATATCAAGAAGGGAAAAATGAAATAACAATGCACGACCGAAATTTCAAAGAAACAAATGAGCTCATAACAATTTTATGATTTTAAATCAAGCCCACTTACAAAAAACAAGTGTGGAAAACAAAAACGCACTTATGAAAGAACATACATATAAAAAAGGCCCACTCACGAAGGACGAGTGTGCAAATTATAATATAACAAAAATCCACTTACAAAGTAGTACTTGATGAAACGTGAATATTGGACGGAGTGACGCCTTGCTACTATCTCAAGAATCGAACAAGAATCCCCAAGAAGTACAATGAATTCCACCTCCAAGTAGCTCGAAAAGGTTGAGAGAAATGCCAGGAAAAAGTGGTGCCCTTTCTCCACTACTCACACACATATATATAAAGGTTGAGGAGCATGAATTAAGGCTATAATTGGTTCCTAAATTTCGGTGGTTAGCGCCTCAATTAATCGGTGGATTGATGCCTAGATTTAGGGTGATTAGATGGTGTAATTATTAGTTGATTGCATGAGCAAAATTTCAGGTACTCAAGCTCCAAAATTTCGGTCACGTGAATTGGTTCTAATCATTGTTGATTTGGCTCCCAATCTTGGTGATTGATTACCAAAAGAAATCTTATGTATCCACCTATAAAACATTCTATCACAATTAATTATTAATGATATATTATTAAATATATGTAAAATATATATTTTATGTATACACACCCACCCACTACAACAATAAATAGCTATTGAGACACTTTTAATTAAATGTTGTTACAATTACTTAATAATGACACTTGTAAAAAATTAATAATGTGTAAAATAAAAAATATATTAAATTAGTTATCCTAACATTTTTAATTGATTCATTTTTTATATACAGGAAAACAATTATTTTCCTCTTCTAATTTTTATCAAACTCAAATATTTGTACATTTATTTTATCAATTTTCCCACGTAGTAAAAAATCTTTAAAAAATTTTAAAAAAAATTAATTAAAATGAAAAAAAGGGAAAACAGCAAAACTCATCCCCCAATTCATTCCCGCGAAAGAAAGAACGAACTTCCCCAACCTTACTCTCGTTGCTCTCTCCCTCACCAAGACGTTTTCCGGCGAACACCGCGAGAGCACCGGACAAGAAGCGTAGAGTTGAGAAAGTTCTTCCCCAAATCCCTGCACGTCTTTTCTGTATGGTATCGAGAAGAAATCGAAGTTGTCTGTGCGAGATTAATTTGTCGATTCAGGTGAGATTTGCATTCGATTCTTTGTTGTTTGTGTTATATTGAGTAAGGATTTGAAGCCTATGTGTATCACCTATTTTCCAGCCACTATGGATATGGTGAAGGCAACGAATGAGTTTAACGATTGGGAGGTGCTTCACCCGGCCTTGATTCCGAGGCGATTACAGTTACTCGGATTGATTCCGTTAACTCCTTCGATGAAATAGATTCTGGAAAGTTGATTCGGGCAAATTATTTCTCGTTGGATGCTTTGGATCGATATGGCGAGGACTTTGACGATAATAAGTCGGCTGGGTCGGATAACCCGAGTTGGATTGATCCCGGGTTGGACAAGAATCCAACTAGGTACCTCGACAGGGAAACGGCTGGGTTTTGGTCCGATTCCGGTAGCGAACGGGCTGTAGATCGCAAGATCGAGGATTCGGATGGTAGAAATGTGACCCAAGAAAAGAATAAGCATGTGGGTTTTGGTAGAGTCGAAGAAATGGTGGAGCAAAAAGTGGGAAAGGTGGAGAATTTGGGGAACTTATGTTCAGATTCGACGGGATTCGAACCCTCTTCTGAGAAAGTTAATGACCTTGTTGAGAATTCTGATTCGGGTCTGGAAGGTAATGTGATTTTGCACGATGACACAGAGGAAGAAAAGCGTGAGAATGAGATGATTGGAAAAGGGCGTGAATTTTCTGATGTTAACGCAATTGCTGATGGTAACTATCTCAAATTCAGCATCATATCAGTAGTTACATGTTTACACCGCTTATGGTCAAGTGCCTCATTAAGCAAAGTTTTTAAAACTGGGGAAATGGAAAGTAGTGTTATTTCTTGAACTTTATATTTCGGGCAATGAGAAAGAAAAGAGGCATAATGGCATCGTAAAGCATATGAAATCAACAATGCATTATTTAGCTTTTAAAATAAAGTCTGTTCTTTCCCCTATAGTCGGAGAATCCAAATTTTCTGCCTGAGACTTTGTAAGTAAAGTCATTTACATATCTACTTATCCCATATTTTAATACCACTGGATTTTAATTGGAGAAGCATTCTTTGAATCCTTTACTCAGGAGAGTAACTGATTGTGTGGTAAATTGTGTGCCTTAGAGTGCGAACACCCCTATTTTCATTTTCGAATCTTCCAATCATTCCCAGTGGATATATTTATTCAGGTCAATAGATTGTAATACAACTTTTCTCGTTGGTCTTCTTACGAGAAGACAGTGAGGAATGCTTTACTAAGAAGTTCAGGAGTGTGTTGTTCTCTGACGTGGTAGAGCTATGTCAGCTTCAAAGGAAGCAGTTCTCTGTGCTTTAAGAGGAGCATGGTTTTGTTGCCGAGGAAGACTGGCAAACTTTTGTTTTTCAAAACCACTTTCAGAAATCTTTTGATATTTTTGGAATTTGTATTCACGTATGGTTTATATTTAGGATGAGAAGATTTCATGTGAGAATCAACCAACGGGAGCAAAAATAAATATCATTTCTTCTGACACTCAGCATGTCGCTACATCTGCAAGCGAGCAACCTTCTGCTGTAGCTGAAGTGCAATGGTGCATGTCTCTGTTCTTTGCCCTCTGCACAAAGGTGTTCTTATTGTCATCTTTTTTAATTTTCTTTTCTTTCCATTATGAATAATTTTATTTTTCGGTCTGAGGCATACTGACATAGTAGTTTTATGTTTTGTTATCAGAAGCACTCCCTTCTTCTGTCAAATATTTGATGTTTATATCTTCATATTTCATATGATTCTTTTTGTTGGAATTGAAATGGAATTCTGCTTTAATTTTGCGCTAGACGTATGCTTATGTTTTGATACGCTTATTTGTACTTTATGCTATATGGCTTCTCTTAAAAATTGCATCTTTTGTTGGATCCTGAGAAGAGAAACACTTATGTTATTGAAAGTAGTGTTTCATTCTATTCTTGAGTTTTGTAAGCTATGTTTTGTGTGAGTTTATAATTATCTCGAGTTAGCCATTTATTGATTTGAATAGTATATTTTGGTTGAGAATATATATTACATGTATAATCGATGTTTTGTTATTTATTGTTTGACATGATATAATGATTTAATATTTTACATTATAATGCTACACAAAAAACTCAAAGTTGTGTATACATATTCTGCATCTCTTTAGTTATAATGTGTTTGCTTAGACCTGATGGAAGATTAGTCTAATCTTTACGCTTTTAACCTCCAGACTGTCATTCCTTTTCAAATTTATCTTTTGTTGTGATTGTTGAAGTAATTCTATTTTCTGATTACTTTAAGGAGATCTGAATGTCTTATTCAATTAATTTCCCCCATCTTTTTCTATTGTTGTAATTGTATTTTCTTGGACCTTTACTTGCATGTCTTGCAACTTGTTCTTGTGATAATTTTTGTTCGATCAATACTGAATGATCATGCTCATTTCAATCTTGACTCATTTTGAAACTGACATTTTATTTAATATATGCAATTAAATTAACAGATTCTCTTATGCTCTTATTTTCCCAAATTTGGATGGGTTTAATTCATCTATTATCTCGACAGAAGCATTCTTGATTGATGTTGGGCTGTGTTTTACTGTTTCAAAGACTTGCACATGTTGATTATTTTTTCTAAATGAAATTTTCTATCTGATGTTTGTACTGTTAAGTAAAATCTCTTGCTTTTTGTTGCTATGAGTTACCTAATTTGAATGATGTTTCTTTATGCTTTTTTGTTTTCTGGCTAGCTGGACATACTCATTAGCATAATGGTTGTTGATGATTGTACTTTATAATTGTTTTTATCGAAACCTTCTCTTTTGCACTTTCACGTAGATTGGATGTTCTGTCTCAATAAAAAGTCTATTTGATTCGACGAAAATTGTGGCAAAAAGAGTGGTTCATAGCATGGATCCAAATACCGAAGTAGGAAGACAGACGTTGGTACCAAATTGGTGTGAAACACAAGTTTTAGTTGTCCCAGAACGGGAAGAGAGTTTGATTAGGCTATATGATCTTTTACAAACGGTTGGAGATACACTTGGAGGAATGATAGCTTGGCTTTGTCATTTGATATGATATTCAACTTTTCAATTAACTAGTATTTATTGTTATGTCCATCATGTTAGTATCTTTCTAAACCAATATCAATTATATTTGCAGTTGACAGTTAATGAGGAAGATTTCTACTAGGTGCATTTGGATAAATAATAATTTTTCAGTTTATCATTTGGTATGATGTTCACTAGTTTGAATTAAATTTTAATATCTTCATTTAGTTCTTCTTTAATTTTATTTCATTCATACAAATATATGAATTTTTATTGTAGGTGACAAGAATATTGGATTTTGATTAAGATGAGATGGTTGAAGAATGAAGATGTGTCACAAGTTTGCTTATGTTTTGCTTTAAAAGACTTGATTGTTTGCTAGTTCTTAAACTAAATACCTTTGATACATTTGTTGGGGTATATATGTTTTTCGAGGTAACAAATTTTTCAGTCTTATACATTAATGATTGAAAAATTATTGACAATTATTGATTAGCAATTTAATTTCTATTTTAAAATTTTGTATTTTTATTTATGTTAATTTGTTATATCCTTCAATATTATATAATGAAAATATTGAAAATCGATGACATTTCATAAAATATAACATTTTTTATGTCACAATAGAACATTAAATCATGTAGATAAAAAATATCATTGTAAAACTCATATGGAGACATTTTATAAAGTCATTATAAAACAAATTTTCAATGTCCTTATATACTAGTATAGAAGAACTTTGTAAGTGTCATTACAGATTACATAATGAAACATTTTAAATTTACCTTATAATCTATCATTAATGACATTTTTTATTGCACTATAAATAACATACACGACACTTTTAGTTGTCATTATAAATGATTTTAACTGACATATAAATTTGGTATTATATGAATAATTAGTAACACGTATGAAGTTGTCATTAACATCTTACAATGACATTAAAAAATGTCAGGAAGTTTAAGACGACATTGGAATAGAGAGAATTTGTTGAAGGTGTTACTAAAACTTAAATATCACTAAATATTGAATATGTTGACATTTATGAATGTCACCATAAGCATTTATTCTTGTAGTGACCCTTTTAAATATATGAAAAACCATTCCGTAATAATTGTCATGCCATGAAATTAGTACTGGAGGTTTAATAGTTTGTAGACTTGATCAATATATAATCATGGATTCTAATTTATGGTATCGAGTATGTAATTTATATAAATATTAACTCTGAAAAAAATAAAATCTTATACGTGATTAATTAATTACAAGACTCGAAAATCTAGATTCTCACATTATTTGTTTAGTTTGCATAATTATACAGATAAAGCGAACGTCATAATTTGATAAAAATGTAAAATATTTTTAAAATAAAGATTGTTTTTACATTAGAGTTCATAAAGACCGAACCAAAAGTTATCTCACTGGACACCTACTCTAACATAAACTTCATATTCTTTTAAGACCACAAGTGTATTATTGATGCCCCAGATATTTTTGCGTCCATGGTTTGTGTATTTCTTTACCATCAGTTTGTGAATACATGTAGTTGTATTTTATTTTCATCCTCATGGTCATCTTCTTTTGTTGTTGTATTTCAATTATTTGGAGGTATTGACCTAATTTCCTTTCATATACGTTGTTTAGCATCCAACAAAGATTGTCATTTTTAAAATATCTCAGTTTCTTTTTTCCCCACAAATCAGCAAAAACTTTGTCGTTAATTAGTTTCTTGAATCTCACAACAAATTAAAATCTCCTTCCCATTTACACAATATCTCTGATAATTCGTCGTCATTTTCGGGTTGGGGATCGATTTATTTCTGATTCATGTAATACAATATAATGTATCAAAATAAAAAATGATGGAAATTTATATCAGCGGTTTTGGTAGACTAGACGACAGCTTTGTTACTACAATTGCATGCCCTGTTTTTAACAGCTCAGTCAGTATCTAATAGTGTGTATTTGAACTGTAAAATTCTAAATTGAAGCAATTTCTTAGTTTGCATGGATAATTCGGCAACACATTATTGTAGAAATCGTAAGAACTATTTTGGGAACTCTAATCCGCTACGTGGAAATTTTAGCATATTTGGCATCTAAAATCCTAATGGATATCCAATTTACCTGCGATTTTTATCTTGTCATAGGCATAGATTTTTATTCGCACGAAATACATATGAAACGGTAACAGTTATTGCGCGATGTTACGATAGAATCTTCCATTGAATATATAATACTGTTGTTCCTGCTAACCCTGCTCGATAAAGGGATCAATACATGAACTCAAAGTAAACAAAGAGAGAAGAGGACAATTCCAAAATTTGGTCCTGCAAGTGACCAAAATCAGGTATTAGTTCAATAAATTGTTTTTTCTTTCTCTTATTTACTATATTTATTTTTAGGTGTTCTTATTTTCAGTCGGATATATCTATGGCCATTTAGAAATATCTGACATCCCATGAAGACTGATAATAGACTTAATAGCATTTTAAAGTTCAAATATGAAATTGAAACCAACGACCCACCCCGCTCATGATTTACAAAATTCTTCAAACCAGAAACCATTAAATTAAGAATAAAAAATAGAACTCATTAAATTTAGCCATCATCGTTACCGACTACTAATAAACCACAACTCGACAGTCTTATTAATGGGGGTGGGGTGAGGTCTAAAACATGGATATGTTTGCAGTCTTATTTCTTGGATTGCTTGCGGGACTTGGGCGCCCTGGTGCGTTCGGAGGTGGAAGCTTCTGAGGCTGAGGTGGTGGATGACCGGTCGGCTTCACAACTGGAACTTTCGGAAGTGGTGTTAGTGATGAAGGAGGCGGCAGCTGTGGCGGCTACCCTCTGCTTGAGCTTGTTTAGCAGAACCTGATTCTGTTTCTCTAGAAACTCTGCTGTCTTCCGCAGTTTCTCGTTCTGCTCCATGAAATAGCAGTTCTCCAAGTACAGCTTCGAATTCTCCTTTTCCATTGCTGTCAAACATATTCGAGAAAAGCGATACATAAGAAATCCCATCTTTCGGGAAAAATGAATCGAAAGCCGGAATGAAAGAAATAGAATGGAGGAAACAAAAAGCGGATTTCAAATGGCTAGATAAATTTGAAATCCAATACAAAAATATAGCTTAAAATGATATTTAAAGATTGGAAATCCTATATAACATATGAATTTAATCCAAACAAAGTAAATGTATTTTATCTCCAAATCCGTCCATTCAAATGCCCCTCAAGTGAATTTAATGACTCACAACCTGATGATTAATCACTGCTGAAAACGAAAGACATGGTTGTTCTCAACCTAAATAATTTTTTGGTATCGGGAGTGAGAGGTAATGGTGTGTATTTATAGGGGTAAAAGGTGGAGGGATATAAATCATGGCATGAGGGTTGTTGGGGCTTTTGGTTAGTTGTATCCTCTCCCACAAAAATCATGCATGTGTGAGCATGGAATGAAGCATCCATTTGCAAGATTTAATATTTCCCGTGATTCTACGCAACACGTGTGAACCTATGCGAATGTTATTTATCATCGATTTATATTCGTCATGAATATATTTAATTTTGTTATCGGCTACGTTTATAATATCAAATAAAATGCGATTTATGGATTCCGTATGGTAGGGAAGGGTATTTTGGTCGTTTCATACTCCTACTCTCTGCCCCAGCTTCTCAATATAGTAACCAGATTCTACATTCATTCACTATAAAATCCACTCGATGGATTCCAATATTTGTGGATTTTGCTATGAACCAACTCACTGTGCGTCACTATTTGGTAAGAAAATACATTTATATTTTTATTTCAGATTTTGGATATTAATACTGGATGGATGTGTTACAAATCGGTTTTCTGGGGTCCAAAATACAGCGGATGTTTTAAAATTTTAATTTGATGTTCAAATAACGTCTTTGGACAATCATATAGTTTTATAAATTATATTAAAAAATTTAGAAGAGATTTAACGTTAAGATAAAAAACCAAAAGCTGGCTCAAATCCTAAATCAAAATTGAGGTGGCCGAAATTTTGGAGTAATATTGAGAGGATTTTCTAAAATTGAATGAGTGTGGAGGCTAGGATTTGTGCCCCCTTTTAAATCATGAGTCCTTAACCTAGTTTCCTTAATTGTAGGTTTAGATTTCCATAATTAAACATTAATGAGCTTAATTAATTTCACTAGTCCAACTAGTTTAATTAATTAATATATCAAAGTCCATTAAGAACTTTAATTAATTAGCATGTTGAACTTGTACTCCCACATGTCCATTATACACATCTTCATTACATTTAATTTAATCTTTCATAAACTCAACATTTGACTTTAATATTTTAAACTATCAATTTTCATAAATTCAACTCTTTGAATTTATTATGTCCAAATTTTAATTATCATAAATTAAACTCATTGAATTTACTATCTCATAATTTTATATAAATTCAAATCCTTGAATTTATTGTCTCAATGGTAACAAATGATCATGTGCTTGTGTGACCCTCAATGGTCAAAGGATACAACTAGTTGTGGGTTCCTAACTCTTTGTAATTATAGACATTGTCACTTATTTAAGCTTACCATTATTTGCCTCATTCTATATACCAACATTTGATCATTAGAATGACAGAAATAATTTTTTGATTAAACACGTCGAATCATGATAAGAGCGTCTAGTCTCATCAACCCATTATTTCCTTGGTATCACTGATAGTGCCTAAAAGAACCAATCGATTATGATTAACGTACATTACAATCCCTTCATCTCATATATCCTTATAGAATCTACAACCATTGGTTCATCGAGGGTTGCATATTATATTCGATATATAACTATGTGATCGAGCAGAACTTCCAATGTAAAACTCTTGGTCAAAATTAATAATATTTAAGCTCGAAATACTCGCAAGTGCACGATGTCAAGTAATAGTATGATGTACGAGAGTACGAGTATCGTTCCACTAGAGACTGTATTTCGCAATTATTAATTCCAGTTATTAAATCTTTAGCAACAAAATTTGAATGATTGTTTAATACGATTATGTTTAAATAAAAATTTCCAATGAAAAAGTTCAGGAATTAAATGCTGAAATATATAAGCTAGAATGGTTTATTAAAGTTCAATGAGAAATGAATTTGTTGAAAAATTTCGGTTCACCTACCCCTCGTTATTTACTTAATTCGTTCGATAGTGATTTACGCTTCCGACAGGATTTTCTACTCAATTGAACGCGTCCTCTCGAGCTATGCCAAACTAATTTTACACAGTGAAGTAATTAAATTTCTTTAATTATTTATTAAAGGTGAATCGCATGCCGATATATGAAATCCCCTAGCTTTCGACCCTTAGGACTATAACTATCAACATGTATCCAATTTCATATTTATATGTAAATTGTAAATCCGGGGACTATACTACTCGTTCTTATCACAGGCTATTCTCTCGAACTCACTCGCAATATAAAATCGTTATTAAAGTTAGCTATACTCTAATAACGTGATAAAACAATAGCATAATCAAGAATAAACAAGAATCAAAATATGAATTAACTAAACTCGGTTTCGGGGTAGGATCCCCTTAAATCCCAACAAATAATGTAAATTAGCTACTCAATGTCATAATTAAACTAAGCAAAACAATGTTTGAATAATAAAAAATAAACTCGAATTACTAGACGTGATGAAATCTGGGAAGAACTGTGTCCGGAAATCTCAAAATTTTCAATCCAAGCACTTGCTCCAAGCTTTTCTCTCCTTCTTTTCTTTCTTGGCTCTGAATAATGTCTGAATGAATCTCCAAAATTCGTCCCCCATCTTTTTCCATATCAGTCTCATTCAGAAAATTAGGGAAGAAATCTGCCAGAAAATCATTCCAAAATTAGGTGGCGCTCGTGCGGTAAAATCCTGCCGCTAGAGCTCCAGGTCCTCTGTAAATTCTTTTCACTCGCAACAATTCGCGCTCGAGCGGTCACATCCTAGCGCTCGAGCGCCAAGTCTTCTGTAAATTTGATGGACATCACTCGCGCCCGGGCGGTAAAATATTACCGACCGAGCGTCGAGTTTTCTGTCTTTTTTCTTCAGCTATCACCCCTCGTACTCGGGTGATAAGATTCTATTGCTCGGGTGCGAGACTCTCGGACCATTTTCCTTTGGCTTGCACATTTTCGTTCCGATTTCAGTTTTTTGGCCAATTGACCTGCAAATTCGTCACGTACAAGTGAGATACGATCATATGCACATGCTTACTCTAAAACAAACAAAATGTAAATGAAATGTATGCATGTACAATGCAAACACACACAAAACTAATTCACTTAAGCACGTAAAAACCATACCTATCAACCTCCTCATACTGACCTTTTGCTTGTCCTCAAGCAAGCTAGGTCATAGACCACAACCAAGACACGAAACAAAACAAAAAGTAAAAGTACTAAAAATACTCAACCGTTGGCGAAACAGTAAACTGGCATCTCATGCCTCAGCGGGTAATTGAACTACGTCCAATTAGTCAAATCACTTCATCCATTAACACCCCTTTCCAAACACCACAAAACATTTTTATTTTGCCAAAAGTGTGGTCGTGTGTATTTGCTGTGGGTTTTACTAGCTTGTGCTTCAGATAGTTTTGTTCGCAGAATCATGTGGGTCGCCGAATCAACAATTCAACGCAAGTTTCACTCCTGAGTTCTGTTTCTATTCGGGACCAAGCAGTAAACACAAAGTGACAGAATTTCATAGTTGTACAACAAGATTTAGTGAGTCAATATCCATAAATGCTCAAGTGGTTCATAAAGATTGGGAGTACGTAGATCATTTTCACTATGCACTTGTCAGAAATTTTATCTGACGTTCCTCAATGCCTTAAATCTCCATCTTTTTAGCCTTGGGATAAGATTTCATCCTTTTTTGGCTCCCCCGCACCTTTTTTTTTGTTTTAAGTTCATAGTTTTCTCGTGCGTACTCCTAGGCTCGGAATATATGGTCTGTTCATTTATCTGGCCTAGCGAAGAATTTTCATGCTCTATGCACGATTGGGATGAAGGTTATATGAGGGATACTCTGATTTTCTACTCGATTTGATGCTAGTGGTCAGTCACTCCTTAAAACAGACATTCATTCAAGTTCTACTCGCATCTCATGTTTTTCAAGTTTCCCACACAGATTATTTTAAACTCGATTGTCATGCACACTACTACCAAAACTCACCATTTTTGCATAAAGAAAAACTTACAATTCCTACTACCGAGATTTTCATAATGAGTGACAAGACTAAGAAACATACAATTAATTAATCCAAAATAATCATCGGCTACCAACCTACTTGTTTCACCATCAATTGACACACATGCAGTACACAAACGAAACGACCAACCCCCTCATACTAAGTGTGTGCAATGTCTCCATTGCACAAAAGACTGAAACACATACTAAAACACGGACGCAGAACACATAAACAAATGCAAAATAAATGACAGGATGAAACAATGAGCACAAAATTATAATGCAATAGAAAATAAAACGAAAAGAAGGGGAAACAGTGAACTCCCCTAATCAAGGCTCATCCTCATCATGTTCTGGTTGTGGCACGCCCGATGCATCCCCCTACTGATGATAGTCATACTGAAAATGATAAGGGGGAATGAACGGCGGAGGTGGTGGTATGGTCCCTGGTGAATTCCCCCTTGGACGAGCATAGTGCGCATCATGGACTCGATGATATGAACCTGAACGGGCGTGGCATGCTAATGGTTGGAAGGAGGTTAAAGATGCAGTGTTGCCCCGGACTTTCAAGCTTGATTGTGATTAATACTGAAGAATCAAACATTTCAACCTTTTGAAGGAGTTACAAGAAGAATATAATGAAGTAGTGTTGAGCAACCAAGCATGCAAGTACACTAAAATGATCAAGACAGAGTGTACACGGACCCCTCCCCGGACTTGTACCCGGGGTCCGTGTCAATTATCCTCGAAAATGAGAAATACAGTGATGCGAACACCGTTAGTCAAGCCCCAAGAATATCATGGGATCCCTTAGAGTTGCCAGAGGGACCAATCACAAGAGGACGACTAAAGAAATTCAAAGAGGCACTACAAGGAGTAATGAGAAAAAGAAAAGGGCTTACGAGCGTGCAAAGTCACGAAGGGTTCGTGATGCATGGGAGTACGTTTGGGGGCCAAAAGAACATTATTCAAACAATAACTGAGGAAGATTCCCGAATACTACTATCTTTCAATGGATGAGAACTTCAGAGCCTACATGGACCCCACTCCGGACCTGTACACGGGGTCCGTGTCCATTACACTTGAGGATTAGAATTACAGTGTCTACACGGACCCTGTTCCAGACCCATACACGGGGTCTTTGTCAACTTCATTCGAGAATGAGAAATTTGCAGTGTCTACACGGACCCCACTCTAGACCCACACACGGGGTCCGTGTCTTAAGATATCCTCGAAGATTTTGATGTAGATTTTGTTTACATAATTATTTTTTTGATATCCTTTTGATTTTGGATGTATATTTGGACGAATTTGGGACACATTTTTCAAATGATTGAATTTTATAAAATTTCTTGAGTTTTCTCTCAAACTTTCAAGGCTTTGCTGTGTTCTTAAACAAATCAAAATTATCAAAGATTTCATCTTTGTGGCGTTTGTCAATTGTTTTTGCACGGATTGTCAAATACAAGTTCTTTGAAGGTTCGTCTGAAATTCGATTGTTCTATCGTAAATATTTGTTGCTAACTTTTCATCGCTTAGAGGTGAATATCACAAAACGGTTGCTTGTTTAAAAAGATCGAGACAAAAACAACCTTCTTTGTTCATCGAATCGAGGGCGTGACTCCGTTTTTGAGTGCGTTTGCTTTTCGTGATTGAAAGATCGTATCATTTGGTATCAAAGCTTCTGATTTTCTTTAATTCAAGTAAGTTTATCATTGTAATTTTTCAGATCTGTTTAAAACTTTCGTTCTGTTTTAAGATCTGCGTTATCCTATCATTCTTAGTTTTCATGAATTCTGTGATATCTTTGAAATTCTGTGATATATTCGAAATTCTGAGAAATTTTCAAAAATTTGTGACTCTTTCGAAATTCTGTGATTATTTCGGGTGAAAAAAAAAGATTACAAAAATTCCGAAAAATTTGCCATAAATTCGTTTTGCTATTTTGTTCTATTCTTTTGTGAAAGCCATATTCAAGTGTCTCTCCCAGTCAATTTTTTTTTTCAAATTTCTTGGCTTTGCGCAGTCTAAGTTAGACAGTTGAAAGTGTCCACGAGTTGAGTCTGATTGGTTTGATATACAAGTACAAATCCAGGGCACATCTTAGAGTGAACTATCAAATTCGAGTGAAGACACTTGAGTGCGAGCGTTATTTCTTTGGAGTGATTGGTGAGTGTTTGTTGTGAGCAAAAAAAAACAAGAGAGGAGAGACGAGCGACTTTTCTTTGGAGTGACCGTGAGAATTTGGGTGAGGAATATCTATTATTTCTACTAACATTTTCTTGCAGGTACTATTCCAAAAGTAAATGGAGTGGGAGGTAGGAGATAATTCGAACCAAGGGTTGTCTAAGGTTCAAATGGAGGCATTGTTCGGTCATTTATTTAGGATGATGAGGACCGAGTTGGAGCCTTTGCATGAGAGGTTGAATAGGCTTGAAGTTAGTACTAGTGGGAATAAATATAAGCCTGAAGATTTGGGTAGAAGAGAAGACGAGGAGGAATATGATGTGGGAGGAGACGAGGAGAGCCAAAATGAGAATTGGGGTAGGAGCGGACGAGGTAGAGGTTTTGGGAGAGGAATAAGAGAAGCCGTACGGGGTAGATATGATGTGAATAGGGAAGATGGTAACATGGGTAGTATTAAGATGAAAATTCAATCATTCCATGGGCAATATGACCCAGAGGCATACTTAGAATGGGAAAAGAGGGTAGAGTTCGTATTTGAATGTCACCAATACTACGAACTCAAAAAGTTTAGGTTGGCAGTGGTTGAGTTTGTAGATTATGCACTTATTTGGTGGGATCAATTAGTGACCACTAAGAGAAGATGCAATGAGAGACCTATAGAAACTTGGGATGAGATGAAGATAGTCATGAGAAAAAGGTTTGTGCCCAACCATTACTATATGCAAATTATTAAAAAGTTGCAAAACTAGAAGCAGGGTACGAGGAGTGTTGAGGACTTCTATAAGGAGTTAGAAGTAGTCATGATCAGGACCAATATAGAGGAGGATATCGAGGCAACGATGGCACGTTTTCTTTGTGGCTTGAACATGGAAATTCAAGATCAAGTAGAGCTTAGGCACTACTTGGATCTAGACGAGATGATGCAAATGGCCATAAAGGTGGAGCAACAAATAAAGAGTAGAGGAGTTGGCTGGGCCACCCAAGTGGGGAGTGCATCAACGTCTTGGCAATCCAGCATTACACGTGAAGGCGGCACGCTGGTGGTCAAGCCCAAAGAGGAAGTTAGGCAAGAAACACCTAAACAAGGAATGCAAGGTAAATCTGAAACTCCTATTAATCGTTCTAGAGATATCAAGTGTTTTAGGTGCCAAAGAGTTGGCCATATCGCTACCAATGTCCTAACAAGAGGGTAATGATAATGAATACTTATGGGGATTATGAATCTCAAAGTGATTGTGATGATGATGGTGATGATAAAAACATGCCTGAGTTGGAGGATCTAGTTGAGGGATATGCAGCGGTGGTAGGTGAAGCGTTGGTGACTAGGCGTATTATTAGTGCCCAAGCCGAGGAGGTGGAGACCAATCAAAGGGAGAACTTGTTCCATACTAGGTGCTTTGTAAACGAAAAGGTTAGCAATGTTATTATAGATGGGGGGAGTTGTAACAATGTAGCTAGTTGTGAGATGGTGGAGAAGTTGAATCTGCCTACTTTAAAACATCCTCAACCATATTGGCTACAATGGTTGAATGACTGTGCAGAAGAGTAAACAAGAAAGTTTTGGTGCCCTTTTCTATTGGTAAGTATGTTGATGAGGTATTGTGTGATGTGGTGCCAATGCATGCTTGTCATATCTTGTTGGGTAGACCTTGGCAATATGATAGGAAAGTGACACATGATGGTTTCAAGAATAGGTACTCATTTGTCCTACAAAAGAACCGATTGTATTACTTCCCTTGTCCCCAAAACAAATATTGGAGGAGCAATTAAAGAAAATAAAAAGTGATGAGGCCGAAAGAAAGAGCGTTAAAAAAAGTGAGATGGCCTTAGAAAAAGAAAAAGATATGGTCGATAGAAAGAGTGAACAAAAGAGTGAGATGACCATAGAAAGAAAAATAGAAGAAAATAAAGAGAGGAAAGAAAAAGAAAAAAAGGCCAAAGAAAAGAAAAAAAATAACTTGATGGCCCAAAAGAGTGAGGTTGAGAGTTGCTTATTCTTGCATAAACCCTTTCATGTACCTTTGCACAAAGTGGTTTATTCTCATTGTGAAGATATAGCTGGTTCAATCCAGAGCATTGTTATTTCTTCATTGCAGGATTTTGGAGTTATCAAGATGAGTAGACAAACGAGTCTTGTTAATGGGAGAACCCCATGGTTTGAACCGCAAGAATCTAAGTGCCACCAAGATGAGGTAAGGCTAGTTTCCAACACAACAACCATGAGGTTTGACTGTTGTCCTTATCTTAATTCATTGTTGTGTTGTATTCAAGAATTTGGAGTGAGTGTTGAAAGTGTGATGTCCAAATGGTCTAACTATGAGTTAACAATTTTGTAGAGGAGTCACAAAGTTGAGAATGGTGATATAATGCATGAATTAAATTCAAATGTTATTTATTTTGAGTTTTCAAAGATTGTCAAATTGATGAGGCTTTGTCATGTCAATGACTTGTGTGCATTAGAATTAAATTCGTGTGAAGATTTAAATGATGGCATGGGTATAATACTTAGTTTGTCCTATTTGCATGATTCATATTTGTTTGATGATGATGTTGGAAAGAGCTTGAATGAATATAAGAATTTTTATGTGCATAATGAATACAATTTTAAAGGGAATAAATTCTTCATTCTATATTCATTGCATGAGTTATGTGCTAATGAGGCATATTGTGGTGGTTTAATTGCTGATAAAATGCATGATTATATGTGTTGGTTGCATATGAAATGACACGTTGAGTGTCGTTGTGATACATGCATTGCATATGGGAGAATGACATGTCGACTGTATTCCTATGTCATGCATCAGTTATATCTTATTCCTAGTGGATAGCTTCTTGTATAATGTCAGGCCTGATTGCTCGTTCTTGTCCATTCTTTGTGCCTCTCCATTCATCCGTATTCCAGTTAAGAGGAAAGCGACATTTTCTTCCATATAATGCTTCATATTGTGCCATTTTTATTGAGGATTGATAACTATTTTTGTATGAAAATTCAACTAGAGGCACATGTTTTCCCCAGTTTGCCCCAAAATCCAGCACACATGCGCGAAGCATGTCTTCCAATATTTGAATGGTTCGTTCAGGCTGACCATCAATTTGCGGATGTGCTGGTTATGCTAAAATTTAATTTGGTACCAAGGCATTCCTAGTTTTTTCCATAATCTTGACGTAAACTTCGGATCTCTATCAGATACTATGGTAGTGGGGATACCATGTAACCGTATAATTTCCTTCTGATAGAGTTCAACCAGTTTTTCCACCCCATATTTGTGACTTATGGGTATGAAATGTGCTGACTTGGTTAAGCGATCAACGATAACCCATATGCTATTAAAACCTCCTGGGAGCTGGGGTAATCCAGTCACAAAATCCATAGTTATTTGATCTCATTTCCATTCTGGTATAGGAAGTGGTTGCAAAAGACATGCTGGTATTTGATGTTCAGCCTTTATCATTTGGCAAGATAGGCATTGTGAAATGAAATCTGAAATATCTCGTTTCATTCCTTTCCACCAGAAGTGTTTTTTAATCTCTTGGTACATCTTAGATCCTCCTGGATGAATGCTGATCCGAGACTGGTGTGATTTTTCCATTATTTCCTTTTTCATTGAACTAGGCACACAAATACGGTCATGATAGAATAGTATTCCTTGTGAATTGGGGACAAAATTTGTATCAGTACGGAGTTTTGAAACTTCTTGGTCCAATTCTTGATTTTGCTTAATTCTGGTATGAAATTCAGGTTCGATTCTCAATCTGGCCAAGTGTCCACGTGAATGGATGTGTACTCATTCTCTTACTTCTTTCTTTTCAAAACAAGACTTGCTAATCTTCCTACTTAAAGCATCCGCCACTAAATTTGCTTTACCTGATTGATAATGAATGGATCAATCGTAATCTTCCAAAAATTCAATCCATCTTCTTTGCCTCATGTTCAGCTCTTTTTGAGTAAATAAATACTTCAAGCTTTTGTGGTCTGTATAAATATCAAAAGTGGAACCGTACAAATAATGTCTCTATTTTTCTAATGCAAACACTATTGCTCTTAATTCCAGATCATGAGTGGGATAATTTAACTCGTGATTCTTTAATTTTCTAGATGCATATGCAATAACTTTATTGTTTTGCATTAATACACATCCAAAGCCTTCTTTTGAGGCATCTGTGTAAACCACAAATCCTTCTGTCCCTTCTGGTAAAGCTAATACAGGTGCACTAGTAAGCATTTCTTTTAATTTGCAAAAACTTTTCTCACACTCATCATTTCACGAGAAAGGTTTGTCTTTGCGAGTTAGCTGTGTCAGGGGAACAACAATTTTTGCAAAATCTTTAATGAATCTTCGGTAGTATCCTGTTAGGCCGAGAAAACTTCTAATTTCTGTGATGTTGATTGGTTGTTTCCAGCGAGATATGACTTCTATTTTGCAGGATCTACTTCCAGTCCTTTATTAGAGATAAAGTGGCCAAGAAATGACACTTTTTCTAGCCAAAATTCACACTTACTGAATTTGGCATACAATTGATGTTCTTTCAAAGTTTTGAGAATCAATCGTAGATGTTGAGCATGTTCCTCATGACTTCTTGAAAATATCAAAATGTCTTCTATGAATATGACGACGAATTTGTCCAAGAATGGTTGAAATATTCGATGCATCATATAAATGAATGCTGCAGGAGCGTTGGTTAATACGAATGGCATTACCATAAACTCATAGTGTCCATAACGGGTATTAAAATCCGTTTTGGAGATGTCATCCTCTTTAATTCTCAATTGGTAATATCCTTGTCGCAAATCAAGTTTTGAATATACTTGAGACCCTTGTAAGACATCAAATAATTCTTCGACATGCGGTAGAGGATATTTGTTTTTTATGGTAACAATTTTCTAAATCATCTGATTATGGCTGGTTTGATTTCGAAGTGGTTTGCCCGCACAATAGACCTCACAATGCTGGGGCGTGCACCATCCAAAGAAGACTGAGCATACTCTAGCATTGGTATGCGGCATGACATCTCAACATGTCTGCCTTCATGGTGTTCCTCCTCATGCTCATGCTCGTGCCTCTCCATCAGTTCCTTCAGTCTCTGCTGTTGTCTTCTTCTGCGAAAAGTTCTTTCAATTTCCAGATCAAACTGCTCAAGTTCCACGTCAAGTGACTTTGGCATGCACTGGAAAAGATATCTGGAATTTAATATGGAGAGTTAGCTCAAGAAAAATAAAACAATGCTAAAGAAAATAACTAAAAATAAAATTGTGGTTTTGTACTGTGGGAAAAATAAAACAATGGCGCCAAAAACTTGATCGAGCAAAACTTGCACTGTGGAATCCTCAATAAAAATATGGTTTTGTATGCTCGAAAATTAATCGCAAGTGCACGATGTCATGTAATAGTATAATGTACGTGAGTACGAGTATCGTTCCACTGAAGTCTGTATTTTAAAATTATTATTTTCAGTTATCAAACCTTTAGCAACGAAATTTGAAGGGTTGTTTATTACTACTATGCTCAAATAAACATGCAAATAAAAAGATTCAGGAATAAAATAATGAGATATACTATCTAGAATGATTGATTAAAATTCAATGAAAAATGGATTTGTTGGGAATTTCAGTTCACCTACTTCTTGTTAATTTATTAATTCGTTCGATATTGATTGTATGCTTCCGACAGGATTTCCTATTCAATTGAACACGCCCTCTAGAGTTATGCCATACTAATTCTACTCAATGAAGTAATTAAATGTCTTTAATTATTTATCAAGAGTGAATCGCATATCGGTCTATGAAATCCCCTAGTTTTCGCCCTACTGAACTATGACTATCAGCGCGTATCCAATTTAATATGTCTATGTAAATTATAGATCAACGAACTATGCTACTCGTTCCTATCACAAGATATTCTCTCGAACTCACTCGCAATATAAGATTATTATTAAAGTTAGCTATTCTTTAATAATTATAATGAAAACAATAGTATAATAAGAATAAACCAAAAATTGAAATACGAATTAACTAAATCAGTTTCGGAGTAGGGTCCCTTAAATCCCAACAAATATTTTAGTTAGCTACTCGAATTCATATTGAAAATAAACGAAAGAATGTTTAAACGATGAATACTAAACAAGAAATAATAGACATGACGAAAAACACGAAGAACGATGCCCGGAAATCTTCGAATCTTCAATCCAAGCGCTTTCTCCAAGCTTTTCTCACCTCATTAGGCTCCTTGGTTGCTGAATAATGTCTCTCTCTCCCCAAAAACGTCAAAATCTCCCCTTCCATATCATCCATATCCAGAAATAAGGGAAGAAATCAGCTAAGAAATCTTTTCGAAATTACAAACGCGCCCGGGTGGACATAAGTTTCCACCCGGGCGGATGGCTTGCGCAAATCTTGTTTTAAATTTTAAATCGACGCTTCGGGCGGACATAAATTTCCGCCCGGGCGGATGGCTTTCGCAAAAATGCTTCTTTGTCACACCTTGTAGGCGCCCGGACGGACAAAATATGCGCTCGGGCGGAGGTCTCTCGCACATGATGCATTTTCTTCAGTTTATTCACAAATCTCTTGCATTTTCACCTACGAGACACATGATCCACAATAAAACATAATATATGCCAAAATGTCACAAAATGCATGCAATCTAAACGATATGTGCAACACAATGAACTATCACATAATATTAAAAACACGTAAAATTCACCTACATCACTCATATCAGCCGAAAAATTCACACAAAAAAAACACCATATTTTCGAAAATTTTTGGAGGAAAAACAAGGAGTCTATGTCGCCTGTTCGTTAACGATAGAACAAATATTTTCAATGTTTTGATGATTTTACGCATTTTTGAAAAACATTATGATTCATAAGGACATACTGCCTATGGGAGGTGGTTAAGGGCTAGGAGTCGATCTTGGCTAGGAAGAAAAGAACCTAGGGTTTCCTACGTGTGGCTGCGTGTGGCTCGGCCAGAGCTGGGGCAGGGGCTGTTCTGGGCGTGGTCTGGGGTTAGGAAGAGTACTAGCATGGCTAGGACTAATGGTTAACAGCTAAGGAAGGGTCCACAAGGGTTAGAACTCGGGAAGGGCTCACGGCTCAGCTAGGGTTGGCTAGGTTGGTCCAGCAGGGTCTAGAGGATGCTCCAAGGATGGTCAAGTGTGAGTGGGGTCGTTGGTTGGAGGATTAGGAGAGTCCTTGCATGGCTAGACCTCTATGAAGGGCGCGGTTCTGATCCATGCTCAAGGATAAGCTTCGCGCGTGGGCTAGGGATGGTGCGTTGGTCCAGGTGGAGTCTAGGAGGGTTAGGGTCAGGTCTTGTCAAGGGTGGCTCGGTCTTGGCTTGAGGGAATTGGGTCGTGGCTTGGTGTAGGGCTTAGGGTTCGACTTTTTTGGTTTATATTGGTAGGGTCTCGAACCGTGGGTTCACGGGGGTGGCTTATGGCCCACGGGGGTGTTTTAGGAAAAAAATGTTCATGTTTAAAATTTGGGATTAAAATATTTAAGTTTGAATTAATTAGGGAATTAAACGCTTCACGATTTAGTAATTTAGGAATTAAATCAAAAAATCCTATTTTACGTTAAATAAATACATTACAGGTCAAATTTAAACTTAAATTATTATTTGTGATAGTCTTGATTCGACAAAAGTGAGAAAAAGTAAAAATCGATAATTTTTGAGTCCAAAGGCAAAAATAGTCATTTTACGTCCCGGATAGTACGAAAGATCTGACAATGTCACGAAGAATCATAACGCATGTTAAATGATATTTTAAAAGTTTATGATGAAAATATGAGAGTTAATGATTTATTATCAAGTTGTGCAATTTTTACTGTTAAAATACTATTTTTCGAATGTGGAAAGGACACAATATTTTATGATTAAAAAAAAAGGAAATTTTTTTTGAAGGGTTTGAATTGACTGTGACAAAAGGATATGATATATGTTTATTGGGAATATTTTGAACGAGAAGGCCCTAGAGGGAGCCTTTTACTGGAGAAGGCCTCAGAGGGAGCCCAATGATCGTATTTCCATTTTACATCGTTGCCTAGTGCCCGTCCCCATGCGCAATGGTGAGCTAAGACTGATCAGCCGACCACATGATACAACTAGTTATTTTTAAGGATCAAACTTCTCCCAAAACGATAAATGATGGAAAGCTTTATAATTTGACGATTTATGATTAAATTATACTTACAAATTTATGTAAGATTATTTTGAATAAAAGTATGATTTTTAATACTTGTGCTTGTATATGTATTATTTGTTAATCATGTTTAGAACGTGCTAAGTCATCAGACTCACTAGGTTTGAATATTGCAGGTGAGGATGAGATTGAGGGAGTCGCTGAAGCTTGAGTGGATCGTGTCCGGCAGTACACTCTCGAGGGACATTATTTTCCACATTATCTTGATAGTTGAAGTTTTGAAATAAGGATTTTAATAACGAATTATTTAGAGATATTTATGCTTTATTTTGAAGTTATTTTGATCATATTAAAGGTTGACATATGATTTTTATTTATTGACGATTTATGGATGTTTATGCACTTTAAATTTTTTTATGTTAAATTAATTTTGGATTTTTGAAATGTAGTCTAAGAAATTTTTGATTTTGAATAAATAAAAAAAATTAGTAGGATTTTAATGTTTAAAAGTATTGGACGTTTCAATTGTTATCAGAGCCAAGGATCCCTATGGAGTTGTGTTACTGCCACTCCGAGAAGCTCAAGAAGTCACACCTCAAGTATGTGAGTTTTTACTGCGTTAGATTTCCTATGTTGGACTTTAAATGATTTTATGATACATGATCTAGAGGTTAGATGCATGTTTCATTTAAAATATTAAATGCATGTTGGTTACATGGTATGAATGATTTTTACAGAGATGCCTCCTAAACGGGTTCTTCATATTGATAATGAGGATAAGCAGAGGAGTAGATTCTACCGCCTCTACCTAATCAGGATGCTAGTGCCCGTGTACTAGCCAGTATGGGTCGTTTACTAGAGAAGCACGTGGGAAATTGTGTGAGGGTCCCACCGGAAGTTGTCTATGAGCGATTTAGGAGGATGGATCTCGCGGATTTTTCTGGCACTACTAATCCATTCGTGTTCGTGGCTGAGGGATGGATCAGATCTTTAGAGGTGATCTTTTGATATATTGAAATGGCGGACGCTGAACGAGTTCTTTGTACCATATATCTGCTGAAGGGCGATGCTTCCTTACGGTGGGAGGGAGTGGACCGATGAGTGAACCTAGAGACACTGACATGGGAGGACTTCAAGAGGATATTCTATGATAAATATTTCACTGCTGATGTTCGTTCGAGGATGAAGAGAGAGTATATAAGTCTCCGTCAGGGGGATTTATCTGTTGCTGAGTTTGTGCATATGTTTGATAGGGGCTGTCATTTTGTGCCCTTGATTGCCAATGATGCTGCGGAAAAGTTACAACATTTCTTGGATGGTTTGAAGCCACGATTCGTCCAGATGTGATGCTGACTGATCCTATTGACTATACTACTGCTGTTGTTAAGGCCTTTCGAGCTGAGCAGTCTCTGAAAGACATTGACTGGGAGATGCAGCGCAAGAGGAACAGTGCCCAGCAATCAAGTCAGCAGAACAAGAAGCCGTTTACGGGACCATCAAAGCGGCCATGATAGTACAAACCACAAGGACAACCACCTAAAGAAAACACCCTGAAATCTATTGAGAAGCCACTTTGCAAAGAGTGTGATCGCCATCACTACGGCAAGTGCATGTGGGGCAGCGACAAGTGCTTCAAGTGCGGAGGAATGGGGCATAAAGCTGGTGATTGCCAAAAGCTTAAACCACCCATGACTGGAAGGGCTTAAATTATGCATGCTGAGCAAGCGGAGCCAGACACTACACTTATTACAGGTTCTCCTTCTATTTAAGCATTTTATATTGCTTTATTGTTTGAGATAAAAGCATGGATGCAAGAATTAAATTAAGACGCATTGAAATTGATGATTTAGAATTACATGTTTGAAATTCTACGGTATTAGGCATAAATTTTTTGCAAACATTGGCTATAGGGATCAAATTGTAGAAGATCAAAAACTTAAGGGACTAAATAGCAATTTTTAAAAATTTATGAAGAAAAGTTTGACAAATTCGAAAATTCCTTGGACTAAATTGCAAATTTTTGGAATTTTAAGGGGTCATTTGGAAATTTTCGAAAATTAAGGGGTTGAAATGCTAATATGGGAAATTATAAGAGCCTAGATGATTGTAAATTTCTAAATTTTATGGACTTAATCGAGTATAATACAAATATTATCAGGACGAATTTTGTTACCGGGCACTACTACTTACACTTTGCTGGATTCTGGAGTTACGCATTCTTTCATATCTGAATCTTTCGTGAAACAATTGGGAATCTTTCCAGTGAAAGTAGAGTCGGGATTCAGAGTTACAGTGCCTTCTGGCGAACATATGGTCTCTACAAGCATGATTAAGGATGTGGGGCTCAAATTGCAAAAGAATGTTGTACAAGCAGACCTTATTGTATTACCAATGCCCGAGTTCGACATTATTTTGGGCATTGATTGCCTCACACTGAAAGGAGCTGCTATTGATTTTCAGCGGAGGCCTGTATCCATTAGACAGCCTTACTAACTCAGCACATTTCCTACCCACGAAGATGACTTTTTCCATGACACAACATGCGGATATATATATTCGAGATATAGTCAGACTGCGTGGAATTCCTGTCTCTATAGTGTCGAACAGAGACACACGATTCACTTCATCATTGTGGAAGAGTTTACTTGCGGGTTTGGGAACTAAACTACTATTCAGTACCGCATTTCATCCTCAGGAAGACGGCCAGTCTGAGAGAGTCATACAAATTTTAGAGGATCCCAAACCTGTGTGATCGTTTTCCAAGGGAGTTGGGAACCGAAACTACCTCTAGTGGAGTTGACCTACAACAACAACTATCAGTCATCTATAAGAATGGCTCCATACGAGGCACTCTACGGAAGAAAATGTAGATCGCCTATCCATTGGGACGAGGTAGGAGAAAAGGCTACGATGGGACCCGATATAGTTCAGCACATTCCAGGAATGGTCGCCAAGATCCGAGACAACATGAGAACTGCTCAAAGTCGACAGAAGAGCTACGCAGACAAAAGAAGACGAGATCTCGAGTTTTCAGTAGGTGATCACGTGTTTATAAAGATAACACCTATGAAGGGTGTTATGAGATTTGACAAGAAAGGAAAACTTAGTCCAAATTAATCGGACCATTTGAGGTATTCAAAAGAGTGGGAGAATTAACATATCGATTGGCGTTGCCACCTAATCTTGAACGAGTCCACAATGTCTTCCACATATCGATGCTCTGTAAATACATGTCAAACCCTTCACATATACTGAACTTTGAGCCACTGCAACTTGCACCCAACTTGTCCTACGAGGAGAAGCCTACTCAAATCTTGGGTAGACAAAAGGAGAAGGTTGCGGAACACGGTGATAAAATTGGTCAAAGTCAAGTGGCTGAATCACTCGAAGGAAGAAGCCACTTGAGAGATCGATTCATAGTTAAGAAGTCGTTACCCCGAATTTTTCGGTAGGTCTTAATTTCGAGGGTGAAATTTTATTTAAGAGGGGAGGATTTGTAACGTTTAAAAGTCAGCCAATACAAACCACATGCATGCAAATGTGCTAAATTGCTGAATTTTTTTATTTAATTGATTCTAAATGCTCATTTGATGTATATTACATGATTCAAGGTCTAATTGCATGATTAAATAATTAGATTGCATGATTTCATTAGCATTGAAGATTTTATCCGAATATTCGACAATAGGCTGGGGAAAAGAGATCGGGGACGACCAAGATAAAATATTTTTTTCATTAAATATTTTCAAGGCTTGTTAATATGATTAAATTTTATAAAAATGGCAGAGCCCAAATTATGTTACGAGACGAGCAAAATTTTATTCGGGAAGTCGGTTTTGGTCAAACGAGGGACTTTTAAAGGACCAAAAGTATTATTTTTTAAAACTGATTTTTATAAACTTTTGTTCTTCAATTAAATAGTTGTTATTGAGCCTAATTTACCTAAGATTAGTAGGCCCATTTGCTCCTAAATACAAAGTTAACCTAAGCTCATTAGCATAAAAATTTTAAATCTTTAAAATAGAAACCTAGGGTCTTTCTTGAACTCATAGCAGCCGAAAATTTCACACACAACACACACCATATTTTCGAAAATTTGAGGATGAAAAACAAGGAGTCTTCATCGCCCGTTCATCATTCTTCGCACCCCACACCAACTATCGTATATTCGAGCGTTTTAAAACGCAAAGGCATGCTTCTAAACTTCCTTGACTCATCATTAAATCATATTATGCTTGTTTTAATTATATTTGGATGAAAAATATTGAAGCATGAACCGTTTAAAGATAGAACAAGTATTTTCAACTTTAGCGCCTCAGATTCGACGACTGTCCTCACTGTACCAAGACGAGTCTTTCCAGCGTGCTTATGTCCTCACTCACACGCACCCTAGGAAACTTCCCAGGAGGTCACCCATCCCAAAATGGCCCCAAGTCAAGCACGCTTAACTTTGGAGTTCTTATGTGATCAGCTACCGAAAATAAGATGCACCTTCTTGATATGAGTAGTACAAATCAAATCTTTTAAGGCATCTTCAACTGTACAGTCCATTACATTGAACAGTCTCGGAATCCCTCTCATTCCGATGTGGGATCGGTTCATTCATGTTCCCTCCAACTAGAAGCCTGCCAGGAGCCGCTCATTGTCCGTGCAACCTCATGGCACCGGCGATCACCCCCCGCCCTCTTCGGCCCCGGGCCTCACATGCCCACCAGCTTCCGCTTGGTTCGTCTCCGAACCACACCGTACAAAGAGAGGTCGGCTCTGATACCACTTGTAACGCTTCAGATTCGATGACTGTCCTCACTGTACCAAGACGAGTCTTTCCAGCGTGCTTATGTTCTCACTCACATGCACCCTAGGAAACTTCCCAGGAGGTCACCCATCCCAAAATTGCCCCAAGTCAAGCACGCTTAACTTTTGAATTCTTATGTGATCAGCTACCGAAAAGAAGATGCACCTTCGTGATATGAGTAGTACAAATTAAATCTTTTAAGGCATCTTCAACTGTATAGTCCATTACATTGAACAGTCTCGGAATCCCTCTCATTCCGGTGTGGGATCGGTTCATTCATGTTCCCTCCACCTAGAAGCCTGCCAGGAGCCGCTCATTGTCCGTGCAACCTCATGGCACCGGCGATCACCCCCTGCCCTCTTCGCCCCCGAGCCTCACATGCCCACCAGCTTCCGCTTGGTTCGTCCTCGAACCACACCGTACAAAGAGAGGTCGGCTCTGATACCAGTTGTAACGCCTCAGATTCGACGACTGTCCTCACTGTACCAAGACGAGTATTTCCAGCGTGCTTATGTCCTCACTCACACGCACCCTAGGAAACTTCTCAGGAGGTCACCCATCCCAAAATTGCCCCAAGTCAAGCATGCTTAACTCTGGAGTTCTTATGTGATCAGCTACCGAAAAGAAGATGCACCTTCGTGATATGAGTAGTACAAATCAAATCTTTTAAGGCATCTTCAACTGTACAGTCCATTACATTGAACAGTCTCGGAATCCCTCTCATTCCGGTGTGGGATCGGTTCATTCATGTTCCCTCCACCTAGAAGCCTGCCAGGAGCCGCTTATTGTCCGTGCAACCTCATGGCACCGGCGATCACCCCCCGCCCTCTTCGGCCCCGGGCCTCACATCAACGTTTTGTGATTTTACGCATGTTTTGAAAACGTTATGATTCCTTAGGACACTCTGCCTATGGGAGGTGTTTAAGGGATAGGAAAAGAGTCGTTAAGGGACAGCACGAGGGCTGGAGTTAGGCTTGGCTAGGAAAAAAGAACCTAGGGTTTCCTACGTGTGCCACACGATTATGGGCTCGGCTGCGTGCGGCTCGGCTAGAACTGGGGCAGGGGCTGTGCTGGGTGTGGTATGGGGTTAGGAAGAGTCCTAGCATGGCTAGGACTCATGGTTAGCAGCTAGGGTGGATTCCACAAGGGGTAGGACTCTTCCCCATGCACGCAATAGTGCGATTTCTGAGGGAAGGGCTCCGGATCGGCTGGGACTGGCTAGGCTAGTCCATTAGGGTCTAGAGGATGCTCCAAGGATGGTTAAGTGCGATTGGGGTCGTTGGTTGGAGGATTAGGAACACCAGATTTTTTAAAAATAAATTTGGGTCTGCCTAGAACTGTTCCTGACATGTGCGCGCACTTCAGCCGCACAATCTGTACGCGGCAGCCGCGCTCCGCGCGCACGCACAACAAGCGCACAGCTCACCCTCCAGCACTCGATCATGTCGGTCAGCTGGCGGGCGGCGCGGGCAGTGCTCGAGAACGTCTCGGGCACGATTTTACCCCGACAATAATTTTGATAAAATTAATTTCTTACAAAATAAATAATTGAAATATTATTTAATTATTTATGGTAAAAGGTGTTTAAAAGAAATTTAATTTTTTGAAATTAAATAAAAGTGTTTTTTAAATTTGATAATTATGACGGTTAGTGATAATTTACGAGATACACGACTTATTGATAATATGTTATATTATCGGATTTATATAATATATGATATTATATGTTAAAAGGATTATCGAGAGCCATGAACAATGTGCTAGGTGTATGTTATGATATTTTGTGTTGTAATTATGATTATTTGACAATTAAAAGTGGACTTGGTTTATGAGCTGTTTCCACCCCCTAAATTTGTATCCCAATAATGTAAATATTAGAATTAGTGGGAGATTAAGATTTGTAGACGGTGGGTCCGATCCTCGGAAGGAGTTTTGAAGATCGAAGACATGTAAAATATTGGAAGCTTATGTAATATTGCATTTGCATCCCTGAATTTAGCTTGATTATTGACATGGTTCCTATGTGGCTCGCACAGATCAATTAGCTCTCGATTTTTGATCATATTTTATTATTTATTATTTGTGATGTATGTGATATATTATAAAAAATCAGTACGTGCGTGATTATTAACATAATAACAAGAGTTGCAAAAATCTGGGAATCATACAAACAATCATGACACTAGTTTTAAAATTAATGATGAGACAAATTTTTAAAATTAAAAGGCCTCATTTTGGATGAGATCCAAAATTTAAATCAAGCTCATTAAAAGGATAACTAAATGAAACTTTAATAATTCATTGCCTTCTATCAGCGGTGGTTGCATGATGAACGCTACCCGCAGTCAGTGTCTGGCTCATATTATTGAGGAGGCCTGAATGCCGGAAAGTTGTGACTTCCACGGATATATTAGATGTGAACTACGTGGAACTCCCATGAATTCGGCTCATATTATTGGGGGATCTCATGACGACCGTCCACTAAAGTTCAACATTGATGGCCAGGCATGAAACGTGAAGAGAAAGGGGATTATATTACTGGACCCTCCTCAAACGCGAGGCAAAATTACGCAATGGTTGCAAAGAATTACAATTGGGCTCTACCTTTTGGAAGTTATGATTGGCTGATATTATTGAGATCATAATTTCACAATTGGGCATTACGTACTCACTAAGGAAATTAGATTTCTTGTTTTTTAATAAATGGTGGTGAGAATGTCAAAATAGTTGGAGGCAATTCGTAAAAACAAAAGTCCATATTTTACGTCTTACAAAATATTTTAAAATAGTCAATAACATTTATTCTGTTTACATATCAGTATATTTATTTATGATTTCGTAACACATTCCTATTTATTTGTTCATTCCAACTTCATTACCTTTCCCGATGACCATTCAAGGTATGGGTATGTATATTTAAGGAAATATAAGTCTGAAGCATTTGAAAGTTTCAAAGAATTCAGAGCAGAAGTCGAGAAATAGTTAGGAAAGAGTATTAAAACACTACGACCAGATCGAGGTGGAGAATACTTGAGTACTGATTCAAGACTACCTTAAAGAGAATGAGATTCCCTCACAGTATACTCCCCCTGCCACACCCCAATTGATTGGTGTATCAAAACGTCGTAATCGGACATTGATGGACATGGTCCGATCTATGATGGGATTCACGGATTTTCCACCATCCCTTTGGGGATATGAACAGAAAAGTTGTTGAATCAAGTCTATAAAAAGGCAGTGGATAAAACTCTATATGAGATAAGGATGAGAAAGCCATCCAAATAATCTTACTTAAGAATATGGGGATGTCCTGCTTACGTGAAGCAGGCAGTGGGAGACAAATTGGATAGTAGAGCTAATTTGTGCTACTTTGTGGGATATCCAAAGAACTTTGTTGGATTTTACTTTTATTATTCTAGTGAAACAAAGATGTTTGTTTCAAGGAATGCCACCTTATTAGAGAAGGAGTTTCTATTAGATAGAAAAAGCAGGATGATATAACTCGATGAGATTCGAGAACCACCCACTACAAAAGTAATAGAACACACACCCCAACAACCAATCAAAGAAACACAAGCTCCTAAGAGATCCAAAAGGATCTCAAGGCCACCTAATAGGTTGAGCTTGCTTCTTGAAGAAGGCCAAGGTGAGCCCACTCCTGGATGTGATCCAAGAAAATTTAAGGAAGCATTGTCTGATGTCGATTAATCTAAATGGCTTGAAGCCATGCAGTCTGAGATGGACTCCATGTATTCGAACCAAGTATGGTCCAATGTAGATCCCACTGAAGAAATCTTTCCCATAGGATTCAAATGAATTTACAAAAAGAAATTTAGAGCGGATGGGAAGGTGGTGACCTTCAAAGGTAGATTGGTAGCAAAAAGATATACTCAAAGACAAGGTATTGACTATGAGGAAACTTTTTCACCAGTCGCAATGTTCAAATTCATAGGATACTGCTAGCCACAACAGCATGGTATGGCTATAAAATATGGCAGATGGATGTGAAAACAACGTTCCTTAATGGGTATATTAAGGAAGAGATTTACATGTCTCAACCTGAAGGATTCAAATCAGTAGGAAGTGAGCATAAAGTATGCTAACTTCATAATTCCATTTATGGACTCAAGCAGGTATGAAGGAGCTGGAACCTTAGATTTGACGACATTATCAAAGAGTTTGATTTTGCCAAGAATCCTAAGGAACCTTGTGTATACAAAAAGGTCGGTGGGCGTGCAATATATTCCAAGTACTTTATGTTGATGACATACTACTTATTGGGAATGATGTAGGGATGTTTCAGTCAACTAAAGTATGGTTAGCTGGTAAGTTCTCCATGAAAGATATGGGTGAAGCATCATAAGTATTAGGAATAAAGATTTATAGGGATAGATAAAGGAGGATGCTAGGGTTCACCCAATTCACATTTATCGATACCATACTAACGATATTCTCTATGGAGGAGTCCAAGAGAGGATATCTCCCAATGTTTCATGGTGTGACTCTATCCAAGTCTATGGGCCCTAAGACTGATGAAGAGATAAAGACTGAAACGTCTGCTACTCGTTTTCTTAAAACGTACTAGAATTTTTTTTCAAACCTCACATAGCATTCGGCCGAACCATAAAATATTTTTGATATCATTTTAAAATAAATCAACCAACTATAATTTGAAAACCAAAAGAAATAGCTTATCATAAAATTACTTAACATTTTACTAAATCTAAAAATAACGTTTGAAAAGTATAGCTCATGTTATAACCTCTAAAAAATCACTCATAAATAAATCGTCGTAAAAATATCTTTAACATCAGTTAAAATCATAAATCATAACTAGTGCGGAAAACTAGCGTCGGTCCTCGGGATATGTGCACCTTCAGTCCAGTCAGATCAACCATTAAGACCTCCATAATCATTATTATCATAATCACCTACATCAATCACACTTAGTGGGTCTAAAGACTCAACACACCATAATCTTGATAAAAAGTAATACATATACAGATCACATACAACAGTGAAAAATACTTGTACTTAAAATATCATTTTCATGAAGATGAATAAACTTTAAACATAATCAATTTCATAAACATTTTCATGATGCATAAACATTAAATAAAAACATTTTAATAATGATGCATCAACTTTAAACATAAACATTTTTATATCCTTTTCGTAAATATTTTCATATCATCCTCAACATATTCATATGAACATGCATAACATAAACCTCAATATTTTTCCTTTTCCTCATTTCATAAAATAAATCCTTTCATCATGAGCATATGAATATTTCCTTTTTATTGATCGTTAATTGTGACTTTCCTCAAACCTCAAAAAGTCGATGGATCCCTCTACACGAAACCGCAGTACTGGGCGGCGGGGGACACCAGCAAAACTCTCACCGGTCAACTGAGCCCTGGCCTATCCTCATCGAATGGAAATACGATCGTCGGGCTCCCTCTGAGGTCGGCTCCCAAAAATGGGCTCCCTCTGGGGCCTTTTCCTTCACGATATTCCTATTCTTACCTCAAATCCTCATATCCTCAATAGTCTCAATTACTTCATTCCCTTCAACGTTTTACATTTTCATCACTTTATAAAAATCATGTATTTAATATCCTTTTCCTTTTAAAAACAAGCATGCAACATATCTTTTAACGTTATCGATTTCACATAAAAATCCATAAACATTTTAAAAGAAACCTTTTAACATATAAAATCCATAAATCTTTTAAATAAATATTTGAACCTCATAAACATTTAAAATAAGCATTTAAATCATAAACATTTTAACATATTAAATCATAACCTTTTAAAATAACATTTTGACATAATAAATAGTAAACATTTAAAATGTCAATTTGACATAATAAATCATAAACATTTAAAATCAATCAAATAAAAATTCGTAAACATTTGGAATAATAATTTTAGCATATAAAACAGGATTCAGGACACTGCCATGATGTTTACTAATTATTTAAGCTTACATGAATTTTCTCATAATTTTATTTAGCTTAAATCGATGACTTTTAAATTAATCTTTAAATCTAACATATTAATGCGTTTCAATCCCGAATTAAACCAAACCTTAATATAAAATTCTCAAATTAAAAACTTAGACTTTTAATAATTATTTGAGCTTAAATATAATTTTCCATAATTTTATAAACCTTAAAACTAGGCGTTTCAATTAATTCGTTAATTAGAGTTTCGTGCTGCGATTAAATTCCGGATAAATCCAAAACTCATTATTTTGATCCCAAATTTTAAACATAGCATATTTATTATTTATTATACTCTTCCAAGTCATGAGCCACCCCCGTGGACTCATGGATTCAATTTTAGAATTTTAATTTTCGTTTTTGACACCTTATCGAACATACCGAGCTTATGTTCTTGTACAACAAACACAAACTCATGTTCCTTCTCGCTACCCATGGTTCCAGCTTATTTCTATTCCTTGTGAAGCTATTTAGGTGTGTTCTAGGACCCTTAAACTTGTGTATAAACATGCTTAATCATATCATAATTCATGGCAGCCCCTTTAACACTACAAAACATGATTTTGGAACCAAAATTCAAGAGTTTAGGACATGTATCTTCATGATTATGAAAATAACAGATTTTTGTGACTTGTTTCATGCAAATTCATAACCAATTTCATAATATGGTGTGATGATGAGTAAAGAAAGAATATCGCGTTCCTTTGCGTATTTTACGTGCGAATTTACGTTGACGATTGCGAAGAACGGCGACGACGGGACCTTGGCTTGGAACCCTTGAAGCTTCTTCGAATTTTCTTCAAATTATTGTGTGTGTGTGTCGTGTACCTTGTTTTGAAAGAGTTTGAATCTGATTGTGGGTGTGTGGCCGTGAGTATGTAGGGTTAAGGGTGGGGTTTAACATATTTTATAGTCTAATTAATCACTAATTAGGCTTAGGTCCATTAAATAAATAAATTAGGCCCATTAGTGCTTAATTAGAATTTTAAAAATAGTTTTGTTTAAATAAGTTTTTGAATTTATTAGCCGGGTTGCCAAAACATTTGCATTTTTGTTGAAAAACCAACACCGATAAAATTTTCGTCCCGGCGTTTAAAATCAACTCAAAACCCCATATTTTCAAAAATAAGAAAAAGCATCACCCTTAATAATTAAAAACAAATAACCAATAAATTTTTTTTTTCTATTTTTCAGCCTTTGTTCTTCGTTCCTCGATCGCAACTCGAATATCCTTTAAAAATTACATTTTAATGCAACCATGTATTTTAAACATGCAAATATGCACCACATAATTAATTAATGCAATTAAAAAATTTAATTAAAATACACAAAGAATTTAATAATTGTATGCATATGGTTCGCGTGGACCTTTAAATTTTCGAGGCGTTACAAAAACCATGAGCCTGATTCCATATGCGTCTGTTATAGGCAGTATTATGTATGGTGTGATATCTACTAGACTTGATATTGCATATGCACTGAGTGTCGCAAGCAGATATCAGTCGAATCCCGGTCTACTACATTGGAAAGCAGTGAAGGACATTCTTAAGTACTTGAAAAGAGTTAAGAATTTGTTTTTAGCATATGAAATTGGAGAACTAAAATTGGAAGACTACACTGATTCTAGTTACCAATCAAATGTGGATGATTTGAAATCGACCTTTAGATTCATATTCAAACTCAATGGTGGTGTTGTCTCTTGGACGAATTCCAAACAAGACACCACAACGGATTCAACCACTGAAGCCGAATACATAGCTGCATCGGCTGCAGCAAAGGAGGTTGTTTCGATGAAAAAATTTCATCCAAGAGTTGGGTTTCATTCGTCAACCAGTTAATCCAGTCCCGGTCTACTGTGACAACACCGGTGCTGTTGCGCAAGCAAGGGAACCTAGGTCTCATCATAGATCTAAACATATACTGAGGATGAAACATCCACTACTTTTAAACATTAAAATCCTACTAATTTTTTTTATTCCAAATCGAAACTTGCATTGACAACATTTCCAAACTCCAAAATTAATTTCGCATCAAAAAATTTGAAGTGCATAAAAATCCCTATATCGTCAATTAACAAAAATCATACGTCAACCTTTAACATGATCAAAACTAACTCAAAATAAAGCATAAATATCTCTAAATAATTCGTTAAAAAAATCCTTATTTCAAAACTTCAACTATCAAGCTATAGTGCGGAAAACAATGTCCCTCGGGAGTGTACTTCCGGACTCGATCAACTCAAGCGTCAACGCCTCCCTCAATCTCATCCTCACCTGCAACATTCAAACTCAGTGAGTCTAATGAATCAGCATGTTTATGTTATAAACATAAGTAACAAATAATACATATTCAAGCACATGTATTAAAAAACATACTTTTATTCAAAATAAGCTAGCATAAATTTTTAAGCATAATTTTATCATAAATCGTCAAATCATAAAGCTTTCTATCATTTATCATTTTGGGTGAAATTTGATCCTTGAAAGTGACTAGCTATATCATGTGGTCGATTGATCAGTCTTAGCTAACCATTTCACAAGGGGACGGGCACTAGGCACCGATTTAAAATGAAAATACGATCGTTGGGCTCGCTCTAGGACTTCTCTCGTAAACGGGCTCCCTCTAGGCCATCTCCCTAACTATATTCCAAATAATCATATATCATATCCTTTTTGTCACAGTCAATTCACATCCTTCAAAATATTTTTCTTTTCTTTTTAATCAGAAAATATCGTGTATTTTCCACATTCGAAAAATAGCATTTTAACAGTAAAAATTGCACAGCTTTATCATAAATTATAAAATCCGATATTTTCAGCATATACATTTTAAAATATCATTTAACATGTATTATGATTCTTCAGGACACTGCCAGACCTTTCGTACTACTCGTGACGTAAAATGACCATTTTGCCCTTGTACTCAAAATTCTCAATTTTGAATTTTTCTCAGTTTTGTTGACACAAGACTATCCCAAATAATTATTTAAGCTTAAATTTGACTTTTAATAATTTTATTTAACGTAAACTCGGGCTATTTTATTTAATTCCAAAATTACTAAACTGTGAAGCATTTAATTCCTAAATTAATTCAAACTTAAATATTTTAATCCCAAACTTTAAACATGAACTTTTCCTTCCTTAAACAACCCCTTGAGCCATGAGCCACCCCCGTGGACCCATGGTTCGACGTGCAAAAAGTAAATATTTTTTTTTAGGTATGCTACATGTTTTGTGACCAATTATGAACGGGTTTGGAAGCCGGTGAACGTGGCCGGGGACCTCTCCACTCCGATAAAGCATGACTAGGTTTAGATCAAGATTGGAAAGCGGTAAAGCATGACTAGGGACCAATCCACCCGGTAAAGCACGATCGGGGATCTCATGTATGTGGTAGTGTACATCCTTGTTAGCCCAGTACTGTGGTTTAGTCTTATCAGGCGCATTGCTTTGAAACATATCTCTACGCAAAATGATGATGATTATGTATTTTCACGTATGTATGATGCAAGTATTTTTATGAAAATGTTTATGAAACGTTTTGCGATATGATGGCACGTATATGTTTGTGTAAGTTCGTTCAAGTTTAAGTATGCACGCTCTTTTTTAAAATGCATGTAGTTTTAATATGTATTACTTGTTATTCTCAGTTTATACATGTTGAGTCATTAGACTCACTAGACTTGATCGATGCAGGTAAGGACGAGTTTGAGGAGGCGAGAGGTGGGGACCAGTGAGTCGGCTCGAACTGCGCGGAAGCTCAACCTGAGGACCGCCTATGTTTTCAAGAATTTTAAAGCATGTTAATTTAGTTACTCAGATTTTATAAAACTATTTCCTGATTTTTAAACGAGTACCTTTTTGGCAAATTTTTTTGTAATCAATTTTATTTCAAATATTTTAAACGATCAATTTATTTTTATCACTATTTGAAAGATTATTGTTTATCTTAGAATTTTATTTATTTTTACGCAAATTTTAAATATTTCAAAATATTATACGTTAGAGTTGGTATCAGAGCCAGGTTCTTGTAAAGGGTTATGCCTACTGCCATTTGCGAGAAGCTCACGAAGTCACGCCTCAAGTCTGTAAGTTTTAAATTTTAAAATTCTTTCATGTAGTAAGCATCAAGTCATGATTTCAAGATGTACATGTTTTAAGCTCGAATTACGTGTATCTTATGATATAGATATTATGTTCTTGCATGATGGGTTTACGTGTTGGGTAAATATTGAAACAGTATGCCTCCTAGACGTATGGTTGCCCGTGGAGCAAGGGATGAGAATATAGAAGCTCGGGATGGGGAGACGGCCACTCCTCGTCCACGACTAGATATGAGATGCTTGCAGGGATGACTCAGTTCTTCGCACAGTTTGCGGGGAACCAGACTGCAGTAGACACGAGGGCGAGGCCCAGACCAGAAGAAGTTTATGAGAGGTTCAGGAGGATGGACCCAAATGAATTCTTGGGGCTACTGACCCGATGATAGCTTAGGGATGGATTAAGTCCATCGAAGTAATTTTTGCTTTCATGGAGCTGCAGGATGCAGACAGGGTCAAGTGTGCCACTTTCCTGCTGACAGGAGACGCCAGACTGTGGTAGGAGAGCGCATCTGTGTCACTGAACTTTCAAACACTGACTTTCACTTGTTTCAACAAGCTCTTCTACTCCAAGTACTTCATTGAGGAAGTACGCTCTGGCATTACCAGGGAATTCATGACGTTGCGACAGGAAGACATCAGCGTGGCAGAATTTGTCAGGAAATTTGGGCGGTGGTGTCACTTTGTACCCCTCATTGCGAATGATGCCCGGGAGAAGCTGAGGTATTTTATTGATGGTTTACGGCCGATCTTGTGTCGTAATGTTCGAGTGGCTGGTCTTACTACCTATGTCATTACTGTATCTAGAGCCTTGTCGGCAAAACAGGACCAAAGGGACATCGAGAATGACAGGCAGGGCAAAAGGCCCTATCAGGCACCCCAGCAACAACAGCAGTTCAAGAGGCCTTTCTAGGGACAGCAGGGGAATAGGCCATTTCAGGGACCGTCCAAAGGAAAGGGTCCTATTCCTCAGCAGAAGGCTCCTCAGAGGCCTGTGGAGAACCCGGTGTGCCCGAAGTGCCACCGCAAGAATGCGGGACAGTGTTTATGGGGAACGGGAAAATTCTTTAAGTGTGGAGGAAGCGATCACATGCTGAAGGACTGCCCGCAGTGGAGACAGCCGACCCAAGGGAGAGTGTTTGCCATACAGGCAGAGGGAGCAATCCTAGAAACGACCCTGTTGATTGAAAATATCTTTATAAAAAGAGTAGCCACGAAGGCCTTGATAGATTCCGAGGCCAATCACTCTTTTATCTCGGAGACGTTCACTAATCACTTAAATGTCTAGTCCATTGGACTCGACGTGAACTACTCAGTGACAGTCCCATCAGGAGAAGAATTATTAGCTAGTAGGATGGTCAAAGATATTGATCTGGAACTGCAGCCCCACCTAGTGTATTCTGATCTGATTGTATTGTCGATGTCAGAGTTTGACATTATCTTGGGAATGAACTGGATAACGAAGAACAGAGTCCCCATTGACTTTCAGAAGAGATCACGGTTGGTAAGACCGTTGGGCATGGAGCAATTTCTCTTTGGGCCGGATAGATGGAGGAATTTCCCTTGCATGATCTCTTGCATGCAGGTACGGAGACTTATTCATAAGGAGTGTGAGGCTTTCTTGGCCAGTATTACTTCCGTAACTGACATACCCACTCTGTCGATATCTGATGAACCAGTAGTAAGATATTTTCCTGACGTTTTTCCTGATGACGTCACAGGCCTTCCACCGGAGAGAGAGGTGGAGTTTGTCATTGACCTTGTGACAGGCACCGTGCCAATCTCTAAGGCATCGTACCGTTTAGCTCCAGCTGATATGTTAGATCTCAAAGAACAAATACAAGAGTTCCTAGATAAAGAATCCATCCGCCCTAGTTTATCACAATGGGGTGCACCAGTGCTCCTCGTAAAGAAGAAAGATGGGAGCATGAGATTGTGTATCGAAGACCGAGAACTGAACAAGGTAACAATCAAGAACAAATATTCACTACCAAGGATCGACGATTTATTCGATCAGTTTCAGGGAGATACAGTGTTCTCTAAGATAGATCTACGATCTGGGTGTCATCCGCTGAAAGTAAAAGAAGAAGATGTTCATAAGACAACCTTCAGAACTAGATATGGGCATTACGAGTTCTTAGTGATGCCGTTTGGATTGATGAATGCTCCGTATCCACCGAAATTCCTATTGTTGATATAATGCGCCTCATCAAGAATATGTGGTACTTCAATAACAACCGATGCATTTTCAACCTCTGGTGTACTAACTTTATTCATAGCTGCAATTTGAGTTGTTAAAGCTGAAACTTGTGCGGTCAGTGATGTAATATGATCTACGGCATAAATTCCAGCTGGTTTCTTTACTCCTGACCTCTCAGACGGCCACTGATAACTGTTAATGGTCATCTGTTCAAGCAAATCATATGCTTGATCAGGTGATTTGGCAAATATCATGCCACCAACTGCTGCATCCACAGTGCCTCTTTTTTGTCCATTCAAACCATTGTCAAACAATTCAATCTGTACCCAATCTTCAAAACCATGGTTTGGACACCTCCTCAACAACTCTTTATACCGTTCCCATGCCTCATATAATTGTTCAAAGTCAGTTTGCCTAAAAGTATTTATCTCAATCTTCAATTGTGCAGACTTCGGAGGTGGAAAATATTTAGCAAGAAACTTGGTTGCTAACTCCTGTCATGTAGTGATACTCCCCAAAGGAAGCGATTGGAGCCATCCTCTTGCTTGGTCCCTAAGAGAAAAAGGAAACAAGCGCAATCGAATTATATCATCAGAAACACCATTTATCTTTACCGTGTCAGTGATTTCAATGAATGTTTGGAGATGTAAATAAGGATCTGCAGTAGCGGCTCCCCAAATTGGTTCAGTTGAACCATGTTTATCAATGCGGGCTTGAGCTCAAAGTTGTTTGCATAAATAGTCCCTCGTGCTATGCCCGATAATAAGCATTTAGTACCGGCCTAAAATGAACTCTGATGGGTATTGTAGGGGGTGGATTTTCGTTATCTCTGTTGTCAGCCATTGTTTGAATCACTTTTCTTCTTGCCTTTCTTAATCTTCTTGTGGTTCTTTCGATCTCGGGATCAAAGATAAGCAAGTCAAGATTTTGCGATCTTCGCATGCACTGTCAAACAAAGATAAGAAACAAATCAATGTTTAATGTAATACAATAAAAGCAGCTCTAAATTAAAATCTAGACTAATTTTGGTAACAATACAAATATAAATTTAAAATAAATATCCCCGGCAACGGCGCCAAAAACTTGTTGCGTGTTTTCTTGATTGCTCGCAAGCGCATGATGTCAAATTATAGTAAAATGTATTTTTGAGTGCAAGTGTCGATCCCACGAGGAATGTGTATATAAATGTATATTAGTACTTGTGATTAAAATAGTCTCGACTTTATTTAGAATAATCAATTAAAAGATTTGTTTGCAAGAATATCTAAATTGAAAATGGATTTAAATGTAACACCAATTTATATCAATTAACAATGGAATAAAAGATCTAGAGGTCCGATTTCACGCAACTGTCAACCATGTGTAATTTCTTGTAGCTATGTTATAAAAATCCTTCTTATTCATTAGCCAAGAATCCTATAATTATCTACTCCCTCTCCCGAGTGTTAAGTAGACTGTAATTATCTAAAAATTGATTGCAACATTCCCATCAACAATCTATAAATAAATAACACAACAAGCACTAGATTCTCTATGGGCTTCGATAGCATTATAGGCCCTCCCGAACTCTATAAATACCATTGATGTATTTTTCTCATTTCTTATTTATAATTTCCTCTTCCGAATGATAAATTGTAAACTTATAAATCATTCAAATTATGGCCAATAAATTGAAAGCATTAAGATTAGAACAATACAAATGAATAATATGAAGAACTTAAATAGCTTAGTTCATAGATTCTAACACATGGTTTCTAGTTTTGTTCCATCTTTCCTCTAGAAATAAAAATTAGTTCATAATAACACAAGCAAAATGACAAAATATGGTTTTAAAACAAGACATATCAACTGAAAAATAAAAGAAAGAAGAACTTAGAACAAGAGTTTGAAGTGCTGATTCCGTCCCCGGAGTTGTGAAAAAGGTTTCCCAAGAACTTGATGAACTTGGATCTTCAATCCTCTAGCAGCAGCCTCTACTCATTCCTTGGCTCCCCAAAACCCTATATGGTAAGTAAATGATGTCTTTTTATAGTCCCAGACAAGCCTCAATTCGTAGCACACCAAAATCTTGGACTTCCATGCGCAGCACACCAAAATACATATTTTCCGGATTCTGTCTTGCAAGGAGCGCGGATGCGGTCAAGAGGACACCGCGGGTGTGGTGTTGGTTCTAGTGTGCGCGCGCTGGTGCGGTATGGATTTTAGCACAGGTGCGGTGTAAAGATGAACGCGGGTGCGATATAGCCTCTGTATTTTTTTTATCTTTTGCACTTTCCAATTCAACACTTTAATACTCCAAACTCTCATTCTAAGCTTCCAAACTACAACAATAAAAACAACAACAAATCACATAAAACATGCTCACGAATCATAAAATTTCAAGTTAAAAACAAGTAATAAAAGTGCAATAAATTGCACTTATCAAACTCCCCCAAACTTAGGATTTTGCTAGTCCCGAGCAAAACAAAACAACACAAACAAACAAGTCATGAAATACTTTAAAGAACTTGGCCTTAAGATAATTTAATGAACTCTTCATGCATTCATTATTCAATATATGACAAGTCAAAACAATCCAATCAATTTTTCATTCGGATATAATCATGAAATCGGTTAATTTTCTAAACTTCTAATCTCTTCAACTCATGTTTCAAAACATTGTCAATTGATTTCAATTTTTACAAACACAATCAAGAGATCTTTTTCGGTAAAAATTGGGTTCAAAGCAATATTCATTCAAGAAAGAAGTACCCAATAAATATTTGATGCAATGAGGTGTGTGTAAAATTGATCAAGATTCGTACTCAATGTAAGTGTTTATCGATTGTCCATAGGCTTGATTCTCTCAATCCCTCTCCACTAGTATATTGGACAACTATGACTTGGTCAATAGGATTTGCAATGCTTGTAATGTTAGGCCTTGGGTCATGGCTACAAATGAAGATTTGGAATTCAAATAAGGGAGTAAGTTGAATTTTTAGCTCTTTTGCAAACTCTATTTTTTTTCTTTTATCTCCATTTTTTATTCATTTCATCTCGCTCTCTTTTTTTTCCTTTTTTTTTCCAACTTCTTCAATGAACTTTTCTTTTGTAGGAGAATTTCAATATTTTTTTAATCCTTTGAATTCTTACTCCCTTGATAAGGTAGGAAATTAATGTTTAAGATATTCAACGGGGTGGTAAATGTGGGATATTTGAAAAGATATCGAATGGGGGTCTTTTACACATATTTCGCCTCGAGTGTTGTTTGGATAGTTCTAGACAAAATCTCAATTCACCAACACAGAGTAGAATCTAATCATCGTGAAAAATAGTGTCTCAATGTATCAACCAAATACATATATATTCAAAAGAAAAGTGATTGGCTTCCAAGAAATTTCAAGAACACAATTCTTTTCTCATATAGGCTCAAGAAGGCTTCAAATGAATATTTATGAACAATATAAATAGGCCCAAATAAAATCAAAGATTGCCTCAATCATATATGTGTTTGCAAAAAATTTATTTCAATGTCAAATGAAAATCACAGAGTTTTTGTTATAAGTCTCAAACTTACCAAATCTCATGATTGTTCTCTAAATTTTTCCAACTGATTGATGAACATGAATGAAATACATGACCTTTCTTCTCAATACACAAATTTTGTTCATCATTGGCCATTTTCAAAAATTTTCATGACTACGACACTACAAACACACAAGGAAATAACTCAATAGTAAATAAAATACTCAAATAAAACTAAATGACACTACAAACACACAAGCTAAAATAATCCTCCAAACTTAAATATGTGCATCGCCCTCGATGAAAATGATTGTGAAAGTTAGGGGAATACACATACCTCGGGCAATGACCGTCAGCGGTCATTTCCATCCTCATCATCTGCTCCTTGTTGTGGTGGGTGGTACTCTGGCGGATCATATGCGGGCGGCCATTGCGGAGGTTGTGGAAATGGATTACCTGATGTGGAAGCTGATGGAAATTGTTGAGCCAATACAGATGTGAAATCCATCATATAATCCATGAATGTATCGGTCCTAAACTGAAACTCGTCCATGTCTTGACGTTGTTGGCGCATCTCTTCTTCCAAATGAGTTAATCGATCTCGCACATTTCTTGGTTGCGGTTGTGTTTGTTGTTGTTGGGCCTGAGCATGGGCATGTCGTTCAGCAGCTCTTCTGTTGAATTCTCTCTGAGCTTGACGTGTATCTTGTTGATCAGATGTCAGTGACATATGTGGTTGAATTACCACAATTGCATTTTTTGGTTTCAACAATTCTTCATTTGCTGCCCAAGTCACTCCCGCATAATGGAATAGGTCTGTGATAAGAGAAGGGTGGAGGAGTCCACTAGGAGAGTTACCTTTTGCATAATCTAGCATTGAGTTCTGAAGCAATTGACCTAAATCAATCTTATTTCCCGTTAAGATGCAAAAAATCAAGATTGCCCTCTCCTTGATGACGGTAGTAGTATGGTCAGTAGGCTTAATCCTAGCCAAAATGAAGGAATACCACTCTTTGGCAACATTTTTCAGACCACATTTAGCTAGGCTTAAATGTACATCTTCTCTCATTCGCCACTCCGCTCCCTCAATGCAAATAGTCTGAAGAATGTTATTATAATCAACTTCCTCGGTCCGATATTCTTCATATTCATCATGCATTACTGGAGGGATACCATACATCGTGTTGATGGTATGAGCATCAAAAGCTACCATCTTTCCTCGCACCAAAACTTTCAAGTGATCATGCTTAACCTTAAGGTTAGCATAAAATTCTCGTACCAACGAAATAACCGCATCCTGTGGTGGCTTGCCAAACTCCTCCCAATGCCTAGCAGTAAGCATTAATCCGATCTCGGTTCGTGGGAAGCTCAGGTCAAATCCCCTCTCTTTCACAATGCTCTTATTCAAAAATTTAGCATAATTTTCCTCCGTCTTCTCTTCCCAAAACTTGTGAGCATCATAATTCGCAGACGAGGATGCACCCTTTGATTGTTTTTTCTTGGAGGCATTTTGTCGAACACTTTAAAAGCACCAACTTCCCCTTCAATCCAATTCACTAAACTTGATGATTTTTCACTCCCCCAAACTTATTAATCACAATAACTACAACTCAACAATATACACACCAATCCAATCAACTCCAATCAACAATGTCAAGAATGCACTCCACTAAAAATTTAATATTTCTTTCATAACCAATAGCACCAATATATTTGAATTTCAAAACCAATGTAGTATGGATTTGCTCACCTTTAGTGTTGAAATTTGTCTTGGAAGAACAAAATCAAAGCTCCAATCAATCCTTGGTGTACAAATTTCGAGCCCCCTTTTCACACCCTAGGTTTGGTGTTGAATTTGTGGAATGAAGATGGATATTTGATTAAATGAATTGAAGGTATGTATGTGTGGAGTGGGAAATGTGTTCTTGGAAGAAAAAAATCGAGTGTGGAATGTGTTCTTGAGATAATATTGTGAAGTGAAGGAGAAATGTTCTTCGGTTATGTCCAATGTGCGCCTCTTTCAGAATTTAAAACCATCGACCGATGGTTTGGTCTAGAACATACCGCGGGTGCGGTGTAGCTACTGGAATTTTTTTATTTTCGACCTTCAGCGACCGCGGGTGCGGTGCTTAGCTTACCGCAGGTGCGGTGTGGTTTCTGGAAAACTATCGCAGGTGCACTACAAAATAGGCCGCGGGTGCGCTTTGCCTACTGGAAATTTTAATTCTTCATAAAGCAAACACCGCAGGTGCGCTGCAAAAACTAACGCGGGTGCGGTTTAGTCTCTGTCAAACCAACGCCGGTGCGCTCAATAACGGACCGCGGGTGCACTCTTTGAAATTGTTTTCTCCTCTAATTGTTAGTCCTGAAAAACACAATCGGTATTTATAAGATTTGGGGGAATACAAGAACACACTAAACCAAAAAATACACAATCAAACAATAAAAATACAAGAATAAAAGAAAAACTGAAAACGAAATGCAATAAAGAAACAAAAATTTGGGTTGCCTCTCAAAAAGCGCTTGGTTTAACGTCGTCATCCCGACTGCGACCAGTCTAGATCAAGTTGATCGGCCCATAGGAATGTTGTCAAGATGCTGTACTTCAGTCCCATAATAATGCTTGATCCGTTGTCCATTTACTTTAAACGTTCGTCCATCATTGCACTTTAGCTCAATGGCTCCATATGGTTGGACTGATTCTATTATAAATGGCCCCGATCATCTTGATTTTAGCTTACCAAGAAATAATTTGAGGCGTGAATTGAACAACAATACTTGTTGTCCGGGCTCGAAATTTCTATGCAAGATATGGTTGTCGTGCCACTTCTTTGTCTTCTCCTTGTAGATCTTTGCGTTCTCATAAGCCTCATTTCTGAACTCCTCCATCTCATTCAATTGCAATAGCCGCTGCTCACCAGATGCTTCCATGTCAAAGTTGAGTTTTTTTCACGGCCCAAAAAGCTCTGTGTTCCAATTCCAGTGGTAAGTGACAGGCCTTACCAAAGACCAACCTATAGGGTGACATCCCAATAGGTGTCTTGTATGCCGTTCTGTACGCCCATAAGGCATCATCCAGCTTTAGTGCCCAATCCTTCCAGTTTGTCTTCACCGTTTTCTTTAATATCTGCTTAATCTCCCGGTTGGATACTTCGGCTTGTCCATTTGCTTGTGGGTGGTATGCCAAGGTCACCTTATGCTTCACATCATATTTAGCCAAAAGTGAGTTAAAGATTTTGTTACAAAAATGTGTACCTTCATCACTAATTATGGCTCTTGGTGTCCCAAATCTTGTGAAGATGTTCCTGTGAACAAACTTAACAACCACTCGAGCATCATTAGTATTGGTGGCAATTGCTTCCACCCATTTTGACACGTAATCCACAGCAAGCAAAATATAAGATTGACCAAAAGAAGATGAGAATGGTCCCATGAAGTCAATACCCCAAACATCAAAAAGTTCAACTTCCAAAATATTGGTTTATGGGAACTCATGGCGTCTAGAAATATTGCCAACCCTTTGGCATCTGTCACATGACTTGGCTAAGGTATAACTATCTTTGAACAAAGTAGGCAAATAAAAACCAGATTGTAATACCTTTGCTGCTGTTCTTGATGCTCCAAAGTGGCCACCATATGGTGAAGAGTGGCATTGTTCAAGAATAACTTTCGCTTCTTCCTCCGCTACGCATCTTCTAATCATCTGATCAGCACATCTCTTGAAGACGTATGGATCATCCCATAAGTAAAACTTTGCATCGTGAAAGAACTTCGTCTTTTGGTGATAACTCAAATCTGGAGGGAGAGTACCAAAAGACAAGATATTAGCTATATCAGCAAACCAAGGGAGTATAGGATTTACCTCAAACAGCTGTTCATCTGGGAATGCTTCTTTTATGGTTCCTTCATCTATTTTATCTTCAAGTTCGAGCCGTGACAAGTGGTCAGCAACTTGATTTTCACACCGCTTCCTATCCTTCACTTCAAAATCAAACTCTTGGAGCAATAAAATCCACCTTATCAAGCGTGGTTTTGCATCCTTCTTGGCAAATAGGTATCAAATAGCTACATGGTCCGTTGATATAGGGGGATTTTACTTGTTTTTCTTATCTTATTATGTCGCATTGTGTTGCATTTATCATTTAGATTGCATGCATTTTGTATTATTTTAGCATAATTCATGTTTTAATGTGTTTATGCCTCTAGTTGGTGAAAGTGCAGGTGAATCGTGCATAAACTGAAAATTTGAGAAAAAAAATCGAAAGCCATCCGCCTGGGCGCAAATTCATATCCGCCCGGGCGCCTGAGAGCTGTGATAAAAGCAATTTTTGCGAAAGTCATCCGCCCGGGCGGAAACTTATGTCCTCCCGGGCGCGTCAAAGAAACATGCAAATACAGAATCTGCGAAGACCATCCGCCCAGGCGAAAACTTATGCCCGCCCGGGCGCGTCTCTATTTTTGGAAAAAATTGTGGACGATTCCTTATCTTAATTCTTAATGGAGAGGATATGGTTGGGGGGAGGCACGAAAAAGGGATCATTCCGACTTCCATTGAGCAGCCGCCACAAGCTTTGGAGAGGATTTTTGCGCTTGGATTGAAGATTCGAAGCTTTCCAGGCGTCGTTCTTTGCAATTTTCATCAATTCTAATATTTCTAATTTAGTTTCTATCTTTTAACCATTGTTTTTCTGATTTCAATCATGAATTCTAGTAGCTAAACTTTATTATTTGTTGGGATTTAAGGGGATCCTACCCCGAACTTTGATTTAAATTAATTTACATATCGATTTTTGATGTATTCTTGATTATACTATTGTCTTATCGTGTTGTTAAAGCGTAGCTAACTTTAATAACGTTTTTATATTGCGAGTGAGTTCGAGAGAATAACTTCTGATAGGAACGAGTAGTATAATCCATGGATCTACAATTTACATAGATATATGAAATTGGATACGCTCCGATAGTCATAGTCTTAAGGGTGGAAAACTAAGGGATTTCATAAATCGAAATGCAATTCACTCTTGATAAATAATTAAAGACATTTAATTACTTCATTGAGTAAAATAAGTTTGGCATAGCTCGAGAGAGTGTGTTCAATTGAATAGGAAATCCTGTCGGAAGCATATAATCATTATCGAACGAATTAATTAATTCATGAGGGGTAGGTGAACCGAAATTCCCAACAAATTCATTTCTTATTGAATTTTACTCAACCATTTTAGACATTATATTTCATTACTTGATTTTGAATAATTTTATTTGCATGTTTATTTGATTAGAGTGGTAATAAACAACCAATCAATTTTCGTTGCTAAAGATTTAATAACTGAAAATAATAATTGTCAAATAGAGTCTTCAGTGGAACGATACTCGTACTCACGTACATTATACTATTACTTGACATCGTGCACTTATGATTAATTTTTGAGCATATAAAACCATATTTTTATTAAGGATTTCACAGTGCAAGTTTTGCTCGATCAAGTTTTTGGCGTCGTTGCCGGGGACTGTTAATCGACAATTTTATTTTCAATTATTTACTTTAGCATTCTCTATTTTACTTTATTTGACACCTTCAATTTCTTCGCAGGTACCTCTCTTGTGCATGCCAAGGTCTCTAGAGTCAGAACTAGAGATATTCGATCCCGAGATTGAAATAACCTTACGCAGGAGACGACAACAGCAGAGGCTTAAAGACATAATGAACAGGAACGAACGTGAGGAGTACCATCACAAAGATCTAAGGGTCGAAGAGCCAAGGCGCATACCCATGCTTGAGTATGCGCAACCGTCACTTGATGGAACGTGTCCAAGCATAGTGCGACCAACCGTCAGGGCAAACCAGTTTGAGATCAAGCCAGCCATAATTCAAATGATCCAGAACACTGTCCAATTTGGGGGAAATGCGCTAGATGATCCGAACACTCACATCGCCGACTTCTTAGAAATTTGCGATACTTTTAAATTTAATGGGTTTTCAGATGATGCTGTTAGACTACGTTTATTTCCGTTCTCTTTGCGTGGTAAAGCTAAATCGTGGTTAAATTGTTTGCCTGTAGGTTAAATCACAACTTGGGAAGATATGGCCAAGGTATTCCTCTCGAAATACTTTCCTCCATCAAAAACCATGAAGCTGCGAGCGGACATAACCACCTTCTCTCAATTTGAGTAGGAGTCACTCTATGAGGCTTGGGAATGCTACAAAGATTTATTGCGAAGATGCCCACATCATGAGTTACCTCTTGGGTTAGTTGTCCAAACTTTTTACTATGGGTTAATTTCCTCTAACCGTACCATGATAGATGCTGCGGCGTGTGGAAATCTGTTGAGGAAAACGACCGAGGAAGGATACGAGTTACTAGAGGAGATGGCTGTTAGCAGCTATCACCCTCAATCTGAGAGGAACACTCAGCGAAGAAATGCAGGAGTACATCAGGTAACTGATTTTTCAGCTGTCACTGCACAATTAGAAGCACTTAACAGGAAAATAGACAGCATGAACGTAAACGGGACATCAATGCGCCTGCAAGAGATATTTTGTGAAAAATGCGGAGGAGAACACTATGTTAAGGACTGTCAAGACAGTGGTCCTTTCTATGTGAACGAGGAGGCATCGGTGAATCAAGTGGGGGTTCAAAGCCGTCCAAGGAATGATCCTTATTCAAGTACATACCATCCTGGAGACAACACCCCAAATTCTCATGGGGTGGTCAAGGCAGTCAGACTCGACCACAAGGAGGACAGCAGTACAGTAAGCAACCGATGTATCGACATGAGCCTCGAGAAGAAAAGTCCAATTTGGAGCAGATGATGTCCAAGTTCATTTCAGCCACCGAAACTAGACTACAGAATCAGGATGCATCGATAAAGGGGCTAGAGAATCAGATTGGGCAGTTAGCGAAGATGATAGAAAGTATAGAGCCAGGCACCTTTCCAAGCAACACTGAGACTAACCCGAAAGAGCAAGTAAAAGCCATAGCATTGAGGAGTGGAAATGTGCTTGAACAAGAGGAAAAAGAAAAAGAGGATTAAGGAAAAGAAGCGGTTGATAAGCACACAGGTAAGTTTTCTAACTCTACACCAGCACCCACTGCACAATCCAAAATTATTATACCTCCTCCTTTTCCTGCAACATTGAAAAAAGCAAAACTTGATGCGCAATTCGGTAAGTTTCTCGAGGTATTTAAAAAATTGCACATCAATATTCCTTTTGTTGATGCCTTGATGCAAATGCCGAGCTATGCTAAATTTCTAAAAGACATCTTAGCTAATAAGAGGAAGTTGGAGGATAACATGACGGTAAAATTGACTGAGAATTGCTATGCATTGGTACAAAACAAGATCCCACCAAAGCTAAAGGATCCAGGGAGTTTTTCTATCCCTTGCATGATTGGTGATGTTGTATTTCCTAAAGCTTTATGTGATCTTGGTGCGAGCATTAATCTTATGCCTTTATCTGTATTCAGGAAACTTGGACTGGGGAAGCTTAAACCGACACAGATGTCCTTGCAACTAGCTGACGGATCCGTCAAACATCCACGAGGAGTCAAAGAAGATGTGTTGATAAAAGTGGGAAAGTTTACATTCCCTACAGATTTTGTGGTGATTGACATGGAAGAGGATAAGGAGATGCCTTTGATTTTAGGGAGACCGTTCCTTGCAACTGACAAGGTCGTGATTGAAGTGCAAGAAGGGAAGTTGAGATTGAGAGTGGGAAAGGAAGAAATCACTTTTAATGTTTTTAACGCTCTTAAGCACCCACTGCACACTAATCATTGTTTTATAGTTGATTCATCGGATTCACTTGCGTGTCAATTTGTGCAGGATGCCATGAAGGATCCATTGGAAGCAACTCTCACCATTGAATTGAAGGAGGATGAACTTGATGAAGAAAAATCTATAAGAGTGGCGTACTGTGATGCCAACCATCCATGGAAGAAGCCAGAAAGGATGAAATTGGAGGACATGGGATATCAAAGAGATTTGACCCCTCATAAGTCAAGCATTGAAGAACCGCCAACACGTGAGCTCAAACCACAACCTCCACACCTGAAGTACGTGCACTTAAAGCGTACAAAGCTAGCACCCGACAAGCGCATCACGTCGAGAGAATTCAAAGAAGGTGAAGTGGTAATGCTATACAACTCCAAGCTGCGCCTGTTACCTGGCAAGCGCAAGTCAAGATGGACGGACCCTTACAAGATCACCAAAGTATTCCCCTCGGGAGTATTAACTTTGAGAGATTGGAAAAATGAGCCGTTCACAGTCCATGCTCAATGACTGAAGCATTATTTGGGTGGTGCAGTGGAGCCACAAATTGGAGTCACTCGATTCCAAAACAGTCAGAGCTGAGAGGAACTGGCAGTCAAGCTTTTGACTATAAATTGAGAACTACCCCTCTCTTCCTCATCTTGCAGTTAATTCGATTTTATTATTTGCGTTTTTTTTAGAGTTAGTCATTCTTCTTATTTTAATGTTAGTTTTAGGCATCATCCCACCCGGAGGAGCACGAGGAGGAGGATCAGTGAGAGGGGAGTCACTTCTATCCCTTCTTTTATTTATTGCATTTCGTTTCGTTCATTTTATTTATTTCTTTTTCTACTACATGCTTAGGGTATATTGTGTCCATTTTGTTGTGCCCTATCTGTCTTTTTGTCTATCGTCTGTTGCATTGGGGACACTGCTCGACTTTAGTATTGGGGGGTGGATGGGGCATGTCGTTTTAGTTATTTTGCATTGGTCTGTGTGTCAGCCGACAGTGTTCAAAATAGTACGCACTAGCCAATGATGATTAAGAAGTGATGAGACATGCCCTGTCTGTAGTGTACTTGCACTTCTGTAGCACCTACTGTGGTAAAGACATGAAGTTTTATTTAAAACGTTGAACTTTCTTTGCACAAATGTTAGAACTAGAAGCATGCATGATAAGATGGTGAAAATTTAAAACTAAAGTGGGGAACGAAAATGTTTGAAGACGTAAATGAAACTTGACGATATTCTCTTGAATCGAGGTATCTATTAGCATCGAAAAAAAAAAGAGAAAGTTGGATATGTAAGGTGTGGGGGAGCCGAATAAAGGAATGAAATCCTATTCCTGGCTAAAGTTGGAGATGTAAGGTGTTGGGGAACCGAATAAAGGAATGATGTAAAACATGGATTTGAATCTGAAATGAAAAGTTCTAATATAGTCTTTTCATTACTGTATTCATATTCAGTAAAAAAAGAAAAAAAAAGAGAAAAATAGTTGCTGATGGATACTGAGTGCAGAGGAATAGAGGAGAGTAAGATTTACACTAACAGGCTGATTTAAATCTCTGACAATGGTTGAAAATAGATCCCTCTATCATTTGTGATGCTAGGACTAACAACACACACACGTTCAAGCTTTATTCGAAACGATGTCTAGACCAAGGGAAGTGCGAAGAATTGTGCTTTTGCATTGATCGACAAGGGAATATGTTGAGTTTCGCTGAGGCTAGTGATGACTATGAATTCACTGTTGAGCTACTTTGTGTAATATTTCAATTTGTCTTGTCACCTGTTTTGCTCGAGGGCGAGCAAAAGGTTAGTATTGGGGGGCTGATAGGGGGGGATTTTACTTGTTTTTCTTATCTTATTATGTCGCATTGTGTTGCATTTATCATTTAGATTGCATGCATTTTGTATTATTTTAGCATAATTCATGTTTTAATGTGTTCATGCGTCTAGTTGGTGAAAATGCGAGTGAATCGTGCATAAACTGAAAATTTGAGGAAAAAAAGTCGAAAGCCATCCGCCCGGGCGCAAATTCATGTCCACCCGGGCGGAAACTTATGTCCGCCCGGGCACGTCAAAGAAACATGCAAATACAGAATCTTCGAAGACCATCCGCCTGGGCGGAAACTTATGTACGCCCCGGCGCGTCTCTATTTTTGGAAAAAATTGTGGACGATTTTTGAGCAGCCGCCACAAGCTTTGGAGAGGATTTTTGCGCTTGGATTGAAGATTCGAAGCTTTTCGGGCGTCGTTCTTTGCAATTTTCATCAATTCTAGTATTTCTAATTTAGTTTCTATCTTTTAACCATTGTTTTGCTGATTTCAATCATGAATTCTAGTAGCTAAACTTTATTATTTGTTGGGATTTAAGGGGATCCTACCCCGAATTTTGATTTAAATTAATTTACATATCAATTTTTGATGTATTCTTGATTATACTATTGTTTTATCGTGTTGTTAAAGCGTAGCTAACTTTAATAACGTTTTTATATTGCGAGTGAGTTCGAGAGAATAACTTGTGATAGTAACGAGTAGTATAATCCGTGGATCTACAATTTCAGATAGATATATGAAATTGGATACACGCCGATAGTCATAGTCCTAAGGGTCGAAAACTAAGGGATTTCATAAATCGAAATGCAATTCACTCTTGATAAATAATTAAAGACATTTAATTACTCCATTGAGTAGAATTAGTTTGGCATAGCTCGAGAGAGTGTGTTCAATTGAATAGGAAATCCTGTCGGAAGCATATAATCATTATCGAACGAATTAATTAATTCACGAGGGGTAGGTGAACCGAAATTCCCAACAAATTCATTTCTTATTGAATTTTACTCAACCATTTTAGACATTATATTTCATTACTTGATTTTGAATAATTTTATTTGCATGTTTATTTCATTAGAGTGGTAATAAACAACTAATCAATTTTCGTTGCTAAAGATTTAATAACTGAAAATAATAATTGTCAAATACAGTCTTCAGTGGAACGATACTTGTACTCATGTACATTATACTATTACTTTACATCGTGCACTTGCGAATAATTTTTGAGCATATAACACCATATTTTTATTAAGAATTTCACAGTGCAAGTTTTGCTCGATCATCAGTGAAAACAATTACCTTTGTGCCGACCAAGTAGGGTCTAAACTTGTCAAATGCAAACACTACTGCAAGCATCTCCTTTTCAGTAGTTGTGTAATTTTGCTGTGCAGCATCCATGGTTCGACTTGCATAGTAGATTGATCTAAAAAATTTATCACGCCTTTGGCCCAACACCACACCTATTGCATAATCACTAGCATCGCACATCAACTCGAAGGGCTCCTTCCAATCTGGTACTATCATGATTGGTGCTGTCACCAATGCCTTCTTGATCTTCTCAAATGCCTGCAGACAATCATAATCAAAAATAAAAGTGAATTCTTTTTCAAGCAAATTACACAAATGTTTAGTAATCTTAGAAAAATTTTTGATAAATCTACGATAAAACCCGGTGTGTCCTAATAAACTCCTTATCCCTTTGATGTTCTTCGGTGGTGGAAGCTTTTCAATTGCAACTACTTTGGCTCTGTCTACCTCTAATCCCTTTGAAGACACTTTATGTCCAAGAAAAATACCCTCTTGGACCATAAAATGACACTTCTCCTAATTAAGAACTAAGTTCTTTTCTTGACATCTCTGCAAAACGAGGGAAAGGTTATGTAAACAGTGATCAAATGAAGAGCCAAATACCGAGAAATCATCCATCAAGACTTCCATGATGTCTTCCACCATGTCTGCAAATATGGCCATCATACATCTCTGAAAAGTAGCAGGTGCATTGCATAGCCCAAAAGACATCCTCCTAAACGCAAACGTTCCATAATGGCACGTGAATGTTGTCTTCTCTTGATCCTCTGGTGCTATAGCAATCTGGTTATAACCTGAATAACCATCTAAAAAACAGTAGTGACAATAACCATCAAGTCTATCAAGCATTTGATCAATAAAAGGTAATGGAAAATGATCTTTACGTGTGGCATTGTTCAACTTCCTATAATCAATACATACTTGCCATCCAGTCACAGTACAAGTAGATATTAGTTCATCATTTTCATTCTTTACCACAGCCATTCCACCCTTTTTAGGCATTCTTTCATGGCTGGATTTAACCTTCTCTGATGATCCATATGAGGAGCGTATGACTCTTCCATTGAAATCATATGCATGCTTATGGTGGGACTAATCCCCTTGATATCAGAAACCGACCACCCAAATGAAGTTTTAAATTTCCTCAACACTCTCAACAATTTCTCTTTTTCATCTAAAGTAAGAGAGGAAGAGATAATTACAGGATATGTCGACTTCTCACCCAAGAAAGCATAGCAAAGATGGCTTGGCAATTCCTTCAAAAAAAGGGATGAAGGTATTATCTCTGAACATTTTTCTTCTTTCAACTTCTCTTGTGCGGCTTCTTTCAACTTTGGCAACTCTTCAAGAGCTAAAAGTTGCTCTCTCAATTCCCAATCATCATCATCAACTCTACTGACAGTACTAGAAAGGCATCTTTCTAATGGATCTTATACTGTATGACCTTTAATAGCCTTACAGATGTTGAATATCACAGCTTCCCCACCAACTCTCAAGGTGAGTTCTCCTTTGTGTACATCTATCAATACTTTTCCAGTGGCTAAGAAGGGTCGCACAAAAATCAATGGAGCATCTTGATCTTCCTCCATATCAAGTATTACAAATCAGCAGGGAAGATAAACTTGTCAACTTTTACCAAAACATCTTCAACAATTCCACGAGGATAGGTGAGTGACATATCTACAAGTTGCAAAGTTATAGTGGTTGGTTTTACCTCCCCAAGCTCCAAGTCCCTATAAACAGAAAATGATATAAGATTAATACTCGCTCCAATATCACATAAAGCTTTATTAACATGAGTACTACCAATAATACAAGGAATAGTAAAACTCCCTGGATCTTTTAGTTTTTGTGGCAACTTCTTTTGGAGAATGGCGCTGCACTCTTCGGTTAACTTCACTGTCTCTAACTCTTCCAACTTCCTCTTCTTTGACATAACATCTTTGATGAACTTCGCATAGTTTGGCATTTTCTCTAAAGCATCAGCAAATGGAATGTTGATGTGAATCTTCTTGAAAATCTCCAAAAATTTTGCAAATTGATCATCAATAATCTTCTTCCTAAATCTCTGTGGGTATGGAAGAGTCTGTTTCGGTATAAGAATCCGTTCAACTTCAGTTTCAATCTGAGACTCCTCAACCTTGTTCCCATTTCCATTTTTACATTCATCTTCTTCAACTCTCTTCTCATTTTCCTCATTCTCTTTGGATGTTTTAACCTCAAGTTCTCTTCAACTTCTCAAAGTTACAGCTTTGCATTGCTCCTTTGGATTCACTTCAGTATTACTTGGGAATTGACCTCTATTTTGATCTCTCAATGCATTAGCCAGCTTTCCAATCTGTGTCTCCAATGATTTCATTGTGGCACCCATATTTCTCATGTTAGTTTCCATGCCATCAAGACGAGATTCAGTCCTAGCCATCCTTTTACTAGATTCAGCAACAAATGTCCACTAGATCTTCAAGTGAAGTCTTTCCTTCCCCCTTCGATGTATTGAACCCCGGTGGAGGATTCAACACATTTTTATTATTAGCATATGAAAAATTCTAATGATTTCTCAAACCAAGATGATAAGTGTTAGGGGGAGGGTTACCTCGATATCCTCCGTATCCACCAAAATTCCTATTGTTGATATAATGTGCCTCATCAGGAATATGTGGTTCTTCAATAACAACCGATGCATTTTCAACCTCTGGTGTACTAGCTTTATTCATAGCCGCAATTTGAGTTGTTAAAGCTGAAACTTATGTGGTCAGTGATGTAATAGGATCTACGACATAAATTCCAGCTGGTTTTTACTCCTGACCTCTCAGACAGCCACTGATAACTGTTAATGGTCATCTGTTCAAGAAAATCATATGCTCGATCAGGTGATTTGGCAAATATCGTGCCACCAGCTGCTGCATCCACAGTGCCTCTTGTTTGTCCATTCAAATCATTGTAAAACAATTCAATCTGTACCCAATCTTCAAAACCATGGTTTGGAAACCTCCTCAACAATTCATTATACCGTTCCCATGCCTAATATAATTGCTCAAAGTCAGTCCGCCTAAAAGTACTTATCTCAATCTTCAATTGTGCAGAATTCGCAGGTGGAAAATATTTAGCAAGGAACTTGGTTGCTAACTCCTGCCATGTAGTGATACTTCCCAAAGGAAGCGATTGAAGCCATCCTCTTGCTTGGTCCCTAAGTGAAAAAAGAAACAAGCACAATCGAATTATATCATCAGAAACACCATTTATCTTTACCGTGTCAATGATTTCAAGGAATGTTCTGAGATATAAATGAGGATCTGCAGTAGCGGCTCCCCCAAATTGGTTCTGTTTAACCATGTTTATCAATGCGGGCTTGAGCTCAAAGTTGTTTGCATTAATAGTCCCTCGTGCTATGACCGAATAATGAGCATTTAGTACCGGCCTAAAATGATCTCTGATGGGTATTGTAGGGGGTGGATTTTCGTTATCTCTGTTGTCAGTCATTGTTTGAATCGCTTCTCTTCTTGCATTTCTTAATCTTGTTGTGGTTCTTTCGATCTCGGGATCAAAGATAAGCAAGTCAAGATTTTGCGATCTTCGCATGTACTATAAAACAGAGATAAGAAACAAATCAATGCTTAATGTAATACAATAAAAGCAGCTCTAAATTAAAATCTAGACTAATTTTGGTAACAATACAAATATAAATTTAAAATAAATATCCCCGGCAACGGCGCCAAAAACTTGTTGCGTGTTTTCTTGATTGCTCGCAAGCGCATGACGTCAATTTATAGTAAAATGTATTTTTGAGTGCATGTGTCGATCCCACGAGGAATGTGTATATAAATGTATATTAGTACTTGTTATTAAAATAGTCTCGACTTTTTTTAGAATAATCAATAAAAAGATTTGTTTACAAGAATAACTAAATTGAAAATGGATTTAAATGTAACACCAATTTATAGCAATTAACAATGGAATAAAAGATCTAGAGGTCCGATTTCACGCAACTGTCCACCATGTGTAATCTCTTGTAGCTATGTTATAAAAATCCTTCTTATTCATTAGCCAAGAATCCTATAATTATCTACTCCCTCTCCCGAGTGTTAAGTAGACTGTAATTATCTAAAAATAGATTGCAACATTCCCATCAACAATCTATAAATATATAACACAACAAGCACTAGATTCTCTATGGGCTTCGATAGCATTATAGGCCCTCCCGAACTCTATAAATACCATTGATGATTTTTTTTCATTTCTTGTTTATAATTTCCTCTTCGCAGTGATAAATTGTAAACATATAAAACATTCAAATTCTGGCCAATAAATTGAAAGCATTAAGATTAGAACAATACAAATGAACAATATAAAGAACTTAAATAGCTTAGTTCATAGATTCTAACACATGGTTTCTAGTTTTGTTCCATCTTTCCTCTAGAAATAAAAATTAGTTTTTAATAACACAAGCAAAACGACAAAATATGGTATTAAAACAAGACATATCAACTGAAAAATAAAAGAAAGAAGAACTTAGAACTAGAGTTTGAAGTGCTGATTCCGTCCTCGGAGTTGTGAAAAAAGTTTCCCAAGAACTTGATGAATTTGGATCTTCAATCCTCTAGCAGCAGCCTCTAATCCTTCCTTGGCTCCCCAATACCCTAGATGGTAAGTAAATGATGTCTTTTTATAGTCCCAGATAAGCCTCAATTCGCAGCACACCAAAATCTTGGACTTCCATGCGCAGCACACAAAAAAACAAATTTTCCGGATTCTGTCTTGCAAGGAGCGCGGGTGCGGTCAAGAGGACACCGCGGGTGCGGTGTTGGTTCTGGTGTGCGCGCGCTGGTGCGGTATGGATTTTAGCGCAGGTGCGATGTGACACCGCTGGTGCAGTTTAAAGATGAACGCGGGTGCGATATAGCCTCTGTATTTTTTTTTATCTTTTGCACTTTCCAATTCAACACTTTAATACTCCAAACTCTCATTCTAATCTTTCAAACTACAACAACAAATCACATAAAACCTGCTCAAGAATCATAAAATTCCAAGTTAAAAACAAGTAATAAAAGTGCAATAAATTGCACTTATCAAGAGTGTTCGCCATTCAGAAAGAGAAAGCAATCCCAGACACGACCCTGTTGACTGAAAATATCTATATAAAAAGAATTGCCTCGAAGGCCTTGATAGATTCCGAGGCCGATCACTCTTTTATCTCGGAGACTTTCACTAATCACTTAAATGTCAAGTCCATTGGACTCGACGTGAACTACTCAGTGACAGTCCCATCAGGAGAAGAATTATTAGCTAGTATCATGGTCAGAGATATTGATCTGGAACCGCAGCGCCACATAGTGTATGCTGATCTGATTGTATTTTCGATGCCAGAGTTTGACATTATCTTGGGAATGAACTGGATAACGAAGAAGAGAGTCCCATTGATTTTCAGAAGAGATCACGGTTGGTAAGACTGTTGGGCATGGAGCAATTTCTCTTTGAGCCGGATAGATGGAGGAGTTTTCCTTGCATGATCTGTTGCATGCAGGTACGTAGACACTCATAAGGAGTGTCAGGCTTTCTTGGCCAGTATTACTTCCGTAACTGACATACCCACTCTGTTGATATCTGATGAACCAGTAGTAAGAGATTTTCCTGACGTTTTTTCTCATGACGTCACAGGCCTTCCAATGGAGAGAGAGGTAGAGTTTTCCATTGACCTTGTGACAGGCACCGTGCCAATCTATAAGGCACCTTACCGTTTAGCTCCAGCTGATATGTTAGATCTCAAAGAGCAAATACAAGAGCTCCTAGATAAAGAATCCATCCGCCCTAGTTTCTCACATTGGGGCGCACCACTGCTCTTCGTAAAGAAGAAAGATGGGGGCATGAGATTGTGTATCGAAGATCGAGAACTGAACAAGGTAACGATCAAGAACAAATATTCACTACCAAGGATCGATGACTTATTCGATCAGTTTCAGGGAGCTACAATGTTCTCTAAGATAGACCTACAATCTGGGTATCATCCGCTGAAAGTAAAAGAGGCAGATGTTCATAAGACAACCTTCGGAACTAGATATGGGTACTACGAGTTCTTAGTGATGCCTTTGGACTGATAAATGCTCCAGCAATTTTTATGGACCACATGAATCGAGTATTTTAGCCCTACCTAGATCAGTTCATCATAGTGTTCATTGACAACATTCTTATCTACTCGCACAGCCTTGAGGAGCACAGTCGGTATTTGGGTACAATTTTGCAGGTCTTGGAGAGTCATGAGGTGTTTGTAAAATTCAATAAGTGTGAATTCTGGTTAGAGAAAGTAGCATTTTTTGGTCATATAATATCTAGCAGTGTTGTTGAGTTGGATCCAGCTAAGGTGGCAGCAGTTAAAGACTGGATTGAGACGAAGAATGCATCAGAGATCCCTAGTTTCCTAGGCTTAGCAGGCTACTACATGAAATTTATTCAGGGGTTTTCCTCGATTGCAGTGCCACTCACTTCATTTACTAAGAAGAACACTAAATTTGTATGGAGTGAAGGATGTCAGAAGAGCTTTGATACTTTGAAGCAAGCTCTTATCATAGCGCCAGTTTTGGCCATGCCATCAGGGCAAGACATATTGGTGTTGTACACCGATGCTTCTAAGCTCAGTTTAGGTGTAGTATTGATGCAACATGGTCGGGTTAAAGCTTATGCTTCCAGACAGCTGAAGGTGCATGAGAAGAACTACCCGACTCATGATCTCGAGTTAGCAGCCGTTGTCTTTGCGTTGAAGATATTGAGACATTATTTGTACGACGAGAAATGCCAGATATTCACTGATCACAATCGTCTCAAGTATTTCTTAACACAGAAAGAACTGAATATGAGACAAAGACGGTGATTGGAGTTGTTAAAAGACTACGATTGTCAAATTAGCTACAATCCAAGGGAAGCTAATGTTGTGGCAGATTTTTTGAGCAGAAATATAGCAGTCATAGCACAACTGTCAGTGCAGAGATCTCTTGAGTCAGAGATTCAGAGGTTTGGCTTAGAGTTTTTATCCTGAGGGCAGAGCTCCCATGCTGTATAAGATGACAGTCCAGTTTTCTTTGCTAAATCGAATCTGTAGAGGTCAGCCTTCGGATGAGCAGTTACAGAAATGAAGACTGAAGTATGAAGCCAAGGGCAGCGTACCCTACACAGTGTCTGATGGTATTGTGAAGTACAGAGGAAGGATGTCGGTGCCTAGCGTTGATTCGATCAGAGAGGATATTCTGACAGAGGAACATGCATCTCCGTATTCTGTTCATCCAGGGGTACCAAGATGTACAAGGATTTGCAGATGCTGCATTGGTGGCCAGGTATGAAGCGAGACATCCACCGATTTGTATCTGAATGTCTCACTTCTCAGCAAAAAGCAGAGCATCAGAGGCCAGCAGGAATGCTTAAGCCGTTCCATATCCCCGAGTCGAAATGTGAGAACATAACCATTGATTTCGTTGTTTGTTTTGCCTAGGTCAGTCAGAGGATCCAATGCCATTTGGCTTACAGTGGATCGACTTAATAAGTCGGCAAACTTCATGCCAGTGAAGACGACTTTCTCCAAGACTCAGTATGCAGAGCTCTAAGAGATAGTTTCATTGCACGGGATCCAATTTTCTATTGTGTTCGACAAGGACCAAGATTTACATCATCATTTAGGAAGAGTTTACATGCAGACATGGGGACGAAATTGCTATTCAGTACGGCATTCCACCCTTAGATAGATGGCCAGTCTGAGCAAATGATTCAGATATTGGAAGATCTGTTGCGAGCTTTTATGATCGATTTCCATGGGAATTGGAAATTAAAACTACCTCTAGTGGAGTTTACCTACAACAACAGTTTTCAATCATCTATTGATATGGCTCCCTAAAAAGCACTGTATGAAATGAAGTGCAGATCGTCGATTCATTGGGATGAAGTCGGTGAGAGATCAGAACATGGTCTAGAGATTGTTCAGCATACTGCAGATGTGGTGGTCAAGATCCGAGACAGGATGAAGACCGCCCAGAGTTGCCAAAAGTGTTATGCTGACAAGAGAAGAAGCGATCTTGAATTTGCCATAAGAGATCACGTATTCGTGAAGATAATACCCGTTAAGGGTGTTATGAGGTGTGGGAAGAGAGGAAAGTTGAGTCCGAGATTCATTGAACCATTTGAAATTCTTTACAGAGTTGGGACACTAGATTATCGTGTAGCTCTACTGTTGAATCCGGCCGGAGTGCACAATGTATTCCACGTCTCGATGCCGAGTAAGTATATAGCAAATCCTTCGCATGTCTTGAGTTTTGAGCCGTTGAAGTTGGCTCCAGATCTGTCGTATGAGGAAAGACCTGTCCCAATCCTAGACAGACAGGAACAGAGACTTTGGAACAAAGTGACTAAATTGAAAATTGATTTAAATATAACACCAATTTATAGCAATTAACAATGGAATAAAAGATCTAGAGGTCCGATTTCACGCAACTGTCCACCATGCGTAATCTCTTGTAGCTATGTTATAAAAATCCTTCTTATTCATTAGCCAAGAATCCTATAATTATCTACTCCCTCTCCTGAGTGTTAAGTAGACTGTAATTATCTAAAAATAGATTGCAACATTCCCATCAACAATCTATAAATATATAACACAACAAGCACTAGATTCTCTATGGGCTTCGATAGCATTATAGGCCCTCCCGAACTCTATAAATACCATTGATGATTTTTTTTCATTTCTTGTTTATAATTTCCTCTTCGCAGTGATAAATTGTAAACATATAAAACATTCAAATTCCGGCCAATAAATTCAAAGCATTAAGATTAGAACAATACAAATGAACAATATGAAGAACTTAAATAGCTTAGTTAATAGATTCTAACACATGGTTTCTAGTTTTGTTCCATCTTTCCTCTAGAAATAAAAATTAGTTTTTAATAACACAAGCAAAACGACAAAACATGGTATTAAAACAAGACATATCAACTGAAAAATAAAAGAAAGAAGAACTTAGAACAAGAGTTTGAAGTGCTGATTCCGTCCCCGGAGTTGTAAAAAAAGTTTCCCAAGAACTTGATGAACTTGGATCTTCAATCCTCTAGCAGCAGCCTCTAATCCTTCCTTGGCTCCCCAATACCCTAGATGGTAAGTAAATGATGTCTTTTTATAGTCCCAGACAAGCCTCAATTCGCAGCACACCAAAATCTTGGACTTCCATGCGCAGCACACCAAAATACAGATTTTCCGGATTCTGTCTTGCAAGGAGCGCGGGTGCGGTCAAGAGGACACCGCAGGTGCGGTGTTTGTTCTGGTGTGCGCACGCTGGTGCGGTATGGATTTTAGCGCAGGTGCGGTGTGACACCGCTGGTGCAGTTTAAAGATGAACGCGGGTGCGATATAGCCTCTGTATTTTTTTTTATCTTTTGCACTTTCCAATTCAACACTTTAATACTCCAAACTCTCATTCTAATCTTTCAAACTACAACAACAAATCACATAAAACCTGCTCTAGAATCATAAAATTCCAAGTTAAAAACAAGTAATAAAAGTGCAATAAATTGCACTTATCAAGAGTGTTCGCCATTCCGGAAGAGAGAGCAATCCCAGACAAGACCCTGTTGACTGAAAATATCTATATAAAAAGAATAGCCACGAAGGCCTTGATAGATTCCGAGGCCGATCACTCTTTTATATCGGAGACTTTCACTAATCACTTAAATGTCAAGTCCATTGGACTCGACGTGAACTAATCAGTGACAGTCCCATCAGGAGAAGAATTATTAGCTAGTAGCATGGTCAGAGATATTGATCTGGAACCGCAGCGCCACCTAGTGTTTGCTGATCTGATTGTATTTTCGATGCCAGAGTTTGACATTATCTTGAGAATGAACTGGATAACGAAGAACAGAGTCCCATTGATTTTCAGAAGAGATCACGGTTGGTAAGACCGTTGGGTAAGAGCAATTTCTCTTTGAGCCGGATAGATGGAGGAGTTTCCCTTGCATGATCTGTTGCATGCAGGTACGAAGACATTCATAAGAAGTGTCAAGCTTTCTTGGCCAGTATTACTACCGTAACTAACATACCCACTCTGTTGATATCTGATGAACCAGTAGTAAGAGATTTTTCTGACGTTTTTTCTGATGACGTCACAGGCCTTCCACTGGAGAGAGAGGTGGAGTTTGCCATTGACCTTGTGACAGGCACCGTGCCAATCTCTAAGGCACCTTAACGTTTAGATCCAGCTGATATGTTAGATCTCAAAGAGCAAATACAAGAGCTCCTAGATAAAGAATCCATCCGCCCTAGTTTCTCACAATGGGGCGCACCACTGCTCTTCGTAAAGAAGAAAGATGAGGGCATGAGATTGTGTATCGAAGATCGAGAACTGAACAAGATAACGATCAAGAACAAATATTCACTACCAAGGATCGACGACTTATTCGATCAGTTTCAGGGAGCTACAATGTTCTCTAAGATAGATCTACGATCTGGGTATCATCCGCTGAAAGTAAAAGAGGCAGATGTTCATAAGACAACCTTCGGAACTAGATATGGGTACTACGAGTTCTTAGTGATGCCTTTGGACTGATGAATGCTCCAGCAATTTTTATGGAGCACATGAATCGAGTATTTTAGCCCTACCTAGATCAGTTCGTCATAGTGTTCATTGACGACATTCTTATCTACTCGAAGAGCCTTGAGGAGCACAGTCGGTATTTGGGTACAATTTTGCAAGTCTTGGAGAGTCATGAGATATTTGCAAAATTCAATAAGTGTGAATTCTGGTTAGAGAAAGTAGCATTTTTTGGTCATATAATATCTAGCAGTTTTGTTGAGTTGGATCCAGCTAAGGTGGCAGCAGTTAAAGAATGGATTGAGCTGAAGAATGCATCAGAGATCCCTAGTTTCCTAGGCTTAGCAGGCTACTACATGAAATTTATTCAGGGGTTTTCCTCGATTGCAGTGCCACTCACTTCATTTACTAAGAAGAACACTAAATTTGTAAGGAATGAAGGATGTCAGAAGAGCTTTGATACTTTGAAGCAAGCTCTTATCATAGCGCCAGTTTTGGCCATGCCATCAGGGCAAGGCATATTGGTGTTGTACACCGATGCTTCTAAGCTCAGTTTAGGTGCAGTATTGATGCAACATGGTCGGGTTAAAGCTTATGCTTCCAGACAGCTGAAGGTGCATGAGAAGAACTACCCGACTCATGATCTCGAGTTAGCAGCCGTTGTCTTTGCGTTGAAGATATTGAGACATTATTTGTACGACGAGAAATGCCATATATTCACTGATCACAATCGTCTCAAATATTTCTTAACACAGAAAGAACTGAATATGAGACAAAGACGGTGGTTGGAGTTGTTAAAAGACTACGATTGTCAAATTAGCTACATTCCAGGGGAAGCTAATGTTGTGGCAGATTTTTTGAGCAGAAATATAGCAGTCATAGCACAACTGTCAGTGCAGAGATCTCTTGAGTCAGAGATTCAGAGGTTTGGCTTAGAGTTTTATCCTAAGGGTAGAGCTCCCATGCTGTATAAGATGACAGTCCAGTTTTCTTTGCTAAATTGAATCTGTAGAAGTCAGCCTTCGGATGAGCAGTTACAGAAATGAAGAATGAAGGATGAAGCCAAGGGCAGTGTACCCTACACAGTGTCCGATGGTATTGTGAAGTACAGAGGAAGGATGTGGGTGCCTAGCGTTGATTCGATCAGAGAGGATATTCTGACAGAGGAACATGCATCTCCGTATTCTGTTCATCCAGGGGTACCAAGATGTACAAGGATTTGCAGATGCTGCATTGGTGGCCAGGTATGAAGTGAGGCATCCACCGATTTGTATCTGAATGTCTCACTTCTCAGCAAAAAGCAGAGCATCAGAGGCCAGCAGGAATGCTTAAGCCGCTCCATATCCCCGAGTCGAAATGAGAGAACATAACCATTGATTTCGTTGTTGGTTTTTCCTAGGTCAGTCAGAGGATCCAATGCCATTTGGCTTACAGTGGATCGACTTTATAAGTCGGCAAACTTCATGCTAGTGAAGACGACTTTCTCCAAGACTCAGTATGCAGAGCTCTAAGAGATAGTTTCATTGCACGGGATCCAATTTTCTATTGTGTTCGACAAGGACCAAGATTTACATCGTCATTTAGGAAGAGTTTACATGCAGACATGGGGACAAAATTGCTATTCAGTACGGCATTCCACCCTTAGATAGATGGCCAGTCTGAGCAAATGATTCAGATATTGGAAGATCTGTTGCGAGCTTTTATGATTGATTTCCATGGGAATTGGAAATTAAAACTACCTCTAGTGGAGTTTACCTACAACAACAGTTTTCAATCATCTATTGATATGGCTCCCTAAAAAGCACTGTATGAAATGAAGAGCAGATCGTTGATTCATTGGGATGAAGTCGGTGAGAAATAAGAACATGGTCTATAGATTGTTCAGCATACTGCAGATGTGGTGGTCCAGATCCGAGACAGGATGAAGACCGCCCAGAGTTGCCAAAAGTGTTATGCTGACAAGAGAAGAAGCGATCTTGAATTTTCCATAAGAGATCACGTATTCGTGAAGATAATACCCGTTAAGGGTGTTATGAGGTTTGGGAAGAGAGGCAAGCTGAGTCTGAGGTTCATTGAACCATTTGAAATTCTTGACAGAGTTGGGACACTAGATTATCGTGTAGCTCTACTGTTGAATCCGGCCGGAGTGCACAATGTATTCCACGTCTCGATGCCGAGTAAGTATATAGCAAATCCTTCGCATGTCTTGAGTTTTGAGCCGTTGAAGTTGGCTCCAGATCTGTCGTATGAGGAAAGACCTGTCCAAATCCTAGACAGACAGGAACAGAGACTTTGGAACAAAGTGACTAAGTTGGTCAAATTCTGGTGGCTGAATCAATCAGTGGAGGAGGTCTCTTGGGAGGCCGAGACAGATATGAGGAATCGCTACCCGGAGTTGTTTGGTAAGACTTAATTTGATGGACGAAATTTATTTAAGTGGGGAGGAATTGTAGAGCCCAAAATCAGTACACGTATAACTCATACATTTATTTAAATTGTTAAATTATTTATTTAAGTTTAAAATGATTTTAACGATGCATGAATTATTAAAATATTATATGTTTATTTGATGCATGTTAAAATATTTTCTTCAGTGTCATGTTTCAGGCGAATATTCGGTGCAAGATCGGGAAAAGAGGTCGTCGACGATTTAGACGATATATGAAAATATGGTATTTTATTTTAAATCGAGAAAATTGTTAATGATTCATGAAGTTTTAAGCATTTTAAAACCTAATTTATATATTTAATGATTTTAAGATTTTAAAACTTTTAAAGATTTAACACCTGTACATTTTATTTTAAAATAAGAGGTTTTAGAATTGTTAGTAGGGGGTTAGTATTTTAATTAGCTTACTAATTGTTTAATTAAGCAAATTTTGCACCTAATTAAAAATAAAACGCACGCACACACACCCCATCGGTTTCGCCATCAGCACACTCAAATTTCACACACCTTGCATTCACTTTTTTTGGAGGAGAAAACCTAGGGTTCATAGAATTCAGCAGCAGACAACCTTTCCCCTTGCAAACTTTTGAAGATTTTCACTCATTTTCGAGCAATAAAACGTGCAGCAATCGTCTCCCGATCATCTCAAGTTATCTACTACATCGGTATTCGTCATCTTCAAGCGTTTAGACGCAAAGACATGTATATTCTTTCGTTTTTGCATCGATCTCGTCATAGTATTTGTTTGGATGTTTATTGTATTAAAAATCCATGTATGTTATGAAAAAGTATGAGCAAAATTGTTTTGAAACTATTTTGGATCAAAATTTTAGATCTCAAAAACGAGTTTGCTGTCATTTCGAGTACTGTGAATTTTTGTTCAATGTTTAGGAAAGTATTCAACATATAAAACGTAGTACTTTTAGATACCTTCGATTTGACAGTAAATTCGTAATTTTTAGACAAGAAATTTGTGAGTTATGATCATTCTCGTCTGACTGCTCAACTGTGTTAGTTTCAAAAAATTTCGCACAGGGCGACGCTCGGGCGCGAGATCTTACCGCTCGAGCTCCAGACCTTCATGGACGGGGCACGCTCGAGCGGTAAGCTTTTACCGCCCGAGCACAAAACATTCTCGAAAAAAAAAATTTGTTTTTTTTCTTGTGCAGGCGTGCATAATGTATTAGTATGTTCGACGTGCAAAAAGAAAATATTTTATATTTTTTAGGTATGCTAAATGTCTTGTGATAAATTATGAACGGGTTTGGAAGTCGGTGAACGTGGCCGGGGACCTCTCCACCCCGATAAAGCATGATCGGGTTTAGATCAGGATTGGAAAGCTGTAAAACATGACCAGGGACCAATCCACCCGGTAAAGCATGACCGGGGATCTCATGTATGTGGTAGCGGACATCTCTGCCAGCCGAGTACTGTGGTTTAGTCTGATCAGGTGCATTTATGTATGGGTCACTTCTTTGAAACATATCTCTACGCAAAATGATGATGATTATGTATGTTCATGTATGTATGATGCAAGTATGTTTATGAAACGTTTTATGTTATGATGGCACATCTATGTTTGTGTAAGTTCGTTCAAGTTTAAGTATGTACGCTCTATTTTAAAATGCATGTTGTTTTATTATGTGTTACTTGTTATTCTAAATTTATACATGTTGAGTCATTAGACTCACTAGACTTGATCGATGTAGATGTGAACGAGTTTGACGAGGCGAGAGGTGGGGACTAGTGAGTCGGCTCGGACTGTGCGGAGGCTAAACCCAAGGACTGCCTATGTTTTCAAGAATTCTCAAGCATGTTAATTTAGTTACTCTGATTTTATGAAACTATTTCTCGATGGTCAAACGAATATCTTTTTGGCAAACTTTTTTTGTAATCGATTTTATTTCAAATATTTTAGACGAGTAGTTTATTTTTATCGCAATTTGAAAGATTATTATTTATTTAAGAATTTTTTTTATTTTTCCGCAAATTTTAGAATATTCAAAATACGGTACGTTACAGATGGGTTGACCTCTAATCCCTCTTTTGACATGATGTGGCCTAAGAATGCCACCCTCTCTAGCCAAAACTCGCACTTGCTAAACTTTGCATATAATTTTAGATCTCGTAAAACTCGCAAGGTCGTCTTCAAGTGCCGATCATGCTCCTCACGGCTCTTGGAATAGATCAAGATATCATCGATGAAGACAATAATAAACTGATCGATGTACGGCTGAAATACTCAATTCATGAGATCCATGAAGATTGCCGGAGCATTAGCCAATCCAAAAAGCATCACTAAAAACTCATAATGCTCATTACGCGTTCTGAAGGCCGTCTTGTGGTCATCCGCCTCTTTTACTCTCAGCTAGTGATCTCCAGAACGTAAATCTATATTTGAAAATATCGAAAATCCTTGCAATTGATCAACAAATCTTTGATTCAGGGTAAAGGATACATATTATTCACTGTCACTCTATTCAGCTCTCTGTAATTGATTCACAGTCTCAAGCTCCAATATTTTTTCTTCACAAATAGTACTGGCACGCCATATGGAGAGAAACTAGGGCGAATAAATACCTTGTCTTGCAGCTCTTGAATTTGATCTTTTAATTCTTTCATTTATGCTGGTGCTAGGCGATACGGTGCTTTAGAGATTGACACAGTACCAGGAATAAACTCAATAGAAAATTTCACCTATCGCTCGGTAGGGATACGAGAAAAATCGTTAGGGAACACGTCCGGAAAATCCTTGAAAACCTCCACATCCTCGATCGATCGACTGTCAGTGTTGGGTATAGATATAATACTGTCAAGAAAACCATGACAACCTCTCTGCATTAGCTTCTTTGCACAGATGCATGAAATGATATGCGGAATTTGATTGTTTTGTGCAGCCTCAAAGATGAACGCTTTCCTATTGGGCGGTCTAACAGATACTGAGCTCCGCTGAAATTCAATAGTAGCCAGTTCAGTGTCAGCCAATCCATGCCCAAAATAATGTCAAACTCGGGCATTGGTAATACAATAAGGTCCGTTTGTACAACATTCTTGTGCAATTTGAGCTCCACATCCTTAATCATGCTTGTAGAGAACTTATGCTCGCCAGAAGGCACTGCAACTCTGAATCCCGACTCTACCTCCACTGGAAAGATTCTTAATTGTTTCACGAAGGATTCAGGTATGAAAAAATGAATAGATCCAGAATCCAGCAAAGCGTAAGTAGCTACGCCCGCTAACGAAATTTGTCCGGTAATAAGTGTATTGTCTGGCTCCACTTGCTCAGCATGCATCACGTAAGCCCTTCCAATCGTGGGTTGTTTAAGCTTTGGGCAATCACCAGCCTTATTCCTTATTCCTCCGCACTTGAAGAACTTGTAGGTGCCCACATGCACTTTCCGTAGTGATGGCGATCGCACTCCTTGCAAAGTGGCTTCTACATAGTCTTCGGGACATTTTATTTAGGTGGTTGTCCTTGTGGTTTGTATTGTCCTGGCCGCTTCGGTGTTCCCGTAAACGGCTTCTTGTTCTGCTGACTTGATTGTTGGGCACGGTTCTTCTTGCGCTGCATCTCCCAGTCAATGTCCTTCATGGACTACTCGGCTAGAAAGTCCATAGCAACAACAGTAGTATAGTCAATAGGATCACTCAGCATCAAATCTCAACGGATCATCAGCCTCAAACCATACAAGAAATGTCGTAGCTTTTCCACAACATCATTGGCAATCAAGGGCATAAAATGACAGCCTCTATCAGACTTCTGCACAAACTCAGTAACAGATGAATCCTCCTGACGGAGACTCATAAACTCTCACTTCAGCCTCGAACGAACGTCGATAATGAAATATTTATCATAGAATTTCCTCTTGAAGTCATCCCATGTTAGTGTCGCTTAGTTCATTCCTCGCTCCGCTCCCTCCCACCATAAGGAAGCATCGCCCTTCAGCAGATAGATGGTACAAAGAACTCGGTCAGCTTCTGCCATATCCATATATCGAAATATCACATATAAAGATCTAATCCATCCCTCAGACATGAATGGATCAATAATGCCAGAAAAATCCGTGGGATCCATCCTCCTAAATCGTTCATAGACAGCTTCCGGTCGGACCCTCGCACCATTTCCCATGTGTTGCTCTAGTAAACGAGCCATGCGGTCTAGTAGACGGGCACTAGCATCCTGATTATGTGAAGGCGGTAGAATCCCCTTCTCCTGCCTATCCTCATTATCACTACGAAGAACCCGTCTAGGAGGCATCTCTGTACAAATCGTTCATACTACATAACCAACATGCATTTAACATTTTAAATGAAACGTGCATCTAACCTCTATATCATGTATCATAAAAGCATTTAAAGTTCAGCATATGAAATCTAAAGCAATAAAACTCACAGACTTGAGGCGTGACTTCTTGAGCTTCTCGGAGTGGCAGTAACACAACCCTTTAGGGATCTTGGCTCTAATAGCAACTGAAACGCCCACTACTTTTAAACCTTAAAATCCTACTAATTTTTTTTATTATTATTCCAAATCGAAACTTGCATAGACAACATTTCCAAACTCGAAAAATTAATTTAACATAAAAAATTTTGAAGTTCATAAAATTCCATAAATCGTCAATTAACAAAAATCATATGTCAACATTTAACATGATAAAAACTAACTTCAAAATAAAGCATAAATATCTCTAAATAATTTGTTAACAAAATCCTTAATTCAAAACTTTAACTATCAAGCTAATGTGGAAAATAATGTCCTCCGGAGTATATTGTCGGACTCGATTTCCAATGAAACGTCAGCGCCTCCCTCAATCTCATCCTCACCTGCAACATTCAAACCTAGTGAGTCTAATGACTCAGCACGTTCTAAACATGAGTAACAAATAATACATATAAAAGCACATGTCTTAAAAATCATACTTTTATTCAAAATAAGCTAGCATAAATTTGTAAGTATAATTTAATCATAAATCGTCAAATCATAAAGCTTTACATCATTTATCGTTTTGGGTGAAGTTTGATCCTTGAAAGTGACTAGCTGTATCATGTGGACGACTAATAAGTCTGAGCTCACCATTGCGCATGGGGACGGGCAATAGGCACCGACGTAAAATAAAAATACGATCGTTGGGCTCCCTCTAGGGCCTTCTCCCGTAAACATGTTCTCTCTGGGGACTTCTCCCTCACGATTTTCCTAACAATCATATATCATATCCTTTTTGTCACAGTCAATTCATCTCCTTCAAAATATTTTTCTTTTCTTTTTAATCATAAAATATCGTGTCCTTTCCACATTCGAAAAATAGCATTTTAATAGTAAAAATTGCATAGATTTATCATAAATAATAAAATCCCATATTTTCATTATAAACATTTAAAATTAGTTATAATTCTTCGCGACACTGTCAGATCTTTCACACTACCTGGGACATAAAATGACCATTTTGTCCTTGGACTAAAAAATTTTCGATTTTGATTTGCTCTCATTTTTTTGACTCGAGACTATCCCAAATAATTATTTAAAATTATATTTAACTTCTAATATTTTTATTTAACATAAACTCGAGCTTTTTTTATTTAATTCCTTAATTATAAAATCGTGAAGCGTTTAATTCCCGAAATAATTCAAACTTTAATATTTTAGTCCCAAACTTTAAACATGAACTTTTCCTTCCTAAAACACCCCGTGGACCATGAGCTACCCCCGACCCACGGTTCGATCCCCTACCAATATAAACACAAAAATTCGACTCCTAAGCCCTACACCAAGCCACGACCCAATTCTTTCGAGCCATGACCGAGCCACCCTTGACCAAACCTGACCCTAACCCTCCTGGACTCCATCTGGACCAACGCACCAGCCCCAGCCCACGCGCAAAGCCCATCCTTGCACATGTACCCGAGCCGCGCCCTTCCAAGAGTTCTAGTCATACATGGACTCTCCTAGTCCTCCAACCAACGACCCCACTCCCGCTTAACAATCCTTGGACCATCCTCTAGACCTTGCTGGACAAGCCTAGCCAGCCCTAGCCGAGCCGCGAGCCCTTCCCTCAGAAATCGCACCTACGCGTGCATGTGGAAGAGTCCTACCCCTTGTTGCCTCTTACCTAGCTGCTAACCGTGAGTCCTAGCCATGCTAGGAATCTTCCTGACCCCAGACCACGCCCAGCACAGCCCCTGTCCCAGTCCTGGCCGAGCCGCACGCAGCCAAGCCTTCTAGCCGAGCCCATAATTGCGTGGCCCACGTAAGAAACCCTAGGTTCTTTTCCTCCTAGCCAAGCTCTACTCCAGGCCTCATGTTGTCCTTTAACGACTCTTTTCCTAGCCCTTAAACACTCCCATAGGCAGCGTATCCTTCGGAATCATAACGTTTTCCAAACATGTGTAAATCAACAAAACGTTGAAAATATTTGTTCTATCAATAAACGGTTCATGCTTCAATATTTTTTATGCAATAATAATTAAAACAAGAATAATATGATTTGAATCGTGCGTAAAAGAAGCTTAGAAGCGTGTCTTTGCATTTTAGAAAGCTCGAATATATGATCGTTGGTGAGGGGTGCGAAGAAAGACGAACGGGCGACGAAGACTCCTTATTTTTCCTCCTCAAATTTTCAAAAATATGGTGTGTTTTGTGTGTGAAATTTTCGGCTGATATGAGCTCAAGAAAGACCTTAGGTTTCTATTTTCTAGATTTAAAATTTGCATGCTAATGAGATTAAGATTTGGGCCTTTGGATTTTTGAGCAATTGGGTCGACTAATCTTAGGAAAATTAGCCACAATAACACCTATTTAATTGAAAAACAAAATTTTATAAAAATTAGTTTTCAAAATTAATACTTTTGGTCCTTTAAAAGTCTCATGTTTGTCCAAAACTGGCTTCCCGAATAAAATCGTGCTCGTCTTGTAAGATAATTTGGACTCTGACATTTTTAGAAAAATTTAATCATATTTAATCATATTAATAAGCCTTGAAAATATTTAAAAAAATTTATCTTGGTCGTCCCCGATCTCTTTTCCCCAGCCTATTATCGAATATTCGGATAAAATCTTCATTTCTCATGAAATTATGCAATCTAATTATTTAATCATGCAATTAGACCTTCAATCATATAATATACATCAAGAACATTTAGAATCAATTAAATAAAACAATTAAACTATTTAGCACATTTGTATGCACGTGGTTTATGTGGGTTGACTTTTGGATACTGCTGAGGAAGTTCCACATAATCCGGGAGATTTTAGGATGAGGAGATATAACAGTAGAGAGAGTAGCCTCCGCAAATAATGTTGCTGATCTACTGACGAAGCCCCTGCCAGGACCATTGTTTAAGAAACATCGCGAAGAAATGGGTCTAAGATCTATTGGTAGTTGGCTATAGGGCAAGTTAGAGATTGTTAAAGTAGGTGCCTAGCAAGCCAACTTGTGGCTCGAGGTTTTATTGACTCTAATGTAAAAAAATCTTTATTTTAATAATGTTTTATGATTTCATTTGATTATGGCATTATACTTTATCTGTATACCCATGCAAGCTGCATAGATAAAGTCCTTGAATATTCAATAGGTACCATGAGGTCTACATCGCAACGTAAGATCATGGAACTCATTAGGAAGTGTACCTTATATTCTAAACAGGTTCGTAGTCTAATCAGCCGCCTAAAACAATGATAAAGATCGATTGAGCTCGAGACTAGCATCTATGATGTAAACGCCATGTTTCGTTGGCAAGGGAATGGAGATGTCCATTCACACAGATAGGTGATCATATGATGATGCACTGAATAGCCCTCCCTCGGACTGTCCTAGTCGTTCTCACTTATCAAGTGGAATAGTCCGCAATTATGGTTGTACGCCATTAGTCCTTTGATTCGGGACAATGTAGGAGCTATACGTACTAGCATGCACTTTGATCCGTTTACCGACTCCATCGAGGGTCATCAGGTGGCGAGGTTGGGTGTAATTTCGAAATGCGTAAGAGAAAATGCATTGTAGTTGGAGATTCACCATTCGCCTATGGGTAAAGATATTATATGTGATTTGATTAGTTAATAGTGCAAGGATTCTCTGGCCAGAGAAAGAAATGTGTTTTAGGGAAATGTGTTTTCCTAGTTGCACATACCATGACACTATTAGTACTCAAAGATAAATCGCATTGTTATCGAATTCATATGCAACTCTCGATATATCAATGGTTGTAGATTCTATCGGGATATATGTGTTGAAACGACCGAACTATATGCTAACAATGACTAAAGGTTCTTGTAGACATTAACAGTGATACCTAGGGGATCATGGGGCGATGCTACTAGAAGCTCTTACCATGATCCGATAGGTGCAATCATAAATGATGTCTGAAATTTTTTATCAATGAGTTGATGAAAAGAATGAGGTTAACTAGGGTAAAAATCCGAATAAGAATAATTGTTATTCTGAATCACATGGATATGTGAACGCATAGTTAGTTGTATCCGTAAACTATTGAGGATCACACAAGTATCGGATTCTGTGTTCTCGTTGAGATAGTCAAATTTCAAGGAGTTGGAATTTGACGACTATAGTTTGATAGAGTTCAAACTGGATTCTTATAAAGGAGTTTATGAAATGACTCTATAGGATTGAAGAAATGGAAGTTGGCATGATTGCTAAATAAGGAAGGAGAGTGGAACTACCTGTTTTGCGAAGGAGTTCACTAAACTAGCAGTCTTCCAATATGGTAAATGAAAATTTTGATATTCAAAATTTTCGATTTTCATTATATTAACAAGACTTGTATCCTTGATACATCGGCACTCTCGGATCGTCGATCGGAGTTATAATGAGTTCGGAATCATTTATTTAGTGAATTTGGAATTTACTAATTAAATGTTGTGGTAGTAGTGGTGACTACTAACATGTATCAATTCCAATAAATGTTCTAGAAGAGTCTAGAATTAAATTAACTAAAGAGTTAATTTATAAATTAAATAAAGATTATTTAATTTCATTATTGTACATGTACATGTATATTTTTATATGGTGATATAAAATATGCATATATGATATTATTATATAATGTATTATTAAAAGTTAATAAATAAATTATATATTAATAATATGAGAGTTTAAATATAATGAAATTATTAGAGTCTTTGTGGGAGAGAGACTCCTAATGATATTAGGAGTTAACCTCTATACATACACCAATAGGACTTATAATTGAAAACCATTAATTTTTTACATAAAACACAACGCAAAAATTCTCCCATCCTCCTTGCAAGTCACGACCATCCCCTTTAAATTGTTGGAAAAGTTTTGGCCACGAAGGGCAAATTTGATTTGCCTAATTATGGGTTAATGGTTGATTAAAATAAATTAGCACAAAATCATGATTATGAATCATGAAACCCACGGCCATCTCACAATTTTGGTGAAGAAATTCCGATCTTTTGGTATCCTTCCACTGTCGTGCCGCCGCCGCACCATCTTCGGATTTTGGAAATTTGGATACTACAGTCTCAACACACAAATCGTTTAAATTTTATAGTGCAAACCAAACGAGGAAAATATTTTCTGATCATAGACCTAATTAGACGATCAAAGCACAAGCCGTTCGTAGGGAATTATAAGAAGGGTTATCTCCGCGTAAAAACCGAAATAGTTCGGTGTCCAGCGTTTGATACGCGAAGACATAATTCTTAGAACACCCTATAAATATTTTGAACACACGACGCCCAAGAAAAAAATTTTAAACTTCCGCTGTGTCTTGGGTGCGAGAACACGATGTCCCAATAGTTGCCACCAATGCTAGCTGGAGGACATAATGTGTTCCACATTTCAATGATAGGAAAGTACATGTCGAATCTTTCACATGTACTGAATTATGAGCCCCTGCAGTTGACTCCAAATATGTGTTACGAGAAAAGACCTATACAAATTCTGGATAGGCAAGAAAGAAGGCTCTGAAACAAAGTAATTTAAATGGTCAAAGCCAAGTGGCTAAATCATTCGGAAGAAGAAGCTACTTGGGAAACTAAAAGGGACATGAGGAGTTGCTATCCGGAGTTATTCGGTAAGTTTTAATTTCGATGACGGAATTTTATTTAAGGGAGGAATTGTAAGGTACAAAATACTATAACGTAATCCAACTGCATGCAAATCTAGGGAAAACGAAAATGCTTAATTAAATTATTTTAATTGCATAAATTGAATGTGGTAGGCATGTTTACATAATTAAAATAGGGTTTATATTAGAAGGCATAAAATTGTGTTTTAAAGGTAATTCGAGAGACGATCGTGGAACGATGACCGGGGACCATAAAGGGAAAATATTTGTAAATGATTATTTTAAGGTATATTTTAATGAGTATTTTTTAAAATGTGGTATTTTGAGGTGTTTTTATACGCCGAGTCGTATTTTAAATCGATAAACCATTTTTGACAAAATATGGAGTTTTTGGGAACTTAGCTAATATTTTCAAAAACTTTCCTAAACAAAACATTTTAACTAGTAACTCATGGGCCTATTATTCCTAGGTTATTGGGCCTAGCTTGCTACACAAGTATTTATATAAAAAAATAAGCCCTAAAAACCTAAACTCCAATACACCATACTCACGGCCCTATACTAGAAAAACACTAGGACTCTTTCTCCATCAGTAACAATCCACACACGCATTACGGTAGCACTTCACGTGAATATTGAAGGAAAAACGCAGCAAGCTTTCATCCCCCATCTCTCTGCCAACGTCCCTCGCATTGAAAATCGTGATGTGTATCGGAAGGGACGTTTTTCAAAATGTTTAAGGGTCCTTATATGTACGTTTAAAGGCTTTAAAGGAGAGGGAAAGAGGATGAACGAAAATTGGGTTTTTATGGGCTAGGGTTTCCTAGATGGGCACGGCTCTTAGCAGTTGTAAGGTTACGTCCAGAAGACCTAAGGGGATGGTATGATGGTCCTAGGGTGGTCGCTTGATGGCTAGTTCGAAGGCAAGGGGTTGTGGTGTGAGGTTTGGGCGTGCATGGCTAGTATCGATCAGGTTGGGGGCTGTGGCTTCTAGGCTTGTTAATCTTGGTCCAGCAATGTCCCCTGGGTTCGGACATGTTTGTAGTATGGTCAGCTAGGGGCTGGACATGTGGTTAAGGGCTGGAGTCGAGGGACATGAAGTTATGTGCAAGCTAGGGTTTCGAGATAATGGGTACAGAAATTCCAGCAAGGTTCTAGACATGTTCAAAGGTTCTAAATGGCTTGAATTTGGTTGTATAAGGTATGGTTAGGTGTTAATAAACTATGGTTCAAGTTTGGTAAGGTTTGGTTAAATTTCTAGTTTATTCAGGTTAAAACCGAGACATACGATTAAGCTATTAAAACGAATTGAGAAATTAGTCAAGGAGCGTAAGTTTACGTCAAAGAAATATTTATGGGTGTATTTTAAAATGTTATATTAAGTTTGGATGGATTTGGCTCGTCATTTTAAGGTCTAAGGATAAACTGGGAAAGTTAGGGTTTCAGGGGCAAAACGGTCATTTTACACCTGAAAAATGTTGGACGTCCTGGCAGTGCCCTAAATGCTGTAATAAATGTTAAAATGTCTATTTTAAATGTTTGTGCAATTTTATAATAAAAAACGTTAATGCTAAAATACGTGTTGCATGCTTAGTTTAAAAGAAAATGATATATATATGCATGCATTTTTATAAGTGATGAAAGGTTGAAGGGGGTGATTTGATTGTGACTAATACAATGATATGATGATATGTAAGGTCAAGGCTCAATTGACGGGTGAAAGTGACACTGATGTCCCAGCCGCCCGGTACCATGGTTATACGTAGATGGATCCATCGAATTACAACATATACAAAAGTCACAATTAATGATCTGAATTCAATAAAAAGGGAAAATTTTTACGTATATGATGAAAAGAAATGTTTACGATGAAAGGAAAAAGGTTTAAACTTATGCATATTCGTGAAAAGCTATTTTATTAAAATTATCTTTCGCTGTTACTTGTGGATATATATGTATTACTTGTTATCATGATTAAGGTTTGCTGAGTCAATAGACTCAGTAAGTGTGATCGATGCAGGTGAGCATGATGTTCTTGATGATGGTGGACTTGATGGTTGAACTAGCTGGACTAATGGTGCACATAACCCAAGGACATTTGCTAGTTTTTCCGCACATATATATGATTAAGATTATGTTTAAATATTTTATGACGTTGTGCTTTTGAGTGGTTTAGAGATATTTAAGAGTTTATGATTTATTTTGAAAAATGCTAGTTTTAGGTTTGGTTGATGATTTACGATTTATTGTTTGGAATTGCGTTTTTGGATTTTCAAATAATTAGTAGGTGAGTTTATTTTAAATGGTGCAAGGTATATTCATATATATATATATATAAATATTTATATTTATATATATATATGAACGAAAAGTTTGTAAAAAAATTCTATTACATTTTAAAGAAAAACGAGTAGTAGACGTTTCACACGCAAGGCTGGAGGGGCCAGGAGTAGTAGGCGCATGGCTAGGACACAACCTAGCCATGGCCGCAAGTTTGTTTAGAGAACCATGCACGTCCTCGTGCATGGCTCGCTAGGACTGGTCTAAGTAGGTCTAAGGGGCTCGGTCATTGTAGAGCCCAAAATTAGTATACGTCAAACCCATGCATTTATTTAAAATTTTAAATTATTTATTTAAGTTTAAAATGATTTAGTGATGCATGATTTATGAATTTGAATTATTTTAAATTATTTATGTTTATGTGATGCACGTTAAAATGTTTTCTTGAGTTTCATGTTTCTGGCGATTATTCGATGCGGGATCGAGGAAAAGAGACCGACGGCGATTTGGACGATTTGTAAAATCTAGTATTTTATTTCAAGTCAAGAAAGCGTCAGTTTAAATGATTTATTATGTTGTTAGCATTTTAAAGCCTAATTTAATTTATTATGTGATTTTAAGATTTTAAAACTTTTAAAATTTATCACTTGTGTATTTTTATTTTTATTGGGGGATTTTAGTAAATTTAGTATTTGATTAACATTTAATTAGTATGTTAATTATTTTATTAAGCAATTTTACCCCTAATTATAACACACACACATTAAACAACACACACGCACACATTCAAACCCTCCTCCCCCCAACCCTCCACAGCGGCTTCCATACACACATTTCATTGTGTTGTGTTTTCATTTCATTTGAGAAAATAACTAGGTTTCTAATCCTTTCCCCAGAAGCCACTTCTTCTTCGATTCTCCAGCAAATTCATGTCCGTCTTTCTTTAAATTATCGTGCCACAATTCGTCCCGGATCGGTCCTCGCATCTCTCCGCTTTGGTATCGTTGTTTCGTGAGTATAATCATCAAAAACATGTATATTTATTCGTTTTGGCATCGATTTTGTCATAGTATATGTTTTTATGTTTATTGTGTGTAAAAATTCATGTATGTTGTGAAAATTTTAAGCAAAAATGTTTTGAAAGGATTTTGGATCAAAATTTTAGATCTCAAAAACAACTCTTCTGTCATTTCGAGTACTGTAAATTGTCGGTCGAATTTTTGAAAAACCTTTCAACATATAAAACGTGTTACTTTTTGATACCTTCGATTTGACAGTAAACTTGTATTTATTGGACAAGAAATGAGTGAGTTATGATCATTCTAGTGTGACTGATCAACTGTGTTGGTTTCAAAAAATTTCGCTCAGGATGGCGCTCGGGCGCGATATCTTACTGCACGAGCGCCAGACCTTCTGGATGGGGCACGCTCGAGCGGTAAGATTTTACCGCCCAAGCGCCAAGCATTCTGAAAAAAAAAACAAAACAAAAACAAAACAAAATTTTGTCTTGGGCAGGCATGCATAAATAAAAAAACAAAACAAAACAAATGTCTTGGGTAGGCATGCTAATTGTCTTGTGAAAAATATGAACGGGATTGAAAGCAGGTGAACGTGGCCGTGGACCTCTCCACTCCGGTAAAACATGGTCAGGTTTAGATCAGGATTGGAAATGAGTAAAACATGACCAGGTACCAATCCACCCGGTAGAGCATGACCAGAGATCTCATGTATGTGGTAGTGGACATCCCTGCCAGCCCAGTACTGTGGTTTAGTGTGATTAGGCGCAATATGTATGGGTCACTTGCATGGAAACATATATATACGCAAAATGATAATGATTATGCATGTTTAAGTATGTTTGATGCAATGCGTTTATGAAATTTATGGCACATCTTTGGTTATGTAAGTATGTTCAGAATTTTAAGTATGTATGCGTTACTTTTAATGCATGTGGATTTTATTAAGTATTACTTGAAATTCTCAGTTTATACATGTTGAGTGTTTAGACTCACTAGACTTGTTCGATGCAGATAAGGACGAGTTTGAGGAGACGAGAGGCAGTGTATTAGAGGTTCAAGAGGATGGACGCAAAGGAGTTCTCGAGGACTACTGACCCCTTGATAGCTGAAGGATGTATTAAGTCCATTGAGGTGATGTTCATATTTATGGAACTGCAGGATGCAGACAGAGTCAGGTGCGCCACTTTTCTAGATGCGAGATGGTTTCAAGTAGGTGTTTTACTCCAAATACCTAACTGAGGAAGTACGCTGCAGAATGACCAGGGAGTTCATGACACTGTGTCAAGGAGACAACAGAGTAGCCGAGTTCGGAAGGAAGTTTGTGTGGGGGTGTCACTTTGTGCCCCTATTGCAAATGATGCCAGTGTAAAGTTGAGGCACTTCCTTGACAGTTTACGACCAATCTTGCGCCGTGACGTTCAACTGGCTGGTTCTACTACCTATGTCATTGATGTATCTAGAGCCTTGGCGGCAGAGCAGGACCAGAGGGATATCAAGAATGACAGGCAGGGCAAGAGGCCCTATCAGGCGCACCAGTTAAAACCCTCACAGAAGTAGCAGTTAAGAGGCCTTTCCAGGGTGAGCAGGGAAAGAGGTCGTTCCATGGACCGCCGAAAGGCAAAGGTCCTATCCCACAAAAAAAGGCTCCTCAGAAGCCTGGGGAGTATCCAACGTGCCCGAAATGCAACTTTTAGCATATGGGGTGGTTCTTATGGGGTTCGGGAAAATATTTCAAGTGTGGAGCCAGTGACCACATGCTGAAGGACTGTCCGCAGTGGAGGAAACCGGCCCAGGGGAGATCGTTCGCCATGCATGCCGAGGAGGCGAGCCCAGACTCGACTCTACTGATTGAAAATATCTTCATAAAGGGAGTAGCCACAAAGGCCCTGTTAGAAATTCAGGGACCACTCACTCTTTTATCTCGGAGACGTTTGCTAATTATTTGGGCGTCTAGTCCATTGGACTCAACGTGAGCTACTCAGTGACAGTCCCATCAGGGGAAGAGTTATCAGCTACTAGCGTGGTCAGAGATATCGATCTTGAAATACAGGGCCGTCTAGTTTATGTCGACCTGATTGTGTTGCCAATGCCAGAGTTTGATATCATCTTGGAGATAGACTGGCCGATGAAGAAAAAATTTCTTATTGTATTTCAGAAAAGATCAGTGTTGGTAAGACCGTTGGGCTTGGATGACTTTCTCTTTGAGCCAGATAGATGGAGGAGTTTCCCTCGCATAATCTCTTGAATACAGACACATAGACTTTCATAAGGGGTGTCAGGCTTTCTTGGCCAGTATTATTTCCGCATCTGACATACCCACTCTGTCGATATCTGATAGAACAATAGTCAGAGATTTTTCTGGCGTTTTTCCTGATGACGTCACAGGCCTTCCACCAGAGAGAGATGTGGAGTTTTCAATTGACCTTGTGCCAGGCACCGTGTCAATCTCTAAAGCACCAAACCGTTTAGCCCCAGATGATATGTTAGAGCTCAGACAGCAAATTCAGGAGCTCCTAGATAAAAAATTCATCTGCCCTAGTTTCTCACCATGGGGCGTACCAGTGCTCTTTGTAAAGAAGAAATATAGGAGCATGAGGTTTTGTATCGATTACCGAGAACTGAACATGGTAACGATCAAGAATAAAAACCACTACCAAAGATCGAGGACTTGTTTGATCAGTTGCAGGAAGCTACAGAGTTCCCTAAGATAGATCTACGATGTAGATATCATCAATTGAAGGTAAAAGATCCAGGTGTTCATAAGACAGCCTTCAGAACCAGATATGGGCATTACGAATTCTTAGTATTGTCGTTTGGACTGACGAATGCTCCAGCAATTTTTATGGACTTGATGAATCGAGTATTTCAGCCCTACCTACATAAGTTCGTCATAGTGTTCATTGACGACATCCTTATCTACTCGAAGAGCCAAGACGAGCACAGTCTGCATTTGGGTACAGTTTTGCAAGTCTTCCAGAGTTTCAAGTTGTACGCAAAATTTAGTAAGTGTGAATTCTGTTTGGAGAAAGTAGCATTTTTGGGTCATATAATATCTAGCAGTGGTATTGAGGTGGATCCAGCTAAGGTGGCAGCAGTTAAAGAATGGATTGAGCCGAAGAATGCGTCAGATATCCGCAGTTTTCTAAGCTTAGAAAGCTACTACAGGAAATTTATTCAAGGGTTTTCCTCTATTGCAGTGCCACTCACTTCGTTGACTAAGAAGAATGCTAAATTCATATGGAGTGGAGAGTGCCAAAAGAGCTTTGATACTTTGAAGCAAGCTCTTATCATAGCGCCAATGTTAGCCATGCCAGCAGGGCAAGGCAATTTTGTTTTATACACAGATGCTTCTAAGCTCGAGTTAGGCGCAGTGTTGATGTAGAACGGTCGGGTTATAGCTTAGGCATCAAGACACTTGAAATGCATGAGAAGAACTACCCGACTCATGATCTCGAGTTAGCTGCCGTTGTCTTTGCGTTGAAGATATGGAGACATTATTTGTATGGCGAGAAATGTCAGATATTCACTGATCACAAGAGTCTCAAGTATTTCTTCACGCAGAAAGAGTTGAATATGAGATAAAGACGGTTGTCGGAGTTAGTAAAAGACTACGATTGTGAAATTAGCTACCATCCAGGGGAAGCTAATTTTGTGGCAGATAATTTGAATAGAAAAGTTGCAGTCATATCACACCTGTCAGCGCAGAGATCTCTTCAGTCAGAGATTCATAAAATTGGCCAGGAATTTTATCCTAAGGGCAGAGCTCCTAAGCTGTCTAATCTGACAGTCTATTCTTCTTTGCTAGACCAAATCCGTAGAGGTCAGCCTTCGGATGAGCAGTTAAAAAAATGGAGACTGAGAATGAGGCCAAGGACATTGCATTCTACATAATGTCCGATGGTATAGTGAAGTGCAGAGGAAGGATGTGGGTACCTAGTGTTGATTCGATCAGAGAGGATATTCTGATAGAGGCACATGCATCTCCATATTCCGTTCATCCAGGGGGTACCGAGATGTACAAAGATTTGCAAATGCTTTATTTGTGGCCAGGTATGAAGCGAGACATCTGCCGATTTGTATTGGAATGTCTCACTTGTCAGCATATGAAAGCAGAGCATCAGAGGTCAGTAGGAATGCTTAAGCCACTCCCTATCCCCGAGTGGAAATGAGAGAATATCACTATTGATTTCGTTGTTGGTTTGCCAATGTTAGTCAGAGGATCCAATGTCATTTGGGTTATAATGGATCGACTTACTAATTGGGCACATTTCTTACCAGTGAAGACGACTTTCTCCATGACTCAGTATGCAGAGCTCTATATCAGGGAGATATTTCGAATGCACGGGATCCCAGTTTCATTCGTGTCCGACAGGGACCCGAGATTCACTATATCCTTTTGGAAGAGTTTACATGCAGCCATGGGTAAAAAACTACTATTCAGTACGCCATTCCACTCAGACAGATGGCCAGTTTGAGTGAGTGATCAGATATTGGAAGATCTATTGCGAGCTTGTGTGATATATTTTCATAGGAATTGGGAATCGAAACTAACTCTAGTAGATTTTACCTACAACAACAATTTCCAATCATCTATAGGTATGGCCCCTACGAAGCAGTGTATGGAAGGAAGTGCAGATCGCCGATTAATTGGGATGAAATAAGTGAGAGATCAGAACTTGGCCCAGAGATTGTTCTGCAGACTGCAGACGTGGTGGTCAAAATCCGAGACAGGATGAAGACCGCACAGAGTCGTCAAAAGAGTTATGCTGACAAGAGAAGGAAAGATCTCGAATTTACCGTATGAGATCACGTATTCGTGAAAATAGCACCTATGAAGGGTGTTATGAGGATTGGAAAGAGATGAAAATTGAGTCCAAGACTTATTGGGCCATTAGAAATTTTTTAAAGAGTTGGGACACTTACTTATCGTGTAGCCCTATCGTCGAATCTGGCTGGAATACACAACGTATTCCACGTCTCGATGCTGAGGAAGTATATAACAAACCCTTCAAATGTTTTGAGTTTTGAGCCGTTGCAGTTGGCTCCAGATCTGTCGTATGAGGAAAGACCTGTCGAAATCATAGACAGACAGGAGCGGAGGCTTCGGAACAAAGTGACGAAGTTGATCAAAGTCTGGTGGCTAAATCAATCAGTGGAGGAGGCCACTTAGGAGGCCGAGGCAGATATGAGGAATCGCTACCCGGAGTTGTTTGGTAAGACTTAATTTCAAGGACGAAATTTATTTAAGTGGAGGAGGAATTGTAGAGCCCAAATCAGTACACGTAAAACCAAAATTTAATTTTAAAAAGTTAAATTATTAAATTTAAGTTTTAAAATGCATTTATTTAAATTGTTAAATTATTTATTTAAGTTTAAAATGATTTTAGCGATGCATGATTTATGAATTTGCATTATTCTAAATTATTTATGTTTATGTGATGTAGGTTAAAATATTTTCTTGAGTTTCATGTTTCAGGCAATTATTCGATGCAGGATCGAGGAAAAGAGACCGACAACAATTTGGACGATTTGTAAAATGTGGTATTTTATTTCAATTAAAAGAAAGTGTCATTTTAAATGATTTATTAAGTTTTTAGCATTTTAAAGCTTAATTTAATTTATTAGGTAATTTTAAGATTGTAAAACTTTTAAATTTTATCACTTTTGTATTTTTATTTTTATTGGGGGATTTTAGTAAAATTAGTATTTGATTAAAATTTAATTAGCATGTTAATTATTTTATTAAACAATTTTACCCCTAAATATAACATACACACACGTTACACTTGTGTTTTCATTTCATTTGAGAAAATAACTAGGGTTATAAACCTTTTCCCAGCAGCCACTTCTTCTTCGATTCTCCAGCAAATTCGCGTCCGTTTTTCTTCAAATTATCGTGCCACAATTCATCCCGGATCGGCCCTTGCATCTCTCCGCTTTGGTATCGTTGTTTTGTGAGTATAATCATCAAAGGCATGTATATTGTTTTGTTTTTGCATCGATCTTGTCTTAGTATATGTTTTGATGTTTATTATGTATAAAAATTCATGTATGTTGTGCAAAGTTTGAGTAAAAATGTTTTGAAACGATTTTGGATCAAAATTTTAGATCTCAAAAACGAGTCTGCTGTCATTTCAAGTACTGTGAATTTTCGGTCGACTTGTGGAAAAACTTTCAACATATAAAACATAGTACTTTTCGATACCTTCGATTTGACAATAAATTCGTAATTTTTGGACAAGAAATGAGTGAGTTATGATCATTCTCGTGTGACTACTCAACTGTGTTGGTTTCAAAAATTTCCGCGCAGGGTGAAGCTCAAGCGGGAGATCTTACCGCTCGGGCGTGAAATCTTCTGGACGGGGCGCGCTCGAGCGGAAGATTTTACCGCCTGAGCGCCAAGCATTCTGGAGGAAAAAAATAATATTAATTTTTCTTGGGTAGGTATGCATAATGTATTAGTATGTTCGACGTGCAAAGAAGATATTTTATGTTTTTGAGGTATGCTAATTTTCTTTTGAGAAAATATGAACGGGTTCGGAAGCCGGTGAACATGGCCGAGGACCTCTCCACCCTGGTAAGCATGACTGAGTTTAGACCAGGATTGGAAAGCAGTAAAGCATCACCATGGACCAATCCAATGACCAGGGATCTCATGTATGTGATAGTAAACATCTCTGCCAGCCCAGCATTATGGTTTAGTCTGATCAGGCGCAATATGTATGGGTCACTTGTTTGGAAACATGTCTTTACGCAAAATGATGATGATAATGCATTTTTAAGTATGTATGATGCAAGCACGTTTATGCACGTCTATGGTTATGTAAGTATGTTCAGAATTTTAAGTATATGCGTTACTTTTAATGAATGTAGATTTTATTATGTATTACTTGCTATTCTAAGTTTATAAATGTTGAGCTTTTAGCCTAACTAGACTTGGTCGATGCAGGTGTGGACGAGTTTGAGGAGACGACAGGCAGGGACGAGTGACCTGGCTCGAACTGTGCGGAGGCCTAACCCAAAGACCGCCTATGTTTTCAATAATTTCCAAGCATGTTAATTTAGTTATTCTGATTTTAAGAAACTATTTCACGATGTTTAAACAAGTACCTTTTTGGCAAAATTTGTTTGTAATCGTTTTTATTTCAAATAATTTAGACGAGCTTTTTATTTTTATCGCAATTTGAAAGATTATAATTAATTTAAGAAAATCTTATTTTTCCGTAAATTTTAAGTAGTTCAAAATACGTTACCATTACATTCATGGTCCTAGGGAGATTGCCTAGGGTCTGGTCCACTCGGTTAGAGTCCAGAGTCGAAGGAATTTATGGTTTTCGAAATATGGGTAAAAATTTCAGTAGACGTTCTAAGCTATTCTGACGGTCTTAAATGGTTTGAATGGGTCATATAAGGCATGTTTGGGAGTTTCTAACCTATGGTTCAAGTTTGGTAAATTTGGTTAAGTTTCGAGTCAATTCGGTTTAAAACCGAGACGTACGTTTAAGTATTAAAACGAATTGGAAATTAGTCGAGGAGCATAAGTTTACGTCTAAAAAATATTTATGGATGTATTTTAAGGTATTATGTTAAGTTTGGATGGATTCGGGTCGTCGTTTTAAGGTCTAAGGATAAACTGGGAAAGTTAGGGTTTCAGGGGCAAAACAGTCATTTTACACTTGAAAATTTTTAGACGTCCTGGCAGTGCCCTGAATGCTGTCATGAATGATAAATGTTTATTTTAAAAAATTATGAAATTTTATGGTGAGAAACGATAACACTAAAAGACGTGTTGCATGTTTGGTTTTGAGGAAAAATGATATATATGCGTGAATTTTCATAAGTGATGAATATAATAAAAGGTTGAAGGAGGTGACTTTATTGTGACTAATATAATGATATGATGATATGTAAGGCCAAGACTCAGTTGACGTGTGAGAGTGTTGCTGATGTTCCCATCGCCTGGTACCATGGTTATACGTAGATGGATCCATCGAACTACAGCGGATACGAAAGTCACAACTAATGATCTGAATTCAATAAAAAAAGGGAAAACATATACGTATATGATGAAAGGAAATGTTTATAATGAAAGGAAATTTTTTATAGATATGCATGTTAATGAAAATCTATTTTATTAAAAGTATTTTTCACTGTTGCTTGTGAATGTATATGTATTTATTAAAAGTATTATTCATTGTTTCTTGTGAATGTATATGTATTACTTGATATCATGGTTAAGGGTTGCTGAGTCAATAGACTCACTAAGTGTGATAATTGCAGGTGAGGGTTGCTGTAATAGTCAAAGTATAGTGCACGGAATCCAAAAACGCAATTCAAAACATAGTAATATGTATGAATATTCTATACGATTCTATTACGATTTTCTACTTACTAGCACTGTACTTTGACTCGTTTATCGATTCCGTGAGGGTCATTAAGTGGCGAGATTGGATGTAGTTTCAAAATACATAGTAATCGATGTTTTGTAGTCGGGAATTCACTGCTCAACTATATGTATGAATATTCTATGTGATATTTTGACTTAATAGTGCAAGGAATATTTAGCCAGAGTAAGAAATGTACTTTAAGAAAAGTTGTTCCCTAGTTGCATATACGATGCCACTATAGTTACTCAAAGATACATCACATCGTTATCGAATGCATATGTAGCCCTCAATATACTAATGGATGCAGATTCGATCGTGATATATGTGTTGAAGGTATCACATTCTTGTTCCCTTGATTAATATTTAATTTCCAAACAACCAGGATTAATTAGTTAAACAGCGAAAACGAGTTCAAAAATTCCTTTTGGCCTTACAAAAAATTCGGCATTACCTCAGCGTAAGTAGGATATTCCAATTTTTTTTCAAAAATACAACATTAACATACGCTCGGAAAAAAATGCAAGTTCAGAATAAACAAAACCAACATCTTACGGGCATTGGCCAGGATTAGACACAACATACTACAAACCAAATCTAAATCAAAATCGACATAAAAACATCACAACACGAGCTACACATCGAATTTCCTTGGCAATATATCAAACCAGCATAATATATAAATATCTGGAACTCTAACATAAACCAACAGAAAACTGGGCAACACTCGCTGATGCTCTGTTAAGATCGGTTGACTTAGGTAAAGTGTTTAGAAGGGAGGTTGAATAAACACTTAGACTTTTTTAGTTTTTTTCGAATGTGGGTCAGTTCTTTGAGGAACTGATCTCGAAACTTTGTATGTCAATATCATCCAGTTAACTAAAAATAGTGCGGAAATAAACTGAGGAATAGATTTGAATATTTTGGCTTGGATACTATAAAAACTTAAGGTTTGAAAGATAGTTACTAAATAGTAAATAAGAAAAACAAACACAAGGATTTTTCTAGATGTTCGAAGACTTCAAATACTACTACATCACCTCTTCTATCTCAATGATATGTTTTTATTAAAAGATTTTGATTAATACAACAAGATGTATTAACCCATTTAAATTTGAACTTAAACACTGCTCAATTGAAACTTTTATCTTCTCTTAAACTTATCAGTGAATAACTGACTAAGTAATTTAAATACACTAGCACATCTGATCTTGAAAGATCGAATGCAACATTTAGTGTGCTAACTGAATTGCTCAAATAGTAGCATGATTGCAATGAATAACTCAATGAAGTGTAAGCTTGATTTTGCGATTTGCAAACTGGATGTAAGCTTTAAGATGAACCGCAATTGATTTTATAACAGAGTGATAAAGACAAAAAATTGTATATTAATTAAATGTTTTATAATATAAATTTATAGTTTTTGTTTTATTTAATGTTTAAATATTATATGTTTTATAATAAATTGTATAAAATATAAGTTGTTGTGTAATTATAAGTTTTTACTATTTTTTACAGGTTCGATAAAACAAGAATAACCTTAGCGTTGCAAATGGGATTAAGATGATTCTTGGACCTGTAGAAAGTTGATGTTAATATCTACAATATTGGTGGCAAGCATGAGATAAAAATCTTCTCACAAGTGGGATCAAATTAAGCAACAAATAAAGTTACTAAAGAAGTGACAGTTTTACCATGCTCTAGCATTTTGACAATATCTCTCAAATTACTTGGTCAAATGGTTAAAAAAAATACCACAATTCAAACAACTCGGATATCTACATGTTTTGTTTTATGTGGAGAAGAAAATTCGGATAGGAAGATTTTCAAAAGTGATGTGTATTAAAATATTAATTTCTTGGAACACCAATGAATACTTATATGTAAAAAATAATATTTTATTTGTGGTTGTCTCTCCAAATTTGGCCATAAATAAGGGTGCATTATAATGTATTGAGATATCCCTTATTTTATGAACAAACCTTTGAGTTCATAATATTTTTTTCTTTGTTTTTTTTTATTTCTTAATTTAAATATAATTAGCATGTTAAATTCATATTCAAAGTTTTATACTTTGAATAATGAGTAGCTAACTTCCCAAAGTTGAGATGAAAAGGTGAAACTCTTGGCATGATAATAAGGTTATTAAAAGGTAAAAATCTATGTTTTATATTATTTAATCATTATCTATTGTTTATGTTATATTTATTTTTTTAAGTATTATTATAGCCTACTTATAAGTGGGAGTTTTGATTTATTGTTGCTATATGTTACAATAAATTCTTTGAACCATTTAAATGTTAGTTTGGAATTACCAACCATTTAAAGTGGATGCTGTTAGACCTATTTTATTGTGGTGATGATAATTAAAACCAGTAGGAATAACACAAACCAGAAGTTAATGCAAAGCAGTAGCTTTTGACTCGCTTTACCAGAAGCAGTACTTTAATTAGTGCTCACGGCTTAGTATAACAGAAGCAGCACTTAGTCCTATTGGATCAGTACTTAACAGCATTCCACTCGATTGTTTAAGTCTTAAATGTTACCGTTACTTTCTCAAGTACTAGCATTAATTTCACCATTAATGCTGTACGGAGTCATTTAATTCGCTTACCAATTTTGGTATAAAACAAGACTTACTATGTTGAAAGCTTTTTGCAGGATCCTCTTTAGGAAATAAAGTTGTTTCTATCAGAAATCAAAAGAGCCGTTTTTTATTATAGACGTTGGATTCAAGTTATCTATATATATGGATCAAAACCATTCATAGAACAACGCTAATCATTTTATCTATCCAACGCTACAATGAGCAACTGCGAACCAATCATCATCTTCTAAGCTCAAACTTGCAGAAAAGCAGTACACGCTTCATATTATACATCTGATCTTTGAAGATCATTTTGTACTGCTATTTCTTCATCTCTTCAAGCAAAACACTTTATTATATTTCGAAGAAGAATTTATAAACTGGAATAGAGTCTTTTCCGTAACCTTGTTGTATTTAACTTTTGTGTTGAGTTACTAAGAGTTTCAGTAGGCAAAAGATAAGCCCTGCTGAAGTGGGTGTGTACAAGGGTGTACTATAAAATCCAAAACCTTCTGGAAACAGAAGAAGGAGAGACGTAGAATATTTTATCTTCGAACTTCCAAAAACAACTACTGTTTTATTGCCTACTGTTATTATTGTTTTTACCTTACTCCATCGGATCGTTTCCGCACTTATTATTTTGATCTGCTGGACTTACACTCGAACAAGAACAGCTACAATCTCTAACAGGATTCTAGCACCCCTTTGCAAAAACTATCGTGAAAGGAGTAGAGTTTATTCATCCCCCCTCTAAACTCCACATCGATCCCCAACAGATGTCTTGATTTATTATATATGAATATATCATATTATTAATTTCTTGGTACTATTTAAATGTTTGTTTGGTTTTACCAACCATTTAAAGTGGATGTATTGATTTATTATATATTAATATTAATTTCTTGGTACCATTTAAATGTTTTTTTTGTTTTACCAACCATTTAAAGTGGGAACCTTGATTTAGTGTTTACAAATATATATATAACACAATAAATACTTGACAACATTTATAAGTTTTGGTATATAATATATACTTATAAGATAATAATATAAAACATAATATAAATATGATTATTTAATATATATTGGAACCATTTTATTAAGTAGATTTCAATAATGTTCATTAATGTTAACTTTATTAAAATACCAAGAGTGGATCATTTAATCTCAACTACTTAAATTAAAATTTGAACAATTAAAAATTACCAATTTAAGATTCAAACCATTAAAAGAAAAAAAACAAAAACAAAAACAAAAAGACATTGTAGTGGACTTGTAATTACCTTAGCTTCCCTATGGATATGATATTCGGACTCACCGAATTATACTACTTGTGGACAAACTGCTCTTAGGAGTGCAACAATCAAAGTCGCAACAAGTTTTTGGCGCCGTTGCTGGGGAAGTATAATTTAATTTCAAGTTTGTTTATAGTTTATTTTTCTTTATTTGAATTTTTATTGCTTTTGTGTGTTTTTACTCTTTTGCATTTGCATTTGCATGAGCATTTGGTCACGTACACTTAGTGTTCTATTCATTCGAAATAACCCTTTATTTTTACAAAACATGGCGGAAGAACCCATCCAAGAAAATTAAGATGAAATTCAATCTCAACATGATCATGATAGCAGAAGAACACTTAGAGATCACATGAATCCTACACGTACTAGTGCACCTTCATGTCTAGTTTTTCCCCCTGATGCATCTCATTTAAATTTTAAGCCTGGTATTATCATACTTGTACCCGATTTTCATGGCTTAGATTCTGAAAATCCATACACGCTTTTACGAGAGTTTGAAGAAGTGTGCAACATATATAATGATATAAATTGTAGCATGAACACCATTCGACTTAAGCTTTTTCCTTTTTCTTTAAAAGATAAAGCTAAAACTTGGCTACAAAATCTTAAATCGGGATCCATTCGAACTTGGGATGAATTGCAACAACAATTTTTGAAAAAGTTTTTCCATCTCATAGAACAAATTCTTTCAAAAGGCAAATCATCACTTTCACTCAAAAACAAGGAGAAACATTTTATCAGTGTTGGGATATATACAAAGAATTTCTTAATCTTTTTCCACATCATGGTTTTGAAATTTGGAGAGTTGTTTCTCAATTTTATGAAGGATTAACACCTAAAGATAGGCAAATGGTTGAATTTATGTGTAATGGAACATTTGAAGATAAAGATCAAAACGAGGCAATTGAGTATCTTGATTCATTAGCTGAAAATGCTCAAAATTGGGACACTATAGGTACAATCGAACCATCAAACAAGATTCAATCTCCCACATCTGGTGGAGGTATGCACACCCTCAAAGATGAACATGATGTCCAAGCTAGATTTACCTCTTTGGCAAGAAAAGTTGAGGCACTTGAATTGAAAAAGAATAGTCAATTAAAATATGTTCAAGAAATTGCGTGTCACATCTGTGATACAAGTGATCATTCTACAAAAGATTGTCCCACTTTGCCATCTTTTAAAAAATATCTCCATGAACAAGCCAATGTTTTGAACAATTTCAAAAGGTCAAATTTTGAACCATTTTCTCAAAATTACAATCCAGGTTGACAAAATCATACAATTTTTAGCTTGAGGAACTGATAATGCTGCACAATTTTCTCAACAACATTTCCAAAATCAACAAATTTTCAAAATTATGCACCTTATGTTCCTCCACCTAAAAGAAACTTGGAAGATATATTGAATTCTTTCATTGCAAAGCAAGAGTCTATCAATACTCAAACTGCTCAAACCATGACAGATTTGAAAGATACTCTTGCTAAATTTGCATCTGCACTTAATGTTCATGAAAAGGGTAAATTTCCTTCACAACCACAGCCTAATCCCAAGGATCATCATTCAAAAACTGGAACTTCTGGAACACAACCGATGGATCAGGTAAAATCTGTTATTACCCTTCGAAGTGGTAAGGTTGTGGAAAAATCCATTCTTGAACCTTGTGAAGATGATGATAAATCAACTCCAAAGGGTAAGGAAGTGGAACCCATAACTTTCGAAGAGGAGGTTCAACAGACAGTATTACCACCATTCCCCCATGCATTGAAAAATACAAAAAAATCAAATTTGAATTCTGATATATATGATATTTTTAAACAAGTAAAAGTTAATATTCTTTTATTAGATGCAATAAAACAGGTACCATCATATGCCAAATTTTTGAAAGACTTGTGCACTGTGAAAAGAAAATTGAATGTGAAAAAGAAAATATTTTTAGCCGAACAAGTAAGTTCAATCATTCAAAATAATAATACTTTGAAATACAAAGACCCTGGTTGTCCTACTATTTCATGTATTATTGGAGAACGAAAGATTAAGAAAGCCTTGCTTGATCTTGGAGCTAGTGTGAATTTACTTCCATATTCAGTTTATCAAGAACTCAATCTAGGCGAGTTAAAATCTACTTCGGTAACACTTTTACTTGCCGATAGATCTATTAAAGTGCCAAGAGGTATAGTAGAAGACGTGTTGGTCCAAGTTGATAACTTTGTATATACTGTCGATTTCATAGTCTTATATACACAACCTATTGAAGCTTGTAATGCAGTTCCTGTAATTTTGGGTCGTCCATTTTTAGCAACTTCTAATGCTCTTATAAATTGCAGGAATGGAATAATGAATTTGTCATTTGGTAACATGACATTGGAGCTTAATGTTTTTAATCTTTGTAAGCAACCACATGACAAAGGAGATGAAAGTGAAGATGAAAATCTTATTGAAACTCTTGTAGAATAAAACATTCAAGAAAGGAGTACTCGTGACCAATTAAATATTTGTTCAATTGAAACTGTTAAAGAAAATATTGAAATTGATCTTGATGATTTTATCAGGTATCACTCGTTACCAGGATCAGAGAAAGAATTTGAGGCAAAATATGAGAACAAAGACGAACCACCCATATTGGAGTTAAAACCATTGCCAGAAAAATTGAAGTATGCATTTCTTGGAGAATATGAAACATATCCGGTGGTAATTTCTTCCAAACTAGCAAGTGATCAAGAAGGTAAATTAGTTGATATGCTTAAAAGACATAAAAATGCAATTGGTTGGACATTAAAAGATCTCAAGGGCATTAATCCACTAATTTGCACTCACAAAATTCACTTAGAAGAAAATGCAAAAACATCTCAACAACTACAAAGGAGATTAAATCCACACATGAAAGATGTTGTGAAAACTGAAGTTCTCAAACTACTTGATGGGATTATCTACCCTATTTTTGATAGTAAGTGGGTAAGCCCAACACAAATAGTTCCAAAAAAATCTGGCATCACAGTGATAAAAAATGAAAAAGGTGAATTGTTAACAAGTCGAGCCTCATCTAGTTGGCGGATGTGTATTGATTATAGAAAATTAAATGACGCCACTAGAAAAGATCATTTTCCATTATCATTTTTAGATCAGATTTTAGAAAGAGTAGCAGGTCATCCATACTACTGTTTTCTTGATGGATATTCAGGATATTATCAAATTCCCATTGCACTCGAAGATCAAGATAAAACTACATTCACATGTCCTTTTGGAATATTTGCATTAAGAAGGATGCCATTTGGATTATGCAATGCCCCAGCAACATTTCAAAGATGTATGCTAAGCATTTTTAGCGACATGGTTGAAAATTGTTTGGAGATTTTCATGGATGATTTAACTGTTTTTGGGAATACATTTGATAATTGTCTTGAAAATTTAGAAAATGTTTTAAAAAGATGCGAGGTAAAAGGTCTTATTTTAAAGTGAGAAAAATGTCATTACATGATTACTTCTAGATTGTCATGGGACATGTCGTGTCATCTCATGGAATTGAAGTTGATAAAGCCAAAGTTGATGTCATTGCCAATTTACCCCCTCCAAAAACCATTAAAGAAATTCGCTCATTTTTGGGACATGCTGGATTTTATAGGAGGTTTATAAAGGACTTTAGTTCAATCTCTAAACCCATTTGTAACCTCTTAACAAAAGACACTGCATTTGATTGGACTCAAGAACTGTCAAAATGCTTTTGATAAAATCGTTCGACATTTAACATCTGCTCATCTTGGAGGTAGTCAGGTTTTGGGTATTATTCCTACAGCTTTAGCTGAAGGAAATATTACAGGTGTTACGATTGGGGAGGAATTAAAAGTTTCTTCTATGTATGAAAGAATCACCAAAATGATTGAAAATTCTGATGCTTTTATCGTACATTAGAAGAAATTTTCACACTGTTTCTTGGGCACAACTTAATATCCATAATAAACCTGTGGGCTTGTTGAATATCAATAATTATTATGACAGTTTGTTGACATTTCATGATAAAGCTGTAGAACAGAATTTCATTTCAGAAATTTCACGACGGATGCTCATCTGTGCTTCGACTGCCGACCAATTAATTGATGATTTGGAAGCTTTTGTTCATAAGCCTGATCCGATGATAACAAATATCAATTGGTCGCAATCAAGCAGTAAGAAAAGAAAGTTGGATCATTGATTCAAAAATCGTGGATTGGTTTGCGTTTGTTTCAGTTTGTTATCTTCAATAAAATTCCAGATGATATCTCTTTCATTATGTACTATTTATTAATAGTTATTTTGACATTAGGGACAATGTAATATTCTAATTGGTTGGAGAACAAACTTAAAAAAAATTAAAAAAATTTTATTTTAAAATAAAAACATGTTTATTATTTGTATCTTAGTAATTTTTGCAAAAATATCATACATTATGTAGACTTAACTTAAATGTGGCGATAAGAATCAAAACCAGCCGGCTGTTAGTTAAAATCAGTAGACAATATAAAAGCAGGACTAAGTTTTCAGAACTTAGATAACCAGAAGCAGAACTCTGTCTGAAATTAGAATAACTTGACGTATTCTATGCTAACGAAACTAGTCTTAAATGTTACCGTTACTTTGTCGAGTACAAGTATTTATTGCACCATTAATGCTATATGAAGCCATTTAATTCGTTTTCCTAGTTTTGGAATAAAACAAGACTGACTTTGTTAAAAGCTTTTTGCAAGATCCTCTTTAGGAAATAAAGCTGTTTCCATTAGAGATCAAGAGAGTCGTTTTGATTATAGACGTTGGATTTAAGTTATCTATATGTGTGGATCAAAACCATTTTGAAAAACAACGCTGATCATCTTATCTAACGAATACTACTTTGAGCAACCGCAAATTAATCATCATCTTCTAAGCTCAAATTGCAGAAAATCAGTAAACGCTTCATATTTTACATATAATCTTTGGAGATCATTTTGTATTGCTATTTCTTCTTCTCTTCAAGCAAAACATTTTACTACAAGAAGAAGAGTCTATAAACTGGAAAAGAGTCTTTTCCAGAACCTTGTTATATTGAATCATTTTGTGTTGAGTTACTAAGAGTTTCAGTAGGCAAGAGATAAGCCCTGCTGAAGTGGGTGTGTACAAGTGTTGTACTGTAAAATCTAAAGTCTTTTAGTGATATCTTCTGGAAACAGAAGAAGGGGAGACGTAGAAGGTTTTATCTTCGAACTTCCAGAAACTACTACTGTTCTATTACCTACTGCTATTACTGTTTTTCACCCTACTCCATCGGATTGTTTCCGCACTTATCATTGTGATATGCTGGACGTAATATTGAAAGCTACAATCTTTAAAAGGATTCTAGCATCCTTTGCAAAAATCTATCAAAGGAAAAGAGTTTATTCACCCCCCTCCAAACTCTACATCGATCCCCAATAAGTGGTATCAGATCAGATTTCTCTTGTTCTGAAAATTTGTAACAGTTATGGCACATTTTATTAAGATTCCCATGTTCTTGAAGGAAGATTTTGATGACTGGAAGATCCGAATGCAAGCTCATCTTGTAGCCCAAGATGATGACATGTGGTATGTCATCACAGACGGCCCATTAAAGATTTTAAAGCCAAATACAACTATTCCTGTTACTGAAAGTGCACCACAAATGGTTGAAAAATCAAGAAACGAATTGAATGGAGAAGATAAGAAGAAAGCTAATCTCGACAATGTTGCGAAGGATATTCTTTATAAAACTCTTGATAAAAACACCTTCAGTAAAATCAAGGTGTGTTCTACCGCAAAAGAAATCTGGGAAAAGCTCATTCAAATATGTGAAGGAAATGAGCAGACAAAGGAAAACAAACTGTCTGTAGCAATGCAGAAGTTTGAAAATCTGAAATTGAGGGCTGGTGAAACTTTAAATGAGTTTGATGAACGTTTCAGCAGCCTGGTTAATGAACTAGCAGCTCTTGGTAAAGAGCATAGCAACAGAGAAATAGCACTCAAGGTGATGAGAACTTTACCTAGGGAATGGGATGTCAAAACTATGGCTATGAGAGTTTCTAAAGATCTAAACAAGTTGGAGTTACATGACTTGTTCGCCGACTTAAAAGCATATGAGTTCGAGCTAGAAGTGAGAAGCGGAGAAGAACCCTCAACAAATCTACCAACCAAGGCTCTTGCTGCTACTGCTACTACTACTTCTACTGCTGCTGCTGTAGTCATCCCACAAGCAGTACCTACTACCTTCATTGAGAGTACTTCTGAAATGATTGCTGAAAAGATCAGCAATGATGCTATGTCTCTCTTTGTGAAAAAGTTCTCCAGGTTCATGAAGAAGAATCACCGAGCTTATCAAAATCCTAATCGGAACTTCAAGAAATATTCACCACCTGGTGATATGGTGTGCTTCAACTGTGGAAAGATTGGTCACTTTATTGTGGAAATCAAGTCAGTAAGTTCACTTGTTTACAAGAGAATAGCTGCAATGATTTAAAAGTTGAGATAAGCAAGTTGAGAACTGAGAATGAAAGAGTAAATGTAGATTACCAGTCAATGAGATCTGAAAATCAGAAGATGTCTGTTCTGGTAAATGCATGGAATAAGTCGTTCGTTTCTTTAAAGAAGATGCAAGAATTACAGAAGAAATCCGGTGACAAAAGTGGTCTCAGATTCAGGAATAATGAAAGCACTTCTGAAACCAGTACCAAGCCAGAACTGGATAAAGGCAAAGGGAAATTCATTCACTTTGTCAAATCCAGTGTGGTATATGAATATGAAGTACCAACTGTTCAAGTTGAAAGGAATGTAAATCAAATGAACAGAAGAAAGCATTATGGTCTGGGCTATGTTAAACCTAAGGAGAAAGTTCACCAGAATGCTGGATCGAGTAGATGATTCAATTCAGGAGGACAACCTCCTATGAAGGTTAAAAAATACCAGTAGTATAATTCTAGACCTGTTCAAAAGAGATACAGGCATACAACACAAACAGAAGGGAAAAACAACATCCCAATATGCATACTGTTAGAAATAACAGATCCTCTGCTGCACACACCTCTATGGATACCCGAAGTACAAAATCACCAAAAATTGTACAAATGTGGGTTTCTAAGGGACTAATAAGGCTTGGACCCAAGTAGATTGAATATCAGATACTAAAATTTATGTTTGCAGGAACAGGTGAAGAAAGCTAAAGTAAGCAGCTCCACATGGTATCTGGACAGTGGATGTTCCAGACACATGAATGGACAGAAGAATCTACTTTCAGAAATAATGAGTTGAACTGGACCAAAGATGATCTTTGGAGATAACTCAAAAGGTAAAACCATGGGTAAAGGTAAGATTATCCATGGTAACATAACTATTAATGATGTACTACTGGTTCAGAATCTCTGTTATAATTTGATTATCATTAGTCAACTGTGTGATAATGGTTATTCTGTAGCTTTTCAGAAGCACATATGCACAGTTAAAGATTCTGCTGAGTCTACTGTACTAACTGAAAAGAGGGAAGGCAACACTTACAAAGTTTCATGGAACTTATATCATGTTAATGCTCCTACATGTTTAGTTGCCTCTCGTAGTGATAAACATTGGCTCTGGCACAAAAGATTGAATCACCTGAATTTCAAATCAATCAATAATCTCAAGAAGCAGAACATAGTTGATGGCTTGACTGATATTAATTTTGTTAAGAATCATGTTAGTTCTGCATGTCAGCTTGGGAAACAGATCAGATCCTACTTCAAGAACAAATGTAGTAAATCTACTTCAAGGTTTTTGGAATTACTACATATGTACTTATTTGGTCCAATACCTATCATGAGCTTAGGGGGAATGAAATACACCCTCGTTGTTATTGATGATTTCTCTAGATTTACTTGGGTAATATTTCTTGCTGGAAAAGATCAAACTAGTAGCCTACTGGCCAAGCTTCTGAAAAGGATTCAAAATGAAAAATCCTCTTCTATTATTAAAATCAGAAGTGATCGAGGTACTGAGTTTACTAACAAAATCCTTGAGATTTATTTAGATGAACAGGGGTTTCATCATGAGTATTCAGCTGCCAGAACGCCTCAACAAAACGGAGTAGCTGAGAGGAGAAACATGACTCTCAAAGAAGCTGCTAGAACAATGCTAGCAGATGCAGACATCTCTCAGCGCTTCTGGGCAAAACGGAGTAGCTGAGAGGAGAAACATGACTCTCAAAGAAGCTGCTAGAACAATGCTAGCAGATGCAGACATCTCTCAGCGCTTCTGGGCAGAAGCAATCAACACTGCATGTTACATTCAAAACAGAACAATGATCAACAAAAGGCATAATCAGACTCCTTATGAGATATGGAAAGGGAGTAAGCCTAATGTATCTTATTTCCATGTGTTTGGTTGCAAATGATTTGTGCTCAACAACGTTAAAAATTACTTACCTGCATTTGATTCAAAATCAGATGCTGGACTTTTCCTCTGTTATTCAGCAGTTAGCAAAGCTTTCAGAATCTTCAACAATAGAACTCTCAATGTTGAAGAATCTGTTCATGTTTTCTTCGACGAAGACAGCAGTGCTCCTGAAATTTCTAATATGACAAATTTAAGTAACAGGTTAGACATGATTCATTTGGAACCAGACAGTAAAGAAGATACAGATCCAAGTATCAAAGACGTTCAAAATCCAGAACCAGACATTCCAATAGTGGAACAGCAAAGTGCTTTCTCCTTCACTTCAACGGCAAGACGCTTAGTTTTTTGTAAGAAATATAGACATCAAAGTTACCAGTACCAGCAGCTGACACTCCAGAACCTGCTACTGGTACAGTTGAGATCAATCCAAATATATCCAACCAGGAAGAAATCCCTTTAAACCCTTTTATTTGCAAAAAATCTCATCCTCCATCTTTGGTTATTGGAAATCCAGCAGCACCTTTAAGAACCTGAAGACAAATGATTAATGAATATATGCATGCTGTTTTTATTTCTCAGGATGAAACAAAGAAAATTGAGGAAGCTCTTCTGGATCCTAGTTGGATTGAAGCTATGCAAGAAGAACTGAATCAATTCAAAAGAAATGAAGTTTGGTTTCTAGTACCTAGACCATCTCATCAAGCTGTCATTGGAACCAGGTGGGTATTCAGAAACAAACTAAATGAAGAAGGCACTGTGATTAGAAATAAAGCAAGACTGGTGGCTCAAGGTTTCAGACAAGAGGAAGGAATAGAGTATGATGAAACCTACGCACCAGTAGCAAGGCTCGAAGCTATCAAAATATTTTTGGCTTTTGCTGCTTTTAAGAATTTCAAAGTTTATCAAATGGATGTGAAGAGTGCTTTTCTAAATGGTTTACTACAAGAAGAAATCTACCTCGAGCAACTTCCAGGTTTTATTGATCATTTTTCACCTCATCATGTATTCAAATTACACAAAGCCCTATATGGTTTAAAACAGGCACCGAGAGCGTGGTATGACACTTTGTCACAATTCCTTATCAATCATGATTTTACAATTGGCACAGTAGACAAGACTTTGTTCACTATAGTCAAGAATAAACATATTCTATTAGTACATATCTATGTTGATGACATTATTTTTGGGTAAACTAACCCCAAACTATGTGAAAAGTTTGCTAAATTGATACAGGATCAGTTTGAAATGAGACTGATGGGAGAATTAACATTCTTCCTAGGACTGCAGATCAAGCAACTTGATACTGGAATTTTTATAAATCAATCTAAGTATACCAAGGAGCTACTGAAAAAGTTTGGTATGAGCTGCTTCCACTCCAATGAGCTCATCTACCAAGCTTGATAAAGATGAAAGTAGAATTTCAGTAGAGGTAACTCAGTATCGTGGTCTTATTGGCTCACTATTGTATCTTACTGCTAGTAGACCTGATATTCAATTTGATGTCTGCATTTGTGCAAGATTTCAATCTAACCCTAACAATCTCATTATATTGCTGCTAAACGTATCCTGAAGTACTTAAAGGGAACTCAAAATGTCGGCTTATGGTATCCTAATGATTCATCTTTCAATCTTATTGGATATTCAGATGCTGATTATGCAGGTTGCAAACTAGACAAGAAAAGAACAAGTGGTTTTTGTCAATTCCTTGGTGATAGGCTGATCTCCTGGTTTAGTAAAAAGCAGACTTTCATAGCTACGTCTACTGCAGAAGCAGAATACCTTGCTGCTGGAAGTTGCTGCTCTCAAATACTATGGATGCAACAACAACTCAAAGACTATGAAATTCAAGCCTCTGAATCACCTATCTTCTGTGACAATACCAGTGCCATTGCAATCACGCAAAATCCAGTACTTCATTCCAGAACGAAGCACATCGACATCAGACATCATTTAATAAGAGATCATGAGCAGAAGAAGGACATTCGTCTGGAATATGTTTCTACTGATTTACAAGCAGCAGACATCTTTACTAAACCTCTGCCTGAGAATAAGTTTTCTTACTTTCGAAATATATTGGGTTTAATTTACTTAAGTTGATTTTATTGTTGTTATCATGTGATTAAAAATTATCAATTTTGTGTTACTGTACTAACTCTGTTATCTTTGCAGAAGAATAAAAAGACAATTTACAATAACTACTGATATTTCATTAATAGAAACCAGGTTACACTAGACAGTTCATCATCTACAGAATCCTGCCACTTAGAAATCCAGTTATTCAACTCATGACTCCTAATCTTTTTAAAGGACTCTGTGCTGGAAATCTTCTGGAGCAGATGCCATTCCTTCCAGAGCATCATCTGAAGCAAAACTCTCTCAGTAGCAAGCTCAGAAACTTGATCTGTAACGCCCCAAAATTTAAAGGCCCACTCAAACCATATGCATGAAATTATTAAATTCTCTTGTATTTTAATTAAATGTTTTAATTGCATTAATTAATTATGTTGTGCATATTTACTTGTTTAAAATATATTTTCTTCATGGTTGCATTAAAATATATCTTTAAAGGCTATTCGAGATTGCGATCGAGGAACGGAGACCGATGGCTGAAAAATAGAAAATGATTTCATATTAATTGTTTTTAATTATTTTAATTAAGGGTGATGTTTTTTATTATTTTTGAAACCAAGGGGGTTTCGAGGTGATTTTATACGCCGGGACGTAATTTTTATCGAGGTTGGATTTTAAACAAAAATACGAACTTTTTGACAACCCGGCTAATAAATTCACAAACTTATTTAAGAAAAATTATTTTTAATATTTTAATTAAATATTATGGGCTAACTGGGCTTAATTAAATTTATTAATGGGCCTAAACCTTGTTAGTGGATTAATTAGGTATATAATATATTAAACAACCCTCCCCCACTCTCATAACTCACGCCCCACACCCCAATAATTGATAAACTCTCCCCCTCAAACACAAATACGCGACACACACCTTCAGCAATTGAAAGAAAATTCGTTAGCTTCAAGGGAGTTTCAAGCCTTGGTTGTTCGTCGCCGTTCTTCGCAATCGTCAACGTTTATTCGTGCGTTTAAAACCCAAAGGCACGCCATATTCTCTTTTTACTCATCTTTCACACCATATTATGTGTTTGATACATGATTGCATGAAAAACATGATACAACTTTTATATTTTCGTTTTTAAGGTTATACATGCACAAAACAAGAGTTTTTCTTTTTTAAAACTCTTCATAATGATGCACAAAGGGGCTGCCATGGTAGGGGTACTTGAAGGGATATTTTTCACATGTTTAAGGGTCCCTAGGTGTATGTTTAAAGGCTGAAAAAAATAGGGAAGGAATAAAAACGAAAATAGACTCCTTAAGGGAAAGGACTCTTCGACTAGGAGTCTTTGAGGGTCACGGCTGCTAGATGCGGTTAGGGAGGGTCCACTAGACTTAATTGGGCTGCATAGGAGGGATGGGTAGAGGCTTGACATGGTGGTTAAGGGCTCGAGGCGAAGCTAGCCTAGGTTCGAATCATTTTAGGACTAGGACTCTTGTGCAGAAAAATTCAGTAGCTTCCTAGGCATATCCAAGGGACTTAATGGGCTGGAATTTGTTGTATATGGGTTAGTTAGGTGTTATTAAGCTTTGGTTCAAGTTTAGAAAAGTTTGGTTAAGTTTCGAGTCCATACGAGTCAAAACTGGGAAGTACGTCTAAGTTTAAAAATGAATAGGGAAACGCCTAGATTTAAGCTTAATAAAATTATGAAAAATTATATTTAAACTCAAATAATTATTAGAAGTCCAAGTTTTTAATTTGGGAATTTTATATTAAGGTTTGGTTTAATTCGTGATTAAAACGCATTAATACGTCACATTTAAAGATTAAATTAAAAGTCATCGATTTAAGCCAAATAAAAATAAAGTAAAATTCGTGTCGGCTTAAATAATTATTTGGGATATGTTAGAGCCAATGAAATTAAGAAAAAGTCAAAAACGTGAAATTTTACGTCCACGGGTAAAAAGGTCATTGTACACCTAGAAATTAGTAAACGTCATGACAGTGCCATGAATGCTGATTTATGTGCTAAAATGGTTATTTTAAATGTTTATGGATTTTTAAAATGTTAAAACGTTTATTTTAAATGTTTATGATTTAATATGTCAAAATGTTATTTTAAATGTTATGATGTAATATGTTAAAATGTTTGTTTTTAAATGTTTATGAATTTTTATATGTTAAAATTTTTATTTTACATGTTCATGAATGTATATATGCTAAATTATGATTTTTAAATGTTTATGAATTTTTATGGTTTAACATTGACATTTAAAATATATGTTGCATGCTTGGTTTCAAAATAAAATGATATTATATGCATGTTTTTATTAAGTGATGGAAATACGATATGTTGAAGGATGTGAAGGATTGTGACTACTACATGTTGGAGATATCGTGAGGGTTATGGATCCAGTGGGAGCTCGACGATCGTGTTTCTTAGATACGGATACGAATACGAATAAGTGAAACGAATACGAATATGTTAATACGTTGGCCAATGCCCAGTTGACAGGTGAGAGTGTTGCTGGTGTCCCCGCCGCCCAGTATTGTGGTTTTTTTTAGATGGATCCATCGCCCAATACGATTAAGAATACGAGTCACAATCATGATCTGAATTCAACAAACACGAACATGAATATGAATATGTTGATACGAATATGAATACGAATACGAATATGAATATGTTTATGAAAATGTTAATGAAAAAGGATCATGAAAATGTTTTTAAAGTTTATGCATTGTTATGAAAATGATATTTTAAATACAAGTATTTTTCACTGTTATATGTTAATTGTATTACGTATTACTTGTTATCAAGATTATGGTGTGTTGAGTCTTTAGACTCACTAGGTGTGATTGATGCAGGTGATATTGATTATTAATATGATAATGGAGTTCTTGATGGTTGACTTTACTGGACTGAAGGTGCACATAACCCGAGGACCGACGCTATTTTTCCGCACTAGTTATTATTTATTATTTTAAGTGATGTTAAAGATATTATTACGAAGATTTATTTATGAGTGGGTTTTGAAAGGTTATAGTATGGGCTATACTTTTCAAATAATGTTTTTGGGTTGATAAAATAGTTGATTGTTTTACTTTTAAAATGGTTCCAAAATATTTTATGATTCAGCCGAATGCTATGTGAGGTTTTAAAAAGAAAAAAAAAATAGTATTTTTTAAGAAAACGAATAAGCAGACGTTTCATGATCAACCTCAAACTCCCGTTTGTACTTTCTTGCTCTTGCCCTCTGAGCAGTAGTAGAAGTCAAACCATTTTGATATACATTCTGCAGCTCCTGCACTTTGAACCATACAGACATGACCTTTATCCAGACATACTCCTCTATGATTCTCTTCAAAGCTTCCAGATGTGGAAGTGTCTCTGGTGTTACCAAGACATGAGTGCTTCTACAGGCATCTGAATTGCTGAGTCCGACATATCGAATTATTATTTTCTTAACACTTGTTGTCATATTATTTATAGACAGGTTGCATTTAATGATGAAGAAGTTGAAGAGTTTCAAGTCAACAGAACCGTTCTACTGATTTACACAGACTGAGTCTATCTTACTCAAATTGTTTATTATTTTCATTCATTTCAATAAAAACAGTAGATAAACAAAACATGTCAAAATGAGATTTCTCATTCATAAAACCAGAAGCATTACATTGAGTTTATCTAATACATTTGTTGATATCAGCAGCTTGAAGTACTTCTTTGTCGCAAAGTACTTCAGCAGGAACTTATCTAAGGACTGTTGGGATCCTCTCGCTTTGCATGGTCATGGTTCGTGAAAGAGATTATTCCGCAGCTTAGTCCTAACAAAAACGAACAATCTAACTGATTTTTCATATTATAAACTGAGAATTTTCTTCCAAGTCTTCATATCTTGAAAAAGGATGTCTTCAAACATCTGCTTACGAGAGGCTGGAAGTTGTCTTTGGAATTCCTCTGCTGATTCTGACTCTGAAGAAGACTCCGAGAGATCACTTGAACTAATCATTTGTTCTGATTTGATGAAAAGTTTAAATGACTTAGTTTGTGAACTTGCAGGCATTTTTATAGAGTCTCAGGAAGCTATAGAGACGACGGTCAGACTACACGAATACCAAGATTCATCTATCCTTCCCTCGAATATCGTATCTTCGCATTTATTAGTTGCATTGATTTAGGGGGAACAGTATCTTAGTCAGACTAAGATTTTCGTGTTTTATTAATAATAGGTAGAATATTTGTCTTTTCGATAAAACAACGTGTCTACTGGTTTCATCAAAGTGCTGAAAATATTTCAGTACCATGTCACTTCCAGCAGACGTTATCATAAAACGACAAATATTCTTCTGATTACTTTCAATAACCTATTGGACAGCCCGCTCTTTTCAATATATTTTTAAATCATTAGTTTTGCTGACACCCTCTGCTTAACTTTTCAGTTACTCAAACGCAATCATATTGACATGTGTCTTTATGTTTCACTGACGGCTGTACATTTTTTAATATTAACCGCCTCCTTCATCTCTTTTCACATTTACGCTTCCAGTATTTTGATTATCGACTACTGCTTTCTCTTGCACTCATATTCTCATCAAATCCTCTTTGATTACAGAAATGGCCGGAGCTTACACCTTGAATGTTTACCAAGTTAACTTTGCGTCTGTCCTTACTATCAAGGATGAGAATCTTCTCAAGATGTTCCAAACTATTGAAAAATCAAGACTCAAAAAATTCTTGGAAGCACCTGCTGTGATATACAAAACTGCCTTTCTGGATTTCTATGCTAAGGCGACTGTGGAAGAAGGGAAAATCATGTATTCCCAGGGCGATGCATCCATTTCAATCGATGCTGCTTTGCTTGGATCAACCTTCTTTCTCCCTTTTTCAGGGATCAATGAACTTTCTGATATTTCCAAGGAAGAAATGTCTACTGCTCTACTGAACTTCTCAGCTTCTGGAGAAGAACTATCTTCGTCCTGTTTCAAGAAGCTGTTGAAGATGGAATTTCAAGTACTTGCTGATATTGTTGCCAAAGCACTGTTAGTCAAAGCCGGAACGTTTGATCGGCTAACTAAAGAAAAAGTTCAAGTGATGGTAGCCATCACTTCTGGATATAAGGTGGATTGGAGTCGTTTTCTTTTCAGAATAATGAAAGAAATGGTGGTCAGAAGGAGTTCTGGTTTCGCTGTGCAGATCAGCCAAATGCTTAAGAATATTGGTTTTGCTCTTACTTCTGATTTGGACGCTTCGTACGTCACAATGGCAGATGCTGATAATGTGCTTGCATTAAGACCAAAGCCAACCGTGGCTGAGTTTATTGCTTTGAAAAAGGAAGTGGTAGATGCTCCAGCTGAGGCTTCAGCACCTCAAAAGAAAATCAAAAGAAAGAAAGTGGTTATCTCCACTGATTCGGATAAAACAGTTTCTGAGGAGTCTGCTACTCCTATTCAACCATCTCTGCCACCTACTCCCAGTAAGAAGAAAGCTCGCACTGTTCTTCGAATCAAGAAGACAGCAGGAATCTCTGAGTTGGACACTGTTCCGTTGAGACAAGTGTTTCCAAAAGCTGTTTCTACTGCACCACCAACCATTACGGTTTCTAAACCAACTGATGTTTTTGCTCCCACAACATCTACTGCTTCAACTGTCAGACTCGTGTCTGGGATCGTTTTTCGTGAATCAACTGCCGAGTCTTCTGCTTTTCGACCCATGATGACTGCCTCCTCGACAGGAAAAGGAAATCTTCTTGCCAAACCACAATTTACAGCTGCCAAATCGACTGTTTCTACTGGCATTGCTCTTCATTTGGAAGAAATTGAGAATTCTGCAAATGAAGAAATGACTTTCTTTGATGAATGGCACAAGGTTCGGATATTTCACCCCCTCTCGTTTTTCAGAACACCAGGAACCTTTGGAAGACTGGTAAAATATGAGAGAGGTTTTTGAATTTACAAAGACAGAAAATGTGATTGAAGCGATGAGACTTCGCAGTTTCAATTTTGAGCAGATAAAACGTCAAAAGCTGGAATCAGTATTAAAGATTCTTAAGTCTAATTTTGATGCATTGATTCTCACTGCTGCTCAAGATCAAAACGTGATTCTTATATTGACTGACCATTTGAGAATAATGGATGAGCAACTCCTTGCCCAAGAACATAATTTTGGAGAATCTGAACCATATTCAGTAGGCCTTATTCCAGATCTTGATCAGATTAAGCCAGTTGAGGAAAGAACTATAGCTCCTACAGAAGCTAAGGTTTCAAGTACTCCTGCATTTCTCAAGGTGCCTACTCAGTCCTCCTCTTTCATATCTGTTCGTGCACTGGCATCAGTGGATGAAGTTATTCAATATATCACTCGAGATGATTCTGCAGTACCAGACTTCATTCCAGCTGATGAATCAGTTCAACCAATAGTCCAATCAGCAAATCAACCTGAGGAAGAATCGCATGCTGCCAAATCTCCCTCATTGCCAAATTTGGAGATATTTTCCACTGAACATCAAGAGGAGATGGTCGCAATCTTGAATGATCCGATTCCACCCGCTAAACAATTGGATCCAATGGAAGTTGGTAACTCAGAAGAAATCACACTTCCTGAACCTTCTGCTGTTTTTGAACAACCTGCTGCTGTAACCATTGCTGCTGAGCAACTTACCGTTATTGAAGAAACTTCTGCTGCTCCATCTGCTGCTGAGGAAACTATTGCAGCACATACTCTCTCCACTGCTCCAGAAGCAAGCTCTTCTGAACCTGGTCCTTCTACTGCTCTGCTGGACGCAGTCCTTCCTACTGATCCACCATAGCTTACAACTTCTACTGCATTGGTTGTGTCTGTCTATGACTCTGCTGCTCATATTGCCCATGTTGCCGAAATCAAGCAACGTATGCTCACCAGGACTCCATCTCCGGAACCAGAAATTTTTAATATGGAATTTGAGATAGAAGCTCTGCAAAGAAATCTCAACAATCTATCGGAGATAGTAAGGCAAATATCTCGTGAACATGGAACCGAAGTGAGTGGCTCAACGTTTTTCCGAGACCGTATATCTAAAGAGATATTTCGCACGGCGGAATCTGTTAACAAAATGCATGCTGAGACAGCTGTTTTTAGACAGGCTGTTTCCAGAAGCCAAGGTGCCATCATGCTCGGACAAACTGACATTCTCCAACGACTCACCGACCATGATGATGTTATTCGTTCAGTTTCTACTACAATGGAGTTAATGGATGCCAAAATTGAGTCTCAATCTCAATCTCCTAACACTCTAAGTGAACGAGTATCTCATCATACACCATATCTGGAGATGCTCAACAATGGACTTATGAATCTTTCTGGGCGTATGGACTACTTAATTGATCAATTCATGGCCGCTGATGCCAAAAAGGGGGAAGAAACAGAACCAGAAGGAAGACAACCAGAAGATAGAAGAACTGGAGACTTGGCAGAATCTTCTGCCAGAAGAGATCTAAATGCTGATGATCAGAATGTTGAAATTATTTTCAGAGACATTGGTACTGATAACTAAAACCTTTGTTGTTTAAGTCTCTTAATATATATTTTGTTGTTTTATATTGCCATTATCTATCTTTGCTAACATCCAAGTTTTGGCATCACTACAAAGGGGGAAATTGTTAGACTTAACTTAATTGTGGCGATAAGAATCAAAACCAGCAGGCTGTTAGTTAAAATCAGTAGACAATATAAAAGCAGGACTAAGTTTTCAGAAGTTAGATAACCAAAAGCAGAACCTAGTCTGAAATTAGAATAACTTGACGTCTTCTATGCTAACGAAACTAGTCTTAAATGTTACCATTACTTTGTCGAGTACAAGTATTTATTGCACCATTTGAAACGTCTGTTTATTCGTTTTCTTAAAAAGTACTTGAAATTTTTTTTTCTCACATTTTCGGCCTATACATATGCATATGCATAAAATACTTTTGCACTATTTTTAAAATAAAACATCCAACTAGTACTTGAAAATCTAAGTGGAATAGTCAAACATGAAATCTTAAATCGTTTTACCAAATCTAAAAAACAATAAATGTTGAAAAGTGTAGCTCATACTAAACCTCTCAAAATCTCTCAAAAAGCATAAATAAAATGTCGTAAAAATCTTTAACTTAAAATCATAAACTTAAATGCGGAAATAGAAGCGCTGGTCCTCGGGTTATGTGCACCGACAGTCCAACAAGTCACTCGTCAAGACCTCCAACATCATAGTTATTTATATCACTTGCATCATACACACCTAATGTGTCTAAAGACTCAACACGTCCTATCCTTGATAACAAGTAATACGCAATACAGTTAACATATAACGGTGAAAAATACTTGTACTTAAAATACATGCGCGCCCCTCCCTAGCATCTCTCGGGTAGGAGTCCTTGCTGTCAAGGACTCCTCTTAAGCCCCTTAGCTCGAGTCCAAGCATGGCTAGGAATCTTCCATTGACTCCCCCATGACCCTAGCTAGCCCCTGGAGCAAGCCAAAGCCCAGCCGGACGATGAAGAACAGAAAAACGAACCTAGACTCCATAAGACAGCAACCTTGCTTCCAGCTTTGCGTGTTCGGTTTTGTGCATTGTTTGTGGCTTATTTTAGGACTCTAAACTCATGTAAAACAATTTCTAAACCTGTCCTGATCATGGCAGCCCCTTTAACACATATAAAACATGGTTTTGTAAATTAAAAACACCAATTTAGAACACATAAGCATGTAGTTACGAAAATTTAACTTGTGTGCTATGTTTTTCCTTAAAATTCATGCATAAACAAATACTATGGTGTGATGACGTTTTGAAGGAAATAATAGGCGTGCCTTTGCGTAATTTACGCATGAAATACCGTTGACGATGACGAAGAACGACGACAAGACCTTGGCTTAGAACTTTTTCCTTAAGCTACCACCGAAATTTGCCTTAAGAATTTATGTGTGTGTGTTCATAACTTGGTATGTATTTTCAGAAAATGTGGGGTGTAGTTTTGTAGGGTATTAAGAGACTTAACATATAATATATACTAATTAATCACTAACAAGCCTTTAGGCCTAATAAGCCAACAATTTAGGCCCATTACTCTTAGTTAGGATTTAATTAGAATATTAAAATAGTTTGGGTAAAAATTAGTTTGTAAATTAAATATCCGGTTTGTTAAAAAGTTCGTATTTTTGTTGAAAAACCAACACCGCTAAAAATTATGTCCCGGCGTATAAAATCACCTCAAAACCCCTTATTTTCAAAAATAATAAAAAGCATCACCTATATTTTAAATAATTAAAAACAATTATTTAATAAAAACATTTTCTATTTTCCAGCCCTCTGTCTCCGTTCCTCGATCGCAACGTGAATATTTCTTAAAAATACAGTTTTATGCAAAATGACAATCAAATCATATTTCATGCATGTCACACAAATAATTTAGCAATTAAATCAATTAATTACTTATTTTATTAGTTCCTAGATTTGCATGCAGTTAGATTACGTCGTCTTAAATTTGGACCTTACAATTCCTCCCCCCTTAAATTAAATTTCGTCATCGAAATTAGAACTTACCAAATAAATCTGGATAGCGACTCTTTAAGTCCCTCTCGGTTTCCCAAATAGCTTCTTCCGAGTGATTCAGCCACTTGACCTTGACCATTGGAATGACTATTTCGCAATCTCCTTTCTTGCCTTGCCAAGATTTGGACAGGTCTTTCCTCATAGGTCATGTTTGGAGTTAGTTGAAGTGGTTTATAATTAAGCACATGTGACGGATTCGACATGTAATTCCGCAGCATTGAAATATGAACACATTGTGAACTCCTGAAAGCGCTGGTGGCAATGCCACTCTATAAGCTAGTGTCCCAATCCTCTCCAAAATCTCGAATGGACAAATAAATCTTGGACTTAGCTTGCCCTTCTTGCCAAATTGCATAACAACCTTCATATGTGCTATTTTCACAAATACATGGTCGCCCACTGTAAACACCAAGTCCTTTCGTCTTTTGTCCGCATAATGGCCCATGATCGTTACACCATTAATTCTATACGAAGCCATTTAATTTGTTTTGCTAGTTTTGGAATAAAACAAGACTGACTTTGTTAAAAGCTTTTTGCATGATCCTCTTTAGGAAATAAAGCTGTTTCCATCAGAGTACTTAAAAATAACAAAAATTGGGGGAACGGAGTAAGAAAAGATAGCGAACTAATGTCAGAAGTTGACTGTATATATGACAAAAATGACAAAGAAGCAAACATATAGGAGCAAAATTTGTTGGAATATATATATATATATATATATTCCAACAAAATATTCTCAAAGAGCTGCAATAGCTCATATTCTAAGAATGTATACACCGATGAATTAAATCGAGTTTGATTTTTAAACCAAGTAGAAAAAACTCGAAATAATCCTTTGTTAAAAAACACTGATATATTTTGTATATCATGTGTAATTAATAACTGAAAAAGGGTATATTAGTTTTTGCATTCATTAGTTCAGTTAAGGTGACAACTGAAAACTGACGAATACTCTAACTGATCCAAACAGTTTGAAAACAACAGTTAATCAGTTAAATACACAAGATATGTTTATGGATGTTCGGAGAATTCAACTGCTCCTACGTCACCCCTTCAACCCCATCTGATAGGATTCACTAGAAGACTTTAATTTAAATAACTCTTTGTACAAACCCACTCAGTTTAGAACTTACACTACTGCCTAACTAAACTCCTAGACTAAACTGAAGGCAGCACCTTCCAATCAACACTTGTTTAACGTCTATGTGAGAAAGACTACATACACAATTTTATTGTCTTTGTGCAAGACTGTATCTGAGTGGTGGTATGTGTGTGTGTGAGAACTGATCTCTGAAAATTACCGGAAAGTGTTCTCACACACTGAGGGAAATATGCTTCTAAACAAAGCTGATAACATGATAGAATGTTCCCTCTGGGCTGATTGCTTCTTGTAAGCTGATGTGCAATATGCGTGCCTTTTTTATCTTCACACACTCTAGTTTGTGCTATCTCTTATTATGCTTGCTGATGGTCCTGAGCTTGTATATATAGAGGCATTGAGACCGTACTTCAAGACTCATCACATATGATCGTTGCAGCTTTGAATGCATTCCTTGGTATATGTGCCATGACCTTTCTGACATGCCTTCATGAATCTCTCGTCTTTAATCTTTGCTGCAACGTTCATTATTGTACCTTTCATCGTGCAGATATTTGTATCTTTGTGCGTAGCTGGAGTCCACTAAGATAAGCTTGTCTTGATCTGCAACTGAATGATTCCTAACTGATGTTCCTAACTGGTCATCTGAACTGATCTTCAGTTGGGCTGGTGAAATCAGTTGACTCGTTAGTTGAACTGATCAGCTGGGTTCTTTATCAGTTGAACTCTTAATCAGCTGGCCGGCTTCTGAAGGTCTTCTTCTGAATCATCCATCAGCTGGACAGTCAGTTAAACTATTCTTTATATGTTAGTTGAGCTGATTCAGTTTGGTCGATCAGTTGGTCTCATCAGTTAACATCTTAAGAGCTTCAGTTTTACCTCGCTTAACTCATTAGTTCGAAGCCTGATCAGTTTCAGCTACCTGCGCACTAAGGTAAATCATTATAAACAAAATAGCAAATTTTGTTAACATCAAAATCAAGATTGCGAACATGAAATGTTCCAACAATCTCCCCCTTTTTGATGATCACAAAACTTGGACAGTTAAAACAATTTAAAAGAAAATATTTAGAGAAAATTATTCACTTTGTGGAATAGCAGAAATAAAAGCTCCTCCTCAGCAACTGAATAAAAAAATTTTGAAAACAGTTTCTCAGTTCGAGAGATAATTCTAAACAAAATTCCTCATCAAAAACTGAATTAAAAACTCTCCTTTAAAAATATAATCATTTATGCGATTAATGAAGTTTTAGTATCAATCAAGCACTTTGAGCAACAAATCTTAAGATAGCAGTTCAGTTATGTAAAGGCTAACTGGAAGAACAAGATGTTTATTTAATCAAATAAGTGTCCCTTGTATTATACTTTTGCGCACATCAACAAGTGTAAGGAAAATTGCTACTCCACTAGCAGACTTTAAATAATATCAAGCATCAGTTTGTTTACACATAATATAACTCAATATACTAACAATTAGTCGCCTTGAATGCTTTGAATGCTGCAAGGATTTCGAGTTTCTTTTGCCAGAAGATCAGCTAATTTTCCTTTGGATTTGTTCTCTGTGCTGGCTAACTGGTCGAGCTGACTCAAACTCGACTCAACTAGTGCTGAATCGCATTGATCATCTAAATTTGATCTGCTATGGCAATGAAGCGGCGACACTTCTGATGATTAAGTTCCACTTAACTCATCAGTTTCAGCTAGTAGCTGGGTTTCGTCTCTTGATCAGTTGGACTGGTAGACTGCAACTGAAATTTTGTCCGTTGAGCAGTTTAGTTGAATTGCTGTCAGTTGAACTCAAAACCCTGCAGGAAACTTAAAACAATTCACAGCACTGAATGGCCGGAAAAATTCCTTCTTCTTCCTTCTTGCAAGCGACGGCCGAGAAGTGGTTTTGGAGGGGAAGGAGCCAATTTTTCTTGCTTAATTTTGGGTTCATTTTCTTTAACATGTTGGGGTGTATTTATAGGTGCCAAAAAGTATTTTTATCTCCACACCCCATGGCCGAAATATTGGGCTCCAAGAAATGCCTTTAATGTGGTCAAAAATCCATCCAAGCCCCAAGAGTCATCTAGGATTTCTAAAGGGACTTTTCTTGCATAATAAATTTGTCCAAACCCTTAGCTCTCTTTCTTGTATAACTCAATGGTCATCTCTTGCATAATAAGTTTGTCCAAAGCTTTAGCTCCTTTAGTTACTTCCTTGGTTAACTCAATAGTCATCTCTAGCACAATAAGTTTGTCCAAACCTTTTGCTCATGGACAATTCTTGCTCAATAAATTTGTCCATTCCCTTTGTTCCTCCTTTAGCTCCCTTTTTGGTCCTTTTAGGACAATCATGGTTGAGCTTCATTGAGCTGAAAGATTGAGACTTTGAGCTGGGGGTTTATTTCTCCGACGATGATTCTTCGGTTGATGCGATTTCCTATAGCATAGCTTTCCGTTGAGCTAATCCCCGAGCTTCGGAGCTACTTCCTCAAGTCAAGTTAGATGATTCGCTTCGGAAATTCTGGGTTCTCACATCCCACCCTCCTTATTGAAAGTTTCGTCCTCGAAACTTGGATCAGCTCGATCTTTTGATTAGATGAGGATATTGTGTGCGCATCTTCTTTTCTAGTTCCCAGGTTGCTTCCTGTTCATTATGATTTGACAACTGTACTTTGACATATGGAATTGTCCGGTGTCTCAACACTTGATCTTTTGTGTCCACAATTCTAATAGGGACCTCTTCAAATTTAAGTTCTTCATTCAGATGTCCTTAAATCATCAGCGGTGCAACTTTGAGAACATGACTCGGGTCTGGGTCATATTTCTTCAGTTATGAGATGTGGAAAACGTTATGAATTATGGACATATCTGGTGGCAAAGCCAGTCGGTAGGCTAGAGTTCCAACATTTTCCAGTATCTCGAACGGTCCTACATACCTTTGATTCAACTTTCCGGATTTACTGAACCGAACCACTCCCTTCATAGGAGAGGCTTTGACATATGCCTTTTCATCGATCTCCAATTCCAACGGTCTTCTCTTCAAATCTTCCAACTCTTTTTTCTATCTTGATCTGCTTTGATTCTTTCTCTGATTATGGCGACTTTGTCGACGGTTACTTGAACAAGCTCTGGTCCAGTAATAGTCTTCTCTCCGACTTCATCCCAGTATAGAGGTGATCTACACCTTTGGCCATACAATGCCTCGTACGGAGCCATTTTAATGCTGCTATTATAACTGTTATTGTAAGCAAATTCTATCCGGGGAAACTGTTCACTCCAATTTCCATCAAAATCCATAGCACATGCCCTTAACATGTCCTCGAGGGTTTGAATTGTCCTTTCAGTTTGGCCATCAGTCTGTGGATGATAGGCCGTGCTGATGGTGACTTTGGTCCCCATAGCCTTTTGAAAAATTTTCTGAAATCGTGATACGAATCTTGGATCCCTGTCAGATAATATACTTGCCGAAACTCCGTATAATCTCACTATATTGTCCATGTATAGGGTGTCTAATTTGTCCAAACTGTAATTCATTCTCACTGGTAAGAAATGTGCTGATTTGGTCAATCTGTCCACGATCACCCATATTCCATCGTGACCTTGTCTTGACTTTGGTAGCCCTACTACGAAATCCATGGAGATTTGTTCCCACTTCCACTGGGGTATCTCTAGTGGTTGCAGTAGTCCTCCACGTCGTTGATGTTCTGCCTTGACTTGTTGACAGGTCAAGCACTTGGTAACAAATATCGCTACGTCTTTCTTCATTCCCTTCCACCAATAATTGTTTTTCAGATCTCGGTACATCTTGGTGCTTCCAGGATGCACCGAAAATTTTGATTTATGTGCCTCGGCCATTATTTTTTCCCGAATTCCATCGATGTCTGGCACACACAACCGTCCTTTCATCCATAGAATACCGTTTTCATCAATCTGAAATTCTGGGGCCTTTCCTTCTTGAATTTGTTCTTTAATTTTGAGGATAGAGGAGTCTTGGCTTTGATTCAATTTGATTTCTTCTTCAAGGCATGGTTGCACTGATAGAGAAGATAAGCTTACTTTCCCAAGGTTCCTTCGGCTCAAAGTATCTGCCACCTTATTTGCCTTACCCGGATGATAATTGATTGATAGATCATAATCTTTTAGAAGTTCCATCCACCTTCTTTGCCTCATATTTAATTCCTTTTGGGTAAATATGTACTTGAGGCTTTGGTGATCATTGAATACTTCGCACTTTACTCCATAAAGGTAGTGCCTCCAAATTTTGAGCGCATATACGACTGCGGCTAACTCAAGGTCATGAGTTGGATAATTTTGCTCATACGGTTTTAATTGTCGGGATGCATAGGCAATTACTTGACCTTCTTGCATAAGCACACACCCTAACCCTTACTTTGAAGTGTCACTGTATATTTTGAAGTTCTTGCCGTCCTCAGGAAGAATTAGTACTGGTGTAGATGCGAGTTTCGTCTTCAAGGTTTCAAAACTCTTCTCAGATGCTTCATTCCAAATGAATTTTGAATTTTTCTGTGTAAGTTTGGTGAGAGGAATGGCTATCGAAGAAAATACTTCCACAAATTTCCTATAGTAGCCAGCTAAACCAAGAAAAATTCTTACCTCGGTTACTGTTTTTGGTTGAGGCCAGTCCTTGATTGCCTCTACTTTCTTAGGGTCCACTGACACCCCTAATTCGGATATTATATGGCCTAAGAATGTCACACTCTTTAGCCAAAATTCACACTTCTTGAATTTGGCATAGAGTTCTTTTTCTCGCAGTGTCTGCAAAGTGAGACGCAGATGTTCTCTATGTTCTTCCTCACTTGGTGAGTATACCAGGATATCATCTATGAAAACAACCACAAACTTATCAAGGTATGGTTTTAATACACGGTTCATATGGTCCATGAATGCTGCAGGAGCATTTGTTAGACCAAAAGGCATTACCGTGAATTCGTAGTGAACATATCTAGTCCTAAAAGCGATTTTGGGGATATCCTCTGCTTTGACTTTCAGTTGATGATAACCTGACCTTAAATCGAGCTTTGAAAAAACCTTGGCTCCTTTTAACTGATCGAATAGAACATCTATTCTTGGGAGCTGGTATTTATTCTTTATGGTGATCTTGTTTAACTCCCTATAGTCGATGCATAGCCTCATGCTCCTATCCTTTTTCTTTACAAATAGGACCGGGGCCCCCCACGGGGATGCACTGGGTCGAATTTGCTTCTTGTCCAGTAATTCTTGAAGTTGCTCCTTTAACTCCTTTAATTCCGCTGGAACCATTCTGTATGGTGCCTTTGAAATTGGTGCAGCACCAGAGACCAAATTGATTTCAAATTCCACTTTTCTATCGGGTATCGTACCCGGTAATTCTTCAGGAAAAACATCTGAGAATTCTTGAACAACTGGAATATCTTTCAACTCTGGGGCATCTTTTTCTTTGGCTTCATTGATTATTGCTAGATAAATTTCTTCGCCACCTTTTATTGCCTTCCAGGCTTGCAAGGCAGATAACAGATATTTTCGTTCTTTGGATTTTCCGTGATAGATGACTTCTTCTTTAATCGGAGTCTAAAGTCTAATATTTTTCTTTTGGCAGTCTACTATGGCAAGGTTTTTAGCTAACCAATTCATTCCAAGAATGATATCAAACTCAATCATATTGAGTTGAATCAATTCTGCCTCAAAAATCTATTTACAGATACAAATTTGACAGTTTTGATACACCTTGTTGGTTTCAATTGTTTTACTTGCAGGTGTTGCTACTCTTAACGATTCACTAAGAATTTTATGCTCAAGTCTTAGCTTCTTAGCAAATCTTCTGGATACAAATGAGTGCGTAGCACCGCAATCAAACAAAGTGTATGCAGGTATTTCATTGAGTAAACAGTACCTGCCACCACTTCGTTGGTGTTATCAGCTTCTTCCTGGGTTATTGCATACACCTGAGCATTAGTCTTGTTTTCATTTTGTTTGCTGGGTCCTGCCCCCTTGTCTATGTTGTCTGGACAATCTTTAATGCGATGACCCACCTTACCACGTCTGAAACAAGCGCCCGTTTTCTTATAACATTCCCCGATGTTATTCTGTCGACAAGTATCGCACCACTTTCCTTCCTTATGGCCAGTACTGCTAAATGTTCCTCTTGAGGGGCCGCTTGAATAGTTTGGCCTTTTGAATTTGGGCCCACTCTGAGCAGACTGACTCGTCAAAGGTCTCTTGTTTTTGTTTTCTTCTTCGCGGCGCTTGATATCCGTTTCCACGCTCATTGTTGCGCCCATAAAGTCCGCAAAATTGCTTGGCCTGAATACTGCCAAAGCCGATTGAATCCGGCTGCTCAGTCCTTTCTTAAAACGGTGTATTTTCAAAGTCTCATCAGACACTATAGTTGGAACATAGGTTCCCAGATCATTGAACTTTGAGGTGTATTCCATCACCGTCATGTCTGGTGTCTATTTAAAGTTCTCAAATTCGCTCAACTTTTGCAGCCGAAATTCTGCTGGGTAACATTGCTTCAAAAATTCTCTTATGAAGGTTTGACATGTGATCTGCTCTACCTCGGCCAAATATGGTCACACTGTTTCTCACCACTTTCTTGCTCGATCTTCCAGAAACGGGGTTACGACCTCAACTCTAAGTCCTTCAGGTACTTCAAATAAGTGCAGCTGAGATTCAACATTCTTAAGCCAGTTATGAATGACTTATGGGTCTAGATTTCCATCAAAAGTGGGGACTCGATTATTTCTGAGGGATTCGTAATTATACTTGATTCCTCGTGGTTGTGGTTCTGGTGGCGGCTGGATGGCATTGGCAATGAGATTCACCATTGCTTGCAAAGTGGCGGCTACTATGGTAGATATTGCCATCATGTCCTCTCGGCAGAGGTTCACCCTCGGTGGTGGCTGTGGATTTTTGTTCTCGTTTTGATTGATTCCGTGGGGATTACGGTTGTTCTTTGGTGGTCTTCCTGCCATTTCCTATAAGCATAAATGTTTTCTAAGTTGTTTGTATAACTTTGATAACGTAAAGGACAACAAAATATATCTTTCATTAATAATTCAAAAATCGCAAAGTCGTTACATAAGGAATAGTTAATTCAACTCTTATACATTTGCATCTTATTTTAGTAGTCTATCATATTCGTCTAAGACTTCTCCGTCGCCCATGTCTCCAATAGCTTCTTCTTCTTCAAGATTCTCTTCGCGGTCTATTTCCATCTATCCTTCGAGATCTTCTGAATTGATCATATCGTTTTGTAACTGATCAATGTGTTGTTCCAATAGAACGTTTTGATTTGTCAGAGTTTCCACTTCCGCTTGCAGCTCTTGAATCGTGGACTGGTTTACGTTCTCATATATTTCATGTTCCTCGATCCGTTCTTCAAGACGACGTTGTGTTTTGAGAAGGCTATCATCCCGGATTTGGAGCGTAATAATCCTATCCTGCGCTTTGTTCAACTCTCTTTTTGTGATATCATGTTGACGTTCAGATTCTAGGTGGTAAGCAGCATAGCGTCTAACGTCATTCCGCAGTCTTTTCTGTAGAACCCGTAAATCAGTTTACGTATAAGCCATGCATAATTCTAGATTTTTTTAAATTTAATTGACTTCATTGCATGATTATTTTAAATGCATTTCTTTGAAGTTAATTATTTTATTATTTCAGTTCATTAGTTTGATTTTTAGCATTTCAGTTATTTCAGTGAGGCCGGACTGGAGTTGGAGTTTTGAGATAGAATTTAAGATTCGAGAAATATTTCCAGAAGTTAATTTAGCTAGAAACTAAGTTCATTTAAGTTAGAGAGGGAGGTTTGAGGATTTAATTTAATTATTTGAGGTGATTAAGAAATGAACTCATTTAAGTTATTTAATTAAGGGGTTAGCTCACTAAATTAATTAAAGGATTAGTAAGGCTTTTAAGGGTTATTAAATTACTAGATAATCAATTTCTCCCTACCATTTATCATGCATGTTTCGGCCAACCCTTGGTTATTAGAGGATTCAATTGCCAACTCATCAACTTTGACCATTTCTTTGCATGTAATTAGTAGGATAAATCTAGGATTTTTGGGAGCACCATGTAATTAATTAGTGGACATATCCTAGTCTAGAATCAAGAGAGAAATCGGCCACTATACTCTAGAATCACCCAAGAGATCATTTGATAGCAATTCAAATTCAAAATTCAAATACATGAAGACTTGGTCTTGATATGATCCTTATATCTTGCACCATCCTCCTCACCCCTCATAACCACTCCATCACACTCCCTCCCCACCGAAATCAGACCCCTTTTCAGTAGAAAAAACGTGAGTAATAGCTAGGGAGAAAGGGAGAAAAAAATCGAGTAGAAGAGGAAAGGAAAGAAGCGCTCCATCTCCTCCGTGCCGCGTCATCGTTGTTTCGTTCGTTTTCTTTCGAAACGAAAACCAGGCATGTCTAGATTTATTTCAAACCTCAATCAAGTCATATTATCATTTATTTTTCAGTACATGATCATGTTTATTCAAGCAAAAACCGAGATACATGTCAAAACATTTTGAAACAACACATGCAGAATTTTCGTTTTTCCTTGGCAAGCTTCACGTTTTTCTTGGTTTGTGAGTTTCAGGTGACTGGTTCGACTCCAGGCTCCCAAGGCGACTTATATACATGTAATAGGATGCATTAGGACCACATTTGTCCATCGGTTTCAGCCCATGCTCGCTGGAAAGCAAGAAATGACAGCAACACCATTTGTGCCCCTTTTTGAGTTCGAAAATTCAGTTTGGTTGTCAAGGAGGAAGGATCTGATCTTGGCTGCCCCAAGGGCCTATAGTCATGGTTGGATCACTCCCCTAGCATGTCTAAGACGTGACTAAGTTGCGCTTTTGGTGGCTTGGTCCATGGCTCATCGGTTTTTAATCAAAACATCAAGAACAACCCCTATATCCCTTCGGCCCCTTCCATTTTTCAGCATATGGTTTCGTTTCTTTTTGGTTGCTTGGTATGGATCTTGGTTGGCCTATGGCCCATAGCCACGGTTCATACCATGCTCCTATATGTTTAGATTGTGCCATGGTCAATCAAATGGCCACTGGAACGATGCAAGACATCGATCTAAGCAAAACACTACACACGCATGCACGTTGGTTCTCGGTTGGAATTTCGGTTGAGTTTTGGTGTGATGCGGATTGTGGCTGGCCTAGGGCCCTTAGCCATGGTTCGAATCATTCCTTGGGATGTTGGTGAGAGTCTCTGGTCGATGGTTCACGCCCCAATGGCTGGTAGTCTCGAAAACAACACAAGTTACGCGATGGTACAGTTGCTGGAAATTACAGCAAGTTGCTGTGTCGGTTCGGTGGCTCGTTCGAGTTCTCGGTTGGCTTTTAACCCATGGCCTTGGACTGGACAGTGCCTCATTGAGTTAGGAAGGTCATGCTTTTGACCGTTTGTGATTTGGATCATTTTTGAGGTCGTACGAGAATTTACGGTGCGATATGCCAAATTGACTCTCGAAAGAGCGTTTCGTGTTTTGGCCTCCATTCCACCTAGATTTCGACCCTATCATTTTAGGAGCATTATTTTATGATTTTTCAGCATATTTTAATCATGACTATACGTCGGTTCGGTGTCGGTTCAGGCTGGCTCGGAGTCATGATTAAATGCGAAGTCATTAGGCGTCATAGTCGCATCTTTTGAACTAAATTGCATAGTTGGTCAAGTTTAAGCTATTGCATATTTTTCATGGCACAGTTAAGTTGCAGCGAGCCTGGGGACGATCCAATCCAATCCAGTTGGTAAAATTACGGGACATTTTCATTATGCTAGTTAATTATTCTACGTGCATTAAATAGAAAATGATTATTTTTTAGATTTATGCGATATGGCTTGTGGTTCATTCACTATGTGGGAGTGTTATTTTATACGATCGCCAGTGACTGATCAATTCAGTATGGTACCACCCGGTCGCCAGTGACCGGCCAGATCAGTTAAGTTTCAGCCTCCCCGATAGCCAGTTACCGATCAGTTCAGCTTAGTGCAGGGGCCACAGGCGTAAAACATAATCTCAACAGGAAATTTTACCAGTTATTTCAGTATAGGCTCCAAGGAGCAAACATTTTTTTTACTGTGATTATCAGTTCAGTTATGCACGTATTATAATTGCTCGGTACAGATTATTTTCAGCATGCCTCAGGACAAGATATGTTATCTCATGCATATTTTAATTCAGATTTTTACTGGTTACCTGCGATATATGCATGCTGAGTCTTTAGGCTCACTAGACTTGATTGTTGTAGGTACTGATGAGGCCAGGGCCGAGGGCGGGGACCAGTGAGCCAGCTTGGGTCGGAAGTAGTGGCACCCGAGGACCTTAGAGCAGCAGTTGTTATTTTATTCCGCAAACATTTTATCAGTCGTTGGATATTTTTAAATTGTGATTTTTGGCAAACTTTATTTTCTTCCGCTGCAATATTTTGAAATATTGAACTTGATTCACCAGTGATTTTATGAATGAGGCCATTTAAGTTCTTTTAAAAAGAAAATTTTTAATTTTCCGCAAATTTTCAAGAAGGAGTTCTAGGGCCTCTGCATTTTCACTTCTTCTCTAGCCTCTCGAAGATCCTCCATCATGCATACGTTATTTCCATCTAACTGATAGTTATCCATCTCAAGTTTGTCATTATTATTTTTCAATATTTTAATTTTTGCTTCCTTTTCCTGGAGCTGTTTTTGAAGTTCGGTTATAACGCTTTAAGGATCCATTTTTGTTTCCTATAAAGATAAAAAAACATTTTTATTGATAAAATACTCATCAATATTTAAATATGCAATAATTTAAAGATAAACTTTTTATTAAGTTATTACATTTAATACTTTTCCAATCATAATACTAATCTACTCTAGTCTATCATATCTCCGTCGTCGCTATCGCTGTCATTGCCGACCACCTCCAACGGTGCTTACTATTCTTCCTCCATGTTTTCTATCACTAGATGCAAGTAGTTGTTCTACTCTTGAAGCCTATCCATGGTGTCGTTCTTGTTTGGTGTTGCACTCTTGATAGGTGTAGTTTTTACGTGTTTTATTGCATTATTTTTGTGTGTGTTTGCATTGTGCATGCGTAGATTTCATTTACATTTTGTTTGTTTTAGAGTAAGCTATGAATATGATCCTGTCTCACTTGTGCGTGATGGGTAAAATGATCGGAAAACTGAATTCAGAGCAAAAGGTGCAAGCCAAGAAGACAATGGGCAGAAACGCTGGCGCCCGAGAAGTGATTCGAGGAACTTAATTCCAGAGAGCATGGCGGTCGGGCGGTAATATTCTACCGTCCGGGCGCGAGAAATGCCTTCCGAAGAGTCAACATACCGAAGACTCGGCGCTCGGGCGGTGAAATTCTACCGCCCGAGCGCGAGTGCCGCACCTCCCAAGCAAGATTACAGAGAGTGTGGGGCTCGAGCGGTCATATTCTACTGCCCGAGCACCACCTAATTTTGGAGAGATTTTTTTGGCCGATTTCTTCCCTTATTTCTGAATGGGAGAGGATATGGAAAGGAATTGGGGACGAAAATTGACAGATTCATTCATAGCCAATGATTCTAGGGAGAGAAAAATCTTGGAGCAATTTTTGGGAGTGAAGATTCGAAGATCTCCTGGCGTCATTCCGCGCACTTTCATCACGAATAGTATTTCTAATCTAGTTTTTATCATTTAAACATTGTTGTGTTTATTTTTACAATGAATTCTAGTAGCTAAACTAAAATATTTGTTGGGTTTAAGAGGATCCTACCCCGAAACTGATTTAGTTAATTCGTATTTCAATTGTTGGTTTGTTCTTGAGTATACTACTGTTTTTATTACGATTATTAAAGCATAGCTAACTTTAATAATAGTTTCATATCGTGAGTGAGTTCGAGAGAATAGCTTGTGATAGGATCGAGTACTATAGTCCATGGATTTACAATTTACATAGAAAAATTAAATTGGATATATGTCGATAGTTATAGTCCTAAGGGATGAAAACTAGGGGATTTCATAGATCGATATGCGATTCACTCTTGATAAATAATTAAGGACATTTAATTACTTCACTGAGTAGAATTAATTTTACATAACTTGAGAAGACGTGTTCAATTGAATAGGAAATCTTATCGGAAGAATAAATCACTATTGAACGAATTAATTAATTAACGAGGGGTAGGTGAACTGAAATTCCCAACAAATTCATTTATCATTGAAATTTAATTAATTGATCAAGATTCTATGTCTCATTATTTAATTCTTGAGTTTTATCTTTGAGTTTTATTTAATTTTAGTAGTCATAAACAACCATCTAAATTTCGTTGCTAAAGATTTGATAATTGGAAATAATAATTGCAAAATACAGTCTCCAGTGGAACGATACTCGAACTCGCGTACATTATGCTATTACTTGACATCGTGCATCTGCGATTAATTTTCGAGCATACAAAATCATATATTTATTAAGGATTGCACAGTGCAAGTTTTGCTATATCAAGTTTTTGACGCCGTTTCAGGGGTCTATTAATTCACAATTTTATTTTTAGTTATTTTCTTTAGCATTGTTTTATTTTTCTTGAGCTAACACTCCATATTCTATTCCAGATATCTTTCCCAGTGCATGCCAAAGTCACTTTACGTGGAACTTGAGCATTTTGATCTGGAAATTGAAAGAACTTTCCGCAGAAGAAGACAGCGACAGAGACTGAAGGAATTGATGGAGAGGCACGAGAACAAGCATGAGGAGGAACACCATGTAGGCAGACATGTTGAGATGCCACGCCGCATACCAATGCTATAGTATGCCCAGCCTTCTTTGGATGGTGCACTCCCCAGCATTGTTTGGCATATTGTGAGGGCAAACTATTTCGAAATCAAGCTAGCCATAATTCAAATGATTCAGAATGCAGTCCAGTTTGGAGGATCTGCATAGATGACCCAAACACGCACATCGCAAATTTCAAGTACTTTTAAATTTAATGGAGTTTCTGATTACGCTGTTATGTTGCGTTTATTTCCTTTCTCCTTACGTGACAAAGCTAAATCATGGTTAAATTGTTTGCCTGTAGGTTCGATCACCACATGGGAGGACATGGTGAAAGCGTTTCTCATTAAATACTTCCCTCCATCTAAGACGATGAACCTGCGGACAGACATAATAACATTTGCTCAATTCGAGCAGGAGTCTTTATATTTGGCATGAGAGCGTTTCAAAGATCTATTGCAAAGATGTCCTCATCACGAACTGACACTTGGGTTAGTCGTTCAAACCTTTTACTATGGCTTACTCACTCCTAATCGTACTATGATAGATGCTGTTGCTTGTGTAAACCTATTGCGAAAAACTGCTGAGGAAGGATATGAGTTGTTGAAGGAGATGGCCGCTAGCAGCTATCATCCTCAATCTGAAAGGAACAACCAGTGAAGAAGTGTAGGAGTTCACCAGGTAACTGACCTTTCTGCTATTACTGCACAACTTGATGTCTTGAACAGGAAATTGGACGGCTTGAATATAGGTGGCACGGATATGCATCTTCAAGAGATATTCTGTGATAAGTTTGGAGGTGAACACTTTGCGAAAGACTGTCAAGATGGCAATCTCTTTTATGCGCAAGAAGGGGCACCAGTGAATCAAGTGGGAGTCCAAAACCGTCCAAGGAATGATCCGTATTCGAACACATACAATCCTGGATGGAGGAAACATTACAACTTCTCATGGGGTGGCCAAAACAATCAGAATCAACCACAAAGAGGAAAACCATATGGGAAACAACCAATGTACAGATCTGACCCTCCGAGAGAAGAAAAGTCCAATTTGGAGCAGATAATGTCTAAGTTCATCTCATCAATCGAAACTAGACTCCAAAATCAAGATGCATTGATAAAGGGACAAGAGAATCATATTGGACAGTTAGCTAAAATGATAGCAAGTAGAGAGCCGGGCACCTTGCCAAGTAACACAGAGACCAATCCAAAAGAGCAAGTGAAGGCCATTGAGTTGAAGAGTGGAAAAATTTTAGAGTCTAGAGGGACAGAAAAAAATCAAGTATTGGATGAACAGACTGAGTCATCGACAGGCAAGTCTTCTAACTCTACACATCACCCACTACACAATCTAAAATTGTTATCCCTCTACCTTTTCCTGCAGCATTAAAAAGGCGAAATTAGATGCGCAATTCGGTAAGTTCTTGGAAATATTCAAGAAATTGCACATCAATATTCCTTTCCTGATGCTCTGATGCAAATTCCAAGCTATGCTAAATTTCTAAAGAACAACTTAGCAAACAAGAGAAAATTGGAGGATCACGTGACAGTAAATCTAACTGAAAATTGCTCTGCTTTGGTGCAAAACAAAATCCTACCAAAACTTAAGGATCCAGGGAGTTTTTCTATCTCTTGCGTGATTGGTGATATTCTTTTTCATAAAGCTTTGTGTGATCTTGGTGCGAGTATTAATCTTATGCCTTTATCTCTATTCAGGAAACTCGGATTAGGAGAACCTAAGCCAACAAGAATGTCCTTGCAACTAGCAGACAGATCTGTCAAATACCCACGAGGAGTCATAGAGGACGTCCTGGTAAAGGTGGACAAATTCATATTTCCTGCAGATTTTGTAGCACTTGACATGGAGGAAGACATGGAGATGCCCTTAATTTTGGGGAGACCATTCCTTGCGACTGGCAAGGCCCTGATTGATATTCAAGAAGGGAAGTTGAGATTGAGAGTGGGCGAGGAAGAAATTACTTTTGACATGTTTAATGCTCTTAAACACACACTTCACACGGATGACTGTTTTAGAATTGATGCCCTGGATTCACTCGTATGTAATTTTGTGCAGGATTCTATGAAAGACCCATTGGAAGCCACCCTCACAACTGAATTGAAGGAGGATGACTTGGACGAAGAGAAAGCTGAAATAGTGGCACACTTTAATGCCAACCATCCATGGAAAAGTCAATGAGGATGAGACTGGAGGATTTGGGAGAGCGAAAAGATTTGACTCCTCCAAAGTCAAGCATCAAGGAACCAACGACGCTTGAGCTCAAGCCACTACCGCCGCACCTAAAGTACGTATACCTAGGTAAGATTAACACTTTACTTGTCATTATTTCTGCAGTTTTGACAGATGCCATGGAGGAAAAATTGTTGTAAGTTCTTAAAGCGCACATAAAGGAATTTTCCTAGAAGGTGGCAGACATCAAGGGAATTAGTCCATCAATCTGCATGCACAAAATCTTGATGGAAGAAAAGTACATGGGTAAGTCCTATTCAACGTGTGCCTAAGAAAGGTGGGTTACGGTGATCACTAATGAAAAGAATAAACTTATTCCCACGAGGACTGTTACGGGTTGGAGAGTATGTATTGACTATAGGAAGTTGAATGATGCCACCCGTAAGGACCACTTTCCCCTTCCCTTTATTGATCAAATGTTGGAGAGAATAGCGGGGCGTGAGTTTTACTGTTTTTTGGATGGGTATTCGGGGTATAATCAAATTACTATTGCACCTGAGGACCAAGAGAAACCACTTTCACTTGTCCTTATGGAACATTTGTTTTTTGCCGTATGCCTTTTGGTCTTTGTAATGCCCTTGCTACATTTCAGCACTGCATGACTGCTATATTCCATGATATGATTGAAACTTTTCTTGAAATATTTATGGATGACTTTTCTATCTTTGGTGCAACGTTTGATGAGTGTTTGCAGAATCTGAGCTCCGGGTTGAGAAGGTGCGAGGAGACGAACCTGGTGCTTAATTGGGAGAAGTGCCACTTCGTGGTACAAGAGGCAATTGTCTTAGGGCGCAAGATTTTGGAACAAGGGATTTAGGTAGACAAAGCTAAAGTAGACGTCATCAAGAACCTACCATCACCAGCTTCAATAAAGGGAGTTAGAAGTTTTGTAGGCCACGCCGATTTTTATCGGCGTTTTATCAAAGGTTTTTCTAGAATTGCCAAACCTCTATCTTCTTTACTTATGAAAGATGTGCCCTTTGCGTTTAATTCTGACTGTCTGGAGGCATATGAGGAATTGAAGGAGCGCTTGGTGACGGCTCCTGTCTTGGTGGCACCGGATTGGGATCTATACTTCGAGGTCATGTGCGATGCCAGTGATATTGCGGTCGGTGCTATCCTCGGCCAAAGGCAGAACAAGGTATTTCACACTATATACTATGCAAGTAAGACTCTAGATGAAGAACAATTAAATTATGCAATCACGGAAAAAGAGTTACTCGCAGTAGTATTTTCACTTGAAAAATTCAATTCATACCTTGTTCCGTAAAAAGTAATTGTGTTTACGGAACACTCCGCCCTTAAATATCTACTTTCCAAGAAAGATGCAAAGCCACGCCTACTTCGGTGGATTTTATTGTTACAAGAATTTGATTTAGAAATAAAAGATAAGAAGGGTGTTGAGAATGTAGTAGCGGATCACTTGTCTAGATTGGAAATGATTAGTACTGACTGTGTAGATCATGCTATTAACGATTGGTTTCCCGATGAACAACTATTTGAGGTGAAACACTGTCCTTGATATGCAAATTTTGCTAACTTTCTTGTCACAGGCACACCAACACCAAATCTATCGTTTCACCAACGAAAGAAATTCTTCTCTAACGTGAAACATTATTTTTAGGAGGAACCATTTTTGTTTAAGATTTGTTCAGATTCCATGATAAGAAGGTGTGTTTTAGAGGAGGAGTTTGGTCAAATTCTCAACCATTGCCATGATCGTGAGGTAGGTTGTCATTTTGGACCAACAAGAACGACATCTAAGGTACTTGAATGTGGCTTCTATTGGCCAACTCTGTTTAAATATGCTCGTTCTTATGTGTTTACCTGTGATAAATGCCAGCAGACATGTATCATCTCCAACCGTCAATAAACGCCATTAAATAATATTCTTGAGTGTGAGGTTTTTGATGTGTGGGGATAGACTTCATGGGATCGTTTCCCAGTTCGTTCACAAAAAAGTATATTTTGTGGCGGTTGACTATGTGTCTAAGTGGGTAGAGGAAGAAGCATATGCCACTAATGATGCTCAAGTGGTCTTGAATTTTCTAAAGAAAAATATTTTTAACAGGTATGGGACACCACGAGCAATCATTAGTGATGGTGGCACCCATTTTTGTAACAAACTCTTTGAAATTTAATTGAGCAAATACGTTGTCACGCATAATATTTCTACCCCTTATCACCTCCAGACGAGTGGTCAAGTGGAAGTGTCGAACCGAGAGATCAAGCGGATTTTGGAAAAAGTGGTAGGTGTCAGTCGGAAGATTGGTCAGTGAGGTTAGATGGTGCTCTTAGAGCATATAGGACTGCTTTCAAAACACATATAGGCACTACACGATATAGGTTATTGTTTGTTAAAGCATGTCATCTACCTGTAGAGTTAGAGCATCGGGCATATTGGGCAAAAAAAGCACTAAACTTTAACTTTACTGAAGCAAGTGAACGACGTCTGCTTCAATTGGATTAGTTGGAGGAATTCCGGAATCTGGCATATGATCTCGCACTGTCATACAAGGAAAACACAAAGAGGGCTCATGACAGACGAATCATCGAAAGAGAATACAAAGAAGGCGAAAATGTCCTACTCTACAACTCCCGGTTGCGACTGTTTCCCAGAAAATTGAAGTCGCGATGGTCTGGTCCATTTATGATTTCTAAAGTTTACCCATCCGGAGCTGTAGAATTGCAAGATGGAAAGGATGTGACATTTACGGTCAATGCTTCAGCGACTGAAGCACTACATGGGTGGCACAGTTGAGCCACAACTTGGAATCACCGGGTTCCAAGACATCCAGAACTCACTTTGACCGACAGTCAAGCTCTCGACAATAAATTGCGAACTACCTATCTTCCCCTTATCTTCTACTTAATTCGATTTTCTTATTTTAATTCATCAACTAAGTTACTTAATTGTTCGTTTGTTTTTTAGTTTTTATCTCTAGTTTTTTTAAAAAAAATATTTTTTTAAAAAGAAAAAAAAAGAAAAGAAAAAAAGAAAAAAAATTGGACCGAGCGGTAAACATTTACCGCTCGAGCGCGAACACCTCTGACATGATGAAATTTCCAGAGAGATTGGCGCTCGAGCGGTAATTTTTTACCGCTCGAGCTCGCCTGAACATAAATTCGACCGCCCCCTTCCCTTTTCTCATTCTGCAAATTTTTTTCCCTCAATCCCTCATCCTCACTTGCACTCACTCTTGTTTTTTGCAGCAAATTTCACTCCCAATATCAAGAATCAAGCACAGTGGCTCACCCTCATCCGTAAGAATCCGGTCATCTTCTTCTCTCCGGTCATCTTCTTCCCTCCGGTCACCATCTCCATCATCTACCACCATGGCACCCAAGAAACAAAAAGGTAATCCCGGCTCTTCCTCTTCATCTTCGTCATTTTATAGATATCATTTTGTAAGTGAGGCGGATAGGGCTAGATATGAACACGCTAAGATTCATCAAAACCCAATTGCCGAGAGGGGATTCCGTAGGCAAATGGAAGATAATAATTAGATCCTCTTGTGGAGTTGGGGAGACGTGGATGGGAACAATTTGGAAATCAACCTACGGCAGTAGTGGTCTCAGTGGTTTGGGAATTCTATGCCAATGCGACGGAAGGGAAGGATGGTAAGGTTTTTGTTCGAGGTCGAATTGTCCCGTGTGACTCTGTTACAATTAACGCACTATTAGAGACGCCTGAAGTTGATGACTTTCGATTTGAGGCATTGGTAGATGACCACAATTATGATATGATACTCGCAGCGCTGTGCCTTCCGGGCGCGATGGGGAAACCATTGGGCGGACCACCATGCTGTTTTGACGAGAAGTATTTGAAAGTCGGAATTGCCCTATGATATCTATTTGTGGCCCGAAGGATGATGCTGATCTAGCATAAGAGCAAGGTGCAAAAAGAACGAGCGGTGCTACTGTTTGCCTTGACTGAAGGGTACAACATCAATGTGGGTAAACTTATGAATTCTCAGATCATAATGAGTGCTCACAACAGTCATGTCGGTCTCTTATTCCCCACCATCATCTCGGAGTTGTGTGCAAGGGCAGGGTTTGTTTTCCGGGATGACGAGGAATGGCCGCAACCGGTGAACCCATTTGTGTAGAGGACTTACAGCGGAAGAGCGCTAAATGACAAATAGACTTCCCCACTCACGAGAGAGATGTCGGTTGATCGAGCACAGCAGCCTCACGTAGCCGGCTGCCGCAGTCCCGCAGGCGAACCCAAAATGACAAAATGGATGAAGCCCTTGCTTTCATGGCGCATCAAGATCAGGTCAACTCGAACGTCAATGACCATTTTGCTTACGTTGAATCCATGATGCGCACTATGCTCGTGCACGGGGTCGTTGACCCAGGGACCATAACACCACCCCCGCCATTCATTCCCTCGTTCCATTTTCAGTATGACTATCAGCAGCAGGGGGATGCTTCGGGAGTACCATTGCCAGAGCATGACGAGGATGAGCCGTGATCAGGGGAGTTCATTTTTTCCTCTTCTTTTATTTTTTCTTAATTTTCTACTGCATTCTGTTTTTGGTTCTTATTGTTGTTTCATTCCGTCATTTATTTTGCATTTGTGCCTATGTTCTTCATTCATATGTTCGTTTATGTGTTTCAGTTTTTTCTTTGTGCAATGGGGACATTGCACACTCTTAGTATGAGGGGGTCATTCAGTTTGTGTCTTGCATGTGTGTTAGTTGATGGTGAAACAAGTGAGTTGGTAGCCGATGATGATTTTGTGTTAAATGAACTGCATGTTGCTTAGTCTTGTCACTCATTATGAATCCCCCGGTGAATTGTGAATTTGTATACGCACACATAGTGGGTTTTGGTAGTAGTGTAAATGACAGTTGAGTTTAAAAATATGTGGGGAAACTAGAAAAACATGATATGCGAGTATAGCTTGAATGAATTTCTGTTGACAGTCGTGACTGACCAGTGGCATACACTCGAGTAGATAACTTTAATCCACCTGGAATAATCTTCGTCCCAATCGTGTATCGAACCTCAAAAGTCGCCCCTAGGCAAGATAAATGGAGATACCGTATATTCAAAGCCCAGGGAGTATACATGAAAAAATTATGCACTAAAAAAAATAGAATTAGAATGCAAAAAAAAATGGGATGTAAGGTGTGGGGGAGCCAAAAAGGGATGAAATCCTATCCCGATGCTAAAAAGATGGAGATGTAAGACATTGAGGAATATCAGCCAAAAATGCTGAAAAGTGCATAATGAAAATGATAAGTGTACTCCCCATCTTTTTAAACAGTTTGAAACATCTATGGATATTGACTCCCTTATTCTTGTTGGACAACTATGAAATTCTGTCGCTTCGTGTTTACTTGTCGGTCACGAATGAAACAGAACTCAGGATAGCGAAACTTGCGTTGAATTGTTGATTTGGTGACTTGCATGATTCGCGAATGAAACTGTCTGAAGCACGAGCTGGTGAAACCCACAGCACACACACACGACCAGATTTTCTGGTCAAATCAAAATGGTATAAGATGCTTTAAAAAGGGAGTGTTAATAGATGTTGTGAGTTGACTAATTGGATGTAGTTCAAAAACCCGATGAGTCATGAGATGTTAGTTTGCTGTTTCGCCATCAGTTTAGTTGTTTTTAGTACTTTCACTTTGTGGTTTGGTTCACGTTTTGGTTGTGGTCTGTAACCTATTTTGCTTGAGGGCAAGCAAGCGGTTAGTATGAGGGGGTTGATAGGTGTAGTTTTTACGTGTTTTATTGCATTAGTTTTGTGTGTGTTTGCATTGTGCATGCATATATTTCATTTACATTTTGTTCGTTTTAGAGTAAACTAAAAATATGATCATGTCTCATTTGTGCATGATGAATTTGGAGGTAAAATGACCGAAAAAATGAAATTGGAGCAAAAGGTGCAAGCCAAGAAGACATTGGGCAGAAATGCTAGCGCACGAGCGATAGAATTTTACCGCTCGGGCGCGAGAAGTGATTCGAGGAACTGAATTCCAGAGTTCTACCGCCTGGGCGCGAGAAATGCCTTCCAAAGAGTCAACATACAGAAGAATCGGCGCTCGGGCGATGAAATTCTACCGCCCGAGCGCGAGTGCCGCACCTCCCAAGCAAGATTACAGAGAGTGTAGTGCTCGAGCGGTAATATTCTACCACCCGAGCGCCACCTAATTTTGGAAAGATTTTTTTGGTCGATTTCTTCCCTTATTTTTGAATGGGAGAGGATATGGAAAGGAATCGGGGACGAAAATTGACAGATTCATTCAGAGCCAAGGAGTCTAGGGAGAGAAAAAGCTTGGAGCAATTTTTGGGAGTGAAGATTCAAAGATCTCCGAGCGTCGTTCCTCGCACTTTCGTCACGAATAGTATTTCTAATTTAGTATTTATCATTTAAACAATGTTGTGTTTATTTTTACCATGAATTCTAGTAGCTAAACTAAAATATTTGTTGGGTTTAAGAGGATCCTACCCCGAAACTTATTTAGTTAATTCGTATTTCAATTGTTGGTTTGTTCTTGAGTATACTACTGTTTTTATTACGATTATTAAAGCATAACTAACTTTAATAATAGTTTCATATCGTGAGTGAGTTCGAGAGAATAGCTTGTGATAGGATCGAGTACTATAGTCCATGGATTTACAATTTACATAGAAAAATTAAATTGGATATATGTCGATAGTTATAGTCCTAAGGGATGAAAACTAGGGGATTTCATAGATCGATATGCGATTCACTCTTGATAAATAATTAAAGACATTTAATTACTTCACTGAGTAGAATTAATTTTACATAACTTGAGAAGACGTGTTCAATTGAATAGGAAATCTTGTCGGAAGAATAAATCACTATTGAACGAATTAATTAATTAACGAGGGGTAGGTGAACTGAAATTCCCAACAAATTCATTTATCATTGAAATTTAATTAATTTTTGTCTAGATTCTATATCTCATTATTTAATTCTTGAGTTTTATTTAATTTTAGTAGTCATAAACAACCATCCGAATTTCGTTGCTAAAGATTTGATAATTCGAAATAATAATTGCAAAATACAGTCTCCGGTGAAACGATACTCGTACTCGCGTACATTATACTATTACTTGACGTCGTGAACTTGCGATTAATTTTTGAGCATAAAAATCATATATTTATTAAGGATTCCACAATGCAAGTTTTGCTCGATCAACTCTTCCTGACGCTGATGGGCCGGAGTAGCACGTCCTCTATCTGTCTCTACTCTCTCCAGCAAGTCCCTGTTTACTGAAGCTAGACGTGCGATGCGAGCTGAATCCGTAGGTATTTGAAGCAGTTGGCTCTCAGCCAAGTCCAGATGGTGAGTGAGTCGCTGTACATCTGCCTCGATTATGTTCCTAATCTTGCTAAGCTCCTACTTCTCTAGCTTCTCCCTGGCAAGTTGCGCCTTCAAAGTCGCAATCTTCCTAGCTTGATTATCTATCGCGAGCTGGCGCATACGAAGGGCAGCCTGAGCACGAGTACGTGGAACAGCCATTTCCTGACATAATTCGAGGTAGAATATCATAACAGTAACAAAGGATAGAAAGGCACAAAAATAGAAACAAAGTTGTCGTGGAAATTTCGATACTAAGAGTTTGCGGAACGATGGAAAGGATAGATTTTGTTCGAAAATTTAGGGAACAGATGAAAGTTGGACTCTGATTGGGATGCACTAGACTTTTGCCAAAATTTAACTTCGTCAAAATTTAGTCTGTCAAAATCCCAGCAGGATTATGAACCTGGCGGCTCTGATACCACTTAAATGTCACGCCCCAAGACCGAAGCGTTGGTGAAATCCGGCATTGTTTGAAAACAATTAAGCCTCGTAGCAAATGACCAAAACTAGTCTTTTTCATATAATAAAATATTGTATTTACAATGACAATCGAATAAAATTTACATCAGAGTCTGCGGAATATAAACAAAAGGATTTCATTACAGTAATGCGGAAGCGAAGCAAAAGAAAAGGTAAAATCTTGATCCTTGATCTTGTCATTCGATCACCATCCCTAGAATGCCTCTTGTTCCTCCTCATTCGTTTGTTCTTCATTCTTATCTGAAATTTGTAAGGGGTGAGTGTTTTGGAAAACATTCAGCAAGTGGGGGTCGATTGATTTCCAATGATACATATAGAACTTAATCTTTAAAACATTTTTTTAACAAACTTTCAAACTTATTACTTTTAACTTATCATAATAGAATCGAATCAAATATGAGACAAAGATTATCAGACGATTTAGAGCAAATCAGAAGCAAATCAAAACGAATCAGAACAAACACAACACTGTTATTCAACTCATTTCTATGGTCCAATTGTCCCCAATATGTTAGTCCTCTAAGGGGTGAGGCCAGAACACAATTTTTTACCCACTGATGGGGGTCACACAGAACATGGTTTTATACCCACCAATGAGGCTAGACAGAATCACAATTCTTGTCCCATTTCAAATCGAGTTGTAACAGTGCATCACAGAATTCAGATTTTTATGAAAAAGATCTTATTAGAATTTCAGACGAATAATGCGGAGTCAAAGAATATCGAAAACCGGAAGAACATAACATCGATTGATATTTTAAACAGATAGGCATCATATTTTCAAAAATTAAGACCCACATACATGTATGTCATGATACATATATTCAAGTTTAAAATTACAAATGAATATTTAGCAAAAACCCAATTATCATTCTTAAAGTTACGGTCCGAAACGAGCGGAGCTTGGTTGAACAAAATTTGTTGAATTTCGGTCGAGTGATGACCGAACCTGGACAGAATCTTCATGTTAGTGTGGACAGCAATTCACAGCACTGAAAGGCCGGAACAATTCCTCCTTCTTCCTTCTTGTAAGCGACGGTCGAGAGGTGGTTTTGGAGGGGAAAGGAGTCGATTTTTCTTGCTGAATTTTGGGTGCATTTTCTTTAACATGTTGGGGTGTATTTATAGGTGCCAAAAAGTCTTTTCACCTCCCCCCCCCCCATGGCCGAAATAATGGGCTCCAAGAAATGCCTTTAATGTGGTCAACAATCCATCCAAGCACCAAGAGTTATCTAGGTTTTCTAAAGGGACTTTTCTTTCATAATAAATTTATTCAATCCCTTAGCTCCATTTCTTGGTTAACTTAATGGTCATCTCTTGCATAATAAGTTTGTCCAAACCTTTAGCTCCTTTAGTTTCTTCCTTGGTTAACTCAATGGTCATCTCTTGCACAATAAGTTTGTCCAAACCTTTAGCTCATGGACAATCCTTGCTCAATAAATTTGTCCATTCCATTAGTTCCTCCTTTAGCTCCCTTTTTGGTCGTTTTAGGACAATCATGGTTGAGCTTCATTGAGATTAAAGATTGAGTCCTTGAGCTAGGGGTTTACTTCTCCAACGACGAGTCTTCGGTTGATGCGATTTCCTAGAGCATAGCTTCCAGTTGAGCTAATCCCCGAGCTTCGGAGCTACTTCCTCGAGTCAAATTAGATGATTCGCTTCAGAAATTCCGGGTTCTCACAGGCTGGGCTTTTGATGGTCTTCTTCTGAATCATCCATCAGCTGGATAGTCAGTTAAACTATTTTTTTATATGTTAGTTGGCCTGGTTTAGTTTGGTCGATCAGTTGGTCTCATCAGTTAACGTCTCGATAGTTTCGGGTTTTACCACGCTTAACTGATAAGTTCGAAGCCTGATCAGATCCAGCTACCTATGTACTAAGGTAAATCATTAGAAACAAAATAGCAAGCTTGTTAACATCAAAATCAAGATTGCGAACATGAAATGTTTCAACACCTTGAGACCTTTCACATGCCTGACTATTGGTGCTCCATATGCTTGGTTGTTGGTGCTTCGGCTGCTCTATTGATGGCAACATTTGGCCTTTCGTATGGGTGCTATGTGCGTGTATAAATAGAGGATGTGTCAACGCCAGAACACACACCAGCAAACTTTCTCCCTCACTCCTATATTCTGCCTCTTCTTTCTTCCTGCACAAAGTGCTTGTGCTCTTATTTGTTTCGCTGATAAAGTTCAGTTACTCTTTCGTCCGTTAGTTTGGTGATTCGTGAAACATCACTGCGAGTTTAATCATTGTTTCTTGGTAAAACAGATGTTTTGTTAAATCCTTGGAGCACATACCGGACGAGACGAATCTGTTTTAAGGAAATGGTATTTGTTACAGGCCTCATTTTTATTTTATTTTTACATACATGATACTCATATTGTAAACAACATATTTATTCGTTTACAGTTTTGTTTTTACGAGCTTCCTTTTAGAATTATGTTATTTAACAAATTTTGCTGACAAAATTCGAATTTTTCATTAAAAAATTATCAACTAGAATTCTGTCATTTAGAAATTTCGCAAACAAAATTACAAATTTTGATGAAAAATTATCAATTAAATAGAATTATTTTGAATTTTGATTCTTTAATTAGGCGATAATTTTAATTTGTTTGTACTTTAGTCTTCTTTTAACTACGGTGCTGATATAACGTTTGAATATCGTGTTAGAACAAAATTTGACTAGTTACATTACCAAATTAAAATTTAAAATAGATCAATTTAATGGATGGATTTTAAAAGTTTTTTGATATTTTTTGAGTGAATTATATTACGTATGAACAGCATGACAGGTTGCGGTAGAATTAAAGCCTTGTTTGCGGAAAGAAGCAAGGCAAATGAATTTGAAATATCAGAAGCGAAGAGATAAATATGAAGCAACAATTGTACGTGTTGATAGGGAAAAATTGTACACAGTGTCAGTTGTGGTTCCTTGCACGTTGTATATAACATGGACTTCATCTAGTTCTGTATACATCAACGTAAGATGCAATAAAATTCAGGCTTTTTGGCGCGTTGAGGTCACCTAAAAGCAAACAAAATGATGTCGATTCACACTTTTTGGGTGGGCTTCATATAACTTTTTATTTTGTTAATTATAGACTTCCATTTTTGAAATAATTTCTTGATTTCATCTTTCGTGTTAGTTTACCCTAGAAATATGAATTTAGCTTTAATTAATAAAACAGATTAAAAAAAATAAGTGTTCTTTTTCTCTATGTTCATTGTCTTTCTGTGTAAGTTAACAATTTAGTTTTTATCATTTTCACAATTTTAATACATCAAAAAAAATTCATATATATTATCTATAAAAAATTTATGTGAGTTTTGCAAGAGATTAAAATTATTGAAAATAATGAGCGAGAATCTTTGCACTTGCTTGTGGTTGGATTCATCAAACACGCTTACGAGATCCATAATTCAAAACTGGTATCCTTCTATACACTTTGTGTTCTTGTAATTTTATAAAAGTGTTCTTGTTGAAAAATAAAAATAAATTTAAAATTTAATGATTTCAATGAACTTTTTGTAAAAAATCATAATTTAAATTTTTCATGATTAAAAATAGAAAAGAAATAGGGGATATTTTGAGGATTTTAAAAAACATACCATCATAATATTTTTCTCTATCAGACCCAACATTCATATATATTAGAATATTCTTTTTACCTTAAGTTTTGGAGATTTACAAAACAAAATTATCGAAATGCGACAAGAAACAAACTACTACATTGTTTTGTAATTTCAGGTTTCCAACCACTCATGAACAAGTCAGACCGCTCAAGTTATTTTCAAGCTTCAGAACATTCAATGTTCTGACCTGAACATGTTTTCAACTTCGCATTCAATATAGACCGTTGCTATCTAACCATCGTTCAGAAAAGTACAAAGCAAAGTGGATAGTTGTTTTCCAACCATTCTGAAACTATTTATTTTGGTATAAGACTATATTATCCCACAAACTTCTTATGTGATAGAAAGTTTTTGAATATGCCTAAAGGCAAATTACTTTTCAGAGATTAAAGACGAAAAAGCAAAGAGAACATTAAATGACATTTCTTGCAGTGTACGATGTTGATAGAGACAAAGTCATTCAATGGAGAATTGACACAAGTGATCATTTAAAAGGATATCCGACCATTTGAGCTTTTCAACTATATATATGCAGTTTCAATTCAAAGAACTCACTCATGCTCTTGCTCTCGAACTCGCGTATTATCTTATTTGCATCATAAAGATCTTTGAACAATTTTTATGTAACGTCCCGAAAATCGAAAGTCCACGTGAACCACGTGCATTCAAATTATTAAATTTCTTTGGTATTTCTTTAAATTTTTTTAAAGCATAAAATGCATGTTTATTTTATTAATTTCTGTTTAATTTTTTTATGCATAGTTATAGCATGATAAAATTTATTTAATGAAATTTTAAAAGTTCATGCATCAGGGTTTCTAGATGCATTTCGCGCTCGATCGAGGAAAGGGGACAGGGGAATTATCAGGAAAATTATTTTTATTACATGACTAATTTTTAATATTAATATAAGATGTCTTAAAGGTATTTTTCAAGAATTGGGCTTTGTTGGGTATTTTTACCCTAGAGCATATTTTTTAGCGGTACACAAATTTTATCGAAACGGGGGATTTTTTGAAGGTTCGCCTAATATTTTCAAGAACTTACCAAAACGAAACATTTTTCGAGAGTGTTTTTGGATTTTATGAGCCAATTTTTAAGCTTGTGCGACTCAAAACTCTTTTAAACTTTTTAATTAATAACTAAGGCCCCATTATCTAAATTATTACATGTTTAATAATTGTACTATTCGCTACCCTACACCAAATTTAATTGAACCAGCCGACACACCATCTCCAGCCACTCCATTCTCTCAGTTTCAGCATCTCCATGGCAGCAATCCATCGGCCAAGCTCCTCTTCTGCAAGAAAATTCCTCCATTGCCTTCCTTTCGCGCGGTTCTTCAAGTTTTCGTTCAAAATACATCAAGGCACTCTTGTATTCTCTTTTTTCTCATCACCCATGCCCTATGTATGTTGTAATATATGCATATGAACAGTTGTTCCTTGATCTCTTATGCGGCTGCGTTTTTTTGTTGTTTTTGACATGAATCTTGCATCATGTGGTTTTGTTACTCATTTTTATGGTGTTTCGCGTGCAAGGGGGTTTGCCGAGGGGTTGCTGTGGGGACCCGGACGCTAATTCATTTCTTAATCATCTTTGGGAATAATTAAATCAATTCAATAAACAGGGTCTAAATTTTTTTTTTAATACCACAGTACGCAACTTATGAAATAACTCTTATTTCATTTACAAGATCCATATCCAGATATAAGTACAAGTCCTGTACAACAGTAAATCATAATAACTACTGTTCATTCACTATATGTCCGATGATGAAACAGATCTACTTCTGGGTCTGAATCTCTACGCTAAACTAGTCCTCTCTCGTCCTCGTCTTGACCCTAATCCAATCCCACCTGTTGTCATGAACACATACAAACAAGACAACAGTCGAATAACTCCGGTGAGAAATACATTCTCAATATAAATCATGTATAAATGCAATCATATAAACAGATATAAAAGAATGAAGCAAATATCCATAACATGTATCACAGTCAGAAACAGGAATTGATATCAAACTGTAAATCACACTCTGAACATGTATCATAATCAGAAAACATGAATCTGTATCAAATGGTAAATCACACTCTGTGACTCTGAGACTCTGACTCGACTCATTCCTAATCTAGGGATCCCGATCTGAATAAGAACGCAACAATCTCCCACCTACTCTCCAAATCGCGGTGACGGTACGTTCTTATTACGGACTTTGGTCCTGTCTATATCAAATCTCGGAGATAGGAGTCGCTCTTCTCCTACCCAACATCGATATGACCAAACGTCCGGTGTCTTGGCGACTCAGCCGATGACTTGGCACATTAGCCAATGACTAGGCACATCAGCCCAAGGACTAGGCACATCAGCCCATAACTCTACACATCACATATGCTTAACTATAAATCAATAGAATAAGCATAACAATCTCAAACACTGCAACATATCGAGGCAATGACAACTCAGTATTTGATTTTAGGAAACTCAAGTTGAATCAAACTCGAGTTGTGCAATCCGAATCAACATTAATTTATACCTTTCTCTTCTCGGTCTGACGAAGTCGAAGTCTCGAATTCAGATCTGTCCATATCAATCTGACAATGACAATATCGAATATACTGTGTCAATGTACAACTCAATTCAAGACCTGTTCTGATCAATACTCAAATCAAGACATAATCTCATCAATGTCAACTATACAACAATACAATCTCAATCAATAGCGAATCTGATTAATTTTAATCTACTGATATTTCGACGGCATAACAATACGATCTCAATAACCCCGTCAATCCCAACATCACAGATATAATAACATGGCTCATAATCAATATCAGTACAACTCATATCTCAACAATAACAGATCATAATCTCAAATCTGTACAATCTTGATCATATCAATTCTGAAAATCATAACAATTGCCTAAACAGTCTGTTCTTCGATCTAACTTCAATTATATACCGATCAGTATATCCAGAACACGTAACAATAAGCAAATCACAATTTCCCCAATATCATAATTTCAAACCATGTCTAAGCGTCACAAAACTTATGTCCAGTTGAAGCTCTCGTCGATAGGAACTCAGTACTGTACTCGGATTCAAAATCGAACGGACGGATTTTGTATAATCCTCAAATTTCTAAAAGGAAAAACTTGAAATTCTCGTGGCTTGTTTCGGTCACTTTTTTGTTAAGAAATGAAGGAACAAAACCATGTGGCTCGTTCTTTTACTTGCATGTCTCTCGCATATGTGCGACCATGATCGGCGCATATGCGCGAGACATTCTGTCTCGGCGCCTAATCTTTTCTCTGCTCGCGCATATGCGCGCACTGACACCACGCATATGCGCGAGACCTACTGTCTCGGCATACATACACTTGCGCATATGCGCGGCTTCACTCGGCGCACATGCGCCAACTTCTCTGGACTCGGCCATTAGCTTCTGCACAGCTCGCGCATATGCGCGCACACTTCTCGCGCATATGCGCAAGGTCTTCTGCCACTGTCGCGCATATGCGCGGCTCCTTGGCACGCATATGCGCGAGGTGTTCTGTCCTCGCACATATTTTGTGTTTTCTTCCGTCTTTTCCAGTCTGATCCTTTCCATTATAATCCCCTCAATTATCACTATATCATTTCATATTAACAGGATAAAAATCTCGGGCATTACATTTCTCCCCCCTAAGATACGATTTCGTCCCCGAAATCATAGGCAATCATATCATATCAGAAAGAAATGTATACGGAAGTTAATCAGAAAACTCACCTCAATAAAACAATTCTGAAATTCTCTGTTTCTTATCAAATTCTGCCTCCCCAATAGTTTCTTCCGTGCCATGACGATTCCATTGAATCTTCATAAGCGGAATTGTCTTCATTCTAAACGGTTTCTTCACGATCGAGAGTCTAGATCGGCTTCTCGAGTTAACTCCGTATCTCATCTAGCTCGGCCCCGTCTGGCTAAATAACATGTGAAGCATCAGAAAGATATTTCCTCACTAACGATACATGAAAGACATCATGTATCCCAGATAAAGAAGGCGGTAAAGCGAGTCGACAGGCACGATCTCCTATCTTCTCGAGAATCTCATACGGCCCAATATAACGTGGAGACAACTTCCCTTTCTTGCCAAATCTGACAACTCCTCTGAAAGGTGAAATCTTCAGGAATACTCGGTCTCCTGCCTCAAATACCAACGGTCTACGTCGAACATCGGCATATTTTTGGCTTGCCAGTCTTGAGCTGCCTTTATTCTCTTCTGAATCAGCTTCACTTTCTCAGTAATATCTCTGATCATATCAGGTCCAATCTCAGGTATCTTCGATATATCATCCCAATCTAAGGGAATCTGCACTTCTTGCCGTACAACGCTGCAACCGGTGCCATCTCTATCCTCGTCTGATAGTTATGGTTGTACGAAAATTCATAAACTGGCAAAGTTTCTTGCCAAGTAGTGCCAAAATCTAGCACTACAGCTCTGAGCATATCTCCAATGTCTGGATAGTCTGCTCTGACTGTCCGTCAGTCTGTGGCTGATATACGGTAATCAGGTATAACCTCGTACCTAGAGCCTACTGCAAACTCTGCCCAAAGTGCGAAGTAAACCGAAGATCACGGTCTGATACAATCGACTTCGGCACTTCATGCAATCTGACCACCTTTCTGACATAAATCTCAGTCATCTGGTCATATCTGTACATAATTCTTGTACGAAATAAACATGCTGATTTGGTCAATCTGTCAATCACAACCCAAATCGCATCGCACTCTCGGAAAAATCTCGGTAGCTTCGTCACAAAATCCATAGAAATGTGGTCCCATCTCCATTCAGGAATAAACAAACTAGGTAACAGATCTTCTGGTTTCTTGTCTTTCTGTCTTTACCTGTTGGCAATTCAGACATTTTGATACAAATTCTGTAATATCTGATTCATCTGTTTTTCTCAAAACTATCTTTTCAAATCGTTGTACAATTTTTTGCTATCAGAATGAATACTGAATCGACTGCTATGCGCTTCTGACAACATCTGTCGTTTCAACTCTGAAATATTCGGCATAATAAGACGGTTACTCACATATAACATGCTGTCACAAACCTGATATTCTGATCAATGCCCTGTTCTGACTATCGATATCGAGTTCTGAATATTCTGATCCACTTTTTGAACTGCTTTAATTCTCAAAAATCAGCTCTGATTCGGCCTGACATCATATAATCTCAACGGTTTACCATGTGTTTCAAACAAGAATTCCGAACAACTGCAATATTCAATCAGATTCGAAACATCACTCATCGATACTGATCTGCTAAATTTATAAAACTGTAATTTCTGATAATGCTATCGGTCTCAGCCAACTGATCACGACTTCAACTGTGCTAAGATCAACCGATATACTATCTTTGGATCTAACATATTCCAAATACAATCTGTCTCGGCCAAGATTCACATCTCAACAGATTCTGTATACAACATTTCACTTCTCAGAATATTCAATACAATTTTCAAATGTTCGATCTGATCAGTCATATGCTTAAAATATCTCAGGATATCATAGATATATCTCATGATAATATAGATGAAATAATCATAGATAAAACGAGCATAAATCATCAAAATACTTCTGAACATGCGGTTCATCAAACCACAAACATAGCCGAAGCATCTCAAAGAGAAACACTTAATCAGATGTAACTCTGAGACAGTAAATCTTCTAACTGATCTTTCAATTCTTTCAATTCAATCAATGTCATTCTGTACAGAGTTCTAGAAATAAGAACAGTACCTGGCATTCATTCAAGGCTGGAATCTATCTCTCAAATCAGAGGCAACCAGGAATCTCATCTGGGACAATATTAGCAATTTTAGCATCTCTCATGCCACTGGCAAATTAGCCAAGGTTAGGCTCGATTTCAGTAAATCAACTTAATGCACAAGGAATCCCCCTGTTTCTTTCGATAATCATCAAATCATGAACATCACACATATTAAAGGAATTCCAGATCTAGAATTCTTACCGTAAAATTTCCGTTCGTCAGCCATATTGGGTCTGAATCTTACAATCTACTGGAAATAATCAACGGTAGCTCTGTTACTTGATCAGCATATCAATATCAATAGTGCAGTCAAAATCAGACAGCTCAAGTACAATGCAATCTAACTCAATCTCACATCTGTCATACTGTAGCATACAAGATCTAACAGATGTCACTGATACAAAACCTCTCCCCAACAGAAAAGAGATCAATACTACAGCATATAATAACTCGATAACCAAAGCATATATCAATGCAATTCATTCAAGAATAATCGTATAGAATGCATTAGTATCTATCAGTACATATGTAAAACAACCATACAGGAAACAATTACCTGTCACCATCTTCTCAGATGCGCTCTGGGCCTGTTCCTTGGTCAAGGCAATACTCTGGCCTACTGTCTAGGAGGTTGTCTACCAGTCTGGCTTTCTCCTGGCCCTGGCTATGACTGAGGAGTCGTTGGTGGTGTCTGGAAGAAGTGAATGGCAGATACTCGTCTATCTGTCTGAGCCACTGATCCAGATGATTCTGCTCCATGGAATTCCTGGGCACCTCACTGTGGACAAACTCTAGCAAAGTGTCCTGATTGTCTGCAGATCCGGCAACTACCAAACACACCTCGGCATTGCTCTGTGGAATTTCTTCCTCCACAAGTTTTGCAGTACTCTCTTGTATAACTCTGGCTAGAACCACTGGAGCTAGATGAACCACTCCCTAACTTCTTAAACTGTTTCTTGCGAGCTTTCAGGAAATCTTTCTTTCCCCCACTACTACTGCCACTATCAAATCTATACAGTGATTGCAAGAATTGAGCTGGAGGTTGTTGGCTCTGTGGGTGAGCAACATACGACATTCCTCGCTGTTGAATCAAACTTGCCTCAGCTCCCTTTGCCCTGTTCAAGGCGTCAGCAAAATAATGGGGACGTTCCACATTTACCACTGTAGATATTTGAAGATTCAATCCGCTGATAAACTGATCAACTACAGCTTTATCATTCCCAGCCACCTGAGGAGAAAAACGTAGTAAAGTAGAGAATTTTGCCCCGTATTCTTCAATATTCAGCTGGCCCTGTTTCAAGTTGGCAAACTCTGTACTCTTATCTTGTCAGTTCGATACTGGGAGAAATCTATTACTAAACTCAGCTTTAAAGATTTTCCACGTAATCACGGTACCATGCTGTTCTAATGCTTCTTTGGTTGCGATCCACCAACGTTTTTAGACCTCGTATAACTGATGCCCAATCAATCTAACTCGGCGTTCATCTGGGTAATCAAGTGAATCAAACAGCACTTCAATATCATTCAGCCAACTCTCACAGTCATCATATGTCTCAGTACCCTTCAGAATCGGCTGTTGGAATGACTGAAACCTCTTCAACATTGCTTCCATCGGAGTTTCTGACACATCCATCTGACTAGTCAAAGTACTACCCGGTTCTGGGATTCTTCGAGGAGGTATATCTGATTACCAAAAGAATTAGTTACCAAATATAACAAACCTGTTTCAGTCCTCCTCTGATCATCTTACTGCTGATCAAGAATCGGTTTTGATTCATTCTCAAATAATACATATTACCAAATCAAATCAAATAATCAGGTAAACATGTATTCCAAAGTAGTAAATCATGCTAGCACTCAAAAGCAGGAAGGAAACTCAATCTACCCCGCTCACTAGCTTCTATTTCAGTCTACAAAACCTAATGCTCTGATACCACCTGCTGTGGGGACCCGGACGCAAATTCATTTCTTAATAATCTTTGGGAATAATTAGATCAATTCAATAAAAAGGGTCTAATTTTTTTTTTTAATACCAGAGTACACAACATATGAAATAAATCTTATTTCATTTACAAGATCCATATCCAGATATAAGTACAATTCTTGTACAACAGTAAATCATAATAACTATTGTTCATTCACTACATGTCCGATGATGAAACAGATCTACTTCTGGGTCCGAATCTCCACGCTAAACTAGTCCTCTCTCGTCCTCGTCTTGACCCTGATCCAATCCCACCTGTTGTCATGCACACATACAAAGAAGACAACAGCCGGATAACTCCGGTGAGAAATACATTCCCAGTATAAATCATGTATACATGCAATCATATAAACATATATAAAAGCATGAAGCAGATATCCATAACATGTATCACAGTCAGAAACATGAATCGATATCAAACTGTAAATCACCCTCTGAACTTGTATAATAATCAGAAGACATGAATCGATATCAAATGGTAAATCAAACTCTGAGACTCTGACTCGACTCATTCCTAATCTAGGGATCCCAATCTGAATAAGAACGCAACAATCTCCCACCTACTCTCCCGATCGCGGTGGCGGTATGTTCTTATTACAGACTTTGGTCCTGTCTATATCAAATCTCGACGATAGGAGTCGCTCTTCTCCTAGGCAACATCGATATGACCAAACGTCCGGTGTCTTGGCGACTCAGCCGAAGACTTGGCACATCAGCCAATGACTAGGCACATCAGCCCAAGGACTAGGCACATCAGCCCATAACTCTACACATCACATATGCTTAACTATAAATCAATAGAATAAGTATAACAATCTCAAACATTGCAACATATCGAGGCAATGACAACTTATTATGTGATTTTGGGAAACTCAATTTGAATCAAACTCGAGTTGTGCAATCCGAATCAACATTAATTTATACCTTTCTCTTCTCGGTCTGACCATGTCGAAGTCTCGAATTCAGATCTGTCCATATCAATCTGACAATGACAATATCGAATATACTGTGTCAATGTACAACTCAATTCAAGACCTGTTCTGATCAATACTCAAATCAAGACATAATCTCATCAATGTCAACTATACAACGATACAATCTCAATCAATAGCGAATCTGATTAATATCAATCTACGGATATTTCGACGGCATAACAATACAATCTCAATAACCCCGTCAATCCCAACATCACAGATATAATAACACGGCTCATAATCAATATCAGTACAACTTATAATCTCAACAATAACAGATCATAATCTCAAATCTGTACAATCTTGAACATATCAATACTGAAAATCATAACAATTGCCTAAACAGTCTATTCTTCGATCTAACTTCAATTATATACCGATCAGTATATCCAGAACACGTAACAATAAGCAAATCACAATTTCCCCAATATCCAGAACACGTAACAATAAGAAAATCACAATTTCCCCAATATCATAATTTCAAACCATGTCTAAACGTCACAAAACTTACGTCCAGTTGAAGCTCTCGTCAATAGGAACTCAGTATTGTACTCGGATTCAAAATCGAATGGACAGATTTTGTATAATCCTCAAATTTCTAAAAGAAAAAACTTGAAATTCTCCTGGATTGTTTCGGTCACTTTCTTGTTGAGAAATGAAAAAAAAATGTATTATATATATATATCAGATTGCATGGCAAAACCATGTGGCTCGTTCTTTTACTTGTACGTCTCGCGCATATGCACGACCACGGTCGGCGCCTAAGCTTTTCTCTGCTCGCGCATATGCGCGCACTGACACCGCGCATATGCACGAGACCTACTGTCTCGGAATACATATACTTGCGCATATGAGCACCTTCACTCGGCGCACATGCGCCAACTTCTCTGGACTCGGCCATTAGCTTTTGCACTGTAATGCCTGAGATTTTAGTTTGATACTTTTGAGTTATCATATATTATGAATAAGGGAATGGAAGAATAGACATGGAGAAGCGACTTTGCAATTTGATTTTAGTGGCAAAGAGACACTGCACCCGCGCCAGAAAAGCTACCGCACCCGCGGTATGGGTACAGTAGAGTCAGCGCACCCGTGGTACAAAATGCTCTGCACCCGCGGTCGTTTCTTCTGATTTTGTGGAAGTGTTACAGTATGCTCAGCGCACCCGCGGTGAGACGTGTTTTATGAAGAATAAGCCACTTGCCCCTTTTCATGCATAATATATATATTAAGAAACGGGCATTTCCCTCAACATTCAGAAAGAGGAAAACGAGGTCAGCGAGAAGTTTGGATTCTTGATATTAGAATTCAATTTGCGAGAAATCCGCCCGTCTGATTTTGAATCCGACTTCGGTACTGTGCTCTTATCGACGCAGGCTACAACTGGACGTAAGTTTTGTTACGTTTTGATATGTTTTGAAATTATGATGTTGTTTGAATCGAATACACTTCATATATGATGTTCTTGGCATGTGAGACATCATAGAATCAAAGTCAGATTGAGAAACAGATTAATTATTGAATTGTTATGATTTTTCAGAATATATCGATTGATATTGAACAGATTAGGATTTTTGATTGATTACCGGTGGTATTGGATATTGGTTATCGATTTTAATTAATATCTGTTGAGATTGTATTGACCAGGATATCGGGATTATGCCATTATGCCGTTGATTTTGAATTAAGTCTAGATTAATCAGATTGGTATTGATTTGAACTGTATATTTATATGGTATTATTGATATTGTCCTTGCCAGAGTGAGGGTTGACAGATTTTGAACTCCAGACAGGAACGACGTCCGAACTGCAATACAAGAAAGGTATAAGTCAATGTGGTATTGGGAGATCGACTCGAGTAGATATACTTGTGTTTCTCTAAATCACATACTTCTTGTTATTATTTACATTGATTTGAATTTATATGCTTGTTCTATTGATTTATAGAAGCATGTATTAGACGAGTATTAGACGAGTAATCTTGTGACATAAGTGCCGATAGTGATGAAATCGTCACTGACACATTGCACGTTGTCATAAGATAGTGAATTGGCGATAGTGCCACAGTCTGTGATGGATAGGTCAAGACACCGGATATTTGGTTATATCGAAGTGGATAAAATTGGAGTTTTTTCTATTACTGATGTTTGATATAGGAATGCCAACATCTGGAAACCGGGATCCCTAGACTAGGATTGAGTCTAGTCTGAGCCGTGGAGTCACGAGTATGATTTACGATTTCATATTGATTATGTTTCAGATTTGATACATGTTACTGATATTTGTTACATGCTTTTACATTGTTTATATGATTGCATGTTCATTGATTTATACTGGGATTTTATTCTCACCGGAGTTATCCGGCTGTTGTCGTGTTTGTATGTGTGCATGACAACAGGTGGGACAGGTTCAGGGTCGAGGAGATGAAGATAGATCGTGATTAGAGTGGAGACTACGGACTTGGATTAGAGATAGGGTTTGGACACTTGACATTTAGTTGTTAAACCTTAGTTGAATGATTGTATATATAGTACAAGACTTGTACTTTAATACTGATATGTATATTAGATTGAATTCCATTACATTCCGCATTTAAAAAAAAAAATTAGACCCTGTTTATTATAATTGATTAAATTGTCCTAATAATGATTAAGAGTATGATTAGCTTCCGGGTCCCCACAACAGGTGATATAAGAGCGATAGATCATTTAGACTGAGATAGGAGCTAGTGAGCGGGGTAGAATGAGTTTTCTTTCCTTGCTTTTGCCTGCTATCATGATTTACTGCTTGAATACATGTCTACCTGATTTATCTGATTTTGATATGGTAAGATGTATTATTGAAAATGAATCAGAACCGATTCTTGATCTGCAGTAAGATGATCTGGAGGAGGACTGAAACAAATTTATGGTATTTGGTTGCTAACCCTTTTGATAATCAGATATGCCTCCTCGAAGAATACCGGAACTGGGTTGCACTTAGAATCCTCCCATGGATGTGACAGCAACACCGATGGACACATTACTGAAGAGATTTCAGTCATTCCATCCACCGACTCTGAAGAAGACTGAGACTTCAGTTGATTGCGAGAGGTTGTTAGACGATATTGAGATGCTGTTCGAGTCCTTGGATTACATGGATGAGAGGAGAGTGAAACTGATAGGGCACCAGTTGCACGATGTGGCAAAGAACTTGTGGATTACAACCAAGCGGGCCTTGGAGCATCGAGGTACGACTATTACCTGGAATGTCTTTAGAACTGAATTCTATCAAAGGTTCTTTCCAGTGTCGTACAGGAAAGATAAGGGAGCAGGGTTTGCAAACTTAAGACAGGGCCAGCTGAATATCGAAGAATATGTGGCAAAGTTCTCTACACTCCTACGATTTGCTCCACATGTGGCCGAGAATGACGAAGCCATTGCTGATCAGTTCATTAATGGCCTGAACCCGAAGATCTTTACTTTGGTGAACACTGGGAGACTAAATAATTTCACCGATGCTTTGAACAGAGCCAAGGGAGCCGAAGCCAGTCTGATGAGACATAAGGGAGCTTCGTTTGTGCCTCCAGCGCCGAGACCACATCAACCACCTCCTCGGTTTGAAAGTGGCAGCAGTAGTGGCAGAAAGAAGGATTTCTTGAAAGCTAGAGGGAAGCAATTCAAGAAATCAGGAAGCAGTTCTTCTAGCTCTGGGAGTCCTCGACAGAGTCAGAGCTATACTGGACCTTACTGTAACACTTGTGGACGGAAGCATTCCACTGAGCAGTGCCGAGGAGTGTTCGGCAGTTGCCGTATCTGTAGGCATCAAGGACATTTTGCTCGAGTTTGTCCCCAGAGAGATTCTCAAAGATCACAGGGTGCCGAATCATCTGGATCAGCGGCACAGACTGAGAGATGACCAGCCGCTGTGCATTCATTCTAGCCAGCACCATCTCAGTCACAACAGAGGCCGGGAGGTAGTCAGACAATTAGCCAGCCTCCTAGACAGCAGGCCAGAGTCTTCGCTTTGATTGAGGAGTAGGCTCAGGATGCACCTGATGATGTTGTTGCAGGTAACTGTTTTATTTCTGGTTATCCTGCATATGTATTGATTGATACTGGTGCATCGCATACATTTATATCTGAGCGATTTGCATTGAGTCATGCATTGCCTATTGAGTCATTGTTTGCTGTAGTGTCTGTCTCTTCTTCGTTGGGGATAGGTTTGATATCAGTGAAGTCTGTTAAACATTGTATGCTACAGTACGATGGGCATGAGATTGAGATAGATTGTATTGTGCTTGGGTTGTCTGATTTTGACTGCATTATCGGTATCGATATATTGACCAAGTACAGACCTACTGTCGATTGTTTCCACAAGATTGTGAGATTCAGACCTGAGATGGCTGAGGAGTGAAAATTCTACGGTAAGGGTTCTCGATCTAGAATCTCCATGATTTCCATATTGTCTATGACTTCGATTGTTACAGAAAGGAGCGGAAGGATTCCTTGTCTATTCAGTTGATTTACTGAAATAGAGTCCATCATTGACGGATTTTCCAGTGGTGTGTGTGTTTGCTGATGTCTTCCCAGATGAGATTCCTGGATTGCCTCCGATGCGAGAGATAGACTTCAGTATTGAGTTGATACCATGCACAGTTCCGATTTCGAAGGCTCCGTACAGAATGGCACCGATTGAGTTGAAAGAATTGAAAGAACAGTTGGAGGATTTGTTGGCCAAGTGGTATATCAGACCGAGTGTGTCTTCTTGGGGTGCTCCAGTACTGTTTGTTCGAAAGAAAGACGGTTCTATGAGACTCTGTATCGACTACCAGAAACTGAATAAAGCAACGGTAAAGAATAAATATCCCTTGCATCGCATTGATGATTTGTTTGATCAGTTGCAGGGTTCATCCGTATATTCCAAGATCGATCTGAGATCTGGATACCATCAGCTGAGAGTCAGGGATTCTGATATATCGAAGACTGCATTCAGAACCAGGTATGGACATTATGAGTTTATTGTCATGCCGTTTGGGTTGACGAATGAACCGACTGTATTTATGGGGTTAATGAACCGTGTCTTTCAGAGGTATCTTGACAAGTTTGTGATCATTTTTATTGATAATATTCTGATTTATTCAAAGAATATGATTGAGCATGCTGGTCATCTGAGAACTGTGTTGAAAATTCTAAGGGCTGAGAAATTGTATGCTAAACTGTCAAAATGTAGTTTTGGTTGAGACAGATTGTATTTCTGGGGCATATTATATCCGGAGACGGTATATCAGTTGATCCCAGTAAGGTTGAGGCAGTGATTTCTTGGCCGAGATTGACATCGGTGCCCGAGATTCGCAGTTTTATGGGTTTGGCAGGATATTATCGTCGATTCATCAAAGATTTTTCCAGTATTGCCAAACCGATTACACAGTTGACTCAGAAGAATGCTCCATTTGTTTGGTCTGAGGAATGTGAGACCAGCTTTCTTGAATTGAAGAAAAGACTGAACAGTGCACCGATACTGACTATCCCATCAGGTACTGGTGATTTTGTGGTTAATTGTGATGCATCTCACCGAGGATTGGGTTGTGTTCTGATGCAGCGAGGGCATGTTATTGCTTATGCCTCGAGACAGTTAAAACCACACGAGACTCGCTACCTAATTCATGATCTTAAATTGGCTACCATTGTATTTGCTTTGAAGATATGGCGACACTACCTTTACGGTGAGAAGTTTGAAATCTTTTCTGATCATAAAAGCTTGAAATATCTGTTTTCACAGTCAGAGTTGACTATGAGACAACGAAGATGGCTTGATTTATTGAAAGATTTTGATTGTGAAATCAAGTATTATCCAGGAAAATCCAATGCAGCAGCTGATGAACTAAGTCGAAATGTATGTTCTTTATCCTTATCGACGATTGCTGTTTCAAATTTGATAGAAAATTGCTGCTTGTCTAGATTAGCTTTTGAAACAGATTGTCAGCCTCTGAGATTATGTACGATTCGAGTTGAACCAGAATTGATATTGCAAATCAAAGAGGCACAGAAAGCTGATCAGAATGTGCAGAATTTGATTGCTATAGTCAGAGCTGGACATCACTCGGAATATCAGGTTCGTGACAGTGTTTTGTATGTGAATAATCGTATGGTTGTGCCAAACGTTTCAGATTTGAGACAACGGATACTGACAGAAGCGCACAACAGTCGTTTAAGCATTCATCCTGGTGGCAGGAAAATGTATAATGATTTGAAGACACATTATTGGTGGAAACAGATGAAATCTGATATTACTGAATTTGTAGCCAAGTGTCTGAATTGCCAACAGGTGAAAGCTGAAAGGAAAAAACCAGGAGGGTTACTGCAGAGTTTGTCCATTCCTGAATGGAAATGAGACCAAATTTCCATGGATTTTGTGACGCAGTTACCGAGATCCTCCAGAGGTTGTGATGCGATTTGGGTCGTGATCGATCGATTGACCAAATCTGCCTGCTTTATTCCATACAAAATGACATACAGATATGACCAAATGGCTGATATTATGTCCGAGAGGTGGTCAGATTGCACGGAGTGCCGAAGTCGATTGTTTCAGACCGTGATCCTCGGTTTACTTCGCACTTCTGGCAGAGTTTACAGCAGGCTCTAGGTACGAAGTTACATCTAAGTACCGCATATCATCCACAGACTGACGGACAGTCAGAGCGGATGATTCAGACAATGGAAGATATGTTGAGAGCTGTAGTGCTTGATTTTAGCACTAATTGGCAAGATGCATTGCCTCTCTGTGAGTTTTCCTACAACAATAGCTATCAAACGAGTATTGAGATGGCACCATTTGAGGCGTTGTACGGAAAGAAGTGTCGATCCCCTTTGTATTGGGACGATATCTCTGAAGTTCCTGAGATTGGACCTCATATGATCAGAAATATGACTGAAAAAGTGAAGCTGATTCAGAAAAGAATGAAGGCAGCACAGGACAGACAAGCCAAATATGCCAACATTCGACGTAGATCGTTGGTATTCGAGGCAGGAGACAGAGTATTTTTGAAGATTTCACCTTTCAGAGGAGTGGTCAGATTTGGCAAGAAAGGAAAGTTGTCTCCACGATACGTTGGTCCATATGAGATTCTCGAGAAGATAGGAGATCCTGCCTATCGACTTGCATTACCGCCTTCATTATCAGGGATACATGACGTCTTTCATGTATCTATGCTGCGGAAGTATCTCCCTGATGATTCTCACATTATTCAGCCAGACGAGACCGAGTTTGACGAGACTTTGAGTTATGTCGAGAAATCGATCCAGATTATCGATCGTAAGGAAAGGCAACTCAGAACGAATACTATTCCTCTTGTGAAAGTGCAATGGACTCGTCATGGCAATGAAGAAGCAACTTGGGAGACAGAATTAGAGATGAGACAAAGATATCCAGAGTTATTTCCATGATGTGAGTATTTATTCAGCTTTTTATTTTATTGCTTCTTTTACACGCTTTGATTGATTGCTTGCGAGTTCGAGGACGAACTCATATCAAAGAGAGGGAGAAATGTAATGCTCGAGATTTTAGTTTGATACTTTTGAGTTATCTTATATTATGAAGAAGGGAATGGAAGAATAGACATGGAGAAGCGACATTGCAATTTGAGTTTAGTGGCAAAGAGACACTGCACCCGCGCCAGAAAAGCTACCGCACCCGCGGTGTGGGTACAGTAGAGTCAGCGCACCCGCGGTACGAAATGCTCCGCACCCGCGGTCGTTTCTTGTGATTTTGTGGAAGTGTTACAGTATGCTCAGTGCACCCGAGGTAAGACTTGTTTTATGAAGAATAAGACACTTGCCCCTTTTCATGCATAGTATATATATTAAGAAACGGGCATTTCCCTCAACATTCAGAAAGAGGAAAACGAGGTAAGAGAGAAGTTTGGATTCTTGATATTAGAATTTAATTTGCGAGAAATCCGCCCGTCTGATTTTGAATCCGACTTCAGTACTGTGCTCCTATCGACGCAGGCTACAACTGGACGTAAGTTTTGTTACGTTTTGATATGTTTTGAAATTATGATGTTTTTGGAATCGAATACACTTCATATATGATGTTCTTGGCTTGTGAGAAATCATAGAATCAAAGTCAGATTGAGAAACAGATTGATTATTGAATTGTTATAATTTTTCAGAATATATCGATTGATATTGAACAGATTTGGATTGTTGATTGATTACCGGTGGTATTGGATATTGGTTATCGATTTTAATTAATATCTGTTGAGATTGTATTGACTGGGATATCGGGATTGTGCCATTATGCCGTTGATTTTGAATAAAGTCCAGATTAATCAGATTGGTATTGATTTGAACGGCATATTAATATTGTATTATTGATATTGTCCTTGCCAGAGTGAGGGTTGACAGATTTTGAACTCTAGACAGGAACGACGTCCGAACTGCAATACAAGAAAGGTATAAGTCAATGTGGTATTGGGAGATCGACTCGAGTAGTATATACTTGAGTTTCCCTAAATCACATACTTCTTGTTGTTATTTACATTGATTTGAATTGTTATGCTTCTTCTATTGATTTTTAGAAGCATGTATTAGACGAGTATTAGACGAGTAATCTTGTGACATAAGTGCCGATAGTGATGGAATCGTCACTGGCACATTGCACGTTGTCATAACATAGTGAATTGGCGATAGTGCCACAGTCTGTGATGGATAGGTCAAGACACCGGATGTTTGGTTATATCGAAGTGGATAGAATTGGAGTTTTTTCTATTACTGATTTTTGATATAGGAATGCCAACATCTGGAAACTAGGATCCCTAGACTAGGATTGAGTCTTGTCTGAGCCGTGGAGTCACGAGTATGATTTAAGATTTCATATTGATTATTTTTCAGATTTGATACATGTTACTGATATTTGTTACATGCTTTTACATTGTTTATATGATTGCATGTTTAATTGATTTATACAGGGATTTTATTCTCACCGGAGTTATCCGGCTGTTGTCGTGTTTGTATGTGTGCATGACAACAGGTGGGACAGGTTCAGGGTCGAGGAGATGAAGATAGATCGTGATTAGAGCGGAGACTACGGACTTGAATTAGAGATATGGTTTGGACACTTGACATTTAGTTGTTAAACCTTAGTTGAATGATTGTATATATAGTACAAGACTTGTACTTTAATACTGATATGTATATTAGATTGAATCACATTACATTCCGCATTTAAAAAAAAAAATTAGACCCTGTTTATTATTATTGATTATATTGTCCTAATAATGATTAAGAGTATGATTTGCGTCCGGGTCCCCACATGCATAGCTCGCGCATATGCGCTTACACTTCTCGCGCATATGCGCGAGGTCTTCTGCCACTGTCGCGCATATGCGCGGCTCCTTGGCGCGCATGTGCGCGAGGTGTTCTGTCCTCGCACATATTTCGTGTTTTCTTTCGTCTTACCAGTCTGATACTTTCCATTATAATCCCCTCAATTATCACTATATCATTTCAGATTAACAGGATAAAAATCTCGGGCATTACAGTTGCTGAGTGCTGTTAAGATCAAGATTATGAAGTCTAAGGGCTGCGGTTGAGGTGTGATATAGTTTGGCAGGATAACGATTGAGCCTAGGCGTGATGTGATGCTTGACGTTTAGATCGGCTGTTGGGGGAAGCTTCGGCTGTGAAGGGGCATCTCGAGACCTAGAACAGATCATAAGGGGTCTGAACCACGGTCAAGGGTGGTTGGAACACAGCTGGGACAAAGTTGGGAGTTGCTTGAGCGTTGGGCGTGGAGTGATGTTCGGGTGCTCTACGTGAGGGGCTAGGGGCTGTGTGAGTAAAGGCCCGTATTTCGTAATCGTAATTTTTGCGGAATTATTTAAAATTTTTCTTCTTTAAATAAATAACATGCATCATTAATAAAATAACCTGATAAATTTATTTAATTTTAAAATAACAGCGGAAGTAAACATTATGTTCAAAACCACAACTTAAAAATAATTCAACGAAATAAAAACTGAGTTTGAACATAAAAATGTAAATGATGAAATGTTAGGTTCTCGGGTTCCTACTACTGCTGACCAAGCTAGCTCACTGGTCCCTGCCCTCGGTCTCGACCTAATCAGTACCTACAACAATCAAGTCTAGTGAGTCTAAAGACTCAACATGCATATATCGTGAATAGCAAGTAAATATATCATAAAATCGCATGCAACGTAAAAATATCGTATCGTAAAGCGTAAGGTGAAAGTTGTGTCATGAGTAATTATAAATACATGCATATCTGAAAATCTTACGTAAAAGATTTGCTCGATAGAGCCCTGTCATAAAATATCATAATGAGATTTTTCTGGTAGAGATAATGTTTCAACGCAAGTGGCCCATAACATAACATGAACGTCTGATCAGACTAAACCACAGTATACTGGGCGGTAGAGATCACCACAGCTCTTGGACTAGATGTCTGTACCCATACATAATCGTCAACCGGTCGTATGTCACCGGGTAGAGAGATCCCATAAGCATGAGGTGGCCACAAGACATATCACATATATCTCAAAGTAAACATTTTATATTTTATGCACGTAATATAATTATAACCTTGTTTTCACCGGATGAGTTCGATCGTTCCCAGGCTTGCTGCGACTTAATCCTAACATGAGACACATGCAAATAATCTCAACTTGACATAAATTTCATATCCGAACCAAAACCGAGGTAAACGTGACCAACAAACTAATTTCCAACCATTACCCCGTACCAATCCGAATCAACATTGAACCATCGTTTAGTCATGATTAAAATGCACATAACATGATGAAATAATATTCCTAATAAATGTAATACACGAAAATAGTGAATGGAGGCCAAAATCATAAAATACTCTTTTGAGAAACACTTTGGCACATTGCACCATAAATTTTCGTACGACCTCTAAACTTAACCGAATTACAAACGGAGAAAAACATGACCTTCCCAACTCATTGAGGTATTGTCAAGTCCAAGGCCATAGGCTAAAAGCCAAACAAGAACTCGCACACCACCTCTGAACCGCGGCAAAGCTGCTGTCAAAAGCCGTGACAGCAGCTGTGTTTCCCTTGCGTTGTTTGTGAAACCAATGGCGATTGGGGCTTGAACCACCGATCAGAGTCTCTTAAAAACATCTTAAGGCGTGGCTTAAACCATGGCTAAGGGATAAAAGCCAACCACAATCCAAGCAAACACCTATGACAATCCAAAGCTTAACCCGAGAGCATCAAAAAATCTGTACTATGACGTATTGAATCACCTTGCTGTCTTGTATCATTCCATTGGCCATATGATCAACCGTGGCTCGATCTAGACTTGATTAAGTGTTATATGAACCATGTCTATGGGCTAGAAGCCAACCACAATCCACCCAACACCCCGAAAGCCGAAAGTTAAATCCCAAACCAGAAACAAGAAACCGAGGGGCATTTGGTTTGTTGTTTTAAAATTTCAATGGATCCGTGAACCAAGCCTTGAAAGATTATCTTGGTCACGTCCTAGACATGCTAAGGAAGGGTTCTAACCATGGTTACAGGCCTTAGACCAACCATGATCCGAACACTCTCCTTAGACAACAAACAACCAAAACCGGGGGCCAAATTTGCTACAACCGAGTTTGCTTGCTGTCCAACCTTTACTGGAGTGTAGGGACTTACACCAATGGACCAGCAACAACCTAACACACTCTAGATCATGCCTAGATGCAGCCTTGAGGGAATGGAACCGAACCAACACCCTGTACTCAAAATAACAACCAAACCGTGAGGGTGAACACAAATGGCCGAGAAGGGCCTGCAAAGATTTTTTTTCTCAAAGTTGCTGTCAAAAATCAGTTTTTGCTCCTTAAATCATGAACATATAATGTTTTAAAATATCTATAGGACTTGATTGAAGAGAAATGAACAATATATACATGCCTGGAAATTTGTTTAAGAAGAAAACAAACAATACAACAAACACGGCGCGGTGGAGTCGGAGTTTATTTCTTATTTTTCTGTTGCAATTTATCGATTTTAGTTGCTGCTAACACACGGGTTTTGCTGCTATTTTCTCTGTTATTCTTTAATGTGAGGGTGGAGGAAATGTTAAGAATTGAAGGGGAATGTTACAAGGAATATAAAGGAGTCATGAAAGGCAATTTAGATGAGAGGTGCAAGTGATGAGTTGATTGTCAATTCAAATATTCCCTTTCCTACTTGCTGCACGTATTGCATGGCTTATTTATGCTAGATTGGTGGGTTGAGGGAAATTAGGTAAATAATGGTGCTAGACTTATCACTAAATGGTGAGTTAAAAAGGGAGGAAATATCATACCATGAATGGCCATTGAAGGGAGTCTAGCATGGAGAGTTGCCAAATATAATTAAATTGATTAAGGGATGGCCGAAATTTGCTAGAAATTTGTAGGGTATGATATAGTTTAAATCTTGTATTTTAAATTCTTAAAGTTTTTAACTTCCATTAAGTATTTTAGTAAATTAGTAAATTAAATTAGAGTAATAATTTTCTTGCATGGCATGGCTTGATCTTAAATAAATTAGTAAAATGTTACGTTATAATTCCATGAATATATTAGGCCTAGATTAACTTATCCCCATTGGTTACACATTTTAATTTAGGATTTTAATTAATTATTTGACATATGAGGAATTATTTGATAACTTAACTCCAATTAACTTAAATAATCTTAAAACATTCTCTATTCTTAAAATAAATTATTCCTTGGCTTAAATTAAATTTAGGAATATTTTATTATTATTAATTCTATCTAAATACTCCAACTCCAGTCCGCCTCGCGTAATTATCCGGAAAGATAAAACTAAACTCCTGCGATTAAAATAAATAATCATGACTTCACAAATTTTAAAATGAATTAAACACTCCATATATGTATAAAAAAAATATCATTTTTTTAAAATAATAGTAATTATGCATGGCTTATACGCAATTTGATTTTTCCGGTTCTACAACTCTCCCCCCTTAAAAGAAATTTCGTCCTCGAAATTAAAACTTACCGATTAGCTCGGGATACCGATTCTCCATTTCTGGCTCAGATTCCCACGTAGCTTCTTCCTCCGAATGATTAAGCCATTTTACCTTTAATAGCTTCACCAGTTTGTTCCGAAATTTTTTCTCATGTCTGTCTAAGATCTGCACTGGTTTTTCTTCATAAGACAGGTTAGGAGTGAGCTGCAGCGGCTCAAAGTTCAAGACATGCGAAGAATTTGCCATATAGTTCTTCAGCATAGAGACGTGGAACACATTGTGTACTCCGGCCAGATTCGGCGGAAGTGCAACACGATAAGCTAACGTCCCAATCCTTTCGAGGATCTCAAATGGTCCTATGAATCTCGGACTAAGCTTTCCTTTCTTCCCGAACCGCATGACACTTTTCATAGGTGCTATCTTCACGAAAACATGGTCGCCAACGGCAAACTCTAGATTCTCCTCTGATCTGCATAACTCTTCTGTCGACTCTGAGCAGTCCTCATTCTATCACGGATCTTGACTACTACGTCGGCAGTCTGCTGAATAATCTCCGGACCCAATTCTTATCTTTCCCCTACTTCATCCCAATAAATAGGCGATCTATACTTACGACCGTACAGTGCTTCATATGGAGCCATACCTATAGACGACTAAAAACTGTTGTTATAGGTAAATTCCACCAATGGCAACTTCGACTCCCAACTCCCTGAGAAATCAATGACATATGCACGGAGAAGATCCTCAAAAATCTGGATAACTCTCTCTAACTGACCATCCATCTGAGGGTGGAAAGCTGTGCTAAACAACAACTTCGTACCCATAGCTGAATGCAAACTCTTCCAGAATGAGGAAGTGAATCTAGGATCTCGGTCAGACACTATAGACACGGGAATACCCTGAAGTCGGACTATCTCCCGGATATACAACTCTGCGTACTGAATCATGGTGAAAGTCGTCTTAATAGGCAGGAAGTGCGGTGATTTGGTAAGACGATCAACAATCACCGAGATAGCATTTGACCCTCTGGCTGACTTCGGCAAACCTACCACGAAGTCCATGGTAATATTCTCCCACTTCCACTCGGGAATAGGAAGAGGCTTGAGCAAGCCTGCTGGTCTCTGATGTTCCGCTTTCACTAGCTGGCACGTCAGATACTCGGATACAAAACGTCTGATATCCTTCTTCATCCCGGGCCACCAATACATCAACTGCAGATCTTTATACATCTTTGTACTCCCAGGATGAATAGAGTATGGCGACATATGGGCCTTAGATAAAATATCCGCTCGAATAGAACCGCCGCTAGGAACCCACATCATGTCTCGATATCGCACAATAACGTCGCTAACTGTATACAATATACTGCCCTTAGCCTCATCTCTCTGCCTCCACTTCGCCAACTGCTCATCTGCTGGCTGTCCACTACGAATACGGTATAGAAGAGAAGACTGAATCGTCAAAGTAGATAGATGGGGAACTCTACCTCGAGGATATGCCTCTAGATCAAACCTCTGCATCTCAAACTGAAGAGGTTTTGGAATCGCCATATGGGCCATCACTGCTACTTTCCTGCTCAATGCATCCGCAACTACATTAGCTTTGCCAGGGTGGTAGCTAATGTCACAGTCATAGACCTTCACTAGCTCCAACCAACGCCTCTGATGCATATTCAACTCCTTCTGTGTAAAGAAGTACTTGAGGCTCTTATGGTCGGTAAAGATCTGGCACTTCTCTCCGTACAAATAATGCCTCCAAATCTTCAAGGCAAATACTACGGCTGCCAACTCTAGATCGTTGGTAGGGTAGTTTTTCTCATGGATCTTCAACTGATGAGAAGCATATGATATCACCTTCCCATGCTGCATCAACACTGCGCCTAAACCGAGCTTCGAAGCATCGGTATACAAAACAAAATCTCCGGGCCCTGACGGCATGGCCAATATTGGTGCTCTGATAAGAGCTTTCTTCAAAGAATCAAAGCTCTTCTGACACTCATCGCTCAACACATACTTAACATTCTTCTTTGTCAATGACGTGAGTGGAACTGCGATAGAGGAGAATCCCTGAATAAACTTTCGATAATATCCTGCTAGCCCAAGGAAACTACGGATCTCTGATGCGTTTTGCGGCACAACCCAATCTCTGACTGCTGCAACTTTCGCGGGTTTACCTCAATACCGCTTCTAGAAACGACGTGGCCTAAGAACGCCACCTTCTCTAACCAGAACTCGCACATACTGAATTTCGCGAACAGCTTGTGCTTTTGTAAGGTCTGCAATATTGTGATCAGATGTCTGCTGTGCTCCTCTTGATTCTTTGAGCAGACGAGAATGTCGTCTATGAATACTATCACGAACTGATTAAGATACGGCTGAAATACGCGATTCATGCGATCCATGAAGATCGCTGGCGCATTCGTCAAACCGAACGGCATCACAAGGAACTCGAAGTGGCCATAACGAGTCCTAAAAGCAGTCTTGAGAACATCGGCGTCTTTCACCCTCAACTGGTGATAACCAGAACGCATATCAATCTTTGAGAATACTGAAGCTCCCTGCAACTGATCAAATAAATCTTCAATCCTCGGGAGTGAGTATTTGTTCTTCACTGTAACCTTGTTCAATTCCCGGTAATCAATGCAGAGTTTCATCGAACCATCCTTCTTCTTCACAAACAAGACTGGCGTGCCCCATGGTGAAAAACTCGGGCGAATGAACTCTTTGTCAAGAAGTTCCTGAATATGCTTCTTGAGTTCTGCCATCTCTATCGGTGCTCAACGGTACGGTGCTTTTGAGATCGGTGCGGTACCTGGCATAAGCTCAATAGAAAACTCCACCTCTCGCACAGGTGGCATACCAATGATGTCATAGGGGAAAACGTCTAGAAAGACTCTGACAATTGGGACATTGGAGGCTGACTGACTGGGTGCTTCGGGAACAAATACAAAAGTTGCTAAAAATTCTCGACACCCTCTATGCATGAGCTTCCTAGCCTGGACACAAGATATCATACACGGTAAATGAAAGTACCTGTCGGGCTCGAATAAGAACTGCTCTCTCCCAAGCGGTCGGACTAGAATAGATCTTCGCTGGAAGTCAATCAAAACTCTGTTCCTTAATAGCCAGTCCATACCCAGAATGATATCAAATTCTGGCATCGGTAATACGATAAGATCCGCATAAACAAGATTACCATGAAGTTTGAGGTCTATGTCTTGGATCACATTAATAGCTGTCATCTCTTCTCCAGAAGGCAGTACTACCAAATACGCTATATCTAGCCCAATGGTCTTGACCTTAAAGAAATTCACAAAGGTCTCCGAAATGAACGAATGAGTATCCCATGAATCTATCAAGGCATTTGTAGCTGAACCGGCTATAAAAATTCTCCCTGAAAGGTTGGAACATCATGCTAAACCAATAATTTTGAAAGTTATAGAGATGCGAAGGTCAGAGTTCTTCTACTCTAAATTCTGGAAAATAACACTGATCAGAACATGCAATCCTAACACCAAATCTAAGTTCAAAATCTTAACCCAGACTCCCAAAAGATAAAACCTTAAATATAGACTTAAAGCTTTAAGATACCTGTCAAGAGCATCGTCTCCGGGTTTGTCTCCGCTGCATGGAGAGCGAAAAATCTGCCTTGGGTAGGCAGTCTCCCCTGAGGGCAATTCTTCAGTAAGTGGTCAGGACTACCACACTTGTAGCACTTCCCTGAGACATACATGCAAGCTCCAGCATGATGGCGTGTGCACTTAGAACAGACTGGATACTCTGAGGTCCTCGGGACTGTTCGTCCCTGCTGCTGCTGTCCTTTGTTCCTGGATGGGCCATGGAAAGGCTTCTTACTCTAATGATGTTGATGAGGAGGACGGTGCGGCGCTTGGACTGGTCGCTTGCCCTGGCGATCTCTCTCAATATCATTCTGATCCTGCTCTGCAGCTAGAGCTCTGGAGACAGCGACATCATAGGTAGTAGGGCCAGCCACCCTAACATCACGGCGCAAGATCGGCCGTAGACCATCCAGAAAATGTCTCAACTTGGCTCCAGCATCATTGGCAATCAGGGGCACAAAATGGGAACCCCTCTCAAACTTACGGATAAACTCCGTAACAGTCATGTCTCCCTGCCTCAGGGTCATAAATTCCCTGGTCAATCTGGAACGCACCTCGTTAGTAAAATATTTAGAGTAGAATACCTTTGTAAAGCGCGTCCAGCTCAAAGTGGCCAAATTCAAGGCTACAGATGCTCCTTCCCACCACAAGCGTGCATCTTCTCCAAACAGATAGGTCGCACAACGAACTCCATCCTCATCTCCAAGCCCCATGAATTCGAAGATAACCTCAAGGGACTTAATCCAGCCTTTGGCAATCATAGGATCTGTCGTCCCTGAAAACTCCTTTGGTCTCATCTTCATGAACCGCTCATAGGCAGCCTCAGGCCCCGTCTGCCTGGCTACCCCAGCACTGTTCCCCGAAAACTGTGCGAAGAACTGTGTCATTCTATCTAACATCCGGGTGTTCATGTCCGGTGGAGGGGGTGGTGGTAAATCTCTCTCTTGTCTATGATCCTCACCGTCCTCCTGGCGATGCTCATCATCTCTCGTGCGCTCGGGAATGCGTCTAGGGGCATACTGTTACATACATAATCCACACGTAACCAACATGCATAATTCTATTATGTCTTTAAAATACAAATAAATACTGCATAATCAAAATCTTGACAAAGTAATGTGAGGTCCTCAGGTCCCTACTACTGCTGACCCAAGCTAGCTCACTAGTCCTCGCCCTCGGTCTCGACCTCATCAGTACCTACAACAATCAAGTCTAGTGAGTCTAAAGACTCAACATGCATATATCGTGAATAGCAAGTAAATATATTATAAAATCGCATGCAACGTAAAAATATCGTATCATAAAGTGTAAGGTGAAATTCGTGTCATGAGTAATTATAAATACGTGCATATCTGAAAATCGTACGTAAAAGATTTGCTCGATAGAGCCCTATCATAAAATATCATAATGAGATTTTTCTGGTAGAGATAATGTTTCAACGCAAGTGGCCCATAACATAACATGAACGTCTGATCGAACTAAACCACAGTATACTGGGCGATAGAGATCACCACAGCCCTTGGACTGGATGCCCGTACCCATACATAATCGTAAACCGGTCGTAAGTCAATGGGTAGAGAGATCCCATAAGCGTGAGGTGGCCACAAGACATATCACATATATCTCAAAGTAAACATTTTATATTTTATGCATGTAATATAATTGTAACCCTATTTTCACCGGATGAGTTGGATCGTTCCCATGCTTACTGTGACCTAATCCTAACATGAGACACACGCAAATAATCTCAACTTGACAAAAACTTCATATCCGAACCAAAACCGAGGTAAACGCGACCAACAAACTAATTTCCAACCATGACCCCATACCAACCCGAATCAACATTGAACCATCATTTCGTCATGATTAAAATGCACCTAACATGATGAAATAATATTCCTAATAACTGTAATACAGGAAAATAGTGAATGGAGGCCCAAATCATAAAACGCTCTTTCAAAAGTCACTTTGGCATTTTGCACCGTCAATTCTTGTACGACCTCTAAACTTAACCAAATCACAAACGGCCAAAAACATGACCTTCCCAACTCCTTGAAGTATTGTCCAGTCTAAGGCAATAGGCTAAAATCCAAGCAAGAACTCGCACACCACCTCTGAACCGCGGCAAAGCTGTTGTCAAAAGCCGTGACAGCAGCTGTGCTTCATTTGCGTGGTTCGTGAAACCAATGGCCATTGGGGCTTGAACCACCGACCAGAGTCTCTTACCAACATCTTAAGGCGTGGATTGAACCATGGCTAAGGGCAAAAAGCCAACCACAATCCAAGCAAACAGCTATGACAATCCAAAGCTTCACCCGAGAGCATCAAAAAATCTGTACTATGATGTATTGAATCACCTTGCTGTCTTGTATCGTTCCATTGGCCATATGATCAACCATGGCTCAATCTAGACTTGATGAAGTGTTGTATGAACCATGTTTATGGTCTAGAAGCCAATCACAATCCACCCAACACCCCCAAAGCCGAAAGTTAAATCCCAAACCAGAAACAAGAAACCGAGGGGCATTTGGTTTGTTGTTTTAAAATTTCGATGGATCCTTGAACCAAGACTTGAAATATTGTCTTGGTCACGTCCTAGACATGCGAAGGAAGGGTTATAACCATGGTTACAGGCCTTAGACCAATCATGATCCGAACACTCTCCTTAGACAACCAACAACCAAAACCGGGGGCCAAATTTGCTACAACCGAGTTTGCTTGCTGTCCAACCTTTACTGGAGTGTAGGGGCTTACACCAATGGACCAGTAACAACCTAACACACTCTAGATCATTCCTAGATGCAGCCTTGAGGGAATGGAACCGAACCAACACCCTGTACTCAAAATAACAACCAAACCGCGAGGGTGAACACAAATGGCCGAGAAGGGCCTGCACAGATTTTTTTCTCAAAGTTGCTGTCAAAAATAGGTTTTTGCTCCTTAAATCATGAACATATAATGTTTTAAAATATCTATAGGACTTGATTGAAGAGAAATAAACAATATATACATTCCTGAAAATTTGTTTAAGAAGAAAACAAACAATACAACGAACACGGCGCGGTGAAGTCGGAGTTTATTTCTTATTTTTCTGTTGCAAGTTCTCGATTTTAGTTGCTGCTAACACACGGTTTTTGCTGCTGTTTTCTCTGTTATTCTCGAATGTGTGGGTGGAGGAAATGTTAATAATTGAAGGGGAAGGTTACAAGGAAAATAAAGGAGTCATGAAAGGCAACTTATATAAGAGGTGCAAGTGATGAGTTGATTGTCAATTCAATTATTACCTTTCCTACTTGCTGCACATATTGCATGGCTTAATTATGCAAGATTGGTGGGTTGAGGGAAATTAGGTGAATAATTGTTCTTGACTTATCACTAAATGGTGAGTTAAAAAGGGAGGGAATATCATACCATGAATGGCCATTGAAGGGAGTCTAGCATGGAGAGTTGCCAAACATAATTAAATTGATTAAGGGATGGCCGAAATTTGCTAGAAATTTGTAGGGTATTATATAGTTTAAATCTTGTATTTTATATTCTTAAAGTTTTAAACTTCCATTAAGTATTTTAGTAAATTAGTAAATTAAATTAGGGTAATAATTTTTTTGCATGGCATGGCTTCGTCTTAAAATAAATTAGTAAAATATTAGGTTATAATTCCTTGAATATATTAGGCCTAGATTAGTTTATCCCCATTGGTTACACATTTTAATTTAGACTTTTAATTAATTATTTGACATAGTAGGACTTATTTGATAACTTAACTCCAATTAACTTAATAAATCTTAAAACATTCTCTATCCTTAAAATAAATTATTCCTTGGCTTAAATTAAATTTAGGAATATTTTCTTATTATTAATTTTATCTCAATACTCCAACTCCAGTCCGGCCTCGCGTAATTATCCGAAAATATAAAACTAAGCTCCTGCGATTAAAATAAATAATCACGACTTCAAAAATTTTAAAATGAATTAAACACTCCATATATGTATAAAAAATATCGTTTTTTTAAATAATAGTAATTATGTATGGCTTATACGTAATATGATTTTTCGGGTCCTACAGTGTGAGTGGGGGCTGCATGGGGCTAGGGCCACGACTTCATTGGGTCCAATGGAGCCTAGGGTGGTCTATGTGTGATTGGGCAGGGACTTATCCCGTTGGACGAAGGCTAGGAGCTAAACCAGGGGGGTTCGTGGAACTAGGGTCGTGTTGTGCAAGTGCTAAATTCCAGCAGCTTGTAGGGTATGTCCAAAAGGTTTAAGGAACGAGTTTAGGTGGTTTAAGGGTTGTAAATGAGTGTATTATGTGTGGTAAAATTTTGGGAAAAATTCGGTTATGTTTCCGGTCAATTCGGGTTAAAATCGGGACTACGGTCCAAGTTTTAAAACGAATCTGTTAAGTTTCGTTTTGGGCTCAAGTTTACTTCTAAGAATGCTTTTAAATATTTTTTTGGATGTTTTAAAGAGTTTGGTATGCTTCGGGTAAATTTTAGAGGTACAGGGGTAAAACGATAAATTTTTGGGTTTTCAAGGGCAAAATGGTCATTTTGCACCTGCGGTGAGATTTTGGGTCTTGCAGCGTCCTGAGCACATATTCATGATATTTTAAATGTTTATGCATCATGTTCAAGATTTTTACGTAATGACGATAAATACGTTGCATCCTAGGTTTAAAGGAAAAATTATGTATATGCATGCTTTTATTTAAGTGGTGAAAATGATGATACGTTTTGAAGGAAGTGAGTTAGTTGTGACTAACACGATGACACGATGATATGTAAGGCCGGGACTCAGTTGACGGGTAATGCTGTCGCTAATGTCCTTGTCGTCGGGTACCGCGGTTACACGTAGATGGATCCATCGACTAACATGATGATACGAAAGTCACAACTAATGAACGAAATTCAAATTAAGAAAATTAACATGTATATGTTGTTATGTTGTTATGTGCTACGATTCTTATCATGCTTGACTGGTTTTAAGCTATGCATACGCCTTTAAACGATCATGAAAATGTATGTTGATTATGATATTTTCACTGCTTTGTGCTACGTATATGTACTTGTTACTTCTGGTACAGGTGTGTTGAGTCTTTAGACTCATTAGGCGTGCGTGATGCAGGTGTGCATTTTGATCCGGAGATCGGAGGTGCCGAAGACTGAGTAGGCAGGCTGGATGTGCGCACATGACCCGAGGACCATGATTTTCCACACATCACGATTTTTGGAGAGATAAGAGGACATGGATATTTTATTCACTGGTTTATTATACTGCTGATTACTAGTATTTTGAATTGTTCATGTTTCGATTTCTTACTTGGTTGAATTTGATCATTCTTAAGCTGCAGTATTTTTGAACGCCAAATGTTTACGATTATTTATAAATGGTACTTTTCTTTGGTAGGGTTGCTTGCATGAAAAATTTTTAAGTGTTTATTTCCCAAAATGTGAGTTTTAAAAAATATATATATTTCCGCACTTTTAAAATGAGTAGAAGTTACAGTTGGTATCAGAGCAAGGTTCCTGTATAGGGTTGTGCCACCGCCAGCTTCTGCAACTCAGTCTTTAAGCCCAAAGTATGTAAGTTTAAAGGTTTTAAATGTTTTGAAGGTTTTATGATATCACATGTATGTTTACATGATATACGTTTTACGTGACATGTTTATCTGTTGTTATGTTTTGAGATTAGATGCTTTAAATTATTTATACATGTTAAGACATGAAATGAGAAATTATATTATTTTCATGCATACTGGCTTTGTGGTGGAATTGGACATGAATAAAAATTTGGCCATTGGGTGTTAAGAAAATAGTCCCTTAGATTTTCTACTTGTGGGTCATAAGTTAAACTGGACAATTATGAATGCTTTTGAGACTTGTAGATTTTCTAAGAAAATACTAATGGTTCGTGGTTGCTAGGTGAGTTAATTTGTGAGGATTCCATGTAAGGATTAATGATTCGAAGACTACGACGATTTTTAGAAGTACAAAAACGTAGAATTTATTTAGGAAGCATGCTTTACCTAGTTGAACTTAATGATTTAATTGCATGAATTGAGAATTTTAAGGACCTAATTGTAATAACCCATAATTGGAGGACTTAAGTTCATAAATAAAATTCTAAGGGACTATTTTCTAATTTGCCAAATTTTGAGATTATATTCTGAGTTTCGAGAATTTTAAAGTTTATTGAGGCTAATTCGAATATTTATGGGGACAAAAATGCAAATTTGGAAGAGTTATAGGGCCAAAATTGTAATATTCAAGAATTTTAAGGACCAAATTGCAAATTTAAAAATTCATGAGGATTAAATTCGAACTTTTGAGGAACACTTGGGTAAAATCAGTTGATTTTTTTGAGGTTATGAGAATTGATTTTGGGTTTAATAAGCTTAAAATTATTGAAATTTATGCTACTGGAAACCTATAGAATGGAATTAGGAATGCCAACAACTTATGGGTAATTGTGGAATTTTCGAAATTTAGGATAAATTGGATAAGTTTTGAGGAAATTAAGAATTGATGTTGCAATTGATAAGAAACTTGGGGACTAGTTTAGCATTAAGTAAGAATCGAATGGTTTAAATGACAAGAGTTTTTTATGATTTAGGTTTGAAGGGATATCTAGAACCTTGAAACAATTGGGTTATAATGTAATAAGGAAGGGTAATCGAGGGCATTGTAGGATGAATCAATATTGGGCTTGGAAAATCTAAGTGTTAATGTAACAATGCAGTGAAGAATGAAGAATTTGGAGTGATAACAATTTTGGGTGAAGTTGATCGGTTAGCTAAGTTATAAGTGTAGACCTTGAGTTAACAAATTTTTGGGAATTTAAGTTTGATGTGTCATAAGTTTAATTCATGATCTTAACAGTTAAGACTATACCTTTGTTGGAATTTGATTTTTCTAGGAAGTTGGGTTTGACTGATGGTTATGTTACTCGATAGACGCATGTAAGAATTGAGGTAGACACCTTGTCTTGAGAAATTTTTGGTAAGTCATTAAGAAACTTGAGAATAAGTGGATATGTGTGTTGGGATTATGTTATCTACTACTATTTGGGTTTCGTAAGTTTGAATTTTAAGTTTTTGAAATATGTATACGTACGAAAAATTTTGAGTGAAATAAAAAACAAAAAGGGAATTAGTGGTGTTCAACATAGGTTACCAATGAACGAGTATTAAGATTTTTATCGAGTAAGTAATCTAAAATCTTGATATAGGGATTCTAGAACTCTATGAGTTATAAGCGAAGTTGATTTATTAGAGTAAGTTTATCGCTAACATGGGATAACTTAGTAAGTGTTGGAAACTTAATTTCGGTTGTTTGACAAACTAAATGATTAATTTAGTGGACTAACTGATCAAGTAGTTTGAAGTAACTGAACTACATAAATCAACTGATAGTTACCTAACTGAAGATTAATGCGCAGTTTATCGAAGACAACTGAAACCAGCTGAACTGAACTTGCGAAGACAACTGACTGATCAGTTGACATATTCAGTTGTGAGCTTATTAGTTGATCCTTCAGCTGTACACGTCATCAGTTGAAAAGGACATTCAACCGACAACAGTACAAAGCAGACTGCAACTTGTAGTGGAACGCCACATTTCAGAGCTTACAATGTACGAATGTAAGAAGAATATTGACGTGGCAATCAACGGATATAATGATTCAAATTATACTTAATGTTACCGTTGAAGAGAAGCCTATAAATAAGTGAGAAGAGCAGTTGAGCAAGAATCCAATCGATCTATCTATTCTCTCAAGCTTGCTGTTATCATGCTGAATTTATCGCTCTTATTCGAGAATCAAAAAGCTCACACTTATCTGATTTATTTGTAGCAATTGAGGCTACCTTTAGTGTTTACAAGCACAAATCTTTTTATTGTTTATTTGATCTTATCTAGAGTTGTACTAAGTTCAGTCGAAGAACTGTGAGATATTTAGTGAACTAAGAGTTTTAGTTTTGGAAGTGTTAAGTCCAAATTGAAGTGGGTCTGTACAATTTTTGTATCGATCAAATTATTTTAGTGCATATCCTATCCTTGTGATATAAGGGGTGACGTAGGAGTTATTTCAATCTCCAAACATCCATAAATATTCGTGTTAATAATTCAGTTATTTATTCTATCTTTCAGTCAGTCTATTTCCGCAATTGTTATCAGTTAAACTGATTGTCATTGACTGACAAGATTCCTAGTTTCAGTTTGTCACAGAACTGACACTTCATTCGAAAAGATTCTAAAATCGTGAGTGTTTATTCAACCCCTCCTTCTAAACACTTCTCAACCAATCCTATCAAGTGGTAACAGAGCAGTTGAATCTTGTCTTAGAATACTCTTATTCACCAAACTGATCAACATGTCTTCATTCAATAAAATACAGATGTTTTCCAGAGAAGATTTTGACGACTGGAAAACCAGAATGTAGGCTCATTTAGCTGCACAAGATGATGACATGTGGTATGTCATCACTAATAGTCCAATGAAGATCCTAAAAGAAAATACAGTAGTTTCCATTACTGGTGGGACACCTCATCGCATAGAAAAGCCCAGAGAAGAATGGACAACTAAGGATAAAAGGAAAGCCAACCTAGACAATGTGGCTAAGGATATCTTATATAAAACGCTGGATAAAGTCACTTTCAGCAAAATCAAGATGTGCAAAACTGACAAGAAATATGGGAGAAACTGATCCAACCGTGTGAAGGAAACGAGCAAACAAAAGAGAACAAGCTATATGTTGCTGTTAAGAAATTTGATAACATCAAGATGAAAGCTGGAGAATCCTTGCACGAATATGATGAGCGGATCAGTGGTATTATCAATGAGTTGAATACACTTGGAAAAGTGTATTCGAACAAAGAAGTGGCACTGAAGGTGGTCAGAGGTCTTCCCAAAGAATGGGATGTCAAGACCATGGAAATGAGAGAATCTAAGAACCATAACAAGGTCGAACTTCATGACTTGTTTGCTGATCTAAAGGCTTACGATTTTAAACTACAAACCAGAGAAGGAGAACCTTATACACCTACTGCCACAACTGATATAACTGCTGTCAGACTGGAACCAACTGGTTCAGTTGACAAATCTGCTGATCAACTGAGCAATGATGCTATGTCATTGTTTGTGAAGAAATTTGGAAATTTTATGAGGAGGAATCAAGGAAACTTCCAGAAGCAATATCAGAAAAATCAGTCCAAAGAAGAATCCTATACTTGCTACAACTGTGGCAAATCTGGTCATTTCATAGCAAACTGTCCTAAGTCAAAGAAGGACAGTCGGGTATCAACTGAGAAGGGAAAGAAGCCCTATGAGCACAGAAGAAGGACCAAGGATGACAAGAAATCATTCAAAAAGAAATCTGAAGTGCTTTTGGCTGAAGAAAGCAAATCTAAGTGGGCAGAAACTGATAGTGATGAGTCAGAACCAGAAAGCCCAATCAGTTCAAGAGAAGATGAAGAGGAAGTCAAGTGCTTAATGGCAGATGATGCTGATCTGGAGTCAGCAAGTGGATAGGTATTTGACTTCAGCTCTTCTGATTTCACTCGTGAGGAACTCATTACCACATTGCATGACATGGTAGATGAGTATCACAAACTTTCTTGATCATTTGAGAAGGTTAGAACTGAGCAAATTGATCCCAATGACAACAAAATAGAGACTGATAACTCAGTTGAACTGTTGTGTCTAAAAAGGGTGACTGCACAACAAAAAGCTGAAATGATTGAAAATCAAGCTTTGATATGTCATTAAAAACAAAAATTTCAAAACATACTGAACTGATTCAATCTTTGAACAAGTCTTCAGTTGCATTGACTGAAATGCAGAATTCACAAAAATCAGTTGATGATAAAACTAGTTTAGGCTTTAACAATCATGTTGAAAATTCTGGACGTGATACACAACCAAGGTTGAATGAAACACAGGAAAGTACATTACTTTGTAAAATCAACTATGGTAAATGAATTTTCAGAACCTAGTAAACCAGCTGTTAAGTTGACTGAAAGTAAGAACAAAGGCAGTTCTCAAGGAATGGCTATTACAATTACTACAACTGTAAGCCAGTTCAGAAACGATATCAAAAGAATAGTCAGTTGAAAAAGGATACAAATCATACTGTTTTATCCTCACATCACACTCATATTACCAAGAATTCAAGAAAAACCATTTGGAACACAGCAACTCGGAAGTCAGTTAGACTAGTCCAAGTCAGGGTTCCTAAAAGACTAATCAGTTTAGGACCCAAATGAATATGGGTACAAAAATTATGTATACTATGTGATTGCAGGTAACAGGTACAAACAATGAATCAACTTGGTATCTAGACAGTGGTTGTTCGCGGCATATGATAGGAGATGCAAATTTTCTATCTCAACTGATCAAATATACTGGACCAAAGATCAGTTTTTGAGACAACTCCAAAGGTAAAACTGTGGGTAAGGATATGCTTATCCATGGTAACTTTACAATTAAAGATGTTTTGCTAGTTGAGAATTTGAAGTATAACTTGATAAGTATTAGTCAGTTATGCGACAATAATTTCTCAGTTCAGTTTGACAGACACACTTGTTCAGTTAGAGACTCAACTGATGAGGTCATCCTAACTGGAAATCGTTGTGGAAATACTTACAAAGTCAGTTGGACTGAACAACCTTATGCACTAGTTTGTTTCATTGCTTCCAAATCTTCTAAAAACTTGTTGTGGCATAAGAGGTTGAACCACTTAAACTTTAAATCTATTGCCTATCTGAGTAACCATGATCTTATAACTGGTTTGCCCAAAGTAGATTTTTCAAAAGATAAAGTTTGTTCAGCATGCCATTTTGGTAAACAAGTAAGATCTTCATTAAAAAACAGAGGTTTTAAATCATCTTCCCGATGCTTAGAACTGTTACATATAAATCTTTTTGGTCCAATACCATTCTTGAGTTTAGGGGGAATAAAATACACCCTAGTAGTTGTGGATGACTTTTCAAGATTTACTTGGGTTATTTTTCTCAAATCCAAAGACCAAACTGCTGCACAACTGATTAAGCTCTTCAAAAGACTTTTAAATGAAAAATCAGTTGGGATTGATCGAATAAGGTCTGACAGAGGGACTGAATTCATCAATCAAAATCTTTCGATTTTTTTTAGAAAATACTGGAATCAAGCATGAGCTCTCAGCAGCTAGAACACCTCAGAAAAATGGTGTAACTGCGAGAAGAAATCGAACCCTTAAAGTAGCTGCTAGAACAATGCTTGCTGATTCTGGTATTTCTCAAAGGTTTTGTGCTAAAGCAGTAAACAATGCATGTTATACTCAGAACAGATCAATGATTAATAAGAATCATGTGAAAACACCATATGAGATCTAGCATGGAAGAAAAAGTGTGTCACAACTTGAACTTTGTTCATTCATTCTGCTTTTGTCTCACAACTTGAACCAAAGAAAATTGATTAAGCTCTCGCTGATCCTAACTGGATAAATGCAATGCAAAAGGAGCTAAATCAGTTTACCCATAACAATGTCTGGAACTTAGTTCCAAGACCAGTTTGTAAAACTATTATAGGTACAAAATTGATATTCAGAAATAAACTGAACGAAGATGGTTAAGTTGCACGCAATAAAACAAGACTTGTCGCACAAGGATATAGGCAGGAAGAAGGAATTGACTATTATATAACGTATGCACCAGTTGCAAGACTGGAAGCAATCAGAATGTTCCTTGCCTATGCATCATTCAAGAATTTAAAAGTCTATCAAATGGATGTAAAAAGTGCATTTCTGAATTGTTAGTTGCAAGAAGAAGTTTATGTTGAACAACCTCCAAGTTTTATCAATCACTCTTTTCCTGATCATGTCTATCATTTGAACAAAGCCTTATATGATCTTAAACAAGCTCCAAGAGCTTGGTATGAGACACTTTCAAAATTCTTAACTGATCATGATTTTACTGTTGGATCAGTTGACAAGACTTTGTTCAAATTTTCTAAGAATGATCACATTTTACTTGAGCTAATATATGTTGATGATATTATATTTGGGTCAACTAACCCCAAATTATGTGAGAAATTTGCCAAGTTAATTCAGGACAAATTTGAGATGAGTATGATAGGTGAGCTGACATTCTTTCTCGGACTACAAGTGAAGCAACTGGACACTGGTATTTTTATCAGTCAGACTAAATACACGAAGGAATTTCTCAAGAAATTTGGCATGGAAACATGTTCAGCTGCAAGCATTCCCATGAGTTCATCAGTCAAACTGGACAATGATCAAGGGGGAATATCAGTTAAGATGACACTCTACAGAGGGTTAATAGGTTCATTATTGTACCTAACTGCTATTCGTCTTGATATTGTATTTGCTATTTTCATGTGTGCTAGATTTCAAGAAAATCCTAAGCAATCACATTTTATAGTTGCTAAAAGAATTTTAAAATATGTCAAAGGCACTCAAAATGTGGGATTATGGTACGTTAAAGACTCTTATTTCAATTTAGTTTGATATTCAGATGCAGATTATGCAGGATGTAAGCTAGATCGTAAAAGCACCAATGGATCTTGTCAATTTCTAGGAGACAGACTGATCTCATGGTTCAGCAAGAAGCAAACATCCATAGCTACTTCTACAACTGAAGCAGAATACCTTGCTGCTGGAAGCTGCTGTGCCCAACTGCTCTGGATTCATCAACAACTGAAAGATTATGGAGTTGATGCAAAATAATCTCCCATACTTTGTGATAATACAAGCACGATTGTAATAACTTACAATCCAGTTCTTCACTCAAGGACCAAGCACATTGATTTCAGGCATCACTTCATCAGAGATCATGCTCTGAAGAAAGCTATCAGACTCAAATATGTGTCAACTGAACAACAAGCTGCTGACATCTTCACCAAACTATTGCTAGAGACTAAGTTTTCTCAATTTCTCAATATACTTGGTTTAATTGATTTATCTTAATTTTATCAGTTTTATTGCTTATTTTTCAATAACTGTTCATTCAGTTTGTCATTTATTATCAACTGATGTCAGTTAGTCATTTATCAATTATTATATTCAGTTCGTTAACTGTTTGTCAACTGATGTCAGTTAGTCATTTATCAGTTATTGTATTCAGTTCGTTAACTATTTATCAACTGATGAAAATTAAGTTTTGCAGAAAGACCAAGAGACAACAACAATGATACCATACAACATCATTTAGTCCAATTTCTACGGCATCTTGCCATAACATCAACCAATTATTCAAGTCATGACTCCTAATATTCCTGAAGGTTTCGGCATTTTCAATTGTCTGAAGCAAGTGTCATTCCTTCAACTGCATCATGTGGATCAACACATCATCCTTGACTAGCTCGGATATATGATCGACTTTAGCAAGCCGTTTAAGCTTCCTTGCAAGTGATTTTTACTTAGCATAAGCAAGAAATTCTCCATTATTGATTAATTGAATGTAGTGAGCGGTAGTCCAAGCAGACATAACCTCTGTAAAGACATATTCTTCAGCATCTCTTTTAAATCTCTGAATACGTCGAGGTGTCCATGAAGGATGAGGACGTGTGTGGCTTTCACAATTCATTGAAGTTCAGATGTTATTACCAAATAACAATGATCTTAATTTATAGACAAGAGACAGGATGAAGACAAAGAGTCATCTGGCCTTAACTGATTCAGACTGAGTTTTTTTTACCCTTACAAATAAAATTATAAGCATTTATTGAGGGGGAATACGAACAAAAAGTTAACTGAGAAGACAATAGTCAGTTGGTCTTCAACTGAACTGACTAAGTTTTCAACTGGTTACTCAGTTGCTAACCCAACTGATCTTCTCAAATATGATAACTGATAATTCGAATAATATTCTATATTAAATTATGTTACTGTTTGTCGAAGCATTAATTGATGTTTTTCAATGAATAGTATTTTGAAACATGGACCCTCATAACCTATTCATATTTTATACACGTTTTTATCACACGTACACACGTTTTAAATTCAAATTTTCCTGGACCCATATAATCCATTTATATTTTATACACGTTTTTATCACCTGCTCGAATTTAGTTTTTCTCCTTACGCGCACATTCAGCATTCAGAGCAAACTTCTACTAAAGCATACTCGTTTTCGTAGATATCACTCAATCCAATGGCAAACCAGATCCCAGCTCATGTCATGAACGCTATGGCGATCGACTGTGATTCAGTCTTGAATGTAAAAGACGAATAAGTCAAGAATGTTTTTCTGAAACTGTAAGCAGCTGGACTGAAATAATTTCTGGGATTATCCTCTCAAGAAATCTATCCTAAAGAGATCCAAGATCTCTATGCCACTGGCTATGTCACTAAAGAAAGAAGTATCGCAACTACTGTAAATGGTCAGTTGTTGATCATTGAAGATGATTTCTTCTGCAAGCTATTTCAACTGCCTACTGATGGGCTAAAAGCTTCGGATTTTGAACAGATGCAAACTCTTCTCTCTGCTGATGGTCGGAATATCAAAGTTTCCGATCCCAAGAAAGAACTGAAGCCAAAGGTGCAACTGCTGGGAGATATTGTAGCGAAGGGGCTCTTGGCAAAGGCAGGATCCTTTGCTGCACTTACTCTGGAGAAATTTCAAGCTATGAATGCAATCATGGCTGAAAGAAAGATGAACTGGAAGAATATTATTTTCAACATCTTGAGGAACATGTTTCATTCTTCAAAGAAATGTAAGGGTTTTGTGGTGCAGCTCAGCTATTTGCTGAAAGTCAAGGGGATGGTGACTGATGATTCTGAGAAATTATCAAAACTGAAAATCTTCAATTCCAAAAATCTCCAGCCACCCAAGCAGAAACTGGACATGACTCCTGAGAAGTTTATTCAAGTGAAAAAGGAGATTGGGATGGAAGGAGCTCCCAAATCAATTAAGAAAGCTTGGACGGAGACTCGGAAAAAGATGCTTAAACGTATGTTGATTATCAGTGAAAGTTACTCTGAGAAGACTCCATATCCAAAAATTTCCAATGAAGCCCAGGACCAAAAAGACTAAATTAGTGATGGATGTGTGCACTATCCCGTCTGATGGGACCATCCAATCTGGACTTGAACAGCCGATCAAGGCTACTCCACTCAGAACTGTACCGGTTGAGTCATCAACTGATGATCAACTACCATTGTCTGCAATTCTCAAAAAGTCTATCACCGTATCTGGGGAAAAGAAGAAGCTTATTGGAGTTAAAGCTCCACTTATAACTATCACTAGACCAACTCCTCTGCCGATGGCAAGACCTAACGGAATAGTGATTCAAGAACAAGTGGACGTGACAAGATCAGGGTTGAGCATTTCTCATTTTCTAACTGAATCTAAGGGCAAAGAGAAAATGGTTGAAGAGCCCAGACCAACCAATATCATTCGGACGCACATTTACCTCATTTGGAAGAAAGTCAATGAATTTTCTGAAGGTAAACTCAGAACTTATGAAGAATGGGTAAAGTTTAGAACTGTTGTGTTTGCCAGGCAATTACGGAAGAAATCAGTTTTAAAGAAATTCATTGCCTTGGAAACACTTGTTCTAAAATTGGTTAAAGCTGCCACGGTGGTTCAAGCACTTGAGAGGAAGAAATATTTCTAACTGAGTCAGTTGATCGGTCTGCTGCGTCAGAAATATGATACAACAAGCCCAACTGCTATTAATGATAAAGCAGTTCATGACCAACTGAACTTGGACCTGTTAGCTCTGCAAATAGATATCACGAATTGGGAAATGGATCAAGAACTTATTATTCCAGAATTCCAGATTAATTCCCAAGATCTTTCTTCAAATGAGCTAGCTGATCAATCAGCTCAAACAGATCAGCCATCCAAGGATCCAAGTGCAGGCTCTGCTGAAGAGATGATTGATTCTTTTTCTTAAGATGCATCAAAGCCAACTGATGTTCCTCACTCTTCAACTGCTGAAGCTACACTCTACACAGACGCTGAATTATCATTGGCCAACATAGATGAAGTAATCAAATCAGTTGCCTCTGACGTTCAACTATCCACTACTGAAGCAGTTGAAGAGTTGTTTTCAACTAAAGAACCAGTTTTTCAAGCCCCAGATCAACCTCTTCAAGAACCAGTTCAGTTGCTCTCCACAACTGAACAAGATATATTGAGAACTGAAGAGCCAGTTCAGTCAGTTATCATGACTGAACAGGCAGTTTTTGAACCAAATGAAGAGGCTTCGCTGCACTCAGTTGCAACTGAAGAAGTGCCAGCTGAAGAGCCAGTTATTCAACCAGCTGAAGAACCAATTATTCAACCAACTAAAGAACCTTCTACTGCTTTTGTTCTTCCTAATGTCTCTTCTCCTCCCCATAATCAACATGAACTTACAACTGAAAATATTTCAGGAATGGTGATGCTTGAAACCAAAGCAACTGACGGCACTTTGGTTGTCTTTACTCAATAGGAAAGGGTGGAGATTCCAAAAACTTCCGAGGCCATGTCTCCTGGTATTTCAGACACAGAAGCCCTATTTGAAGAAATTCAGATTGTTCAGACCAACCTCGTCAATATGATGAATGCCATTTCTGAAATAAAGTCAACTCAACTTGCACAATCATTGAAGGATAACTCTAACAATGAGTTTACCACGAACAGAATACAACAAATCAATCAGAATGTGACCTCTCTTTTTCTCCAGATGGAAGAAATCAAGAGAGATAGACTGTCGACTAAATCTCATTTTCAAACTCAAGCATTAATCGGCATACGCTTTGATTTTATGGAGAGTACACTCACCAAAAGGATTGATATAATGCAAGACACTGTGATGAATGCTTTAAAAGATACCGCAGCAGATGTTCATGTTCTATCCATGAAAGTTGATGTGCTTGAGAAAAAGGGGGAAATAGGAGAAATAGAAGATCAGAAAAGAGAAGACAAAGGAAAGAAGAAGAAATGAAGATCAATTGAATTCAGTTGTTGGTTGAAGACTAGCAGTAATTCTTTCTTCCTTTATTCTTTGTATGAATCTATACATTAGAAGAATTATTTTATCTACAATGAGTTCGAAGGATATTTTTTGAGTTCAGTTGATCAGTTCATACTTTACAAGTTTTTTCAAACACCAAAAAGGGAGAAATTGTTGGAAACTTAATTTCGGTTGTTTGACAAACTAAATGATTAATTTATTGGACTAACTGATCAAGTATTTTAAAGTAACTGAACTACATAAATCAACTGACAGTTGCCTAACTGAAGATTAATGCGCAGTTTATCGAAGGCAATTGAAACCTGCTGAACTTAACTTGCGAAGACAATTGACTGATAAGTTGGAAACTGATCAGTTGACATATTCAGTTGTGAGCTTATCAACTGATCATTCGGCTGTACCCGTCATCAGTTGAAAAGGACATTCAACCGACAACAGTACAAGGCAGACTGCAACTCGTAGTGGAACGCCGCATTTCAGAGCTTACAGTGTACAAATGTCAGAAGAATATTGACGTGGCAATCAACAGATATAATGATTCAAATTATACTTAATGTTACCGTTGAAGAAAAGCTTATAAATAGGTTAGAAGAGCAGTTGAGCAAGAATCCAATCGATCTATCTATTCTCTCAAGCTTGCTGTTACCCTTCTGAATTTATCGCTCTTATTCGAGAATCAAAATGCTCACACTTATCTGATTTATTTGTATCATTTGATGCTACCTTTCGAGCTTACAAGCACAAATCGATTTATTGTTTATTTGATCTTATCTAGATCAGTTGTGCTAAGTTCAGTTGAAGAACTGTAAGATATTTAGTAAACTAAGAGTTTCAATTTTAGCAGTGTTAAATCCAAACTGAAGTGGGTTTGTACAATATTTGTATCGATCAAAGTCTTTTAATGCATATCTTATCCTTGTGATAGAAGAGGTGACGTAGGAGTTATTTCAATCTCCGAACATCCATAAATCTTCGTGTTACTAATTCAGTCATTTATTCTATCTTTCAGTCAGTTTATTTCCGCAATTGTTATCAGTTAAACTGATTATCATTGACAGACAATATTCCTAGTTTCAGTTTGTCACAGAACTGACACTTCATTCAAAAAGATTCTAAAATCGTGAGTATTTATTCAACCCCTCTTCTAAAAACTTCTCAACCGATCCTATCAGTAAGTTTTAAACGCTAGAATTAATTTAGGATTAAGGATACGTAAAAATGCAACATTTGTTTCAAAGAGTAAAGTCCAAGGGTCTTAGGCCTCAACTATATTGTAATTGGAATGGAAATAGTTTAAGCATGTAATTGGGACTTTAAGGGCTTTAATATATAGGTAGAAGATCGATATTGTATAATTGGAATTTATGGATTAACGTTACTCGAGGTATAAGATTTGCAACATTTTTACATCCGGGATGTACTTGTAAATAGTTAATTTACGTAAGTTTGGTTCCGTAAGATTAAGATTCGATTCAAGGATCTTAGACTAATGTCGTTATTGAGTTGAGATAAGGTTTAAATTTTAAGTGTATAACCGAGGATAGAAGTCGGTCAATAAATTTTGGGGCTAAGGTTTCCTAAGTTTAACTGTCTAAATGCTAATGTAATAAGTCGATGAACATTATGGGTATAGTATAAGAAAAGTAAGGCACGATAAAGTTTGGATATCCATTCCTAGTATGAGGAACTGCGATATAAGTCCAATTCGAGGTCATAGTAGAATAGAACTAAATCACCTCAAGACGTTTCATATTGTGATTCTCAATCAAGGAATCAATAGGCAATTTAATTAGTATTCGGGAGACTTAAGGACAACTTAACACTTATTCTATCAGAATAGCGCAGCGGAAACGTGGATTATTGGGATATTAAAATTAAAAGTCTAAACTTTTGTTTATCGAGGATACACGAATTTCGGGGAAGAAATTCAATTTAAGTAGGGTAGATTGTAACGTCCCAAAAATCTGGAAGTTCACGTGAACCACTTGCGTGTAAATTATTCAATTTCTTTGTTATTTTATTAAATTCTTTTAAAGCGTAAAATGCATGTTTATTTTATTAATTTAAGTTTAATTATTTTTATGCATTTTATGCATAATTATTGCATTATAGAATTTAATTAATGAAATTTTAAAAGTTCATGCCTTAGGGTTTCTAGATGCATTTCGCGCTCGATCGAGGAACGAAGACCGTGGAATTATCAAAAATAATTTTTTTTATTACATGACTATTTTTTTTAATTAATATAAGATGTTTTAAAGGTATTTTTCAATAATTTGGCATTGTGAGGTATTTTTACCTGCTAGAGCATATTTTTCAGCGATACGCAAATTTTATCGAAACGGGGTACTTTTTGAGGGTTCGGCTCATATTTTCAAGAACTTACCAAAATGAAATATTTTTCGGGATTGTGTTTGGGCTTGATGGGCCAACTTTTAAGCTTTTGGAACTCAAAACTCTTATAAACTTTTTAATTAATAAGTAAGGCCCAATATCTTGATTATTACATATTTAATAATTGTACTATTGGCTACCCTACACCTAATTTAATTGAACCAGCCGACACCCATTCTCCAACCACCCATTCCCTCGGTTTCAGTATCTCTAAGGCAGCAATTTATCGGCCAAGCTCTTCTTTTGCAAGAAAATTCCTCTGGTTCCTTCCATTCGCGCGGTTCTTCAATTTTTTGTTCAAAATACAACAAGGCACGCTTGTATTCTCATTTATCTCATCACCCACACCCTAAGTATGTTGTAATATATGTATATGTACGGTTGTTCATTGATCTCTTATGTGTCTGCGTTTTTGTGATGTTTTTGCCATGACACTTGCATCATGTGGTTTTGTTACTTACGTTTATGGTGTTTCGCGTGCAAGGGGGTCTGCCAATGGGTTTCTCAGTGCTTTTAAGATCAAGGTTATGAAGTCTAAGGGCTTAGGTTGAGGTGTGATCTAGTTTTGTTGCAGAATTATTGTGCCTAGGCGTGATGTGATGCTGGAGGTTTAGATCGGCTGTTGGGGGAAGCTTCGGCTGTGCAGGGGCATCCCGAGAACTGGAACAGATCATAAGGGGTCTGAACCACAGTCAAGGGTTGTTCGAACACAGCTGGGACAAAGCTGGGAGTTGCTTGAGCGTTGGGCGTGGAGTGATGTTCGGGTGTTCTACGTGAGGGGCTAGGGGCTGTGTGAGTTGTGGGGGCTGCATTGGGCTAGGGCCGCGACTTCATTGGGTCCAAGGAGAGCCTATGGTGGTCTATGTGTTATTGGGCAGGGACTGATTCCATTGGAGGAAGGCTAGGAGCTAAACCAAGGGGGGGTTCGTGGAACTAGGGTCGTGTTGTGCAAGTGCTGAGTTCCAGCAGCTTGTAGGGTATGTACAAAAGGTTTAAGGAAAGATTTTAGGTGGTTTAAGGGTTGTAAATGAGTGTATTAGGTGTGGTAAAAAGTTTGGAAAAATTCGGTTAAGTTTCGAGTCGATTCGGGTTAAAACCGGGACTCCGGTCCAAGTTTTACAAAAAATCAGTTAAGGTTTGTTTTGTGCTCGAGTTTACGTCTAAGAATGCTTTTAAATATATTTTTGGATGTTTTAAAGAGTTTGGTATGCTTCGGGTAAATTTTAGAGGTCCAAAGGTAAAACAATAAATTTTTTGGTTTCAAGGGGAAAAATGGTCATTTTGCACCTGGGGTGAGATTTTGGTCCTGGCAGCGCCGTGAGCACAAAATTCATGATATTTCAAATTTTTATGCATAATGTTCATGATTTTTACGTAATGACGATAAATACGTTGCATGCTGGGTTCAAAGGAAAAATTATCTATATGCATGCTTTTATTTAAGTGGTGAAAATGATGATACGTTTTGAATGAAGTGAGTTAGTTTTGACTAACACGATGACATGATGATATGTAAGGCGGGGATTCAGTGGACGGGTAATGCTATCGATGATGTCCTCGCCGCCGGGTACCGCGGTTATACGTAGATGGATCCATCGACTGACATGATGATACGAAAGTCACATCTACTGATCGGAATTCAAATTAAGAAAATTAACACGTATATGTTGTTATGATGATATGTGCTACGATTCTTATCATGCTTGACTTGTTTTAAGCTATGCTTACCCCTTTATACGATCAAGAAAATGTATGTTGATTATGATATTTTCACTGCTGTGTGATACACATATATACTTGTTACTTCTGGTACAGGTGTGTTGAGTATTTAGACTCACTAGACATGTGTGATGTAGGTGAGCATTTTGATCCAGAGACCGGAGGTGCCGAAGACTGAGTAGGCAAGCTAGATGTGCGCAAATGACCCGAGGATCATGATTTTCCGCACATCACGATTTTTGGAGAGATTAGAGGACATTGATTTTTATTCGCTGGTTTATTATACTGCTGATTACTAGTATTTTATATTGTTCATGTTTCGATTTTTTACTTGGTTGAATTTGATCATTCTTAAGCTGCAATATTTTTAAATGCCAAATGTTTACTATTATTTTTAAATGGTATTTTTCTTTTGTAGGGTTGCATGCATGCAAAATATTTAACTGTTTATTTATCGAAATGTGAGTTTATTTAAAAAAATATTTCCGCACTTTTAAAATGAGTAGACGTTATAGTTGTTATCGAAGCAAGGTTCCTGTATAGGGTTGTGCCACCGCCAGCTTCTGTAGCTTATTCTTCAAGCCTCAAGTCTGTAAGTTTAAAGGTTTTAAATATTTTGAAGGTTTTATGATATCACCTGTATGTTTACATGATATACGTTTTTCGGAACATGTTTATCTATCGTTATGTTTTTAGATAAGATGCTTTAAAATTTTAATACATGTTACGACATGAAATGAGAAATTATATTATTTTCATGCATACTGGCTTTGTGGTGGAATTGGACATGATTAAAAATTTGCCTATTGGGCGTTAAGAAAAGTTGAAAATGATTTGACTATATAAATTTCTGGATAGTAGTAATGATGTTCTACTTGTGGGTCACAAGTTAAACTTGACAATTATGAATGATTTTGAGAATTTTAGATTTTCTAATAAAATACAGATAGTTCGTGGTTGCTAGGTGAGTTAATTTTTGAGGATTCCATGTAAGAATTAATGATTCGAAGACTACGACGAATTTTGAAAGTATAAAAACGTAGAATTTATTTAGGAAGCATGCTCTACCTAGTTGAACTTAAGGATTGAATTGCATGAATTTAGAATTTTAAGGACCTAATTGTAATAACCAATAATTGGAGGACCTAAGTGCAAAAATAAAATTCTAAAGGACAATTTTCTAGTTTGCCTAATTTTTAGATTAAATTCTGAGTTTCGATAATTTTAAGGTTTATTGAGGCTAAGCCGAATATTTTATCTGGACAAAAATGCAAATTTCGAAGAGTTATAGGGCCAAAATTGTAATCTTCGAGAATTTTAAGGACCAAATTGTAAATTTTGAAATTTTTGAGGATTATATTCGAACTGTTGAGGAACACTTGGGTAAAATCAGTAATTTTTTTTGAGGTTATGGGAATTGATTTTGAGTTTGATAAGCTTAAAATTATTGAAATTTATGTTACGTAAAACCTATAGAATGGAATTAGAAACTACAAGAACATATGGGTAATTGTGAAATTTTCAAAATTTAGGACAAATTGGATAAGTTTTGAAGAAATTAAGAATTAATGTTGCAATTGATAAGAACCTAGGGGACTAGTTTAGCAGCAAGTAAGAATCGAATGGTTTAAATGACAAGAATTTTTTATGATTTAGGTTTGAAGGGATATCTAGAACCTTGAAACAATTGGGTTATAACGTAATAAGGAAGGGTAATCGAGTGCATTGTAGGATGAATCAATATTGGGCTTGGAAAATCTAAGTGTAAATGGAACAATGCAGTGAAGAATGAAGAATTTAGAGTGATGACAATTTCGGGTGAAGTTGATCGGTTAGCTAAGTTATAAGAGTAGACATTGAGTTAACAAATTTTTGGGAATTTAAGTTTGATGTGTCATATGTTTTAGTCATGATCTTAACAGTTAGGACTATACTTTAGTTGGAATTTGATTTTTCTAGGAAGTTGGGGTATGATTGACGGTTAGGTTACTCGATAGACACATGTAAGAATTGAGGTAGACACCTTGTCTTGAGGAATTTTTAGTAAGTCATTATGAAACTTGGGAATAAGTGGATATGTGTGTTGGGATTGTGTTATCTACTACTATTTGGGTTGCGTAAGCTTGAATTTTGAGTTTATGAAATAGGTGTTCGTACGGAAAATTTTGAGTGAAATAAAAAACAAAAGGGAATTAGTGGTGTTCAACATAGGTTACAATGAACGAGTATTAAGATTTCTATCGAGTAAGTAATCTAAAATCTTGATATAGGGATTCTAGAAATCTATGGCTTAAAAGCGAAGTCGATTTATTAGAGTAAGTTTATCGCTAACATGGGATAACTTAGTAAGTTTTATACGCTAGAATTAATTAAGCATTAAGGATACGTAATAATGCGATAATTGTTTCAAAGAGGAAAGTCCAAGAGTCTTAGGCCTCAACTATATTGTAATTGGAAGAGAAATAGTTTAAGCATGTAATTGGGACTTGAAGGCTTTAATATATGGGTAGAAGATCGATATTGTATAATTTGATTGTATGGATTAACGTTACTCGAGGTTTAAGATTGCAACAATTTTACATACATGATGTACTTGTAAATAGTTAAGTTACGTAAGTTTGGTGCCGTAAGATAAAGATTCGATTCAAGGATCTTAGACTAGTGTTGTTATTGAGTTGAGATAAGGTTTAACTTTTAAGTGTATCAGCAAGGATAGAAGTCGGTCAGTATATTTGGGGCCTAAGGTTTCCTAAGTTGAACATCATAAATGCTAATTTCATAGGTCGATGAACATTATGAGTATAAAAGCACGATAAAGTTTGGATATCCATTCCTAGTATGAGGAACTGCGAAATAAGTCAAATTTGAGGTCATAGTAGAATAGAACTAGTAACCCTAAGTCGTTTGATATTGCGATTCGCAATCAAGGATTCAATAGGCAATTTAATTAGGATGGAGTAGACGTAAGGACAATTAAACACTTATTCTATTAGAATAACGCAGCGGAAGCGTGGATTATTGGGATATTAAAATTAAGAGTCTAAACTTTTGTTTATCGAGGATAAGAGAATTTCGGCGACGAAATTCAATTTAAGGTGGGTAGAATGTAAGGTCCCGAAAATCTGTAAGTCCACGTGAACTACGTGCATGCAAATTATTAAATTTCTTTGGTATTTTATTAAATTCTTTTAAAGCATAAAATTCATGTTTATTTTATTAATTTGTTTTTAATTATTTTTATGCATTTTATGCATAATTATTGCATGATAGAATTTATTTAATGAAATTTTAAAAGTTCATGCATTAGGATTTCTAGATGCATTTCGCGCTCGATCGAGGAACAGAGACCGGGGAATTATAAGGAAAATTATTTTTATTACATGACTAATTTTTATTAATTAATATAATATGTTTTAAAGGTATTTTTCGATAAATTTTCTTTGTTGGGTATTTTTACCCGACAGAACATATTTTTCAGCGATACGCAAATTTTATCGAAACTGAGGACTTTTTGAGGGTTCGACTAATATTTTCAAGAACTTACCAAAACGAAATAATTTTCGAGAGTGTGTTTGGGCTTGATGGGCCAATTTTTAAGCTTGTGGGACTCAAAATTCTTATAAATTTTTTTATTAATAACTAAGACCCATCATCTTGATTATTAAATATTAAATAATTGTACTAATGGCTACCCTACACCTAATTTAATTGAACCAGTCGACACCCCTTCTCCAACCACTCCATTTTCTCGGTTTCAGCATCTCCATGGCAGCAATCCATCGGCCAAGCTCCTCTTTTGCAAGAAAATTCCTCCCGTGTCTTCCCTTCGCGCGGTTCTTCAAGCTTTCATTCAAAATACATCAAGGCAAGCTTGTATTCTCATTTTTCTCATCACCTACGCCCAAAGTATGATGTAATATATGTATATGTATGGTAGTTCATCGGTCTCATATGTGGCTGCGTTTTTTGTGATGTTTTTGACATGAAATTTGCATCATGTGGTTTTGTTACTCACATTTACGGTGTTTCGCGTGCATGGGGGACTGCCAAGGGGTTGCTAAGTGCTGTTAAGATCGAGGTTATGAAGTCTAAGGGCAGAGGTTGACGTGTGATCTAGTTTGGTAGGAGAACGATTGAGCCTAGGCGTGACGTGATGCTTGAGGTTTAGATCGGCTGTTGCGGGAAGCTTAGGCTGTGCAGGGGCATCCCGAGACCTGAAACAGATCATAAGGGGTCTGAACCACGGTCAATTGTAGTTCGAACACAGCTGGGACAAAGCTGGGAGTTGCTTGAGCGTTGGGCGTGGAGTGATGTTCGGGTGCCCTACATGAGAGGCTAGGGACTGTGTGAGTTGTGGGGGCTGCATAAGGCTAGGGCCGCAACTTGATTGGGTCCAAGAGGAGCCTAGGGTGGTCTATGTGTGATTGGACAGGGACTGACCCCTTTGCACGAAGGCTAGGAGCTAAACCAAGGGGGGGGGGGGGGGGGTTCGTGGAACTAGGGTCGTGTTGTGCAAGTGCTGAATTCCAGCAGCTTGTAGGGTATGTCCAAAAGGTTTAAGGAACAAATTTAGGTGGCTTAAGGGTTGTAAATGAGTGTATTAGGTGTGGTAAAAAGTTGGGAAAATTCGGTTAAGTTTCGAGTTAATTCGGGTTAAAACCGGGACTCTGGTACAAGTTTCAAAACGAATAGGTTAAGTTTGGTTTTGGGCTCGAGTTTACTTCTAAGAATGCTTTTAAATATGTTTTTGGAATTTTTAAATAGTTTGGTATGCTTCGGGTAAATTTTATAGGTCCAGGGGTATAACGGTAAATTTTTGGGTTTCCATGGGCAAAATGGTCATTTTGCACCCGAGGTGTGATTTTGGTCCTAGCAGTGCCCTGAGCACAAATTCATCCTATTTTAAATGTTTATGCATCACGTTCATGATTTTTACATAATGACGATAAATACGTTGCATGCTGGGTTTAAAGGAAAAATTATGTATATGCATGGTTTTATTTAAATGATGAAAATGATGATATATTTTGAAGGAAGTAAGTTAGTTATGACTAACACGATGATACGATGACATGTAAGGCCGGGACTCAGTGGACGGGTAATGCTGTTGTGGGGACCCGGACGCTAATCATGTTCTTAATCGTCATTTGGACTAATTAATCAATTATAAAACAGGCTCTAAATTCTTTTTTTAAAATGGGGAACGTATTGAAATAAAACGTATATTTATCTCAGTATAAAAGTACAAGCCCTGTAATACATACATTTATTCAACTAAGGTTTAACAGCTAATATAAAGTGTCCAACACTATCTCTAATCCAAGTCCGGAGCCTCCACTCTAATCACGATCTTTCCTCATCTCCTCGACCCTGTTGTCATGCACACATACAAAACAAGACAACAGCCGGATAACTCCGGTGAGAATAAATCCCAGTATAAACAATGTAAACATGCAATCATATAAAAATATATACAAAATCATATAACAAATATCATTCACATGCAACCAATCAACAAACCTGAATGATATAAAACTGTAAATCAACTAGTCATCACAGACTCGACTCAAACAACGCGTCGTCTCAGACTCGACTCAACTCTAACCTAGGGATCCCAATGTCTGGATATTGATAATTATATCGAATCTCAGTCGCTAGGAATGAATCAACCCTAAACGTCATCGATATAATTCATATATCCAGTGTCTGGGCGAAACAGCCACAGAATTGACGAATCAGTCAAGAATTAAGCGAATCAGCCAATAATTAGACGAATCAGTCAATAATTAAGCGAATCAGCCAAAGTTTAGAGGAATCAGTCGATAACTAGACGAATCAGCCTGTGACTAGGCGAATCAGCCAATGACTAAACGAATCAGTAGTCAATACATGCAGTGGCTATAAATCAATAGACTATAAACATCAATCTCATCAATTACAAATATCAATGTAATAAACTAAGTATGTGATTTAGGGAGACTCGAGTCAAACCTCACTCGAGTTGTGCAATCCCAACTCAATATTAATTTATACCTTTCTTTCTGATACTCTGACTCTGTCGAAGTCTCGAACTCAAAGCCTGTCAATACTCAATCTGACAATAACAATATCAAGGGTACGGTATCAATACACCACTCAAATAACACTGGATATAATCAGAATTCAATCAAATTCTGTTTCAACAGCACAACGTCATAGTCTCAATCTACCCAGCAATATCATATCATTCAGATATCAATTCTAACATCTCATATTTGAAAACAATTCAATTCTGATATCAACTCTCAATCAACTCAACTCTGAAATTCATAATAATTCCATATGGTATTTATTCTTCAGTCCGGTTTCGATTATACGATGTCTAACATGACCAGAACATCATATAAGAACCATATCAGATTCTGACAATACCATAATTTCAAATCATATCAAAACGTAGTAAAACTTACGTCCAAGTTGTTGCTTACGTCGATAGGAACACAGTACTGAAGTCGGATTCAAAATCAGATAGACGGATTTCTCACAAAAGGCGTAAGGATTTTCACTCTTTCCTCGGCCCTTTCTCGATTCTTCTTTCCTCCCCTTTTCTGAAGAAATCGTGCATATATATATACACACACATACCCGTACATGCAGCAAGGCAAATGGCACATTCTTCACGCAACACGTCTCGCGCATATGCGCGGCATCAACCGGCGCATATGCGCGAGACCTTAAGTCTCAGCGTGTGTCTTCCCAACTGCTGGCGCATATGCGCGACACATTTCCGCGCATATGCGCCCAACTCTCTGGACTCGGCCTTCCAGAATACACCTGCTCGCGCATATGCGTGTCATGTCTCGCGCATATGCGCGAGACTTACTGTCTCGACAATCACCCCAAATACTTGCCTCGCGCATATGCGCGCCCTTTCTCGCGCATATGCACGAGGTGTTCTGTCCTCGCGAAGGATCTTTCGCTTGTACAGGCTCGCGCATATGCGCGACTCACTTCGCGCATATGCGCGAGGTCCTCTGCCCACGTCGCGCATATGCGCGCATCGGTGCCGCGCATATGCGCGAGGGCTACTGTTTCTCGCACATTTCATGCATTTTCTCGTCTTTCCCGGTCCGATCCTTTCCGTATATAATCACATCAATTAATCACCGAATCATTTCGGATTATCATAATCAAAATCTCGGGCATTACATTTCTCCCCCCCTAAGATACGATTTCGTCCCCGAAATCACAATCAATCAACTCGGATATCACAGGTAATCATATCAGATACCAATTTAGATACAAGAAGGAGATCTATACAATAGTTAAGAAGAAAACTCACCTCGATGAAGTGATTTCTAGAATCTTTCTCTCATCTCAGATTTTGTTTTCCAACTAGTTTCTTCAATATCATAACGATTTCATTGAATTCTCACAAACGGAATAGTCTCCGTTCTAAGCTATTTTTCCTTCCGATCAAGAATCTGAATCGGCTTTTCGAAATAACTCAATGTCTCATCCAACTCGGCCTCATTGGGTTGGATGACATGTGAAGCATCAGACAGGTATTTTCGCAAGAACAACATGAAAACGTCCTGTATCCCATATAATGAAGGCGATTAAAGCTAGTCGATAGACGATCTCCTATCTTCTCAAGAATCTCATACGGCTCAATCTATCGTGGAGACAACTCCCCTTTCTTGCCAAATCTGACAATTCATCTGGAAGGTGAAATTTTCAAAAATAGTCGGTTTCCAGCCTCAAATACCAACGGTCGTCGTCGGACATTGGCATATTTGGCTTGTCTGTCTTGGGCTGCCTTCATTTTCTTCTGAATCAGCTTCACTTTTTCAGTCATATCTCTGATCATGCCAGGTCCGATCTCAAGAACCTCAGAGATATCATCCCAATAAAGAGGGGATAAACATTTCATTCCGTATAACGCTTCAAAAGAAGTCATTTCAATACTCGTCTGATAGCTGTGGTTGTACGATAATTCATAAATGACAATAAATCATGTCAACTAGTGCTAAAATCCAGCACTACAGTTCTTGGATATTCTCCAGTATCCGGATAGTTTGCTCCGACTATCCGTCAATCTATAGACAGTAGGTGAAGGAGTTTATAATATATTCTGCCAAAAATACAAAATCAACCGAAAATCATGGTATGATATAGTCAATTTTGGCATTCAATGCAATCTAATCACTCTTCTGACATAACTCTTGATCGTCTGATCTTATCTGTACATCATCATGTACACCTAATATATGCAGATTCAAGCATTCTATCAACATCTTTTCAGCTATCAAAATGCATACCGCATAGATTATTGCACACTGTCTGGCAATATTTATCATTTTAAATTCAGAACATCTGGAACAACAGATTGGTTATTCATATACAATACAGTATTACTTACCTGATGCAAACACGGATTCAAAACAACAGCAAGCTTCAATCAGATTCAAAACATCACTCATCGGTATTGATCTGATAAACTCATAAACCGCAAATGTTTGACACTGATATCCACCTCGGCCAAATAATTCCGGTTTAATTCTACTAAATTCAACAGATACATCATCTTCAGATATAACACACCCTGAATGAAATCTGTCTCAATCAGGATTCACCATTTCACAATTTCTGATATCAACTCAAGGTTAAAATCAATCTCTCTGACTGAAATCAGATCTGAAGTCTCATCGGGGAAGAAAAACATCTATAACTTTCTTATCATTGGTAAATCAGCCAATGATAGACTCAACTTCAGTAAATCAACTGAATACATAAGGAGTCCCTCTGTTCCTTTCTGTAATAATCGAGTTATAGATAGTACGAATTATCAAAGGAATTCTCAATCTAGAATCCTAATCGTACACTATTCATCCCTTGGCCATCTCAGGTCCGATTCTCACCATCTTCTGGAACTATTCTAGGGTAGCTCTGTACTTGATCAGCATATCAATATCAGTAATGCAGTCCCAAAATCAGACAACACTAGTACAATACCAGCTACCACATGATCTAACTCAATCTCATTCTCATCCTACGGTAGTATACGATATTTTACAGAATTCACTGATATAAAAACTCTCCCTAACCGGTAAGGAGATACACTACGGTAGATAAAGACTCAACAGGTAATGCATGACTCTATGCAAATCGTTCAAGAATAAACATATGGGAAGCATCCGTATTTATCAATACAAAAACAGGATAACTACATCAAGAACAGTTACCTGCAACATCATCATCTGGTGCTTCCTGAGCCTGCTCCTCTGTCAAAGCAAATACTCTGGCCTGCTGTCTAGGAGGCTGGCCAACTGTCTGGCTTCCTCCTGGCCTCTGCTGTGACTGAGATGGTGCTGGCTGAAATGAAGGAACAGCAGCTGAGGGTCTACTCCACTGTGCCACTGTTCCAGATGATTCGGCTCCCTGGGATCTTTGGGAACCCCTCTGTGGATACACTCTGGCAAAATGTCCCTGTTGTTTGCAGAAGTGGCAACTACCAAGTACTCCTTGGCATTGCTCAGTGGAATGTCTCCCTCCACAATTTTCGCAGTAAGCTCTGGTATAACTCTGTTTGGAACCACTGGAGCTAGAAGAACTGCCGCCAGACTTCTTAAACTGCTTTCCTCTAGCCTTCAGAAAATCTTTCTTCCCACCACTGCTAATATCACTCTCAAATCGGGGAGATGGTTGCTGTGGTCTCGGTGCGGGAGGAATATCTGCAGCTCTTCTCTGCCTTATCAGGCCCGCTTCCGCTACGCTTTGCTCTATTCATGGCATCAACAAAGTTATTCGGTCGCCCTGTGTTCACCAATGTAAATATATCGGGGTTCAAGCCATTGATGAACTGATCAGCAACGGCTTCGTCATATCCAGCCACATGGGGAGCAAACTTCAATAAGGTGGAGAACTTGGTCACATATTCTTCAATGTTCAGCTGACCCTGTCTCAAATTGGCAAACTCCGCCCCCTTGTCTTTCCTGTACGACACTGGGAAAAATCTTTGATAAAACTCAGTTTTAAATACATCCCAAGTAATAGTTGTACCTCGCTGTTCCAAGGCCCTCTTCATCGTAATCCACCAGTTCTTTGCAACATCAAGCAATTGGTGCCCAATCAATTTAATTCGGCGCTCATCACTGTACTCCAGTGAATCAAATAGCATCTCAATATTATCTAACCAACTTTCACACTCAACTAATGTCTCAGTACCCTTCAGTGTCGGTGGTTTGAATGACTGAAACCTTTTCAATAATGTCTCCATTGGAGTGGCTGTAACATCCATTGGAGGATTCGATGTGCTACCCTGTTCTGGTATTCTTCGAGGAGGCATATCTGATAATCAAATGGATTAGTACCCCAGTCCAATAACCCTGTTTCAATTCAGTTCCCTCCTCCGATCATCTTACTGCTGATCGAGAATCGGTTCAAATTCGTTCCCAATAATACATATTACACAATCAAATCAGATAAGTCAAGTAACATGTATTATATAAAGCAGTAAATCATGCTAGCAATCACAAGCAAGGAAAGAAAACTCAATCTACCCCGCTCACTAGCTTCTATCTCAGTCTAAAGGATCTATCGCTCTGATACAACCTGTTGTGGGGACCCGGACGCTAATCATGTTCTTAATCATCATTGGGACTAATTAATCAATTATAAAACAGGGTCTAAATTTTTTTTTAAAATGGGGAACGTAGTGAAATAAAACGTATATACATCTCAGTATAAAAGTACAAGTCCTGTACTACATACATTTATTCAACTAAGGTTTAACAGCTAATATCAAGTGTCCAACCCTATCTCTAATCCAAGTCCGGAGCCTCCACTCTAATCACGATCTTTCCTCATCTCCTCGACCCCGAACATGTCCCACCTGTTGTCATGCACACATACAAAACAAGAAAACAACCGGATAACTCCAGTGAGAATAAATCCCAGTATAAACAATGTAAACATGCAATCAAATAAAAATATATACAAAAGCATATAACAAATATCATTCACATGCAACCAATCAACAAACCTGAATGATATAAAACTGTAAATCAACTAGTCATCACAGACTCGACTCAAACAACGCGTCCTCTCAGACTCGACTCAACTCTAACCTAGGGATCCCAATGTCTGGATATTGATAATTATATCGAATCTCAGTCGATAGGAATGAATCAACCCTAAACGTCATCGATATAATTCATATATCCAGTGTCTGGGCGAAACAGCCACAGAATTGACGAATCAGTCAAGAATTAACGAATCAGCCAATAATTAGACGAATCAGTCAGTAATTAAGCGAATCAGCCAAAGTTTAGACGAATCAGTCGATAACTAGACGAATCAGCCAATAACTAGACGAATCAGCCGGTGACTAGGCGAATCAGCCAATGACTAAACGAATCAGTAGTCAATACATGCAGTGGCTATAAATCAATAGACTATAAACATCAATCTCATCAATTACAAATAACAATGTAATAAACTAAGTATGTGATTTGGGGAGACTCGAGTCAAACCTCACTCGAGTTGTGCAATCCCAACTCAACATTAATTTATACATTTCTTTCTGATACTCTGACTCTGTCGAAGTCTCGAACTCAAAGCCTGTCAATACTCAATCTGACAATAACAATATCGAGGGTACGGTATCAATACACCACTCAAATAACACTGGATATAATCAGAATTCAATCAAATTCTGTTTCAACAGCACAACGTCATAGTCTCAATCTACCCAGCAATATCATATCATTCAGATATCAATTCTAACATCTCATATTTGAAAACAATTCAATTCTGATATCAACTCTCAATCAACTCAACTCTGAAATTCATAATAATTCCATATGGTATTATTCTTCAGTCCGGTTTCGATTATACGATGTCTAACATGACCAGAACATCATATAAGAATCATATCAGATTCTGACAATACCATAATTTCAAATCATATCAAAACGTAGTAAAACTTACGTCCAGTTGTAGCCTACGTCGATAGGAACACAGTACTGAAGTCGGATTCAAAATCAGGTAGACGGATTTCTCACAAAAGGCGTAAGGATTTTCACTCTTTCCTCGGCCCTTTCTTGATTCTTCTTTCCTCCCCTTTTCTGAAGAAATCGTGCATATATATATATATACACATATCCGTACATGCAACAAGGCAAATGGCACATTCTTCATGCAACACGTCTCGCGCATATGCGCGACATCAACCGGCGCATATGCGCGAGGCCTTAAGTCTCAGCGTGTGTCTTCCCAACTGCTGGCGCATATGCGCGACACATTTCCGCGCATATGCGCCCAAATCTCTGGACTCGGCCTTCCAGAATACACCTGCTCGCGCATATGCGTGTCATGTCTCGCGCATATGCGCGAGACTTACTGTCTCGGCAATCACCCCAAATACTTGCCTCGCGCATATGCGCGCCCCTTCTCGCGCATATGCGCGAGGTGTTCTGTCCTCGCGAAGGATCTTTCGCTTGTACAGGCTCGCGGATATGCGCGACTCACTTCGCGCATATGCGCGAGGTTCTCTGCCCACGTCGCGCATATGCGCGCATATGCGCGAGGGCTACTGTTCCTCGCACATTTCATGCATTTTCTCGTCTTTCCCGGTCCGATCCTTTCCGTCTATAATCACATCAATTAATCACCGAATCATTTCGGATTATCATAATCGAAATCTCGGGCATTACAGCTGTCGCTTATGTCCTCGCTGCCGGGTACCGCGGTTACACGTAGATGGATCCATCAACTGACATGATGATACGAAAGTTACAACTGATGAACAGAATTTAAATTTAGAAAACTAACACGTATATGTTGTTATGATAATATGTGCTACGGTTCTTATCATGCTTTTCTGGTTTTAAGCTATGCATACGCCTTTACACGATCATGAAAATGTATGTCGATTATGATATTTTTCACTGTTGTGTGCTCGTATATGTACTTGTTACTTCTAGTACAGGTTTTGTAATGCCCGAGATTTACGGTGTTGTTAATCTGAAATGATTCATTGATTATGAATTGATATGATTGTAGCCAAACCATTCCTAGACAAGATTGGGCAAAGCATATGAAATGTACAAATTTGGGCTGAAGGTTCGGCACCCGGGCGGAAGTTTTTGAGCGCCCGAGTGCCATTGTCTAATGGAAGAAAGCCGAACACTTCGCGCCCGGGCGGAAGTTTTTGACCCCCCGAGCGCCATTCAATAAAACAAGGGGGCCGAACCTTCCTCGCCCAGGCGGATATTTTTAACCGCCCGAGCGCGAGATGTGCAGTTTGAAAAGTAAGCCACTTGACTTGGGCATGCACGAGATGTATATATATGTGTGTGTGTGTATATATATATATATATATACAATTCATTCCTTCAGAAAAGGAAATCGAGGCCAGAAGAGAGATTTTCAATTTTTGATTTTAGAATTCGATTTGTGCAAAATCCGCCGGTCTGATTTTGAATCCGACTTCAGTACTGTGATCCTATCGTTGACAGCTACAGCTGGACGTAAGTTTTGCTAAGTTTTTTTATCATTTGAAATTATGGTATTGCCAGAATCAAATAAGATTCATATATGATGTTCTTGACATGTTAGACATCGTAGAATTGAAGTCAGATTGAGAAACAGATTGATTATGAAATTGTTATGATTTTTCAGATATTTGATTGAGATTATTCAGATTTTTGAGATTATGGATTGGGGTGGATATTGGTTATGATCTGTAATTGATATCGGTTTTTGTCTAAGTTGACGGGGATATCGATATTGTACGGTTATGCCATTGATTTTTAATTAAATTCAGATTGATCAGATTCAGTGTTGAATTGGGAATGGAATTTTGATATTATTATTCTCGATAAGTCATTTCAGATTGATAGAGATAGTCTTGAATTCAGAACTTCCAATTCGTCAGACCGAGACTACGAAAGAAAAGTATAAGTCAATGTCGAACCGGGAGAATGACTCGAGTGTGAAATACTTGAGTTTCCCTAAACCACATACTTATTATTATTGTGTGCATTGATTTGATTTGATATTCTTGTTCTATTTATTTATAGAAAGCATGTATTAGATGATTTGTCTTGTGACAGAAGGGCCAGATGGTGATGGAATCATCACTGGCCCATTGCACATTATCACAGAATAGTGATTGGCGGAGGTGCCAAAGTCTTTGACGGATAGGTCAAGACACTGGATGTTTGGTTTATATCGATGTTTGATTAGAAGTGGACTTACTTCTATTACTGAGATTCGATATAGTATGCCAACGTCTGGAAACCGGGATCCCTCGACTAGGATTGAGTCTAGTCTGATACGTGGAGTCATGAGTTGAATTACAGATTTATATTGAGTTATGCTTTCAGATTTTGATTCATATTACTGATATCTGTCTCATGCTTTATATTGATTATATGATTGCATGTATCGTTAATTTATACTGGGATATATTTCTCACCGGAGTTATCCGGCTGTTTTCGTGTTTGTATGTGTGCATGACAACAGGTGTGACAGGTTTAGGGTCGAGGAGATGAAAAGAGATCGTGATTAGAATGGAGACTACGGACTTTGATTAGAGATAGGGTTTGGACACTTGATATTTAGTTGTTAAACCTTAGTTTTAAATGATTGTATATAGTACAAGACTTGTACTTTGTTTCGATGTATATAATCGAATGAATTCCATTACGTTCCGCATTTGATACTTCTATAAAAAGAAATAAAAAAATTTTGACCCTGTTTATTATAATTGATTAAATTGTCCCAATGTTGATTAAGAACATGAATAGCGTCCGGGTCCCCACAACAGGTGGTATCAGAGCGATTGATCTTTTAATTTTAGATAGAAGCTAGTGAGCTGGGTAGATTGAGTTTTCTTTCCTTGCTTTTGATTGCTAGCATGATTTACTGCTTTAATACATGTTTACTTGATTATCTGATTTTGATATGGTAATGTGTATTATTGAGAATGGATCAGAACCGATTATTGATCAGCAGTAAGGTGATCGGAAGAGGACTGAAACAGATTTGTGGTATTTGGTTGCTAACCCTTTTGAAAATCAGATATGCCTCCTCGAAGAGTACCAGAACAGGGTAGCACTTCGAATCCTCCAATGGATGTGACAGCAACACCGATGGAGACATTGCTGAAGAGATTTCAGTCGTTCCATCCACCGACTTTGAAGGGTATTGAGACTTCAGTGGATTGCGAGAGTTGGCTAGATGACATTGAGATGCTGTTTGAATCCTTGGATTACACTGATGAACGGAGAGTGAAACTAATTTGGCACCAGTTGCATGATGTTGCAAAGAACTGGTGGATTACAACAAAGCGGGCCTTGGAGCATCGAGGTACAGTTATCACGTGGAATGTGTTTAGGACTGAGTTTTATCAGAGGTTCTTTCCACTGTCGTACAGGAAGGATAAGGGAGCCGAGTTTGCAAATTTGAGACAGGGCCAGTTAAACATCGAGGAATATGTAGCCAAGTTCTCTACACTGCTACGATTTGCTCCACATGTGGCCGAGAATGACGAAGCCGTTGCTGATCAGTTCATTAATGGCCTTAATCCTGAAATCTTTACTTTGGTGAACATTGGCAGACCGAATAATTTTACCGATGCTTTGAACAGAGCCAAGGGAGCCGAAGCCGGTCTGATAAGAAAGAGAGGAGCTTTGTTTGTGCCACCAGTATCAAGACCACAGATGCCTCCACCATCACCTAGATTTGAGAGTGGCAGTGGTAGTGGAAAGAGAGATTTCCTGAAAGCAAAAGGGAAGCAGTTTAAAAGATCTAAAAGTAGTTCATCTAGTTCTAGTGGCTCGAGACAGACCGGTCAGGGCCAGAGTTATACAGGACCTTACTGCAGCACTTGTGGAGGGAAACATTCTACGGATCAGTGCCAAGGAGTGTTTGGCAGTTGCTGTATTTGTAGACAGCAGGGACATTTTGCTCGAGTTTGTCCCCAGAGAGATACTTAGAAGTCACAGGGTGCCGAGTCATCTGGATCAGTAGCTCAGACTGGTAGACGACCATCTGTAGTTCACTCTTTCCAGCCAGCACCAGCCCAGTCACAGCCGAGGTCAGGAGGAAGTCAGACAGTCAGCCAGCCTCCTAGACAGCAGGCGAGAGTGTTCGCTTTGACTGAGGAGCAGGCTCAGGACGCACCAGATGATGTTGTGGCAGGTAACTGTTTTATTTCTGGTTATCCTGCATATGTATTGATAGATATTGGTGCATCACATACCTTTATATCTGAGCGATTTGCATTGAATCATGCATTGCCTATTGAGTCATTGTCTGCGGTAGTGTCTGTTTCTTCTCCATTGGGGACATGGTTGATATCAGTGAAGTCTGTGAAACATTGTATGCTACAGTATGATGGTCATGATATTGATTTAGACCGTATTGTGCTTGGATTGTCTGATTTTGACTGTATTATCTGTATCGATATGTTAACCAAGTACAGAGCCACTGTTGATTGTTTCCACAAGATTGTGAGATTCAGACCAGATATGGCTGATGAGTGGAAATTCTACGGTAAGTGTTCTAGATCTAGAATTCCTTTGATATCCATATTATCTATGACTCGATTATTACAGAAAGGAGCGGAGGGATTCCTTGTCTATTCAGTTGATCTACTGAAATCGAGTCCATCATTGGCAGATTTGCCAGTGGTGTGTGAGTTTGCTGATGTCTTTCTAGATGAGATTCCTGGATTACCTCCGATTCGAGAGATAGACTTCAGTATTGAGTTGATGCCAGGTACAGTTCCGATTTCTAGAGCTCCATACAGAATGGCACCGATTGAATTGAAATAGTTAAAAGAACAGTTGGAGGATTTACTGACCAAGGGGTATATCAGACCGAGTGTGTCTCCTTGGGGTGCTCCAGTACTGTTTGTGAGAAAGAAGGACGGTTCAATGAGACTCTGTATCGACTACCGGCAACTAAACAAGGCAACGGTAAAGAATAAATACCCTTTGCCTCGCATTGATGATTTGTTTGATCAGTTGCAGGGTTCTTCGGTATATTCCAAGATCGATCTGAGATCTGGATATCATCAGTTGAGAGTCAGGGATTCTGATATCTCAAAGACAGCATTCAGAACCAGGTATGGACATTATGAGTTTATTGTCATGCTGTTAGGTTTGACTAATGCTCCAGCTGTGTTTATGGGTCTGATGAACCGTATATTTCAGAAATATCTTGATGATTTCGTTATTATATTTATTGATGATATATTGATTTATTCAAAGAATATGATTGAACATGCCGAGCATTTGAGAACTGTGTTGAAAATTCTGAGGGCTGAGAAACTGTATGCTAAACTGTCGAAATGCGAGTTTTGGTTGAGACAGGTTGTATTCTTGGGTCACATTATATCCGGAGACGGTATATCAGTTGATCCCAGTAAGGTTGAGGCAGTGATTTCTTGGCCGAGACCGACATCAGTGCCCGAGATTCGCAGTTTTATGGGATTGGCAGGATATTATCGACGTTTTATTAAAGATTTTTCGAGCATTGCCAAACCGATTATTCAGTTGACTAAGAAGAATGCTCCATTTGTCTGGTCTGAAGACTGTGTGTCCAGTTTTATGGAGTTGAAGAAGAGCTTGACCAGTGCTGCACTGTTGACTATTCCGTCAGGTACTGGTGATTTTGTGGTTTATTGTGACGCTTCTCACAGAGGGTTGGGTTGTGTTTTGATGCAGCGAGGGCATGTTATTGCTTATGCCTCAAGACAGCTGAAGCCCCATGAAACTCGTTATCCAATTCATGATTTTGAATTGGCAACCATCGTCTTTGCGTTGAAGATATGGCGACATTATCTATACGGTGAAAAATTTGAAATTTATTCTGATCACAAGAGCCTGAAGTATCTGTTTTCACAGTCCGAGTTGAATATGAGGCAGCGAAGATGGCTTGATTTACTAAAGGATTTCGATTGTGAAATCAAGTATTATCCAGGAAAATCCAATGAAGCAGCTGATGCACTGAGTCGAAAGGTATGCTCCTTATCCTTATCGACGATTGGTGTCTCGAATTTGATAGAAGATTGCTGTTTGTCTGGATTAGCCTTTGATACTGTTCGGACCGAACCAGAACTGATATTGCGAATCAAAGAAGCACAGAAAGTGGATCATAATGTACAGAATTTGATTGCTATGGTCAGAGCTGGACATCAATCAGAATATCAGGTTCGTGAAGGTGTTTTGTATGTGAATAATCGTATTGTTGTGCCAAATGTTTCAGAATTGAGACACCGAATACTGACAGAAGCACAGAGCAGTCGTTTTAGCATTCATCCTGGTGGCAGGAAGATGTACAATGATTTGAAGACACAGTATTGGTGGAAACAGATGAAATCTGATGTTACTGAATTTGTAGCCAAGTGTCTGAATTGTCAACAGGTGAAAGCAGAAAGAAAGAAATCAGGAGGATTATTACAGAATTTGTCCATTCCTGAATGGAAATGGGATCATATTTCCATGGATTTTTTGACGCAATTACCGAGATCCTCCAGAGGTTGTGATGCAATTTGGGTCGTGATTGATCGATTGACCAAATCAGCATTCTTTATTCCATACAAGATGACGTACCGACATGACCTGATGGCCGATATTTATGTCAGAGAAGTGGTCAGATTGCATGGAGTGCCGAAGTCGATTGTTTCAGACCATGATCCTCGGTTTACTTCGCATTTCTGGCAGAGTTTGCAGCAGGCTCTAGGTACGAAGTTACATCTGAGTACCGCATATCATCCACAGACAGAGGGACAGTCAGAGCGGACTATCCAGACACTGGAGGATATGCTGAGAGCTGTAGTGCTTGATTTTTGCACTAATTGGCAGAATGCATTACCACTTTGTGAGTTTTCTTACAACAACAGCTATCAGACGAGCATTGAGATGGCTCCTTTCGAGACGTTGTACGGTAAGAAATGCAGATCCCCTCTGTATTAGGATGATATCTCTGAGGTTCCTGAGATTGGACCTGACATGATCAGAGATATGACTGAAAAAGGTGAAGCTGATTCAGAAGAGAATGAAGGCAGCTCAAGACAGGCAGGCCAAATATGCCAATGTTCGACGTAGACCGTTGGTATTTGAGGCAGGAGACCGAGTATTCTAGAAGATTTCACCTTTCAGAGGAGTTGTTAGATTTGGCAAGAAAGGGAAGCTGTCTCCACGTTATATTGGGCCTTATGAGATCCTTGAGAAGATAGGAGATCGTGCCTATCGACTAGCCCTATCGTCTTCTTTATTGGGGATACATGATGTCTTTCATGTATCGATGTTGCGGAAATTCCTGCCTGATGCTTCACATGTTATTCAACCAAATGAAGCCGCACTTGACGAGACATTGAGCTACTTTGAGAAGCCGATTCAGATTCTTGATCGGAAGGAAAAACAACTCAGAACGAAGACTATTCCACTTGTGAAAGTTCAGTGGAGTCGTCATGGCATTGAAAAAGCTACCTGAGAGACTGAATCAGATATGAGACAAAGGTTTCCAGAGTTATTTCACTGATGCGAGTATTTCGATTCAGCTTCTGTTATATAATTCTTTCTTTCTGATATCTAATTTGATTGCCTTTGATTTCGGGGACGAAATCAGATCTTAGGGGGGGAGAAATGTAATGCCCGAGATTTACGGTGTTGTTAATCTGAAATGATTCATTGATTATGAATTGATATGATTGTAGCCGGGCCATTCCGAGACCATATTGGGCAAAGCATATGAAATGTACAAATTTGGGCCAAAGGTTCGGCGCCCGGGCGGAAGTTTTTGACCGCCCGAGCGCCATTGTCTAATGGAATAAAGCTGAACACTTCGCGGCCAGGCAGAAGTTTTTGACCGCCCGAGCGCCATTCAATCAAACAAGGGGGCCGAACTTTCCTCGCCCGGGCGGATATTTTTAACCGCCCGAGCGCGAAACGTGTAGTTTGAAAAGTAAGCCACTTGGCTTGGGCATGCAAGAGATGTATATCTATATATATATATATATATATATATATATATATACAATTCATTCCTCCAGAAAAGGAAATCGAGGCCAGCAGAGAGATTTTCAATTTTTGATTTTAGAATTCGATTTGTGCAAAATCCGCCCGTCTGATTTTGAATCCGACTTCAGTACTTTGATCTTATCGTTGACAGCTACAACTGGACGTAAGTTTTGTTACGTTTTGTTATCATTTGAAATTATGGTATTGCCAGAATCAAATAAGATTCATATATGATGTTCTTGACATGTTAGACATCGTAGAATTGAAATCAGATTGATTATGAAATTCTTATGATTTTTCATATATTTGATTGAGATTATTCAGATTTCTGAGATTATGGATTGGGTTGGATATTGGTTATGATCTTGTAACTGATATCGGTTGTTGTCTAAGTTGACGGGGATATCGATATTGTACCGTTATGCCATTGATTTTGAATTAAATTCGGATTGATCAGATTCAGTGTTGAATTGGGAATTGAATGTTGATATTATTATTCTCGATATGTCATTTCAGATTAATAGAGATAGTCTTGAATTCAGAACTTCCAATTCGTCAGACCGAGACTACGAAAGAAAGGTATAAGTCAATGTCGAACCTGGAGAATGACTCGAGTGTGAAATACTTGAGTTTCCCTAAACCACATACTTATTATTATTGTGTTCATTGATTTGATTTGATATGCTTGTTCTATTTATTTATAGAAAGCATGTATTAGATGATTTGTCTTGTGACAGAAGGGCCAGATGGTGATGGAATCGTCACTGACCCATTGCACATTGTCACAGAATAGTGATTGGCGGAGGTGCCAAAGTCTTTGACGGATAGGTCAAGACACTGGATGTTTTGTTTATATCGATGTTTGATTAGAAATGGACTTACTTCTATTACTGAGATTCGATATAGTATGCCAACGTCTGGAAACCGGGATCCCTAGACTAGGATTGAGTCTAGTCTGATACGTGGAGTCATGAGTTGAATTACAGATTTATATTCAGTTATGCTTTCAAATTTTGATGCATATTACTGATATCTGTCTCATGCTTTATATTGATTATATGATTGCATGTATTGTTGATTTATACTGGGATACATTTTTCACCGGAGTTATCTGGCTGTTGTCGTGTTTGTATGTGTGCATGACAACAGGTGAGACAGGTTTAGGGTCGAGGATATGAAGAGAGATCGTGATTAAAGTGGAGACTACGGACTTTGATTATAGATAGGGTTTGGACACTTGATATTTAGTTGTTAAACCTTAGTTTTAAATGATTGTATATAGTAAAAGACTTGTACTTTGTTTCAATGTATATAATCGAATGAATTCCATTACGTTCCGCATTTGATACTTGTATATAAAAAAAAAAATTAGACCCTGTTTATTATAATTGATTAAAGTGTCCCAATGTTGATTAAGAACATGAATAGCGTCCGGGTCCCCACAGGTGTGTTGAGTCTTTAGACTCACTAGGCGTGCGTAATGCAGGTGTGCATTTTGATCCGGAGATCGGAGGTGCCGAAGACTGAGTAGGCAGGCTGGATGTGCGCACATGACCCGAGGACCATGATTTTCCGTACATCACGATTTTTCGATAGATGAGAGGACATGATTAATTTATTCACTTGTTTATTATACTGCTGATTACTAGTATTTTGAATTGTTCGTGTTTCGATTTCTTGGTTGAATTTGATCATTCTTAAGTTGCAGTATTTTTAAACGCCAAATGTTTACTATTATTTTTAAATGGTATTTTTCTTCTTTAGGGTTGCATTAATGCAAAATATTTAAGTGTTTATTTCCCAAAAGTGAGTTTTTTTAAAAAAAAAAAATTTCCTCACTTTTAAAATGAGTAGACGTTACACTTTATGCTATACATTTTCAAGTCATTCACCAAGCACACACTCAACAGTTCATATCAAATCTTCTAACAATCATCATTATGCTACTTCACCAACTCAAGTTGTTGCATGTTATTTGTTGGTTTTGTTTCCAAGTATCTGATAAATCAAGTATTCTTGAACAACCATAATTGTATAGTGATTACTAAAATTTTAAACTTAAGCAGTAGATAAGTCCTAATTTAAGTGGGTTGTTATAAGACATTGTAAAGATAAAGTGTTTTAGCAGAAACATTCCTAAGTGGAAGAAATGATGATGTATGAGCTTGAGTATCCGAACATTTATAAGAATTCTTGTATCATTTACATTACACATCTACTTAAATTTTTTTTTTCATTCGTTTGTACTTTTTGACTTGATTTTTTAAATATATATTTATCACTAGCATTATTATATCATTATCCCATTTTTCATATTTTAGTGGTCCAATAAACTAATTGATAAAGAATATTATTGTTTTAACAATCCCAAAACTGTTCGAGAAACTAAATTTTAAGAAAACATTTTTCCAGAGTTTATTCAGCCCTCTCTAACTCTATCCATATCCCACCAAATGGTATAAGAGATTGTTTGGCTTAAGCTCTGAATTTTCAATTTGGATCGTTAAAAAAAATTCCAAAGTTGATCAAATAAGATGTAAGGTCAAAAAATAAGACGACGTAATCCAACTGAAAGCAAATTTAAGAAAATAGAAAATAGCTAATTTAATGATTTTAATTGCTTGATTGAATATGATGTGCATAGTCGCATGTATAAAATGTACTTTCTACACGAATGCATGTAAACTATATTTTTAAAGGTTATTCAATATGCGTCGAGGAACGGAGACCGATAGCTGAAAAAGAGGAAATATTTTTATTAAATAATTGTTTTTAATTATTTAAAATAAGGTTGACACTCTATGATATTTTAAGAATAAGGAGTTTTGAGGTGATTTTATATGCTGAGACGTAATTTTTAACGGTTTTCAATTTTCGACGAAATATGAACTTTTTGAGAACTCGGCTAATATTTTCACGAACTTTTCCAGACGAAATATTTTAAATATGCACTAATGGTTTAATGGGCCTATTGTACCATGATAATAGGCCTAGGCTTGTACACGTGATAATTATCAAATAAATAAGCACAAACCCTCCCCGTTATTTTTAAAAACACACGCCGCCTTCCCCTCAACATGTTTACCTCATAAAGTCACGGTTTTGCATCGCCAACACGTTTTATCAGGTAAAGCCACGGTTTTGCAAAGGAAATTCAGCCAAGTTTTTTCGTCATCGTTCTTCGCATCGCCAACACGTTTTCGTGCGTAATATACGCAAAAACATGCCTTAACTATCTTTTTCTCATATATCACACCATATTATTGTTTTGATTTATGTTTGAATGAAAAACATGTTTACCTCGTAAATAATTTCATTCTTAGCTTGGTTATGCCAAATACATGTAAGTTTTATGCTTCAAAACTTGAGATATTATCGCATGAAGGGGCTTCCGTGTTAGGGGATCAAGGAGGGATGTATTTAAACGAGTTTAAGAGCCATATGATGCACGGTTAAGGCTACACACGAAGGAACAATGCTTGAGAGAAATAATTGCATGTTTGATCACTAGGGTTCGGTTGGGTAGCTTGGAGACGCACGGCTCGACCAAGGCTTGAGCAGGGTTCGGGCTGGACTGACAAGGGGTGAGGTAGAGTCCTAACATGGCTGGGACTCGTGTGCAACGCAAAGGAAGGAGTCTATGCAAGCTAGGACTCTTCCCCATGCGTGATGGCTCGCGGCAGAGGGGCTGCTGCAGAGGGATGGCCATGGCTTGGCTAGTATGGATAGACAGTGCCTTAGGAGGGTCTTGTGATGGTTCAGGAGGGGCTAGGCTCTGTGGTGGCTCGAGGGTAGGAGTCCTAGTGCAATAGGAGTCCTAAGCGCATACTTGAGGGAACTCGCGCACGATCTTGTCTTCGTGCAGGGGGTTGCAGCGGGTTAGGGGCTGGTTCAAGGGGTCATGGTTGGTCAGTAGGGTCCGTAGGTGGTCTAGGATGAGTTTGTCTCGGGGTGTATCGGGCTCGGCTCGAAGAAAACAAGAGATGGTTCGAGGGTTTCTTTAAATTAATGGGTTAAATGGTTAAGGCTTGAACGGTGGGTCCATGAGAGTGGTTCATGGTTCACAAGGATAAATTAGGTAATAAAAAGTCTAAGTTTAAAACTTTGGAATTTAATAATAAAGTTTGAATTAATTCGAGATTAAAACGCTCTACGAATTAATAATTACGAAATTAAATCAAAAGTCATGAATTTAAGATAAATAAAAATATAAGAAATTTAATTCAAGCTTAAATAATTATTTGGGTGGTCTAGTGTCAACGAAATAAGAAAAAGTAAAAATCGAGAAATTTTACGTTTAGGGTTAAACGATCATTTTACACCTGAAAATTATTAAACGTCTTGGGGGTGCACTGATTGCTGAAAATATGTTAATATGTTTATTTTAAATGTTTATGGAATTTTATGATGAAACTGTAATGCTAAAAGATATGTTGCATGCTTCGTTTAAAAGAAAAATGATTTATACATGCTTAATTTTTATAAAGTGATGAAAATATGAAATGTTGAAGGAAGTGAAGTAATTGTTGCTAATACGATGATACGATGATTATGATGATACGATGATATGTAAGGTTAAGGCTCATTTGACGGGTGAGAGTGTCACTGATGTCCTTGTCGTCCAGTACTATGGTTTACGTAGTTGGATCCATTGACCTTCAGCTAATACGAAAGTCACAATTAACGATCTGAATTCAACGAAAAAGAAAATGTATATGTATAGGATGAAATGAAATATGTTTATGATAAAAGGAAAATGTTTATGTTTATGCAAGTTCATAAAAAGTTATGTTAAGTAAAAGTATTTTAACTGTTGCATGTGATTGTATATTTTTTACTCGTTATTATGGTTATGGTTTGCTGAGTCAAAGACTCACTAGGTGTGATCGATGCAGGTGAGCATGAGATTGATGTTGAGGGACTTGATGGTTGATCTTACTGGACTGAAGGTGGACGTAACCCGAGGACCAGCGCTAGTTTTTCGCAATTATATTAATTTTATGAATTAAGTTGACGTTAGAGATTTTTACGACTTATGATGATTCTGAGTGGTTTTTGAGATGATGTTAGAGTTAAGTTTATTTTTGAAATATTTTTATTTTAGGTTATTGACGATTTACGATTTTACGTTTTGGATTGAGTTCTTTTGAATTTTTAAATATAGTTGGTATATTTATTTTAAAATGATGTCAAAATATTTTATATATATGTATATGTAACTGCCGAATATTTTAGAAGAAAAAAAATTTCTAGTACTTTTTAAGAAAAACGAGTAGTGGACGTTTCAGTTGGGATTAGAGCAATGTTCCTGCAAAGGGTTGCCCACCGTCAGTGTCAGGAAACTCTGTTGTCAAGGCTCAATCTGTAAGTTTAATTGCTTTATATGATTTTTTTGATAATGCTGCATGATTTCATGGATTATATGTTTACATTGTATGTTTAATAGTTTTATGAGGATAAATCTTATATAAGCTTAAAATTGCTCAAAAATGGATTAGTATATACTGCAGGATTAGAAAACTTAGATTTTAATGTATGTTGGTTACATTTAGAAATTTGGAAAACGTTAAGATATAATGCCTCCTAGACGCGCACCTAGTACTGATAGGCAAGCCGAGAATGTTGAGGATGTTCATGTGAATGCACCCCCACCTCCTAATGGGGATGCTACTATTCGCGCACTAGAGGGCATGGCAGGCTTCTTTGAGCAGATGTTTCAGCATTTTCTGAGGCCATAACATGTTGTATATGATCAGTTCCGGAGGCTAGGTCCCAAGGAATTTTCTGGCACCACTGACCCATTTGCTGCTGAGGGTTGGATTCGATCACTTGAGGTGCACTTTCGATATCTGAATATGGGAGATGCTGGCCGTGTGAGGTCTGCTACTTATATGTTTGGAGATGATGCTTCTCTTTGGTGGGAAGGAGCGGAGCATGGGATTGACTTGGCTATACTTACTTGGGTTCGATTCAAGGAAATATTCTATGAGAAATACTTCACTGCTGATGTCCGAGGATGCTTGAAAAGGGAATTCATGACTCTTCGTCATGGAGACACTACTGTGGTTGAGTTTGTGAGAAAATTTGATAGGAGCTGTCACTTTGTGCCCCTCATTGCTAGGGATTCTGCTGAGAAACTTTGACACTTTATGGATGGACTACGACCTACTATACGTCGTGATGTGATGATGATGCGACCTATGGATTATGCAGCTGTCACTGCCTATGCATTTCAAGCAGAGCAAGCTTTGAAAGATATTGATTTTAAGATGCAGCGCAAAAGACAACAAGACCAGAAGAATTGTCAGCCGAATAAGAAGCTATGTGTAAGGTTCAAAATTAAGACGACGTAATCCAACTACATGCAAATCTAAGGAAATATGGAAAAGAGCTAACTACTTGATTTTAATTGCTAAATTGATTATGTTGTTATGTTTATATGATTTTGTAGTAGTTGTCTACTTGAATGCATCAAAACGTATTTTAAAGGTTATTCGAGTTGCGATAGAGGAATGGAGACCGAGGGCTGAAAAATGGAAAATGTTTTGTTAGTTGATTGTTTTTAATTGTTTAAAATAAGGTTGATGCTTTTTATTATTTTTTAAAATAACGAATTTTGAGGTGATTTTATACGCCGGGGAGTAAATTTTATCGGTATACATTTTTCATCAAAAATACAAACGTTTTGACAATCCGGCTAATAATTTCATAAACTTTCCTAAACAAAATAATTTTATAAAGCACTAATGGGTTTATTGGGCCTAGATAACCTTGCTAATGGGTCTAAACTATGATTATTGTTTTAATTAGTATTTAAAATACAAAAACCACCCCATACCTTTCATTATTCACACGCCCCTTCTCCAACAAATCAACAAGGACCCCTTTTTCTCTAAACAACACGACACACACAAAATCAACAGAAAAGTTTCGATTATTAGCAAGGAAATTCAAGCCAAGGTCGTTCGTCGCCGTTCTTCGATTCATCAACAAAAATTCGTGCGTTAAATGCGCAAAGGCACGCCATATTTCTTCTTTTTTCTCATCTATCACACCCTAGTATTTATTTGATCATGAATTGCATGAAAAATAAGTTGCACTTTTACTATTTTTGTTTATGCATCAATATGAATTTTTAAATAATGGTTGTTGATCCAAAACATGATTTATATGTACATGAATGGGCTGCCATGATTAGGGAATAAATTTGGGTTTTTTTACACGAGTTTATGAGTCGTAAGTCACACGAGAACAGGCTGCACACGAAAACAAACAAGCTGGAACCAACCGAATGATCTAAGGGCCAAGGCGATCGGTGTCAAGGATTAACCATGCATGGATTGGCTTGTTTGTGACCAGGGCTGGGCCAGGGACGTGGTTAGGTCAGGGAAAGAGTCCTAGCCATGCAAGGACTCGAGAGACACGGCTGGGGAGGAGTCCTAGCGACCCGAGGGGTTATGCACAGGTGCAGCTGCGGTGCAAGGGAATTGTGGCTCGGCCAGGGGGCTTCAGGCTGGGCTAGGCTAGGCTAGGTCCCTAGGATCCTAAGAGGGTGCACAAGAGTCTGAGTCAGAGGCTGGATCGGCGGTTGGGGTCCTAGCAAGAAAAACGAGGAGTCCTAGTGCTACTTTGTTTCTCGGCCTTGGCTTGCTATTGATGCGGAGGTGTAGGACCGAGAAAGAGTTTAGAAGGGGGGTGAATGAACTCTTTCAAACTTTTTAAAAGCTACAATAGCTTGTTTTTGAAAATTTTAACACCGATAAATTAAATCGAGTTTGATTTTCAAACCAAGCGGAAGACACTCGAAATAATCCTTCGTAGAAACCGATCAAAGATTTTGTAAAGCATTTAAAATATATTCAAGTTGAATGAGTAAAAATATTTTAGTTGAAGAATTTTATCAAACACTTGGAATGAAATATTTTGGTATTTTAAGAACATATAAAGTTCTTCAACAATGCATCTTTAAAAAAATGAAAATGATAACTAAATGCAAGAAATAAATAGACACAAATTTGTTTATGGATGTTCGGAGATTAAAAACTCCTACATCACCCCTTCTTCCCCTTGGGAAGGATCCACTAGAAGACTTTGATTTATTCAACACTTTGTACAAACCCATTTCAACTTAGGACTTATCTCTTGTCTAATTGAAACTCCTAGCACACTCTCGATTGTAGGCCGCAATCTCACTATTCGCATTATGTTTAACGTCTCTTATGCAAAGACTACAAACACAATCTTTAATGTCTTTGTACAAAGACTCACTCAACTAAACTTCGAAGTTCAACTCTCTTGTATATGTGTGAGTGATTGTGTATGAGAAATTTATCCTTTAAAGTGTACATCTCAAATGTATCCTCACACAAGAGCTTGTGCTCTCAACTAATAGATTTCTTCATGCAAACTGCCCATGCTTTGAATCCCCTTTCCAAGCTCTTGTTTGATATTGAAGATGTTGTATTTATAAGCTCCAACAATGAAATATACGTTAGACACAAGAATATGACCGTTTGGAAAGTTTATGTACTGTTTCTGAAATTGCAACGGTCAAATTCGCCTCGCTGGACATTTTCCGAGCTTAAACTGGTTGGTCAACGGTTCAAACTGGTCAGCTGATCAGCGGTTGAAAACTGATCAACGGTTGAACTGGTCAGCGGTTGAAAACTGATCAGCATCTCAACTGCAGCTCAACTGGTGTGATGTGCAGAACCAGTAGCTTCATCTCCATTTATCAGCATCTTAAACTTCGATTCAGACTTTGACTTCTGAAGATGATTTGTAGATCATCATCTTATCTTTCCAACGCATATGAAATCGCTTCATTCCAATAAGCGAGCTGAGAGATATGACCAAAATACCGCAGCTGCTCATTGCTGTTTTCGTGCAATCAGTTTGCTCATTAACAAACCGATTTGGCCTAGATACCATTCGATTTTTCCCACTTATGTGAATTACGACTTGTTTCAAATTGAGTTTTCTGATCAGGAGAGTTGGCGGATTGTTATTTGAATCATACATCTAAGAGATATGGGAAAAATACTAACACTGCTCGTTTTGAACCGTTTGCAGAATCCGAAATGTCTTGTCTGCACTTCAATCAGCGGTTTGACCTAGATAAAATTCGAACTGATCCGACTGGCCTGAGATATGGCTTGTAGATAATTGAGTTGGATTTCCAACCGTTATGTCCTTAGGTCATTCCAATCTCTTTTTGTAAGATATGCTCAAAATACTGCACCTCGCCAGAATTAAACCGTATGCGAAATTGAAGTTCCAACTTCCAATTTGAAGTATCAATTTCACACTTGAGTAAATTTGTTAGAAACACAATAACAATTTTTGTTATCATCAAAATCAAGATTGCTAGTGTTTCTGTAACCAACAATCTCCCCCTTTTTGATGATCACAAAAATTGGATAAAACGAATTTTATTTAACATATTTTGAAGCTTTTGGTAAAGCGGTAAGCACTCGATCCTACAATTGGTATCAGAGCCAAGGTCACGGGTTCGATTCCCATTGATTGCAAGGAATGCAATTATTGGGAGGGAGATAGTTGGGTGCAATAATTGTCCCATTGATATGCTAAAATGATTATTTTACATGTTTATGGAATTTTATGACGAAACAATAACGTTAAAAGACATGTTGCATGATTGGTTTAAAAGAAAAACATTATATGCATATTTAATTTTTATAAGTGATGAGAAAAACGTTATATGCATATAGATTTTAATAGAAAAAACGAATTAAGTTATGTTGCATGCTTGGTTTAAAAGAAAAACGTTATATGCATATAGATTTTTATAATTTCATTGTTTCATGTGATCTGTATATGTAGTACTTGTTATCAAGAACATGGTTTGCTGAGTCATTAGACTCACTAGGTGTGATTGATGCAGATGATTATGATAATAATGATAATGGAGGTCTTGATGGTGGATCTGACTTGACTGAAGGTGCTCATAACCCAAGGACCAGTGCTAGATTTTCCGCACTAGACTAGTTTATGATTTTAAGATAATGTTAAAAATATCTTTACGACTTTCATTATGATTTTGAGTGGTTTTTGAGAGGTTGATAGTTTTAGCAATTTTGCTAATTTAGGATTTTAAAATGGTTGACGATTTTATGATTTAAACTTTTTCCTTTGATTTTTCAAATTTAGTTGGTCGTTTATTTAAAATGGTGCAAAATATTTTATAATTATATATAAATTTATTTCAGCCGAAGGTTCTGAGTGTAAAATAAAAATTTCTTGTACTTTTTAAAAAAACGAGTAGTGGACGTTTCAGTTGGTATCAGAGCAATGTTCCTGTAAAGTGTTGTGCCACCATCACTGCCGGGAAGCTCTGTCGTCAAGCCTCAAATTTGTAAGTTTATATGTTTTATATTTTTATGATGTTACAGTTAAATGAATTATATGTTTATGTCAAATGTTTAATAGGTTTAGGAGAATATATGTTTTATATGCTTAAAATTGCTAAAATGAATTAGGATACGTCCCATGATTAGAAAACTTAGATTTTAAATGCATGTTGGTTACGTTAGAATTTGGAAATTGTTCAGATGTAATGCCTCCTAGACGCACACCTAGTACTGATAGGCAGACAGAGACTACTGAGGATCGTCATGTTAATGCACCCCCGCCTCCTAATGGGGATGCTGCTACACGTGTATTAGAGGGGATGGCTCGTTTCTTCGAGCAGCAGTTTCAGCAGGCTTCAAGGCCACATCATGATATTTATGATCAGTTCCGGAAGCTAGGGCTGAAGGAATTTTCTGGCAACACCGACCCATTTGCTACTGAGGCATGAATTCGAGCACTTGAGGTGCATTTTCGCTACTTGAATATGGATGAATTAGGATACGTCGCATGATTAGAAAACTTATATTTTAAATGCATGTTGGTTACGTTAGAATTTGGAAATCGTTCACAATTAATGCCTCCTAGACGCACACCTAGTACTGATAGGCAGACAGAGACTACTGAGGATCGTCATGTTAATGCACCCCCGCCTCCTAATGGGGATGCTGCTAAACGTGTATTAGAGGGGATGGCTCGTTCCTTCGAGCAGCACTTTCAGCAGGCTCCAAGGCCACATCATGATATTTATGATCAGTTCCGGAAGCTAGGGCTGAAGGAATTTTCCGGTAACACCGACCCATTTGCTACTGAGGCATGAATTCGAGCACTTGAGGTGCATTTTCGCTACTTGAATATGGGGGACGCTAATCGTATGAGGTGTGCTACATATATGTTTAGGAATGATTCTTCTTTATGGTGGGAAGGAGATGAGCATGGTATTAATATTGCTACTCTTACTTTGGCTCGATTCAAGGAGATATTTTATTAGAAGTATTTTACTACTGATGTGCGAGGGTGATTGAAGAGGGAATTTATGACTTTTCGTCAGGGAGACACTTTTGTTGTTGAATTTGTGAGGAAATTTGATAGTGGTTGTCACTTTGTACCCCTCTTGCTAGGGATGCTGCAGAGAGGGTTAGACACTTTTAGATGGTCTACGACCTGTTGTACGACGCGACATGATGATGATGCCTCCCTTGGATTATGCTGCTGCTAATACTTATGCATTTCAATCTGAGCAATCTTTGAAAGAAATCGATTTTGAGATGCAGTGCAAGAGACAGCAACACCAAAATAATACTCAGCCGAATAAGAAGCCGTACACGTTACCACCAAGACCTTAAAGGCCACCAAAAAGCCCCAAGGTCAAGTAAAGAAGCCAGGACCACCAAAGCCACCACAACGGCCTGCAGCACCAAAACCTGCACAGGGACCACTTTGCAAGAAGTACAATCGCCTGCATTATGGACAGTGTATGTGGGGAACTTATAAGTGCTTCATATGCAAGGAAGAAGGACACAAGGCTGCCGATTGCCCGAAGAAGAATGCACCAACTGTGGGGCGAGCTTATGTTATACATGCCGAGGAGGCTGACACGACCCTTATTACCGGTAACCTAGTGATTTAACGTTTTTATATTGCCGTTATTGCATGAAATGTTAAATTGGTTATTAAAATTTATTTTGGAATAAGGTTAACCTAGTGGAAGTTAGGTTGTATGCTCTACCTTAGATGGAATTAAGGAATGATTTTAGAAACCATAGAAATTGGTATTGATTGTTGTGTCTTAATTTATGTAAGAGAAATAATAATTCAAAATAAAAGTTTTATGGCCAAAAATTGAGGAAAATCATAAGCAAGGGCATAAATGGGAATTTTAGAAATTTTTGAGGGTCTAATATGTAATTTTTGAAAGTTTAGGACTAAAATGGAATTAAAGAAAAGTTCAGGGACAAAATGCAATCACCAAAAATTTTAGGACCAAAAGTGTAATTTTCAAAAACTGATGGACCAAAATAGTAAATTTTAAAAAATTTATGGGTCAATTTTCAATATTAAAAAATTCTGGGGGCAAAAATGCAAATTTCAAAGAATTGAAGGGTCATATTGCAATTAATCAAAAATTATAAGGGGAAATTATGAATTTTCCTAGGAACATTAGAATACAATCAAACTTCTTCATGAAATTTTTTGAAATAAATGGTACAAATTCCTCAAGCTTCAACACGAATAATCTAAAACGTTTTCGCCGCAGGGAGGATATTCATTCTAGGTGTAGCTACCTATGCACTGGTAGATTTGGGAGCTACACACTCTTTCATATCCGAGACTTTCGTTAAGCGACTAAATATTACACCTGAGGATATGAGATTGGGTTTCAAGGTTTATATTCCTTTCGATGACCAAATGATCATGATTAGTATTGTGAAAATTCTGGATTTTCGTTTATTCAAAGATGTGGTTCGGGCAGATCTTATTGTACTCCATATGCCTGAAATTGACATCATACTCGGTATGGATTGGTTATCAGCGAATGGAGCTTCTATTGACTTTCTTTAGAGATCAGTGTCTATTCGACCGCCTAATGAGAAATCTTTTGTGTAACGTCATGAAAATTTGAAGGTCCACGTGAACCACATGCATTCAAGTTATTAAATTTTTTGGTATTTTATTAAATTATTTTAAAGCATAAAATGCATGTTTATTTCATTAATTCATGTTTTATTTAAAAGTTTCAAGCATTAAAGTTTAAAGTTTCATTTCGCGCTCGATCTAGGAGCTGAGACTGTGGATATTCAGAAAATAATTTTTAAGGAATGATTAATTTTAATTAATTAATTAATATGGAGTGTTTTTAAGTGTGATTTTTGAAAATGAGCCTTGGTTGGGTATTTTTACCTACCGGGTTTTATTTTTATCCGGTACTCAAATTTTAGCGAGTTGATGGACTTTTTGAGGGCTCGGACAATAATTTTAAAAACGTACCTAAACGAAATATTTTCGAGAGTGTGTTTGGACTTGATGAGCTTATTTTTAAGCTTAATGGGCTCCAAATCATTTTAATCCTTTTGAATACAACCTTAGGGCCCATTAGTAGTATGATTATTATTTAATTACTACCCTAAGCATCCCCAAACCTAAACCTAATCTCATCATCCGCCCACACCCCTCCTAGCAGCAGCTTTCACGTGAGAAAAATACCAGCAGCCATCGGCCACCCTCTCCCCTTCAAGAAAAGATCATCTCCGCTTCCCCGGTGCCTCCCTGATGCGCATTCCTTCAAGTTTTCTTGCAGAGAATCAACAAGGCACACTATGTATCTCCTTTCTCATAATTTACACCATGTCTATGCGTGTTTATATATATATTTGCATGATAATTTGTTGGTCCCCCTTATAGCATCACTTTTGTAAAGATTTTTACACGTATATGCGTATAACTTGCGCACAACTCACGGTTTCTTGCTTTGGATCCTACGGATGCCAATTTTATGTTACTAAGTGCTGTACATGTCGAGTAAGAGGGGGAGATAAGGCTGGAGTCGAAGTTTTGTGGGTTTTAGGAGAGGGCCGATCCATATCTTGAGTCTTCGGGTTAAATTTCCATGTCACAAAACCCGTCAACCTCTGTTATTTCAAATTCTGCAACTTATAGGTTGATTTTCTGGAAATGTGTTCAACACATGATTTGTAGCACTCTTTGTTATCTTTGATTCGAAAAATTAATAATTTTCTGATTAGAAACAAGGGACATGATTTTTATCATAAAATCGCTCAAGCTGTGAAATTTTTGTGTCACAAAACCCGTCATCCTCTGTTGTTTCGATTTTTGAGACTTAAAGGTTGGTTTTCTGGAAATTTGTACAACACATTATTTGTATCACTCTTTGTTATCTTCAATTTGATAGCAAATTGGCAATTTTATGATATGAAACGAGAAAGATATGATTTTTATCGTAAAATCGCTCAAATTGTGAAATTTCTGTGTCACAAAATCCATCACCCTCTGTTTTTTCGAATTCTGAGACTTATAAGTTGGTTTTCTGGAAATGTGTTCGACGCACTATTTGTAGCACTATTTGTTATCTTCGATTCGATAGCAAATTCGTAATTTTCTGATAAGAAATGAGGGAGATAAGATTTTTATCGTAAAGCTGCGCAAGATGTGAAATTTTTGTGTCACAAAACCCGTCACCCTCGGTTATTTTGAATTCTGTGACTTATAGGTTAGTTTTCTGGAAATTTGTTGAACATATGATTTGTATCACTTTGTGTTATCTTTGATTCGATAGCAATTCCGTAATTTTCTGATAAGAAATGAGAGAGGGATGATTTTTGTCTTAAATCTCTCAAGCTGTGAAAATTGTGTGCATACGCTGGATATTTCAAACCACCTTTGGGTTTGTTTCGTGGGTCATAAGTGATCTTGAATGGGTTGTTTATAGGCTAGTCTTCTAGGTTTAAGTCAAAGTTTAAGTTGGGAAAATTTTGGTTAAGTTTCAGGTTGATTCGGGCAAAAACCGGGACTCTGGTCCAAGTTTGAAAAAGAATCGGTTAAGTTTTGAAATGAGCCCGAGTTTACGTCTAAGAAAATATGTTTCGCGATGTTTTAAGGAGTTTGGTAAGCTTCGGGTCAAAATTTAGAAGTTCAGGGGTAAAACAGTCATTTTGGGTTTCCAGTGGCAAAATAGTCATTTTGTACCCGGAGTGAGATTTTAGTCCTGGCAGTGCCCTGAGCACAAATTTATCATGTTTTTAAATGTTATGTATCACATATATGATTTTTATGATATTATGAAAATACGTTGCATGCTTGAATTTTAAAAAAATTATGTATATGCACGATTTTGATGAGTGATGAAAATGATATTGTTTTTGAATGATGGGAGTTGGTTGTGACTGAAGATATATGTATACGATGATATAATTGGAGATATCGTGAGGGAAAAGGCCTAGAGGGATCCCGTTTAGGGTAGAAGGCCCCAGAGGGAGCCCGACGATCGTTTTTCCATTGACATGATATGATAGGCCAAGGCTCAGTTGATGGGTGAGAGTGTCGCTGATATCCCCGCCGCCCGGTACCGTTGTTATACATAGATGGATCCATCGAATAGAGCTGATACGATAAAGCTGATATGAAAGTCACAATTAATGAACTGAATTCAATAATATAAAATGCATACGTATGTGATGATATGACGAGATGTTTTGACACGCTATGCTATGATACGACATCTTTACGTTTATGCTTTTAAGTTCATGAAATTTATTTTGTTACAGTACTTTTCACTGTTGCATGTTATATATATGTATTTGCTATTAACGGGACATGTGTGTCGAATCTTTAGACTCACTAGGTGTGAATGATGTAGGTGAGCTTATTGATGGGGAGACTAGAGGGGATGATGACTGAACGGACGGAGCTGGTGGAGCACGTTAACCAGAGGACCTTGTATTCTTCCGCAATAATATGATTTTATAGGAACACGTTTAAACAATTTTTAATTGATTGATGAATTTATTTTGTTGAGGGTTTTTGACAGATTTTTATATGCTGAACGTTTTATATTTTTTAATTTGTAAATTGTTTAGGTTTTTACTCTTTTTCATAATTTTAACTAGAGTTATTTTATTCAACAGTGGAATTATTTTACAAAATGTATGCTTTTGAATTTTAAAGTTTCATATGGTCATGGTTTCGGCAATAGCATCAAAAAAAATGTTAAGTAGAATTTTAAAATGAGCAGACGTTACATTTTGTCTTTGGGGCGGCGAGGAACAAGCAAATGCCGCACATTATCTCTTGTCTATGTGCGTGGAAACTTATGAGACGAGGATGTCAAGCTTTTCTAGCATGTGTCACTACAGCACATGCTCCTATCTGTCAGAAGTTTGAGGATGTTGATATTGTCAGAGACTTCTCTAGCGTCTTTCCTGAGGATGTTTCTGGCATTCCACCCGACTATGAGGTGGAATTTTCTATTGAGTTGATGTCGGACACTGTTCCTATTCCTAAAGCACCGTATCGTCTAGCACCCGCTGAAATGAAAGAAGTAAAAGATCAAATCCAAGAATTGCTAGACAAGGTTTTTATTCGTACTAGTTACTCTCCGTGGGACTCACAGGTATTATTTGGGAAAAATAAAGATGGTAGTATGCGACTCTATATTGATTATCGAGAGCTGAATAGAGTTACCGTCAAGAACAAGTATCCTCTGCCAAGAATTGAAGACCTATTTGATCAGTTACAAGGAGAATCGATATTCTTGAAGATTGATCTTCGTTTTGGATACCATCAGTTGAAAGTGAAAGAGTCTGATGTTCACAAGACATCGTTTCGGACTAGATATGGACAATATGAGCTTATGGTCATGCCATTTGGGTTGACCAATGCGCCAGCGATCTTCGTGGATATCATGAATCGCATATTTCAGCCGTATCTAGATCAGTTTGCTATAGTCTTCATCGATGATATTTTGATCTATTCGAAGAGTAAAGAGGAGCATAGTCGACATTTGATGACAAAGTTAAAAATACTATAAGATAGGAAGTTGTTTGCAAAATTCAGCAAGTGTGAGTTTTAGCTTGATAGAGTGGCGTTCTTAAGCCACATCATATCTAAATATGGAGTCGAGGTTGATCCAAGTAAAGTGGAGGCAGTGAAAGAATGGCCATTATCGAAGAGTGTAACCGAGATCCAAGGTTTCTTAGGACTAGCGGGCTATTATCGAAAGTTCATTCATGGATTCTCATCTATTGCGGTACCCATGACCGCCTTGACAAAGAAGAATGCAAAGTTTGTATGGGGATCCGAATGCCAAGACAGTTTTGACAAGTTGAATCAAGCTTTGATTTCAGCGCCAGTGTTATCTATGCCATCGGGAAATGGAGAGTATGTTCTTTATAACGATGCTTCTAAACTTGGTTTGGCTGCAGTTCTGATGCAAAATGACCGAGTTATAGCCTACGTGTCGAGACAGTTGAAAGTTCACGAGGAAAACTACCCCTCTCATGATCTTGAGCTTTCAGCGGTAGTTTTTTCACTGAAAATTTGGAGACATTAATTATTTCGGGAGAAGTGCAGGATTTTCACCGACCATAAAAGTTTGAAATACTTCTTCACCCAAAAAGAATTCAATATGAGACAGCGACGATGGCTTGAATTGATGAAAGACTACGACTGTCTGATTAGCTAATATCCGGGAAAAACTAATTTAGTGGCAGACGCATTGAGTCGTAAGACATCAGTTATTACTCAATTATCATTTCAAAGACCGTTGCAGTCCGAGATTCAACGGTTTGAACTTACAGTATATGCTAGGGGCGAGACCCCTAATCTTGCCACCTTGACAGTTCAGTCGACTTTGAGAGATAACTGATAAGCAATTTAAAAAGTGGAGATTGAGAGATGAAGCCAAGGGTCGGAAGTTATATTTTAAGGTGGATGGTATAGTTTGATATCGAGATCGTTAATGGGTTCCTAGTGACGACTCTTTGAGGGAGCTCATTACGAAAGAAGCCCATGACACACCATATTCCATTCATCCAAGAAGCACGAAGATGTATAAAGATTTGCAGTTGTTATATTGGTGGCCGGGCATAAAGAGAGACATCCTGCGATTCATATCCGAGTGTTTGACATGTCAGCAAGTAAAAGCAGAGCATCAAAGGCAGCGGGAAAGCTTAAGCCACTTCCTATTCCCAAGTGGAAACGGAAAAATATTACTTTGGACTTTGTTGTGAGATTGCCACGGACTATCAAGGGGTATAATGCTATATGGGTGATAGTGGATCGTCTTATGAAATAAGCGCATTTTCTACCTATTAAGATGACATTCACCATGACACAGTATGCAGAGTTATATATTCGAGCGGTGGTTCTTCTGCATGGGATTCCTGTATATATTGTTTCTGACAGAGATTCGAGATTTACGTCGTCTTTCTAGAAGAGTATGCATGCAGCGATGGGGATCAAATTGTTATTCAGTACAGCATTCCATCCTCAGATTGATGGTCAATCAAAGAGATTTATTCAAATTTTGGAAGATCTACATCGAGCTTGTGTGATCGATTTCCAAAGAAGTTGGGAACCAAAATTATCTCTAGTGGAGTTCACCTACAATAATAGCTATCAATCATCTATTTGGGTGGCTCCTTTTGAGGAACTTTATGGAAGAAAATTTAGATCACTTATTCATTGGGATAAGGTTGGCGAAAGAAGAGAAATTGGTCCGGACTTGATAGAAGAGACTAAAGAGCTAGTAGTCAAAATTCGAGACAGAATGAAACCTGCACAAACCCGACAGAAAAGTTATGCCGACAAAAGATGAAGGGACCTAGAGTTTGACGTGCGAGACCACATATTTGTCAAAATAGCACCTATGAAGGGTGTCATGCGATTTGGCAAGAAAGGCAAACTTAGTCCAAGATTCATAGGCCCATTTGAGATTTTGGATTGGATTTGAATACTAGCCTATAGAGTGGCATTGCCACCGATGATTTCTTGAGTACACAATGTGTTTGCTGTAAAAGTACATGTCGAACCCATCACATGTACTAAATATGAACCTCTACAATTGACTCCAAATATGACTTATGAAGAAATATCTGTCAAATCTTGGGTAGGAAAGAAAGAAGACTCCGAAACAAAGACATTCTAATGGTCAAGGTCAAGTGGCTGAATCACTCAGAGGAAGAAGCTACTGGGGAAACCGAGAGGGACATGAGGAGTTGCTACCCAGATCTATTTGGTAAGTTCTAATTTCGAAGACAAAATTTTATTCAAGGGGGGGGGGGGGGGGGGGAGGAATTTTAAGGTTCAAAATTAAGACGACGTAATCCAACTGCATGCAAATCAAGGGAATATGGAAAATAGCTAATTAATTTATTTTAATTGCTAAATTGATCATATTGTTATGTTTATATGATTTTATAGTAGTTGTCTATTAAGGTTATTCAAGTTACGATCGAGGAACAGAGACTGAGGGCTGAAAAATAGAAAATGTTTTGTTAGTTAATTGTTTTTAATTATTTAAAATAAGGTTGATGTTTTTTCTTATTTTTGAAATTAAGGAGTTTTGAGGTGATTTTATAGGTTGAGACGTATATTTTATCGATATACGATTTTCATCAAAAATACGAATGTTTTGACAATCCGGCTAATAATTTCACAAACTTTCCTAAACAAAATAATTTTATAAAGCACTAATGGGCTTATTGGGCCTAGATAACCTTGTTAAAGAGCCTAAGCTATGATTAGTGTTTAAATTAATATTTAAAATACAAAACCCACCCCATACCTTTCATTATTCACACCCCCTCCCCAAAAAAATAAAAAAGGACCCCTTTTTCTCTCAACAACACAACGCACAAAAAATCAAGAGCAAAGTTTCGATTATTAGCAAGGAAATTCAAGCCAAGGTCATTCGTCGCCGTTCTTCGATTCGTCAACGAAAATTTCTGCATTAAATACGCAAAGGCACACCATATTTCTTTTCTTTTCTCATCTATCACAACCTAGTATTTATTTTATCATGAATTGCATGAAAAACAAGTTGCAGTTTTACTATTTTCGTTCATGCATCAATATGAATTTTTAAAGCATTGTTGTTGATCCAAAGCATGATTTATACATTCATGAAGGGGCTGCCATGATTAGGGATTGAATTTGGGTTTTTTTACACGTGTTTAAGTGTCCTAAGTAACACAAGAACAGGCTGCACACGAAAACAAACAAGCTAGAACCAACCGAACCATCTAAGGGCCAATGCGATCGGTGTCAAAGATTAGCCATGCATGGCTTGGCTTTGTTGCGACCAAGGCTGGGCCAGGGACGTGGTCGGGTCAGGGAAGGAGTCCTAGTCACGATAGGACTTGAGAGACACGGCTGGGGAAGAGTGTTAGCAAGCTAGGACTCCACCCGAGGGGTTTCGCGCAGGTGCAGCTGTGGTGCAAGGGAGTTTTGGCTCGGACAAGGGACTTCGGGCTGGGCTACGCTAGGTCCCTAGGGTCCTAAGAGAGTGCACAAGGGTCTGGGTCAGAGGCTGGCTCAGCGGTTGGGTCCTAGCAAGAAAAACGAGGAGTCCTATTGCTACTTGGTTTCTCGGCCGTGGCTTGCTACTGATGGGGAGGCTTTGGTTTGGGGGCTAGGGTCAAATCCTAGGAGTTATAAGGGTCCAGGATGGATCCTAGAGGGTCTGATCAGGGGTCGGCTCAGGGTGGTTCGAGCATGGCTCGGTGAAAATGCATGATGGCTCGTGAGGTTAGTGCTTAGGTTCGAAACTTAGGGTTTATGGGCTAAAGTTGAAACATGGCTCCACATGGGTCGAGTCATAGTTCATGAGGGCTAAATAAATATTAAAAGTCTAAGTTTTAAGTTTGAGAATTTTATATTAAAGTTTGATATAATTCGAGATTAAAACGCATTAATATGTTGTAATTAAAGAATAAATAAAAAGCCATCGATTTAAGCCAAATTAAAATACGAGAAAATTTATGTAAGCTTAAATAATTATTTGAAATGATCTAGAGTCAATGTAATTAATAAAATGTCAAAATCGTCAAATTTTATGTCTAGGGGTAAAACGATAATTTTACACCGAAAAAAGTAAACGACATGGCTGTTTCCTGAATCCTGCTTTATATGTTAAAATGATTATTTTACAAGTTTATGGAATTTTATGATGAAACGATAACTTTAAAAACATGTTTCATGCTTGGTTTAAAAGAAAAACGGTATATCCATGTTTAATTTTTATAAGTGATGAGAATACGAAATGTTGAAGGAAGTGAAGTAATTGTGACTAATATGATGATACGATGATATGTTAATACGTAAGGCCAAGGCTCAGTTGTAGGGTGAGAGTGTCGCTGATGTTCCCGTCGCCAAGTACTGTGGTTACATATAGATGGATCCATCACGCCAATACGAATACGAAAGTCACAATTAACGATCTGAATTCAACGAAAGGAAAATAGAATACATATATAGATACGATGAATATGAATATGTTGATGATGATACGAAAATGTTTATGAAAAATGTTTATGTTTAAAGTTTATGCATCTTTATGAAAATGTTATTTTATGTACAAGTATTTTCACTGTTGCATGTGATATGTATATATAGTACTTGTTACCAAGAACATGGTTTGCTGAGTCATTAGACTCACTAGGTGTTATTGATGCAGGTGATTATGATAATAATTATAATGGAGGTCTTGATGGTTGATCTTACTGAACTGAAGGTGCACATAACCCGAGAACCAGCGCTAGATTTTCCGCACTAGACTAGTTTATGATTTATGATTTTTAAGATATGTTAAAAATATTTTTATGACTTTCATTATGATTTTGAATGGTTTTTGAGAGGTTGATAGTTTTAGCAATTTTGCTAATTTAGGATTTTAAAACGGTTGACGATTTTATGATTTAAACTATTTCCTTTGATTATTCAAGTTTAGTTGATTGTTTATTTTAAAATGGTGCAAAATATTTTATAAATACATATATGTATTTCGGCCGAAGATTGTGAGTGTAAAAAAAAATTCTAATACTTTTAAAGAAAACGAGTAGTGGACGTTTCACCATATATGGGACAGTCCTATACCTCAAGTGCAGCAAAAGCCCCTAGGACAAGTGTAGAAGCCAGGACCACCAAAACTACCACAACCTGGAGCACTGAAACCTGCAGAGAGGCCACTATGCAAGGAGTCCAATCGCTTACATTGTGGCATGTGCATGTGGAGATCTTTAAGATGCTTCTTATGCAAGGAGGAAGGACATAAAGCTGCTGATTGCCCAAACAAAAAAATCACCAACAGTGGGAAGAGTTTATGTTCTGCATACTGAAGAAGCCGAGGAGGAGCCAGACACGACCCTTATCACCAGTAACCTAGTAATTTAACGTTTTTATATTACCTTTATTGCATGAAATGTTAAATTTGTTTTTAGAATTGATTTGGGAATTAAGAATAACCTAGTGGAAATTAGGTTGCATGCTCTATCTTAGTTGGAATTAAGAAATGACAATGGAAACCATAGAATTTGAACTTGAATTTTGCGCCTCAATTATGTGAAGAAAGTAATTATTTCCAAATTAAAGTTTTATGGCTTAAAATTCAAGAAAATCAAAACTTTGGGCATTATTTGATATTTTAAAAAATTTTAGGGATTAAAATGCAATCAATCGAAAACCTAAGGGACTAAATTGCATTTAATTGAAAGCTAAGGAATAAAGTTTAATTTTAGAAAAATTTTGGGATAAAATGCAATTTTCCGAAAATTTTACGACCAAAATGCAATTTTCCAAAAATTTAAGGACTGAAATACAATTTCTGAAAAATATAGGGGCCAAAAATGTAATTTCTGAAAAATTCCAGCGAAAATCGTAATTTTTGAATCTTAGGGACTAAAATGAAAATTTCGAAAGAATTGAAGGGTTAAAATGTAATTATCCGAAAATATAAAGGTCGAAATTGTGAATTTTCTTAGGAGTAATAGTGTCCAATCCATAATCTTCATAAAATTTTGGGAAAATAATGATAAAAATTTCTTAAGCTTCAACAAGAATAGATTTAAAAGCGTTTTCGTCGCAGGAAGGATATTCATTCTAGGTGTTGCTACCTATGCACTGCTGGATTTAGGAGTTACACACTCTTTCATTTCTGATATTTCGTCAAGCGACTGAATATTATAACTGAGGATATGGGATTGAGTTTCAAAGTTTCTATTCCTTCAGGTGATCAAATGGTCAGTACGAGCATCGTGAAGAATCTAGAGCTTCGTTTACAAAAAGATATGGTTCAGGCAGATCTTATCGTACTACCTATGCCTGAATTTGACATTATACTTTTCATGGATTTGTTATCAATGAATGGAGTTTCGATAGGTTTTCGGCAGAGAACAGTGTCTATTCGACCGCCTAGTGGTAAATCTTGTCTTTGAAGTGGCGAGGAACAAGCAAATGCCACACATTATATCTTGTATGTGTGCATTATGAGACAAGGATGCCAAGCATTTCTAGCATGTGTCACTACAGCACATGCCCATAATAGTCAGAAGTTGGAGGATGTTGATATCGTCAGAGACTTTCCTAGTGTCTTTCCTAAGGACGTTTCTTGCATTCCACCTGCTCGTGAGGTGGAATTTTCTATTGAGTTGATGCCAGGAACTGTACCCATTTCTAAAACACCCTCTGGTCTAGCACCTGCCGAAATTAAAGAACTAAAAAACAAATTCAAGAATGGCAAGACAAGGGTTTTATTCACCCTAATTGTTCTCCGTGGGGCGCAACGGTATTGTTTGTGAATAAGAAGAATGTCACTATGCGACTCTGCATTAATTATCAAAAACTGAATTGAGTCACTATCAAGAATAAATAGCATCTACCAAGAATTGAAGACTCATTTGATCAATTGCAAGGATCATCGATATTCTCAAAATAGGATCCGTGAAGGACATTCTACTGATGAGCAATTGCAAAAGTGGAGATTGGGAGATAAGGCCAAAGGCCGGAAGCTGTATTCTGAGGTGGATGGTATAGATTGACTTTGGGTTCCTAGTGGTGATTCTTTTAGAAAGGTCATTATGAAGGAAGCCCATGACACGCCATATTCCATTCATCCAGGAAGAACGAAGATGTACAAGGATCTTCAATTATTGTATTGGTGGCCGGGTATGAAGCGAGATATTGTGCAATTTGTATCCTAGTGTTTGACATGTCAGGAAGTTAAAGCAGATCATCAGAGGCTAGCAGGAAAACTTTAGTCATTTCCTATTCCCGAGTGGAAATGGGAAACTATCACTATGGATTTTGTGTAGGATTACCGAGGTTTATCAAGGGGTTTAATGTTATATGGGTGATAGTGGATCGTCTTACAAAATCAACACATTTTTTACCTATCAAAACGACATTCACCATGACACAGTATGCTGAGTTATATAATCGAGATATAACTCGTCTGCATGCGATTCCCGTATCTATTGTTTTTGACAGAGATCCGAGATTTATATCATCTTTCCGGAAGAGTCTGAATGCAGCGATGGAGACTAAACTATTATTCCGTACAACATTCTATCCTCAAACCGATTGTTAGTCCGAAAGAGTGATTCAAAATTTGGAGGATCTACTTCGAGCTTGCGTCATTGATTTTAATGGAAGTTGGGAACCGAAGTTTCCACTAGTTGAGTTTACCTCTAATAATAGTTATCAATCATCAATATGGATGGCTACTTATGATGCAATATATGGGAGGAAGTGTAGATCACCTATAAATTGAGACGAGGTTTGTGAAAGAGGAGAATTTGGTCTGGACTTGATCAAGAAAACAGTGGAGCTAGTAGTCGAAATTCGAGATATAATGAAGACTGCACGAAGAGAGCTGGAGTTTACAGTAGGAGACCACGCTTTTGATAAAATAGCACCTATGAAGGGTGTTATGAGATTTGGTAAGAAAGGCAAACTTAGTCCAAGATTCATAGGGCCATTTGAGATTTTGGAGAGGATTGGAACACTAGTCTATAGAGTGGCATTGCCACCAATGCTATTCGGAGTACACAATGTGTTCCACATCTCGATGCTGCGAAAGTACATGTCAAATCCTTCACATGTACTAATCACGAACCTCTACAATTGACTTCAAATATTACATATGATAAAAGACCTATACAAATCTTGGGTAGGCAAGAAAGAAGACTCCGAAACAAAGTTATACCAATGATAAAGGTCAAGTGGCTAAATCACTCGGAGGAAGAAGCTACTGGGGAGACCGAGAGGGACATGAGGAGTCGCTACCCGGAGTTATTCGGTAAGTTCTAATTTCGAGGACGAAATTTTATTTAAGGGAGAGAGGAATTGTAAGGTCAAAAAATAAGACGACGTAATCCAACTGCATGCAAATTTAAGAAAATGGAAAATAGCTAATTTAATGTTTTTAATTGCTTAATTGAATTTGATGTGCGTAGTTGCATGTATAAAATGTACTTTCTACACGAATGCATGTAAACTGTATTTTTAAAGGTTATTCGAGATGAGATCGAGGAACGGAGACCGAGGGCGGAAAAAGAAAATATTTTTATTAAATAATTGTTTTTAATTATTTAAAATAAGGTTGATGCTATATGATATTTTTCTGATATAAGAAATTTTGAGGTGATTTTATACGACGAGACCTAATTTTTAGCAGTATTCGATTTTCAACAAAAATATGAACTTTTTGAGAACTCGGCTAATATTTTCACGAAATTTCCTAAACAAAATATTTTAAATATGGAGTAATGGGCTTATTCTACCATGCTAATGGGCTTAGGCTTGTATACTTAATAGTTATCAAATAAATAAACACAAACCCTCCCAATTATTTTTAAAAACACACGACCCTTCCCCTCAACAACAAGGACACTCCCCTCCCCCTCAAACACAAGCACACACGAGTTTTTATCAAGCGAAAGCCACGGTTTTGCAAAAGAAATTCATCCAAGGTTTTACGTCGCCGTTGTTCGCATCATCAACACATTTTTATGCGTAATATACGCTAAGGCATTCCTTTACTATCTTTTTCTCATCTATCATACCATATTATTTTTTTGAATTATGTTTGCATGAAAAATATGTTTACCTTGTGAATAATTTTGTTCTTAGCTTTGTTATGCCAAATACATGTAAGTTTTATGCTTTAAAACTCGAGATATTATCGCATGAAGGGCTGCAAAATTAGAGGATCAAGGAGGGACGTATTTACACGAGTTTAAGGGCCATATGATTCACAGTTAAGGCTACACATGAAGGAACAAGGCTTGAGCGAAATAATTGCATGTTTGATCACTAAGGTTCAGTTGGGTGGCTTAGGGACGCACGTCTCGACCAGGGCTCGACCAAGGTTCGGGCTGGACGTGACAAGGGGTGAAGCAGAGTCCTAGCATGGCTAGGACTCGTGTTAAGCGTAAGGGAAGGAGTCCATGCAAGCTAGGACTCTTCCCCATGCATGATGGCTCGCGGAAGAGGGGCTGCTGCAGCGGAATGGCTAGGGCTTGGTTAGGATGGCTAGAAAGTGTCTTATGAGGGTCTTGTGATGGTTCATGAGGGGCTAGGCTTGGTAGTGGCTCGAGGGTAGGAGTCACAGTGCAATAGGTGTCCTAAGTGCATACTTGAGGGAACTCGTGCATGCTCTTTTCTTCGTGCAGGAGGTTGCAGCGGGCTAGGGGTTGGTTCAAGGGGTCATGGCTGGTAAGTAGGGTCCATAGGTGGTCTGGGAAGAGTTTTGCTTTTGGTGGCTCGGGCTCGGCTGGAAGAAAACAAGAGATGGTTCGAGGGTTTCTTGACGTGGTTCGAATTAATGGGTCAAATGTTTAAGGCTTGAACCGTGGGCCCCCCATGGGTAGTTCATGGTTCACGAGGATAAATTACGTAATAAAAAGTCTATATTTAAAATTTGTAAATTTAATAATAAAGTTTGAATTACTTCGGGATTAAAACTCTCTACAAATTAATAATTATGAAATTAAATAAAAAGTCATGAATTTAAGCTAAATAAAAATTTAAAATTTAATTTAAAATTAAATAATTATTTGGGATGGTTTAGTGTCAATCAAAGTAAGGAAAATTAAAAATAAATAAATTTACGTCTAGGGTAAAACGGTCATTTTACACCTAAAAATTAGTAAATATCTTGGCAGTGCCCTAAATGCTGTAAAATATGTTAACACGTTTATTTTCAATGTTTATTGAATTTTATGATATAACGATATTGCTAAATGATATGTTGCATGATTGTTTTAAAAGAAAAATGATTTATGCATGCTTAATTTTTATAAAGTGATGAAAATATGAATTGTTGAAGGAAGTGAAGTAATTGTAACTAATACGATGATTATGATGATACAATGATATGTAAGGCCAAAGTTGCACAATCTACTTGCTTATATTAAAGCATATGAGTTTGAACTGTGGATCTGGACATAAGAATAGTTATCCACTCCTCAACCAACCAAGGCTCTAGCCGCCACAACCTCAACTCCAACCGAAAATGAAGAAGGCACCCACATAAAATCTATTGACCAGATAACCAATAAGGCTACTTAAAGGTCTAAAATTAAGACGACGTAATCCAACTGCATTTGTATATAGGGAAAATGAATAATAGCTAATTAAATTGATTTTAATTGCTAAATTGATTATGTTGTTATGTTTATACGATTTTACAGTAGTTGTCTACTATAATGCATTAAAATGTGATTTTTAAAGGTTATTCGAGTTTCGATCGAGGAACGGAGACTGAGGGCTAAAAAATGGAAAATGTTTATATTAAATAATTGTTTTTAATTATTTAAAATAAGGTTGCTGGTTTTTCTTATTTTTTAAAATAAGGAGTTTTGAGGTGATTTTATACGCCGGGACGTAATTTTTATCGGTATACGATTTTCAACAAAAATTCGAACGTTTTGACAATTCGGCCAATAATTTTACAAAATTTACTAAAAAATTAGTTTTATTAAGCACTAATGGGCTTATTGGGCCTAGCTAACCTTGTTAATGACCCTAAGCTAGTATTTAAAGTGCAAATCACCCCAAGATTGAAACATAACACACGCCTTACTCCCCAAACCATTTAAAACTCTTTTCCCCTCTTATCACACGGCACACACAAAGATTCATCAAGAGGAGTTTTGAAAATTTTCCAGGAAATTCAAGCCAAGGTCGTTCTTCGCCGTTCTTCGATTCGTCAACGAAAATTCGTGCGTTAATAACGCAAAGGCAACACCATATTCTTTCTTTTACTCATCATCACACCATAATGTGTATTTAATTATGTTTTTATGAAAAACAAAATACACTTTTATTTATTTTCGTTTTTGTGCAAAGCATGAATTTTAAGACATGGTTTTTGATCCAAAACTTTTTGTTTATGTACATGAAGGGGCTTCCATGATTAGGGAACATTTAAGGGTTGTTTTTACACAAGTTTAGGTGTCCTAAGTCACAAAAACCACGCTGCACACAAGAATCGAATAAGCTGGAACCAACCTCATAGTTTTGTGGATCAAGGGCTCGGTTTTAGGGGAACTTGATGCATGGCTTGGCTGGGTTGTGACCAGGGTTGGACTGGGTCATGTATGGGGCAGGGAAGGAGTCATAGCCACAGTAGGACTCGAGAGAGATGGCTGGGAAGGAGTCCTAGCAAGCTAGGACTCCATCCGTGAGGCTGCGTGCAAGTTCAGCAGCCGCGCAGGGTTTGTGGCTCGTCCAGGGGGATTCAGGCTGAGCTATGCTAGGTACCTAGGGTCCTAAGAGGGTGCACAAGGGTCTGGGCTCGGGGCTGGCTCAGTGGCTAGAGTCCTAGGTGAAAAAACATAGAGTCCTAGTGCTAGGGAGTTCTCGGTCGTGGCTTCCTCTGATTTGTGTGGCTTCCGCTTGAGATTTGGTTCGAGTCCTAGGGGTTCTAATGGTCCAAAAGGGTCCATAGAGGGTCTGGTTTGACGATGGCTCAGGGTGATTTGGGTGTGGCTCGGTGAAAACGTATGTTGGCTCAAGGGTTTTAGTTAGGGTTCAAACTAGGGTTTCTTTATTGGCTAAAATTTTAAACGTGGTTCAACGGGGGTCGAATCATGGTTCACGAGGGCAAATTAATTACTAAAAGTCTAAGTTTTAAGTTTGAAATTTTTTATTAAAGTTTGATTTAATTCGGGATTAAAACACATTAATAAGTTATAATTAAATAATAAGTAAAAAGCCATCGATTTAAGCCAAATAAAAATATGAGAAAATTAATGTAAGCTTAAATAATTATTTGAGATATTCTATAGTCAACGGAATTAAGAAAATGTCAAAATCGTGAAATTTTACGTCTATGGGTAAAACGATAATTTTACACCCAAAATATAGTAAATGTCATGGCAGTGTCCTGAATACTGTTTCATATGCTAATATGAATATTTTGAATGTTTATGGAATTTTATGATGAAACTTTAACGTTAAAAGACATGTTACTTGCTTGGTTTAAAAGAAAAAACGATATATGCATGTTAAATTTTTATAAGTGATGAAAATACGAATGTTGAAGGAAGTGAAGTAATTGTGACTAATACGATGATATATTAATATGTAAGGCCAAGGCTCAATTGACGGGTGAGAGTGTCGCTGATGTCCCCGCCGTCCAGTACTGTAGTTACATGTAGATGGATCAATCGCCCCAATACGAATACGAAAGTCACAATTAACGATCTGAATTCAACGAAAGGAAAATGGAAAACGTATATGAATATGAGGAATATGAACATTAATATGAATATGGTTATGATGGTATTAAAATTTTTATGAAAATGTTTTTTTTTTAAGTTTATGCATTATTATAAAAATGTTATTCTACATAAAAGTATTTTAACTATTATATGCACTACAAAAAAAAGGCTAACGACAACGGTAACTAGCGACGGATTTTCCATAAAGTCTGTCGCTAATTTTAACGACGGTTATGATGATGTCCGTCGCTTATTGTTTCAGTAAAATAAAAAAAATTACTTATAATAATTTAATAGATCTAACAACATCCATGATCTTGACTAAAACTTAAAAAATTTCAATAAATTGAAGGGAAAAAATTTACCCTAAATCAAAATTAAAATCGTGTAAGAAAAAAATTTTAAGTGTTGTGAAGTGGTGTGGGAGAAAATGGATGGGAAAGTTGGTATTTATAGACAGGTTGCGACGATTAGCGACGGTAATTTTATAAACCGTTGCTATTAGCGATGGTAATTTTATAAACCGTTGCTATTAGCGACGGTTATTGTTAAACCGTCGCTAAACAATAATTGTCGCTAATTTAAAATTTTTAGCGAAGGGTTTGGATAAATCGTCACTAATTATTTGAAGAGAGTCTCTTAGTCACCAGTGTATTAGAGTGTTGAGAGGCGGGCATGCTAATTTAAGAAATGCGATGGTTTTAAGAAACCATCGCTAAATTTCGCGATGGTTTTGCTAAAACCATCGCAAAATCTAGCAACGGTTTAGTAAAACCGTTGTTGTTTGTCCAAAAAATACGCTAATTGACAACGGTTGTCCAAAAAAACACGCTAATAGACAACAGTTTATAAAACCGTTGTCGTTGACCCTAAAAAAACGCTCAAAGACAACAGTTTTTTAGAAAACCGTTGTCTTTGACCCCCAGAAAGACAAAGGTTTTCTAAAAACCGTTGTCTTTTTTTAAAAAAAAATGTCATACGACAACAGTTTTCAAAAGAATTGTTGTAAAAAATAAAAGACAACGGTTATTCGATTTTAGCGAAAAACCGTTGTTGTATGTGTGTTGTTGAATGACAAATTTGTTGTAGAGATGTGATCTGTATATGTAGTACTTGTTATCAAGATTATAGTTTGCTGGTTTTTTAGACTCATTAGGTTTATTGATGCAGGTAATTATTATAATAATGATAATGAAGGTCTTGATGGTTGATCTGACTGGACTGAAGGTGCATATAACCCGAGGAGCAGTGCTAGGTTTTTGCACTAGACTAGTTTATTATTTATGATTTTTAAGATTATGTTAAAGATATTTTTATGACTTTCATTATGATTTTGAGTGGTTTTGAGAGGCTGCTAGTTTTAGCAATTTTCGCTAATTTAGGATATGCAAACGGTTCAAACCATTTCTGGTGGTTTTCAAATGTTGTTGGATGTTTATTTTTTAAAATATTGCAAAGTGTTTTATATGGATATAAATGCATCGGCCGATTCTTAAGAGGTTAGAAAAAAATTCCTATTACTTTTTAAGAAAACGAATAGTGGACTTTTCAGCTACGTTCCATTTGTTAAGAAATTTTGGCGAATTTATGAAAAATAATCAGTCTAAATAAAAATATATAATCATAAAATGATCAATTTATTGATAATCAAGCTTGTTTTATTTGTAGAAATAAGGGTCGTTTCATTACATATTTTAACAGGACAAAGAAAGATGATAAGAAGCCCTTTGAAAAGCAACAGTACAAAGATGAGAAGAAATCATACAATAAGAGAAGGTACAAAAAAGTGCTTGTTGCTGAGGAAAGTAAAAGAAAGTGGACTAATTTAGATTCAGAAGAATCAAGTTCAGAGACATCTTCTAGCGAGAGTGATGATGAGAAGGTCCATTCTCTTATGATAGATTTTGAGTCGGAGACTTCAGATGCTGAGCTGTAAACTAGTGATGACATGGTATTTAATTTTGACTCAATTGAATTTACACGTGAGGATCTTGTCGTAGCACTGCATGACATGATAGATGAGTACAAAAGACTCTCTCAATTATTCTATGAAGCCAAGGCAGAAAGCAAAACTTGAAAGATAAGGTTACCAATTCTAGTTGTTTGCAGCTAAAAGACATTGTTAGTATAAAATTAAAAGTTAATTTGTTAGCGGCTGATAATGATGATATGGAAATAGTGTTGCAAGCAAAGTTGAATGAAAACAAACTGTTGACACTCATATTCAACTCTTGGAACAAGTCTCTGCTTCCATAGACAATATGCATGGCTTGCGAAAACCAACCTGTGATAGAACTGGGCTAAATTTTTGAAATAATGAGTGTGGTAGTTCTGAGCTACGTATTCAATCATGCCTAGACAAGGGAAAATAAAAATTGATTAACTTTGTTAGGTTTAGCACGATATACGAACATGATCGGCTTGAAGTTCACCAGCCAAAATATAAATTTTGAGAACAGGATCAACCATCATGGTTTAGGCTACAATGAGACATGGATTAAATGCATACCAAGTCAAGATGCTCACAACAGCTCGAACTGGTCTCGCAAAAAACCATGTTCAACCGGTCATTACTCGGTTAATGGAAAATCAAGCCGTTACTAAAATTGCAGACCTGTTCAAAAGTTATATAGACTGAACGAGAAGAATGAACGGTTAAACAACATTCAGCAAGATAGAACACATCACAACTTCACCGATTTATGCACAAGATCTCATTTTTTGGATACACACACGAGCAAGCCAGTTAGGACAATTCAAATTTGGGTCTCTAAAGGGTTAATCCATTCAAGACCCAACTAGTTTTGGGTGCCAAAGGTTTGGTTAATTGATTGAAGGTTTCAAAGAAAAAAATTATTAAAGATTCAATCCATTTCCTCGATAGTGGGTGTACGAGACACATGATTGGTGATATCAAGCTTTTGTCCGAATTCATTAATTAGAAAGGAAAAAGAATCACATTCGACAATAACTCTAATGGTAAGGCCGATGGTAAGGGAAAGATTATCTATGATAAGTTAATTATTAAAGATATATTATTATTTGGAAATATGTGGTACAACTTGATTAGTATTAAACTATTATATGGCAATGATTATTTTGTTGAGTTTCACAAACACACTAGAACTTTTAAATCTGTAAATGGTGATAGTATGAAGACTGGACTAAGAGAAAAAAAAACATATAATATGATCTAGAATTCTAATAATCTTGTCGCTCCAACATTTTTTGTACCTTTGCATGGTAATAAAAATTTGTTATGGCATAAACAGCTCAATCACTTAAATTCCAAGTTTATTTTCAATCTTAGCAAGCAAAAACAGGTCTCAATATTATCTAGCATTGATTTCAACAAAGATAAAGTTTTTTCATTATGTCAGTTAGGAAAACGGTTCCGATCAACTTTCAAGAACAAACGAAGTACCTCAATGGCTCGATGTTTGGAACTTCTCCATATTGATCTATTTGGTACTATTACTATGATGAGCCTAGGGGGAACAAGTGCACTCTGGTAATTATTGATGATTTTTGAAAATATACTTGGGTGATCTTCCTCGGTTCTAAATACCATACCAATGCTCAACTTATAAATACTTTTAAATTGTTGCAAAATGAGAGAACCTCAGCAGTAGACAAAATGAAGAGTTATAGAGGTACCGAATTTATCAATAGACTCATTTCAGCTTATCTTGAGTAAAATGGCATCAAGAATGAGCTTTCAGTATCTAGATCACCTAAACAAAATGGTGTTGCTGAGAGAAAAAACAGAACACTCAAAAAAATGGTTTGAACCATGTTATCTGAATCTGGTATTTCTCAAATGTGTTGGGTTGAATCTGTGAACACTACATATTATACACAAAACATATCTGTGTTCAAGAAGAACCATGGAAAGACTTCGTATGAAATCTCGACCAGGTAACAGCCTGAAGTTTCATACTTTCACACATTTTGTTGTAAGTGATTCATTCACAATAATTATAAAACGCACTTAACTGTTTTTTATGCTAAATCTGATTCTGGTATGTTCTAAGTTTATTCTTTAGTTATTAAAGCTAACAGAGTTTATAATCATATAACTCTAACTGTTGAATAGTCAACGCATGTTGTATTCGATGAGTCTTCTATTTTCATGATAATAAAAGTAATGACATGCATGATTTAAGTAACAAATTAGATGCAATTAAACTTGAATCTAGCAGTGATCATGAGATAGATTTGAGAAGAACGACTGAAATCACTTTTGAACAAATTCAAGTCGTCCATGATATTACTGCACAAGATCAAGCCGATGAAGAAATTGAATAGTTGATCAATCAACAGTCAGAAATCCATCAAGAGGAGGATAATGCTGAAGAAAATGCTGATCCAACCGCTCTACAGCCATATCTAAATATATTTTCACCTAGCCTATGATAGAATAAGAATCATCCTCTCGAGCTGATGATCGATAATCTAACCGCTCTTCTTAGAACTAGAAAAAATGATAAATGATTTATTGAATGTTTTCTTTGTTTCCCAACTTGAACCTAAGCAGAGAAATGAAGCCTTAGAATATTCTATGTAGATAGATTCTATACAAGATGAACTCTATAAATTTGAGAAAAATAATTTAAAACACCTAGTTCCCCGACTGGCTGATGAACAAGTAATTGGAACAAGACGGGTATTAGAAATAAAATGGATGAAGTGAATTAGTCATAATAAATAAAACTAGACTTGTAGCTCAAGGCTATAGACAGGAAGAATTAATTGATTTTGATGAATCATTTGCTCTTGTTGTTAGACTTTAGGCCAGGCCATTAGAATATTTCTAGCATATATTGTCTTTAAGGATATTAAGGTTATCAAAGGGATGTTAAGTAAACATGTCTATATGGCCTGTTAAATTAGGAATTTTATGTTTAACAGTCTCCATGGATTGTTAATCATATTAACCCTAGCTATGTGTACAAACTAGATAAGGTGATTTTTCTTTGTTTTGCAAATATATTTGTTGACATCGTTTTTGGCTCTACTAACCACAAATTGTGTGAAAAAATTTCCAAGATGATGCAAGAAACATTTGAAATGAGCATGATGTGAAAACTCACATTTTTTCTCAGGTTGCAAGTCAAACAGCTGGAAATTGACATATTCTCAGCCAGACCAAGTACACAAAATATCTACTAAAAAAATGTTCAGCCTGGATAATTGTGATGTGGAACCACAACCCCAATGAGCTCTTTAATCATGATAGAGAAAGATGAAGAGGGAATATCAGTGGACATCAAAATGTACAAATACTTGATTGGATCACTTCTATATTTGAGCCTTAGCCCACTAGATATCATGTTTGTGGTTTGTCTGTGTGCTTGTTTTAAGATAATCCTATGAAATCACATTATATTGTAGCTAAACACATACTTCCATTTGTGGGTTTTTGGTATCCAAAAGATTCAAGTTTTAACCTTGTTGGATATTCAGATGAAGATTATGTAGGTTCAAATTGATAGGAAAAGCACAAGTTGTTCATGTCAATTCTTGGGAAATAGATAGATCTCTAGGTTTTGCAAGAAGAAGTCTTCTATTTCCAAATCAACGGCTGAAGCATGATATCTAGCCATTGGGAGTTGTTCTGCACAATTACTTTGGATTCAGCAGCAATTAAGAGATTATGAAATTCGAGTCAATGAGTCTACAATCATCAATGCTAATACTTGCAATACCAATAATGTACAATCATGTTCTTCATTTTCTGACCAAGCATATTGATATAAGACATCATCATCAGAGATATCATATATTAAAGGACATCAGGCTGGAGTACATCTCAACAGACCAACAAGCCACTGACAGATTCACTATGTTTTTACCAGACGCTAAGTTTTATTATTTTTGTAATGTTCTTGGTTTAGTTGATTTTAATTAATTTATAAATTTAGGGCAAATAAATTCGAGTGGTAAAACATTAAATTAATTTAGTACACAAACTCTGACCACAACGGCTAGAGTTTGTGGAAATTTAATAATATCATTTGCTATGATTGATTTTCTCTGAAATAAATTAATCTTTCTTGAGCGGTCCGATTTCAAATACTTTAAATTTTGAATTAATTTTAATTCCTTATTTATTGTTATGACGATGATTATCTAATTTTAAAATACATTTATTTTTACTCGGATATATGAACCACCTAAAGTCATTTTTACTTCAAAATTTCAATTAATGACATACAAACACGTGGATTATCATGTGTATCATATCGGATTGTATATATGATTCAAGTTCACTAACTTTATTTATTTAAGATTACTCGCCTACTCAAACTCTTTGTATTATTGCTCTCTCAAACTAAGTCATTTCAAGCAAATTACTTCAAGAATACTTAATACTCTGCAAACACCTTGGCAATAAATTTTGTATCCATCCTATTCATGAAGGACGATGTTATAACGCCAATTTTCAAGCTGTTGGAAGGCTATGGCCTCCACAAAATTCTTGGTTGCAGATTTCACTACTCAGAGACATTCTTGAATGAGCAGTTCGAGACAGTAAAGTTGGAGCATGACTCATGAAACGTCTACTACTTAAAATGTTACTAGAATTTTTTTTTAAAAAAAAACAACTTTCGAAAATTACATTTAAACACATGCATGTAATAACAGTTGACAATAACACATTTTAAAATAAAATTATTCAACTACTGGTAAAAATACTGCAGTTAAAAAGAAAATCTCATCATCAAACCCGATGTTTTTGTTTAAAATAATTGAAATATGTGACATGCAAAATCCTATCAGCCATCAACATATAAGAGCAAAAGTGTATAAGAATATCCATGTTTACTAATAACTCATAAACATAATGTGCGGAAAAAATATGGTCCTCGAGTTAGCGTGCGCACATGCAGCTCTGCCTACTCAGTCTACGGGGCTTCCAGTTTCCTCATCAATATGCTCACGTGCATCATTCACACCTAGTGAGTCAAAAAACTCAACATATCTGAATCGTTATAACAAATACATATACATAACATGCAACAGTGAAAAGCACTGTAATTAACATACATTTCATGATCTTAAAAGTATGAACTTAAACATCATGTCTAAGCATAACATGTCCATAACATATCTCATCGTATCAGTATATACGTTTTCATTTTCTTTATTTGAATTTAGATCAGTAGTTCTGACTTTCGTATCAGCTCTAATCGATGAATCAATCTACGTATAACCGTAGTACCCGGTGGCGGGGACATCAGCGACAATTTTACCCATCCATTGAGCCTTGGCCTTACATGTTCGTGTTCGTATTAGTCACAACCGACTCTTTTCCATCAAAAACATGTCACCATATTCATCACTTATAAAAATCATATATATAGGTAATTTTCCTTAAAATCAAGCATGTAATGTATTTTCGTATTTCCATAAAAAGTAATGTTCATGATAGCATATAGATTTAAAACATGTAATTTTGTGATAAGGGCGCTGCCAGGACTACTAACTCAACTCGGGTGCAGAATGACCATTTTGCCCTTTGAAACCCTAAATGACCATTTTACCCCTGGAACAGGAAATTTCGACCCGAAGCCAACCAAACTCCTTAAAACACCTCAAAATTTAATTATAATAATTTCCTAGCCGTACGTAACCTTGAGCCTGTTTCATAAGTTCTACGATTCGTTTTTAAACTTGGACTAGGGTCTCGGTTTTAACACAAATCAACCCGAAACTTAACCAAACTTTCTCAAATTTTAGCCACAACTTATTCACACCCTACCATCCCCTAAAAAACCCAATTCCAGATGTTTTGAACCCATTAAAACCCGCTACAACTTGCTGGAACTTTCTGCCCACATGCACCGGAAACCCTAGTGCACTAAACCTTCAAGTTTTCGATCCTATACCTAACCAGCCTTGAACCATTGTTACCTAAGACCAAGATCAAGCCGTGAAATCCCTCCATGACCAACTCTACACATGCCTACTTCCCATGCATTCAGCGACACATGAATTACCCGAAAACCTGCCAAAACCTGATCATACTCTACTCTTGCGCCTCGACCGACTCCTAGATTGTGACCAGCCATGGTTGAGCAATCTTGGAACACGTTTCAGACCCCTTAGGGTCTATACCGTTGCTTGGTTCGACTCCCCGACATCCGGTCCTCTTCCCATAGCCCGATCTAGCCCATTACATCACATATATTCCCTAAATCTGATCGGCACTCACCAAAACTTGACCAACTCGTGACTCAAGCACCTTGACACCTTAACAGTTGACATGTACAGCCCCCTAGCACCTCAAATCGACATCCCCGTACACAAGAACAACAGGAACGTGAGTTACATGCAAGGAACGTGCATATTTCGTGACAAAAATCGCATGAAACTTACACAACATGATGGATCAAATGCTTCTCATGCAAAAACATACAAAAAACGTGTATTTATGTGAATGATTTAAAGAAACGAGATATAGGCGTGTCTTTGTGAATATACGCTCGAAACCTTTGCATAGAACGTGAACATGAGAGACGGGGAAGGATTACTCTGAAGAAACTAGGGGAAACCGATGGCTTGCTGCTGGAAAATCACGAAGGGACTGCTGCTGAAAGGAAGAAGGGTGGCCGAATTAGTGAGAGAAGTTTTAAGGTTTTAATTGTAGTATTTAGGTTATAATATAAGGTGCTTAGAGGGTGCACTCGGGTCTAGGCTCGGGGCTGGCTCAGTGCCTAGAGTCCTAGGCGAGAAAACGTAGAGTCCTAGTGCTAAGGGGTTCTTGGCTGTGGCTTCCTCTGAGTTGTGTGGCCTCGGCTAGAGCTTTGGTTCGAGTCCTAGGGGTTTTAAGGGTCCAGTAGGGTCCATAGAGGTTCTGGTTTGAAGATGGCTCAGGGTGGTTCACGTGTGGCTTGGTGAAAACGTATGTTGGCTCCGGGGTTTTAGTTGGGGTTCGAACCAGGGTTTCTGTTGGAAATTTAATTTCGGTGGTTTGACAAACTATGTGTTTAAATTTATTGGACAAACTGATCAAGATCTGACAAGTTGCCTAACTGAAGATTAATGCGCAGTTTATCGAAGGCAACTGAAACCAGCTAAACTGAACTAACAAAGACAACTGACTGAACAGTTGGAAACTGATCAGTTGATATATTCAGTTGAGAGCTTACCAGCGTGTACTTATCAGCTGATCATTCAGTTGTACACGTCATCAGTTGAAAAGGACATTCAACTGACAACAGTACAAAGCAGACTGCAACTCGTAGTGGAACGCAGCATTTCAAAGCTTATAGTGTACGTTTGTCAGAAGTATATTGACGTGGCAATCAACGGATATAATGATTCAAATTATTTTTAATGTTACCAATGAAGAGAGGCCTGTAAATAGGTGATAAGAGCATTTGAGCAATAACCAATCGATCTATCTATTCTCAAGCTTGCTGTTACCCTGCTGAATTCATAGCTCTTATTCGAAGATCAAAAGCTCACACTTATCTGATTTATTTGTAGCATTTGAGTCTACCTTTCGAGCTTACATGCACAAATAGTTTTATTGTTTATTCGATCTTATCTAGATCAGTTGTGCAAAGTTCAGTCGAAGAACTGTGAGTTATTTAGTAAACTAAGAGTTTCAGTTTTGGCAGTGTTAAGTCCAAACTGAAGTGGGCCTGTACAATCTTTGTATCGATCAAAGGCTTTTAGTGCATATCCTATCCTTGTGATAGAAGGGGTGACGTAGGAGTTATTTCATTCTCTGAACATCCATAAATCTTCGTGTTATTACTTCAATTATTTATTCTATCTTTCAGTCAGTTTATTTCCACAACCGTTATCAGTTAAAATGATAGTCATAGACTGACAAGATTCCTAGTTTCAGTTTGTCACAGAACTGACAATTCATTTGAAAAGATTCAAAAATCGTGAGTGTTTATTCAACCCCCCCTTTCTAAACACATTTCAACCTATCAACCGATCCTAACAAATGGTATCAAAGCAGTTAAATCTTGTCTCAGAATACTCTTATTCAAAACTGATCAACATGTCTTCATTCAATAAAATACCGATGTTTTCAAGAGAAAATTTTGACGACTGGAAAATCAGAATGCAGGCTCATTTAGCTGCACAAGATGATGACATGTGGTATCTCATTATTGATGGTCCTATGAAGATTCTTAAAGCAAATATAGCAGTTGCCATCACATGTGGGGCACCTCATCGCATAGAAAATCCTGGAGATGAATGGACAACTGAGGATAAAAAGAAAGCCAACTTAGACAATGTGGCTAAGGATATCTTATATAAAACGCTGGATAAAGTCACTTTCAGAAAAATTAAGATGTGCAAAACTGGCAAAGAAATATGGGAGAAACTGATCCAGCTGTGTGAAAGAAACGAGCAAACAAAAGAGAACAAGCTATCCGTTGTTGTTCAAAAATTTGATAATATCAAGATGAAAGCTGGAGAATCCTTGCACGAATATGATGAGAGGGTCAGTGGTATTATCAATGAGCTGAATGCATTTGGAAAAGTGTATTCGGACAAAGAAGTGGCACTGAAGGTGGTCAGAGATCTTCCCAAAGAATGGGATGTCAAGACCATGGCAATGAGAGAATCTAAGGACCTTAACAAGGTCGAACTTCATGACTTCTTTGCTGATCTAAAGGCTTTCGAGTTTTAACTACAAACCAGAGAAGGAGAACTTTCTACACATGCTTCCACAACTGCTTTAACTCTTGTCAGACTGGAACCAACTGGTTCACCTGACAAATCTGCTGATCAACTGAGCAATGATACTATGTCATTGTTTGTGAAGAAATTTGGAAGGTTTATGAGAAGGAATCATAGAAACTTCTAGAAGCAGTATCTGAAAAATCAGTCCAAAGAAAAATCCTATGCTTGCTACAATTGTGGCAAATCTGGTCATTTTATAGCTGACTGTCCTAAGACAAAGAAGGACAGTCGAGTATCAACTGAGAAGGGAAAGAAGCCCTATGAGCACAGAAGAATTACCAAGGATGACAAGAAATCTTTTAAAAAGAAACATGAAGTGCTTTTGGCTGAAGATAGCAAATCTAAGTGGGCTGAAACTGACAGTGATGAGTCAGAACCAGAAAGCCCAAGAAGTTCAAGTGAAGATGAAGAAGAAGTCAAGTGCTTAATGGCAGATGATGTTGAACTGGAGTCAGCAAGTGAACAGGTATTTGACTTCAACTCTTCTGATTTCACTCGAGAGGAACTCATTACCATATTGCATGACATTGTAGATGAGTATCACAAACTTGCTCAATCACTTCAGAAGATTAGAACTGAGCAAACTGATCCCAATGACAACAAAACAAAAATTGATAAGTCCGTTGAACTGTTGAGTCTAAAAAGAGAGATTGCTCAACAAAAAGCTAAAATGATTGAAAATCAAGCTTTGATATGTCAGTTAAAAACAGAAATTTCAAAACATACAGAACTGATTCAATCTTGGAACAAGTCTTCAGTTGCACTGTTTGAAATGCAGAATTCACAAAAATCAGTTGATGATAAAACTGGTTTAGGCTTTAACAATCATGTTGAAAATTCTGCAAGTGATACACAACCAAGGTTGAATGAAAACAAAAGAAAGTACATTACCTTTGTAAAATCAACCATGGTAAATAAATTCTCAAAATCTAGTAAACCAACTGTTCAATTGACTGAAAGTAAGAACAAAGGAAAATGGTATGGTATTGGATATAGCTCTTAGAGTTCAACTGATACAAGAAACTGGTCACCTAAACGATTTAGTCACAAAAATCAGTACTCAAGGAATGGCTATTACAATTACTACAATTGTAAGCCAGTTCAGAAACAATATCAAAAGAATAGTCAGTTTAAAATAGATACAAATCATACTATTTCATCCTCACATCACAACAAATTGCCAAGAATTCGTGAAAAACAATTTGGAACACAGTGACTGGGAAGTCAGTTAGACTGATTCAAGTCTGGGTTCCTAAAGGACTAATCATTTTAAGACACAAATGAATATGGGTACCAAAATTATATATATTGTGTGATTGCAGGTAACAGGTACAAACAAAGAATCAATTTGGTATGTAGACAGTGGTTGTTTGCGACATATGATAGGAGATGCAAATTTGCTATCTCAACTGATCAAATATACTGGACCAAACATCAGTTTTGGAGACAACTCCAAAGGTAAAACCGTGGGTAAGGGTAAGCTTATCCATGGTAACTTTAAAATTAAAGATGTTTTGCTAGTTGAGAATTTGAAGTATAACTTGATAAGCATCAGTCAGTTATGCAACAATAATTTCTCAGTTCAGTTTGACAGACACACTTGTTCAGTTAGAGACTCAACTAATGAAGTCATTCTAACTGGAAATCGCTGTGGAAATACTTACAAAGTCAGTTGGACAGAACAACCTTATGCACCAGTTTGTTTTATTGTTTTCAAATCTTCTAAACTGGTTGTGGTATAAGAGGTTGAACCACTTAAACTTTAAATCTATTGCATTTATGAGTAACAATGATCTTGTAACTGGTTTGCCCAAAATAGATTTTTCAAAAGATAAAGTTTGTTCAGCATGTCAGTTTGGTAAACAAGTAAGATCTTCATTCAAAAACAGAGGTTGTAGATCATCTTCCTGATGCATAGAACTGTTACATATTGATCTTTTTGGTCCAATACCAGTCATGAGTTTAAAATGAAAAAATACACCCTAGTAGTTGTGGATGACTTTTCAAGATTTACTTGGGTTATTTTTCTCAAATCAAAAGACCAAACTGCTGCACAACTGATTAAGCTATTCAAAAGACTTTTAAATGACATATAAGTTGCGATTGATCGAATAAGGTCTGACAGAGGGACTGAATTCATCAATCAAAATATTTCAACCTTTTTAGAAAATACTGGTATTAAGAATGAGCTCTCAGCAGCTAGAACACCTCAGCAAAATGGTGTAGCTGAGAGAAGAAATCGGACTCTTAAAGAAGCTGCTAGAACAATGCTTGCTGATTCTGGTATTTCTCAGAGATTTTGGGCTGAAGGAGTAAACAATCCATGTTATACTCAGAACAGATCAATGATTAATAAAAATCATGTGAAAACACCATATGAGATCTGGCATGGAAGAAAAAGTGTGGTTTATTGTTTCAAGATATTTGGCTGCAGATGTTTTATTCTTGACAATGGTAAAAATAATTTAAAAGCCTTTGATGCTAAATCTGCTAAGAAAATATTTCTTGGATATTATTCAGTTAGCAAAGCATATAGAGTTTTTAATAAAAATTCTTTAAAAGTTGAAGAATCCATTCATGTTGTTTTTTATTGAAACTGTACTAACTGATAAGCCAACTGATCCAGTTGAGCTAGTTGATCGATTTACAAAGATCAGTTTGGGGGATGAGAGTGAAGAAGAAAATCATATCAATGGAAATATCCTTCAAACTCCTGAACCAGAAATACTAGATCAATCAGTTGAACAGGAACCTGCTCCTGATAATCAGTTGGTGGAGCAAACGATGATATTCAGTTACTTACTGATACAGTTCCAACTGAAACTGAAAACATTCAGTTGCCAACAGAAGCACTTGCTGATATGGAAACAACAAATGCTGAACTCAGATGGAAGAAATCTCACCTACCAAAATTGGTGATAAGTAATTCATCTGACCCGGTAAGAACAAGAAATCAAATGCTTAATTTGTTCATTCATTCTGCTTTTGTCTCACAACTGGAACCAAAGAAAACTGATGAAGCTCTTGCTGATCCTAATTGGATAAATGTAATGCAAGAGGAGCTAAATCAGTTTGCCCATAACAATGTCTGGAACTTAGTTCCAAGACTATTTTGCAAAACTATTATAGGTACAAAATGGGTATTCAGAAATAAACTGAACGAAGATAGTTCAGTTGCACGCAACAAAGCAAGACTTGTTGCACAAGGATATAGGCAGAAAGAAGGAATTTATTATGATGAAACGTATGCACCAGTTGCAAGACTGGAAGCAATCAGAATGTTCCTTGCCTATGCATCATTCAAGAACTTCAAAGTCTATAAAATGGATGTAAAAAGTGCATTTCTGAATGGTCAGTTGCAAGAAGAAGTTTATGTTGAACAACCTCCAGGTTTTATCAATCACTATTTTCTTGATCTTGTCTATCATTTGAACAGAGCTATATATGGTCTTAAACAAGCTCCAAGAGCTTGGTATGAGACACTTTAAAAATTCTTTACTGATAATGATTTTACTGTTGGATTAGTTGACAAGACTTTGTTCAAATTTTCTAAAAACGATCATATTTTACTCTTGCAAATATATGTTGATGATATTATATTTGGGTCAACTAACCCATAATTATGTGAGAAGTTTGCCAAATTAATGCAGGACAAATTTGAGATGAGTATGATGGGTGAACTGACATTCTTTCTCGGACTACAAGTGAAGCAACTGGAAACTGGTATTTTTATCAGTCAGACCAAATACACGAAGGAATTGCTCAAGAAATTTCGCATGGAAACATGTTCAGCTATAAGCACTCCCATGAGTTCATCAGTCAAACTGGACAACGATCAAGGTGGAATATCAGTTGAGACGACACTCTACAGAGGTTTTTAGGTTCATTATTGTACCTAACTGCTAGTAGTCCTGATATTGTATTTGATGTTTGCATGTGTGCTAGATTTCAAGCAAATCCTAAGTAATCGCATTTAATAGTAGCCAAAATAATTTTAAAATATATAAAAGGCACTCAAAATGTGGGATTATGGTACGCTAAAGGCTCTTCTTTCAATTTAGTTTGATATTCAGATGCAGATTATGCAGAATGTAAGCTAGATCGTAAAAGCACCAGTGAATCATGTTAGTTTCTAGGAGACATTCTGATCTCATGGTTCATTTCTAGGAGACATTACGATCTCATGGTTCAGCAAGAAGCTAACATCCATAGCTACTTCCACAACTGAAGCAGAATACCTTGCTGCTGGAAGCTGCTGTGACCAACTACTCTGGATTCAGCAGCAACTGAAAGATTATAGAGTTGATGCCAAAGAATATCCCATATTTTGTGATAATACGAGCACGATTGCAATAACTTATGATCCAGTTCTTCACTCAAGGACCAAGCACATTGATGTCAGGCATCACTTCATCAGAGATCATGCTTTGAAGAAAGCTATCAGCCTGGAATATGTGTCAACTGAACAACAAGCTGCTGACATCTTCACCAAACTATTGCCAGAGACTAAGTTTTCTCACTTTCGCAATATACTTGGTGTAATTGATTTATCTTAATCAGTTTTATTGCTGCTTTGCTAGTTGCTGTTCATTCAGTTTGTCATTTATTATTTAAAAGCTTATCAACTGATGTCAGATATCATTTATCAGATATTATGTTCAGTTCGTTAACTGTTTGTCAACTGATGTCAGTTAGTCATTTATCAGTTCTTGTATTCAGTTTGTTAATTATTTATCAACTGATGAAAGTTAAGTTTTGCAAAAAGACAAAAATACAACAGCAGTAATACAAATAAAGATTTTATTGAGAATAAAATGGATACCATACAGCATCACTCAGTCTACTTCCTACGGCATCTTGCCTTAACATCAACCAGTTATTCAAGTCATGACTCCTAATATTCTTGACTAACTCGGTTATATGATTAACATGTGCACGCCTCTTAAGCTTCCTTGCAAATGATCTCTGCTCAGTAGAAGCAAGAAACTCTCCATCATTGATTGACTGAATGCAGTGAGCAGTAGTCCAAACAGACATAACCTTTCTAAAGATGCATTCTTCAGCGTCACTTTTGGATCCCTGAATATTTTGAGGCGTCTATGAAGGATGATGGACATGTGTGCTGCTTTCACAATCCATTGGAGTTCAGATGTCATTACCAACTGTCAGTCATCTTATTTATAGACAAGACTTGAAGAGACAGGAGGAATACAAGGAGTCATCTAACCTTAACTGATTCAGACTGAGTGTTTCTTACCCTTACCTTTTATTATATGCATTTATTAAGCAGGAATATCGATCAAAAGGTTAACTGAGAAGATAATAGTCAGTTGGTCTTCAACTGAACTGACTAAGTTTTCAACTGGTCACTCAGTTGCTGACCCAACTGATCTTATCAAATATGATAACTGATAAATCAAATAATATTCTATATTAAATGATGTGACTGTTTGTCGAAGCATTAAATGATGTCTTTCATTGAATAGTATTTTGAAATGTGGACCCACATAACCATTCATATTCAACACACATTTTTATCACACGTACACACGTTTAAAATTCAAATTTTACTGGACCGACATGTGTCCAATTATTTGAACAGTCACTTACATTAGTACTATACCTGCTCCAATTCAGATCTTCTCCTTACGCTTACTTCAAATTTACAAAGCAAAAACAAATTCAAGCTTTTTTCGCAGAAAAATATTCAATCAAATGGTGAATCAAATTCTAGCTCACGTTATGAACGCTATGGCAATCGATTTTGAATCAGTTACGATAGTAGCAGATGAACCTGTGAAGATCATCTTCATCAAACTAGAAGAAGCCGGATTGAAACAATTTCTGGGATTATCTTCCCAAGAAATATTTGTCAAAGAGGTTCAGGAACTCTATGCCACCGGCTATGTCACTCAAGAAGGCAGTATAGCGTCTACTGTAAATGGTCAGTTGATGATCATTGAGGAGGAGTTTTTCTGCAACCTTTTCCAATTGCCTACTGATGGGCTAGTTAACCTTTCTGAAATCAAGGCATCTGATGTTGAAGAGTTGCAAACCCTACTCTCTGCTGATGGTCGGAAAATCAAGGTTTTCGATCCCAAGAAGGAACTAAAGCCAGAGGTGCAACTGCTGGCAGATATAGTAGCAAAAGGGCTTTTGGAAAAGGCTGGATCTTTTGCTGCACTCACTCTTGAGAAGTTTCAGGCCATGACTGCTATTATGGCTGGACAAAAACTGAACTGGAAGAATATTATTTTAAACATTCTGAGGAATATGTTTCAGTCATCCAAGCAGTCAAAGGGCTTTGCGGTGCAGCTCAGCCATGTGCTGAAAGTAAAAAGGGTGGTGACTAATAATTTTGAGAAATCATCAAAACTAAAAATCTTCAATGCCAAAAATGTCCAGCCACCAAAGCAGAAACTGGACATGACTCTTGAGAATTTTATTCAAGTGAAGAAGGAAATTGGGATGGAAGAAGCTCCCAAATCAATTAAGAAACCACGGAAGGAGACTCAGAAGAAGGTGCTTAAACGTAAACTGATTGTCAGTGAAACTGACTCAGAAAAGACTCCATCTCCCAAGGTCGTCAAGAAGTCACGAACCTTGAAGACAAAGCCTGCTGCTGCAGTTGCGACCATTCCAACTGAAAGATTGATGCTGTCAGGAGCTCAACAGTCCATCAAGGCTATTCCACTGAAAGCTGTTCCAACTGAACCCTAAACTGAGGATCAATTGCCTCTATCTACCATTCTACAGAAAAAGAAAGTCACTCCAGAAGCTTGCTGGAGTTGAGCATTCCTCATGTCCTTGCTGACTCTAAAGTCAAAGGCAAATTGCAAGAAGAGTCAAGGCCAACCAATGCCATCCAAACTTACATTGATCTTATTTGGCAAGAAATCAATGAATTTGCAGCGAACAAGCTCAAAGCCTACAATGAATGGGTGAAGTTCAGAACTGAAGTCTTTGCTAAACAGCTTCAAAAGAAGTCTAAACTGAAGAAATTTATTGATCTGGAGACTGCTGTTCTGAGGGTAGTCAAGGCTTCTACAATTTGTCAGGCTCTAGAGCGAAAGAATTACTTTTTCAATCAACTAAGAGCTTAGAAGCTACAAAAGATAGTTGTTGAACTACGACTGAATTTTGATCCTACAAGTCCAACTGCATTCAATGATACAGCTGTGCATAATCAACTTGACTCGGATCTTTTGGCATTGCAAATAGAGATCAAAAACTGGGAAATGGATCAAGAACTGATCATTCCAGCGGCTTCCCAAGATTTATCAACAGAAGAAGAGCCAGCTGAACAGTTAGTTCAAGAGCCATCCAAGGATACAATTGCTGAAACTACTCAACAGGCAACTGAACCTTTCACATCAGTTGCTCAACCATCATCATCTTCTACACATCCATCTTTAACTGCTGATCCAACGCCTTATTCTGAAGCTGAATTATCACTGGCCAATCTTTATGAGGTCATCAAATCAGTAACTTCTGATATTCATCTAGAAACATCTAGATCAGTTGAAGATGTTGTTATATCTGAGGAACCAGCAGACCATCCAACTGTTACTGAAGAGCAAGCTGATCATATTATTGTTGATAAACCAGCTGATCAAGCTGTAAGTTTTGAAGAATAAACCGAGAAGGTAATTTTTGAAGAAACTGAAGAGTCAGTTCAGTCACAAGTTGTGACTGAACAGGCAGTTTTGGAACCAACTGAAGAGGCTCAGTTGCACTCATTCTCAACTGAAGAAGTGCTAGCTGAAGAACCAGTTCATCAACAAACCGAAGAACCGGTTATTCAATCAACTGAAGAACCTTCTACTACTTCTGTTCTTCCAACTATCTCTTCTCCTCCCCAAGAACTTACAACTGAAAATATTTCAGAAATAGTGGCGCATGAAACAGAACCAACTTGATGGTGAAATGATTGTATTTACTCAGCAGGAAAGGGAACAGATTCTAGAAACTTCCAGATCCATGTCTCCTGGTATTTCAGACATTGATGCCCTATTTGAAGAACTTAAAACTGTTCAGTCCAACCTCGTCAGTATGATGAATTCTATTTCTGTAATTCAATCAACTCAGCTTGCACAAACTTTGAAGCTCAACTCGAACAATGAGTTTACCTCGGACAGACTGAATCAACCCAATCAGAGTGTGGCTTCTCTATTTCTCCAGATGGAAGAAATCAAGAAAGATAGGCTGTCGACTGAATCCCATTTCCAAACTCAAGCATTAGTCGGCAGACGCTTTGACTTTCTGGAGAATATAGTCACTAAAAAAATTGATATGTTGCAGAAAATTGTGATGAACACCGTATCAATATTGCAACAGATGTTCGAATATTATCAAAGAAAGTGGATGTGCTTGACAAAAAGGGGGAAATTAGAGAAACAGAAGAAAACAAAGGGAACAAAGGGAAGAAGAAGATATGGAGATCAACTGACTTCAATTAATGGTTGAAGATTCTTTATTCTTTGTACGAATCTGTACATATATTAGTTCCCGATTTTCTTTCTTTTTACGAATCTGTACATTAGAAGAATTATTTTATCTAAAGTGAATTAAGTTCAGTTGATCAGTTCATACTTTACAAGTTTTGTCAAACACCAAAATGGGAGAAATTGTTGAAAACTTAATTTCGATTGTTTGAAAAACTATGTGTTTAAATTTATTGGACTAACTGATCAAGAACTGACAAGTTGCCTAACATTAAAATTAATGTGCAGTTTATCAAAGGAAACTGAAACCAGATGAACTGAACTATCAAAGACAACTAACTGATCAGTTGATATATTCAGTTGAGAGTTTACCAGTGTTTACTTATCAGTTGATCATTCAGCTGTACACGTCATCAGTTGAAAATGACATTCAACCGACAGCAGTACAAAGCAGACTGCAAATCATAGTCGAACGCCGCATTTCAGAGCTTACAATGTACGATTGTCAAAAGTATATTGACGTGGCAATCAATGGATATAATGATTCAAATTATATTTAATGTTATCATTGAAGAGAAGTCTATAAATAGGTGAGAAGAGCATTTGTGCGATAACCAATCGATTTATCTATTCTCAAGCTTACTGTTACCCTGCTGAATGCATAGCTCTTATTCAAAGATCAAAGGCTCACACTTATATGATTTATTTGTAGTATTTGAGGCTACCTTTCGAGCTTACAAGCACAAATAGTTTTATTTTTATTCGATCTTATCTAGATCAGTTGTGCTAAGTTCAGTGGAAGAACTGTGAGTTATTTAGTAAACTAAGAGTTTAAGTTTTGGCAGTGTTAAGTCCAAACTGAAGTGAGCCTGTACAATCTTTATATCGATCAAAGGCTTTTAGTGCATATCTTATCCTTGTGATAGAAGGGGTGACGTAGGAGTTATTTCATTCTCCGAACATCCATTAATCCTCGTGTTATTATTTCACTTATTTATTCTATCTTTCAGTCAGTTTATTTCCGCAACTGTTATCAGTTAAACTGATTGTCATAGACTGACAAGATTCTTAGTTTCAGTTTGTCGCAGAACTGACACTTCATTCGAAAAGATTCAAAAATCGTGAATGTTTATTCAACCCTCCTTCTAAACACATTTCAACCTATCAACAGATCCTAACATTTTCTTAATAGGCTAAAGTTTGAAATGTGGTTCAACAGGGGTCGAATCATGGTTAACGATGGCAAATTAAGTATTAGAAGTTTAAGTTTTAAGTTTGGAAATTTTTTATTAAAGTTTGATTTAATTTGAGATTAAAACGCACTAATATGTTATAATTAAAGAATAAGTAAAAAGCCATCGATTTAAGACAAATAAAAATATGAGAAAATTAATGTAAGCTTAAATAATATTTTGGGATATTCTAGATTCTGCGGAATTAAGAAAATGTCAAAATCGTGAAATTTTACGTCTAGGGTAAAACGGTAATTTTACACCCAAAAAATAGTACATGTCATGGCAGTGTCCTGAATGCTGTTTTATATACTAACATGATTATTTTGAATGTTTATGGAATTTTATGATGAAACGTTAACGTTAAAAGACATGTTGCATGCTTGATTTAAAAGAAAAAACGATATATGCATGTTTACTTTTTATAAGTTATGAAAATACGAAATGTTGAAAGAAGTGAAGTAATTGTGACTAATATGATGATACGATGATATGTTAATACGTAAGGCCAAGGCTAAGTTGACGGGTGAGAGTGTCGTTGATGTTCCCGCCGCCCAGTACTGTGGTTACATGTAGATGGATCCATCGCCCCAATACGAATACGAAAGTCAAAATTAACGATCTGAATTCAACGAAAGGAAATTGAATATGTATATGAATATGAGGAATATTAACATGAATATGATGAATACGAATATGTTTATGATGATATGAAAATGTTTATGTTTAAAGTTTATGCATTATTATGAAAATGTTATTTTACGTAAAAGTATTTTCACTGTTGCATTTGATCTGTATATGTAGTACTTGTTATCAAGATTATGGTTTGCTGAGTCTTTAGACTCAATAGGTGTGATTGATGCAGGTGATTATGATAATAATGATAATGGGGGTCTTGATGGTTGATCTGACTGGACTAAAGGTGCACATAAGCCAAGGATCAGCGGTAGTTTTCCTCACTAGACTAGTTCATGATTTATGATTTTTAAGATTATGTTAAAGATATGTTTATGACTTTCATTATGATTTTGACTGGTTTTGAGAGGTTATTAGTTTTAACAATTTTTCCTAAGTTAGGATATGCAAATGATTGACGTTTTTATGTTTCTAACGATTTCCGGTGATTTTCATATATTGTTGGATGTTTGTTTTTTAAAATTGTGCAAAATGTTATATATGGATTAATATGCATCGGCCTATTCTTAAGATGTTAGAAAAAATTAAAAATTTCTAGTACTTTTTAAGAAAACGAGTAGTGGACGTTTCAGTTTGTATCAGAGCAATGTTCCTGTAAAGGGTTGTGTCACCGTCAGTGCCGAGAAGCTCAGTCGTCAAGCCTCAAATTTGTAAGTTTACATTCTTTATATGATTTTTATATTGATACCAACATGATTACATTAATTATATATTTATGTCACATGTTTAATAGCTTAATGAGAATATATGTTATTCTTAAAATTGCTAAAATGAATTAGGATATGTCGCATGATTAGAAAGCTTAGATTTAAATTCATGTTGGTTACGTTAGAATTTGGAAAACGTTAAGATATAATACCTCCTAGATGCGCACCTATTATTGATAGGCACACAGAGACTACTGAGGATCGTCATGTTAATGCACCCCCACCTCCTAATGAGGATGCTGCTACTTGTGCATTGGAGGGTATGGCTCGTTTCTTCGAGCAGCAGATATAGTAGGCTCCTAGGCCACATCATGATATTTATGATCTGTTCTGGAGGCTAGTGCCGAAGGAATTTTCTGGCACCACCGAACCATTTGCTGCGGAGGCATGGATTCGAGCACTTGAGGTGCATTTTCGCTACTTGAATATGTTGGATTCTGATCGTGTGAGGTGTGCGACTTACATGTTTAGGGATGATGATTCTTTATGGTGGGAAGGAGCTGAGCATTGTATTAATCTTGCTACACTTACTTGGGCTCAAGGGCTACCAAAGCCCCAAGGTCAAGCAAATAAGCCAGGACCACCAAAGCCACCACAACCTGGACAACCGAAACCTGCAGAGTGACCACCGTGCAAGAAGTGCAATCTCCTACATTATGGACAGTGCGTGTGGAGAACTACTAAGTGCTTCATATGCAAGGAAGAAGGGCACAAGGCTGGTGATAGCCCAAAGAAGAGAGCACCTACTGTGGGGAGAGCTTATGTTATGCATGCCGAGCATGCTGAAGAGGAGGTAGACACGACGCTTATCACCAGTAACCTAGTTATTTAACATTTTTATATTGCTTTTATTTCATGAAATGTTAAATTGGTTATTAGAATTGATTTGGGAATAAAGATAACCTAGAGGAAATTAGGTTGTATGTTTTACCTTAGATGGAATTAAGGAATGATTTTAGTAACCATAGAAATTGGTATTGATTTTTGTGCCTTAATTTTTGTAAAGGATGTAATAATTTCAAATAAAAGTTTTAAGGCCAAAAATTGAGAAAAATCATAATCAAGGACATAATTACAAGTTTCGAAATTTTGAGGGTCTAATATGCAATTTTCAAAATTTTTGGGGCAAAAATTCTTTTTCTCGAATATTTAGGACCAAAATGTAAAATTTCGAAAGTATGAGGACCAAAATGCAATTAACCAAAATCTAGGGGCTAAATTGTAATTTCTGAAAGTTTAAGGACTCAAATGGAATTTCCGAAAAGTTCGGGGAACGAAATACAATTACCGAAAATTTAAGGACCAAAAGTCTAATTTTCAAAAATTGAGGGACCAAATTTGTAAATTCCAAAAATTTAAGGAGTCAATTTGCAATATTCGAAAATTTCTAGGGAATAAAAAGAATTGAAGGGTAAAATTGTAATTAATCATAAATTAAGTGGGAAACTATGAATTTTCCTAGGAACATTAGAATCCAATCAATCTTCTTCGTGAAATTATTGGGAAATTAATGATACAAATTCCTTAAGCTTCAACACGAATAATCTAAAATGTTTTCGCCGTAGGGAAGATATTCATTCTAGGTGTAGCTACCTACGCACTGCTAGATTCGGGAGCTACACACTCTTTCATATCCAAGACTTTCGTTAAGCAACTGAATATTATTCCTGAGGATATAGGATTGGGTTTAAATGTTTCTATTCCTTCCGGTGACCAAATGATCACGACTAGTATTGTGAAGAATCTGGAGCTTCGTTTATTTAAAGATGTGATTCGGGCAGATTTTATTGTACTTCCTATGCCTGAATTTGACATCATACTCGATATGAATGTTAGAGTAGGTGCTCGGCAAGCCAACTTGTGGCTCGGGTTTTATTGACTCTAATGTAAAACAATCTTTATTATAATAATATTTTACGATTTCATTCAATTATGTCATTATACTTTATTTGTATACTCATGCAAGATGCATAGAAAAAGTCCTTGAATATACAATAGGTACCATGAGGTCTGCGTCGCAACATAAGGTCATAGAACTCATTAGGAAGTGTACCGTATATTCAAACAGGTTCCTAGTCGAATCAGCCTCCTAAAACAAGGATAAAAGTCGTTCGAGCTCGAGACTAGCATATGTGTAGTAAACATCGTCTTTTATTGGTAAGGGCATGGAGATGTCCATTCACATAGATGGGTGATCATATGATGATGCACTGAACAACCCTCCCTCGGACTATTCAAGTGATTCCCACTTATTGAGTGGAATAGTCCGCAATTATAGTTGTACAACATTAGTCCTTTGACCCGAGAAAATGTAGAGGCTATTCGTACTAGAATGTACTTTGATCCGTTTACCGACTCCATTGAGGGTCACAGGTAGAGAGGTTTGGTGTAGTTTCGAAATACGTAGGAGCAAATGCATTGTAGTCGAGGATTCACCGTTCGCCTACGGGTGAAGATATTCTATGTGATCTGATGAGTTAACAGTGGAAGGAGTCTCTGGCCAGAGCAAGAAATGTTCTTTGGGAAAAGATGTTCTTTGTTGCACATATCATGCCACTATTAGTACTCAAAGATAAATCGCATCGTTATCGAATTCATATGCAACTCTCGATATAACAATGGCTGCAGATTCGATCGGGATATATGTGTTGAAGGGACCGTACTGTACGCTAACCATGACTAAAGTTTCTTGCAGACACTATCAGTGATACCTAGGGGATCATGGGACGATGCTCCTAGACGCTCTTACCATGATCCGGTGGGTGCAATCAGAAATGAGTTCTGACATTCTTGATCAGAGAGTTGATGAAAAGAATGGGGTTAACTAAGGTAAACTCGAATAAAAATAAATGTTATTCTGAATCACATGGAGATGTGAACCCACATCTAGCTGTATCCCTAAACCATTGAGGGTCACACAAGTATCAAATTCTATGTTCCCGTTGAGATAGTCAAATTTCAAGGAGTTGAAATTTGACGAATATAGTTTGATGGAGTTCAAACAAGAAGCTTATAAAGGAGTTTATAAGCTGATTCCATATGATGGAAGAAATGGAAGTTAGCATGATTGCTAGATAAGGAAGGAGAGTGGAACTGCCTGTTTTGTGAAGAAGTTCACTAAAACTAGTAGCTGCCTAATATGGTAAGTGAAAATTTTGATTTTCGAAATTTTCAGTTTTCATTATATGAACAATATTTTTATCCTTAATACATCGGCGCTCTCGGAACGTCGATCGAGGTTATAATGAGTTCAGAATCATTTTTTTAGTGAATTTGGAATTTACTAATTAAATGGTTGTGCTAGTAGTGGTGATTACTAACATGCACAAATTCTCATAAACATTCTAGAATAGTCTAAAATAAATTAACCAAGGAGTTAGTTAATAAATTAAATAATGGTTATTTAGTTTAATATACATATACATGTATATATTTTATATGGTGCTATAAAATATGTGTATATAATATTATTATATAATTTATTATTAAAGGTTAATATATACATTATATATTAATTATATGGGAGTTTAAATATAATGAAATTATTAGAGTACCTGTGGAGAGGAACTCCTAATTAGATTATGAGTCTCACTCTATATATACACCACTAGGACTCATAATTAAAAAACCTAATATTTTTACACAAAAAAAAGGAAAAATCTCTGCAATTCCTAAAGAAACTCACGGCCAACTTTTGAAAATTGAAGGAAATTTTGGTCAATTGTTTTATTCTATCACACCGTGCCGTCATACTACACTCTCTCCGGATTTTGGAAATTGGAGGCACAGTCTCAAAGCAGAAATCGTTTGAATTATCTGGTGCAAAGCAAACGAGGAAAGCTGTTTTTGATTGTGGACCTAATTAGGCGATCAAAGTTGAAGAGCCGTTCGTAGAGATTTACAAGAAGGACCATCTCCGTGAAAAATCAAAATAGTTTGGACTCCAAGCGTTGAGAATGCAAATGTATAATTCTAAACACCCTCTGAATGTTTTTAAACACACGCCCAAAAACAAAATTTTTAAACTTCCGCTGCGTCTTGGGTGCGAGAAAACGATGTCTCAATAGTGGTATCAGAGCCGGTAATTCTCAATCGTGTGTTTTAAATAAATTGTGTTGAGTTTATTATTTCTAACCGCGTAAGAATTTTTAAGAAAAATGCCCCTTAAAATTAATTTCAAAAACCATATTTTTTAAAAAAAATTTGGGGTCTGCCCGGAACTGTTCCGGGCAGACGCGCTGCCCGCACGACATGCGCACAGCGTGCGCGCCCGGCGCCGCACTGCCGGCACACAGCGCGTGTGCGACCTACGCGCTTATGTCCACGGCGTGCGCACGATCACGCCCATCGTCGCGTGATCAGATCGGGCAGGGGGCGGGTGCTCGGGAACGTCTCGGGCACCGAGCTGGTTCGTGGGCTTGAATTGTTCGGGCCAAGGGCGATTTTTTAATTTTTCAAATTTTTGGGTTAAATTGATATTTTATGAAAATACGGACGATTTTACTTCAACAATAATTTTGATAAAATCAATTTCTTACAAAATAAATAATTGAAATATGATTTTAATTATTTATGGTAAAGATGTTTTACAAGAAATTTAATCATTTGAAATTAAATAAAAGTGTTTATTTAGTTCGATAATTATGGCGGTTAGTGATAATTTACGAGATACACGATTTATTGATAATATGTGATATTATCGTATTTAAATAATATATGATATTATATGGTAAAAGGATGATGTGAGCCATGACCAATGTGCTAGGTGTATGTTAGGATATTTTTACATGTTGTAATTTTTGATTATTTGATAATTAAAAGTGGACCTGGTTTATGGTCCGTTCCCACCCCCTAACTTTGTATTCCAATGTGCCATGGATATTTAATGTAAATATTAGAAATTGTGAGAGAACAAGATTTGAAGACGGTGGGCCCAATCCTCGGAAGGAGTTTCGAAGATCGAAGACATGTAAAATATTGGAAGCTTATGTCATATAGCATTTACCTAGGTTATGGACATGGATCCGTATGTAGCTCGTATGGATCAATTAGCCCTCTGTTATCGACCATCCTTTATTATTATTTATGATGTATGTGATATATTTTAAATAATTAGTATGTGCGTTATTTTATAATAACAAGAGTTGCATGAATCCGACAATCATACAAAAAATCATGGCACGAGTTTTAAAATTAATTATGAGAAAAAATTTTAAAATTAAAATCCCAAATTTTGAATGAGATCCAAAATTTAAATCAAGCACATTAAAAGGATAATTAAAAGAAAGTTTAATAATTCATTGCCTTCCATCAAAGGTGGTTGCATGATGAACGCTACCTGCGGTCAGTGTCTGACTCATATTATTGGGGTGGTCTGGACGCCGGAAAGTTGTTGTGGGGACCCGGGCTCTAACTCAATTGTCTTTGGGATTAATTGGATCTTTGCTAGAAAATGTGGGTCAAATTTTCTCTTTTAATATCAAATCAAAATTATTGTATATGAATCATACACAAATGATACCTCTATTTTATTTTCAACAAAGTAGATACACGTCTTGTTTCATTACATACTTAAACAAACTAGTTTTTGAAATACATTACATATCAAATGTAAAAGCTACTAGTCCATCTTCTACGCCCGTAATCACCACGCTATCTCGATCTCTCATCTTTGTCTCGACCCTGATCCTGTCCCATCTGTTGTCATGCACACATACAGACACAACAACAGCCGGAAACTCCGGTGAGAATAAATCCCAATATAAAACATGTACACATGATTATACACAATATAAATCATGAACATATTATCATGAATGAAATCAATATAAGGCAAGAAACTTAAATCAAACTCATATCTTTAACTCGACTCGTATCTAAGTCTAGGGATCCCGGTGTGAATAAGACATAACAAGTCTCCCACCTACTCTCCCAATCGGGGTGGCGGTACGTCTTATTCCTAGACTTCGACCCTGTCTGTATCGAATATCTACAATCGGAGTCGATCTTCTCCCATGCCTCGATACCACCGAACGTCTAGAACTTGGCATATCTGCCAATGACTCTCCTATCTCAATGCTTGTATATAAATCAATATAAAGCACAACCATAGCAAGGTATAGAAATCTAGTATCTGATTTGTGGGAAACTCAAACCGAATCTGATTCGAGTTCTCGTCGTAGTCTCGGTTTAACAAGTAGAAGTCTTGGAATCTCGATCTCAAATCCGTCAATATCAATCTGAAATAACATATATATCATGTACCCTATCAATCTCCAACTTAAAGTAAGATATGTGTGTAGATCAATATGCACTTTCAATAACTTTCGACGGCATAACGGCGTAGTCTCGCGATACCGGTCAACTCAAACATCAGTCATCAATAACAATAACTCATAGTTCTCAAGAACACAATGTACTATGCTGAAATATGTGTCATCTTAATTCAATACATGCTGGAAATGAACAAAATTCGCATATCATATTCGTTTCTTAATCCTGTACCAACTATCTGTACTCCTTCCTCTCAACAACATATACTATCAAGCATATATTGATTCCTCCAACACATACATATCAAAACATGCTGGAAAGTAAAAAAACATGTACCCTTTCGGAGCCCTTGTCAAGAGAAACAAGAATCTCAACTCTGATTGAAAATCGTACGGCTAGATCTTTCACTATCAATTGTCTAAAAGGAAATGAAGTTTGGAGGCTTTCTCTGAAGTTCTCTCGGTGTTTTCCTGCTGAATGAAGGAATGAAGACACTTTATATATATATATCTTGCATGGTGAGGGCAAATGGCTTAATCTTTGTTCAACACGTCGCACCGCAGGTGCGCTAGCTCTGCACCGCGGGTGCGCTAAGCCTACTGTAATACTCCCACAAATTCAGAAGACACGACCGCGGGTGCGGTGCACTTTTGACCGCGGGTGCGTTGCCCTCTCTGTCCCAACACTGCAGGCGCGGTCCATTTTATGGCGCGGGTGCACTGACTCTACTGTTACACCTACAAAATTCCAGAAGACCCACCGCGAGTGCGCTGGTCTTGTACGGCGGGTGCGCTGGTCTTTTCTCCTCCAAACTATACTTTGGAACTAAACTCAAATTGCAACTTTGTCTCTCCGTGTCTGTTCTTCCATTCCCTTATTCATAATACATAGTAACTCAAACGTATTACACTAAAATTTTGGGCGTTACATTTCTCCCCCTCTTAGATATGAGTTCGTCCTCGAAATCGCATGCAATCAATCAAAGCTGGTAAAAGAAGCAATATAATCAAAAGCTAAATAAATACTCACATCGGGGAAATAACTCGGGATATCTCTGTCTCATCACTGATTCTGTCTCCCAAGTTGCTTCTTTAGTGCCATGACGACTCCACTGGACTTTTACTAGCGGAATGATCTTCGTTCTGAGCTGTTTTTCTTTCCAATCAAGAATCTGGATTGGATGTTCAATATAACTCAAAGTGTGGTCAAGCTCGGCTTCATAAGGCTGAATGACATGAGAAACATCAGGCATATATCTACGCAGCATCGACACATGAAAGACATCATGTATCCCAGATAGAGAAGGAGGAAGAGCAAGTCGATATGCACGATCGTCAATCTTCTCAAGAATCTCGTATGGACTGATGTATCTAGGAGACAACTTTCCACGTTTGCCAAATCTGGCAATGCCTTTGAATGGAGAAATCTTCAAGAACACTCTATCTCCTTGCTCAAACCCTAACGGTCTACGACGTACATTTGCATACTTGGCTTGTCTATCCTGCGTTGTCTTCATTCTTTTCTGGATCAATTTAACTTTCCCAGTCATTTCTTGGATCATATTAGGTCCAAGTTCTGTTACTTCAGATATATCATCCCAATACAGCGGAGATCTGCACTTCTTGCCATATAATGCTTCAAACGGTGCCATCTCGATGCTCGTCTGATAGCTGTTGTTGTACGAGAATTCACAAAGAGGTAGTGAATCTTTCCAACTAGTGCAAAAATCTAGCACTACAGCTTTCAGCATATCCTCCAATGTCTAGATAGTCCGCTCTGACTGTCCGTCTGTCTGAGGATGATATGCAGTACTCAGGTGCAATGTCGTACCTTGAGCCTGCTGCAAACTGTGCCAGAAATGTGAAGTGAATCGTGGATCACGATCTGATACGATAGACTTCGGCACACCATGCAATCTAACCACTTCTCTGACATATATCTCCGCCATCTGATCATGTCAGTACGCCATTCTATACGGAATAAAGCATGCTGATTTGGTTAATGTGTCAATCACAACCCAAATCGCATCACAACCCCGGGATGATCGTGGTAACTTCGTAACAAAATTCATGGAAATGTGATCCCATTTCCATTCAGGAATGGATAAACTCTGAATTAAACCTCCGGGTTTCTTCCTCTCGGCTTTCACCTGTTGGCAATTTAGGCATTTAGATACAAATTCTGCAATGTCTGATTTCATCTTTTTCCATCATAACTGTGTCTTTAGATCGTTGTACATCTTTCTGCCACCAAGATGAATACTGAACCGACTACAGTGCGCTTCTGATAAAATCTGTTGTTTCAAATCCGAAAATCTGGCACTACAAGACGGTTATTTACGTACAAAACATGATCATGTACTTGATACTCTGACTGATGTCCTGCTCTAACCATTTCGATTGACTTTTGAACATTCTGATACTTTTTCTGTGCTTCTTTAATGCGAACAATCAAATCTGGTTCCACTTGAATCGTAGCAAGTCTCAATGGTCTACAATCTGTCTCAAACACTAATCCAGACAAACAGCAATCTTCAATCAAATTCGATACACCTATCGTTGATAAGGATAAAGAACATACCTTTCGACTCCAGGCATCCGCTGCTGCATTAGATTTCCCTGGATAGTACTTGATCTCACAATCGAAATCCTTCAACAAATCGAGCCATCTACGCTGTCTCATATTCAAATTTGACTGTGAAAACAGGTATTTCAAGCTCTTGTGATCAGAATAGATTTCAAACTTCTCGCCGAAGAGATAGTGTCGCCATATCTTCAATGCAAATACAATAGCCGCCAATTCAAGATCATGAATTGGGTAACGAGTCTCATGTGGCTTCAACTGTCTCGAGGCATATGCAATCACATGTCCTCGCTGCATAAGAATACATCCTAGCCCTCTGTGAGATGCATCACAATATACAACGAAATCACCAGTACCTGAAGGGATAGTCAATATTGGAGCACTGGTCTGTCGTCTCTTTAACTCCAAGAAGCTAGACTCACAGGCTTCAGACCACACAAATGGTGCATTCTTTTGAGTTAGCTGCGTAATCGGCTTTGCAATACTGGAAAAATCTTTAATAAATCTTTGATAGTACCCAGCCAAACCCATGAAACTACGTATCTCTGGCACAGAAGTCGTTCTAGGCCAACTGATCACAGCTTCAACTTTACTTGGATCAACAGAAATACCGTCTCCAGATATGATATGTCCCAAAAAGACAACCTGTCTCAGCCAAAACTCACACTTTGACAGTTTAGCATATAGTTTCTCATTTCTCAGCGTTTGCAACACAGTTCTTAAGTGTTTGGCATGCTCAATCATACTCTTAGAATATACCAAAATATCATCAATAAAAACAATAACAAACTCATCCAGATACTTCTGAAAGACACGATTCATCAGTCCCATAAACACTGCTAGAGCATTCGTTAAACCGAAAGGCATGACGATAAACTCATAATGTCCATACCTGGTTCGAAACGCTGTCTTTGGTATATCAACATCCCGGACTCTCAACTGGTGATATCCAGATCTCAGATCGATCTTGGAATAGACAGAGGATCCCTACAACTGATCAAATAAATCGTCGATACGAGGCAAGGGATATTTGTTCTTTACTGTTGCCTTGTTCAGCTGCCGGTAATCAATACACAATCTCATCGAACCGTCTTTCTTCCTAACAAACAGTACCGGAGCACCCCAAGGAGACACACTCGGTCTAATGTAACCCTTGGCCAATAAATCTTCGAGTTGTTCCTTCAATTCTTTCAATTCAATGGGTGCCATTCTATAGGGAGCTCGAGATATAGGAACGGTACCTGGTAGGAGATCAATACTGAAATCTACCTCTCGGACTGGAGGTAACCCTGGGATCTCATTTGGGAATACATCCGAAAACTCACACACTACTGGCAAATCTGCCAATGCTGGGCTCGATTTCAGTAGATCTACTAAATACACAAGGAACCCCTCTGCTCCTTTCTGCAATAATCGGCTCATATATAACACAGATATCAAGGGAATCCGGGCTCTGTAACACTTACCATAGAATTTCCATTCATCACCCATCTCTGGTCTGAATCTTACAATCTTCTGGAAACAATCTACAGTGGCTCTGTACTTGGTCAACATATCGATACCGACTATACAATCAAAATCAGACAATCCAAGCACAACACAGTCTAACTCAATCTCATTACCCTCAAACTGTAGCATGCAATGTCTAACAGATGTTACTGATATCAAACCACTCCCCAAAGGAGAAGAAATCGATACTATGGCCGATAATGACTCGACATGTAAAGCATGCATCAATGCAAAGCGCTCAGAAATGAATGTATGAGATGCACCCGTATCTATCAATACATAAGAAGGATAACCGCAAAGAAAACAGTTACCTGCTATCACATCATCTGGTGCATCTTGGACCTGCTTTTCTGTCAGCGCAAATACTCGAGCCTGCTGTCTGGGAGGTTGGCTCACTGTCTGGTTACCTCTGGCTCGGGGCTGGGTCTGTGTAGGGGTTGGCTGAAAGGAATGAACAGATGAAGCTTGCCTCTCAGGCAGAGATACTGAACCAGATGCTCCTACACTCTGAGCTTGCTGTACCCCTTTCTGTGGACAGACTCTGGCAAAGTGTCCTTGTTGTTTGCAGATATTGCAGCGTCCCATCACACCCTAACACTGCTCGGTGGCATGTCGGCCTCCACAAGAACTGGAATACACACCTGTATACTCTTTACTCTGACCAGGACCTCTCTGTCGTGATCCACTGGAGCTCGAAGAACTGCTCCCTGATCTCTTGAACTGTTTTCCCTTTGCTTTCAGCTGGTCTTTCCTTCCGCTGCTGCTACCACCGCTCTCAAATCTGGGAGGGGGTTGAATAGAGGGTTGTGGCGGTCTAGGAGTCGGAGCGACATAGGAAGTGCTTCGTTGCCTAAGCAATCCAGCTTCTGCCCCCTTGGCACGGTTCAACGCATCAGCAAAGTTGTTGGGTCTACCGGTATTCACCAAAGTAAAGATATCAGGATTCAAGCCATTGATAAACTGATTTGCAATAGCCTCATCATTTTCTGCCACGTGAGGAGCAAATCGAAGCAATGTCGAAAACTTTGCCACATATTCTTCTATGTTTAACTGTCCTTGTTTCAAATTTGCAAATTCAGCACCTTTGTCTTTTCGGTAGGACACGGGAAAGAAGCGTTGATAGAACTCTGCTTTAAATACTTTCCAAGTGATTTCTGTGCCACGATGCTCCAATGCTTTCTTCGTGGTAAGCCACCAATTCTTTGCAACTTCTTGCAGTTGATGCCCAATAAGTTTAACTCGTCGTTCGTCCGTGTAATCCAGAGACTCAAATAACATCTCGATGTCATAGAGCCAACTTTCACACTCAACTGAATTTTCTGTGCCCTTCAGTGTCGGTGGTCAGAACGACTGAAACCTTTTCAGCAAAGTCTCCATCGGTGTAGCAGTCACATCCATCGGATCATTGGAAGTACTGCCCTGTTCTGGTGCTCGACCTGCTACTGGTTGCGGTACTCGTCGAGGAGGCATATCTGATTATCAAACGGATTAGTACACAATCTATACAACCTGTCTCAGTCCTCCTCTGATCATATACCTCTGATCCAGAATCGGTTCTAATTCAGTCTTTGCAATTACAAGCTGTAATCAACTCAGATAACAATATAACATGTAATAATGAAAGCAATAAATCATGCTAGCACAATAAAAGCAAGGAAGAAAATTCAATCTACCCCCGCTCATTCTATTCTATCTCAATCTAAAAGATCTATAGCTCTGATACCACCTGTTGTGGGGACCCGGGCTCTAACTCAATTGTCTGTGAGATTAATTGGATCTTTGCTAGAAAATGTAGGTCAAATTTTCTCTTTTAATATCAAAACAATTGTATATGAATCATACACAAATGATACCTCTATTTTATTTTCAACAAAGTAGATACATGTCTTGTTTCATTACATACTTAAACAAACTAGTTTTTGAAATATAGTACATATCAAATGTAAAAGCTACTAGTCCATCTTCTACGCCCGTAATCACCACGCTATCTCGATCTCTCATCTTTGTCTCGACCCTGATCCTGTCCCATCTATTGTCATTCACACATACAGACACAACAACAGCCGGAAACTCCGGTGAGAATAAATCCCAGTATAAAACATGTACACATGCTTATACACAATATAAATCATGAACATTCTATCATGAATGAAATCAATATAAGGAAAGCAACTTAAATCAAAATCATATCTTTGACTCGACTCGTATCTAAGTCTAGGGATCCCAGTGTGAATAAGACGTAACAAGTCTCCTACCTACTCTCCTAATCGGGGTGGCGGTACGTCTTATTCCTAGATTTCGGCCCTGTCTGTATCGAATATCTACAATCGGAGTCGATCTTCTCCTATGCCTCGATACCACCGAACGTCTAGAACTTGGCATATCTGCCAATGACTCTCCTATCTCAATGCTTGTATATAAATCAATATAAAGCACAACCATAGCAAGGTATAGAAATCTAGTATGTGATTTGTGGGAAACTCAAACCGAATCTGATTCGAGTTATATCTCCCCAATCAAACATTGAATTATACATTTCTCGTCATAGTCTCGGTTTAAAAAGTCGAAGTCTTGGAATCTCGATCTCAAATCAGTCAATACCAATCTGAAATAACATATATATCATGTACCCTATCAATCTCCAACTTAAAGTAAGATATGTGTGTAGATCAATATGCACTTTCAATAACTTTCGACAGCATAACGGCGTAGTCTCGCGATACCGGTCAACTCAAACATCAGTAATCAATAACAATAACTCATAGTTCTCAAGAACACAATGTACTATGCTGAAATCTGTGTCATCTTAACTCAATACATGCTGGAAATGAACAAAATTCGCATATCATAATCGTTTCTTAATCCGGTACCAACTATCTGTACTCCTTCCTCTCAACAACATATACTATCAAGCATATATTGATTCCTCCAACACATACATATCAAAACATGCTGGAAAGTAATAAAACATGTACCCTTTCGGAGCCCTTGTCAAGAGAAACAAGAATCTCAACTCTGATTGAAAATCGTACGGCTAGATCTTTCACTATCAATTGTCTAAAAGAAAATGAAGTTTGGAGGCTTTCTCTGAAGTTCTCTCGGTGTTTTCCTGCTGAATGAAGGAATGAAGACACTTTATATATATATCTTGCATGGTGAGGGCAAATGGCTTAATCTTTGTTCAACACGTCGCACCGCAGGTGCGCTAAGCCTACTGTAATACTCCCACAAATTCAGAAGACACGACCGAGGGTGCGGTGCACTTTTGACCGCGGGTACGGTATCCTCTCTGTCCCAACACTGCAGGCACGGTCCCTTTTATGGCGCGGGTGCACTGACTCTACTTTACCACCTCCAAAATTCTAGAAGACCCACCGTGGGTGCGCTGGCTCTTGTACCGCGGGTGCGCTGGTCTTTTCTCCTCCAAACTATACTTTGCAACTAAACTCAAATTGCAACTTTGTGTCTCCGTGTCTGTTCTTCCATTCCCTTATTCATAATACATAGTAACTCAAACGTATTACACTAAAATCTTGGGCGTTACAGTTTTGAATTCCATTGACATATTTGATGTGAACTACGTGGAACTCCCATGACTTTGACTCATATTATTGTGAGATCTCATGGCGACCGTCCAATAAAGTTCAACATTGATGGGCCGAGCTCGACACGTGAAGAGAAATGGGATCATATTATTGGACCCTCGTCAAACGTGAGGCAAAATTACGTTAGGTTTGCAAGGAGTTGCAATTGAGCTCTACCTTTTGGAAGTTATGATTGGCTGATATTATTTGGGTTCATGATTTCGCAATTGGGCCTTGCGTACTCACTAAGGAAATTAGATTTCCCATTTTTCATCAAAGGGTGGTGAATGATACACACTACTCTCAAGGAGCTCATTACCACACGTATGCAAGATAGGGCTTTGGCCCATGATTGTGGTGAACATATGATTTGGCTTATTAGAAGGTGGTGGGCCTGGAATATGTGATTTTAAACGAGTTACTTCATGACATCAATTTGTTTTCATGATCTTCCTAACTTGACAGTGTTATGGTGAACTTCAATTTGAATAAGATAGATGATAGCCTTGAAGAGCTAGTCAATACGCTTATGACTTATGAGATCACCTAAAACATAGAAATGTTGTTTTCTAGTGGGCTTCCTGTCGGGGGCAAAATGGCCCACAAAGTAAGGAAAAGAAATGTTCAGCCCTTACACGAAAAAAAACCCAATAAGAAGCAAGCTCCAAAAGACAATTAAAGGGCCCGATGATTTAGAACATTTTTGCTTCACTGCAAGAAGCCTGGACATAAGAAATTATCTAGGCCAGAAATGTTTTAGCATTGATAAGTGAATATCCAAGAAAACACGATTTCAACAACAACCAAAAGAAAACAAGATAGTCTAAACCAAGCACATTTGTGGCACGTTAGGCTAGGACATATTTCCCAAAGAAGAATGCACAAGCTAGTGGGAGATGGCAAGTTTGACTCGTCAAACATAAACTCTCTAAAGGTATGTGAGTCCTGTGTGAAAGGAAAAATGACCAAGGCCCCTTTCCTAGGAAAAGTGGAACGTGCACATGATCTATTGGATTTGATCCAAACAGATGTGTGTGGCTTGCTAAGTGTTGGTACGAAATTTGCTCATTCTTACTTCATTACCTTTACCAATGACTATTCGAGGTTTAGGTATGTGTATTTAATGAAATACAAGTCTGAAGCCTTTGGAAAGTTCAAAAATTCAGAACAGAAGTAGAGAAACAGTTAGGAAAGAGTATTAAAACAGTACGATCAGATCGAGGTGGAGAATACTTGAGTACTGAGTTTCAAGACTATCTTAAGGAGAATGAGATTCTCTCACAGTGGACTCCACCTGCCACACCCCAGTTGAATGGTGTGTCAGAATGTCGCAATCGAACATTGATGGACATGATCCGATCTATGATGAGATTAACTGAATTACGGCCATGCCTTTGGGGATATTCTCTCGAAACAGCGGCAAGGTTGTTGAATCAAGTCCATACAAAGGCAGTGGATAAAACTCCATATGAGATGGATGGGAAAACCGCCCAAATATTGTTATATAAGAATATGGGGATACCATGCTTACGTGAAGCAAGCAGTGGGAGACAAATTGGATAGTAATACCAATTTGTGTTAATTTTTGGGAAAAACAAAGAACTCTGTTGGATTTTATTATCCTAGTGAAACAAATGTGTTTGTTTCAAGGAATGTCACCTTCTTGGAGAAGGAGTTTCTATCAGATAGAAAAGGCAGGATGTTAGAACTTAATGAGATTTGAGTACTACCCACTACACAAGTAGTAGAACCCACACCCCAACATCCAATCAAAGAAAGACAAGAATTTAGAAGATCCGAAAGGATCTCAATGCCGCCTAATAGGTTGAGCCTGCTTCTTGAAGAGGGCCAAGGTGAGTCATTCCTGGATGTGATCCAAGAAATTTCAAGGAAGAATTGTATGATGCCGATTCATCTAAATAATTTAAAGTCATGCATTCCGAGATGGAATCCATGTATTCGAACCAAATATGGTCCTTAGTATATCCACCTGAGGGAATTGTTCCCATAGGATGCAAATTGATTTTCAAGAGGAAACTTGGAGCGAATGGAAGGGTGGTGACCTTCAAAGCTAGATTGGTAGCAAATGGATATACTCAAAGGCAATGTGTTGAGTATGACGAAACCTTTTATCCCGTCGCAATGTTCAAGTCCATTAGGATACTGCTAGCCATAGCAGCATGGTATGACTATGAAATATGGTAGATGGATGTAAAGACAGTGTTCCTTAATGGGGTGATTAAAGAAGAGATTTTCATGTCTCAACCTGAAGGATTCACATCAGTAGGAAGTGAGCATAAAGTATGCAAACTTCAGAGATCTATTTATGGACTCAAACAGGTATCAAGGAGCTGGAACATCAGATTTGACAACACTATCAAAGAGTTTGATTTTGCCAAAAATCCTGAGGAACCTTGTGTACACAAGAAGGATAGTGGGAGTGCACTGACATTCCTAGTGCTTTATGTTGATGACATAATACTCATTGGGAATGATGTATGGTTGTTGCAGTCCACTAAAGTATAGTTAGCTGGTAAATTCTCCATGAAGGATATGGGTGAAGCATCATATGTATTAGAAATACAGATCTATTGGGATAGATCAAAGAAGATGTCAGAGCTCACTAAATCCACATATATCGATACCATACTCAGGAGATTCTCTATAGAGGAGTCCAAGAGTGTATATCTCCCAATGTCTCATGGTGTGAATCTATCCAATTCTATGTGCCCTAAGACTGATGAAGAGATGGAAACCATGAGCCGCATTCCATATGTGTTTGCCATAGGCAGTATTATGTATGGTATGATATCTACTCGACCTGATTTCATTTGCACTGAGTGATGCAAGCCGATATCAGTCGAATCTCGGTACACTGCATTGAAAAGCAGTGAAGAACATTCTTAAGTACTTGAGAAGAACTAAGAATTTTTTCTTTGTATATGGGAGTGGAGAACTAAAATTGGAAGGCTATACTGATTCTATTTTCCAATCAGATGTGGATGATTCGAAACTGACTTCTGGATTTGTATTCAAGCTCAATGGTGGTGCTGTTTCTTGGAAGAGTTCCAAGCAAGACACCACAGCGAATTCAACCACTGAGGCCAAATACATAGCTGCATCGGCTGCAGCAAAAGAGGGTGTTTGGATGAGGAATTTCATCCAAGAGTTGGGTGTAATTTCTCAAACAATTGATCCAGTCCCGGTCTACTGTGACAACACCGGTGCCGTATCGAAAGTGAAGGAACCGAGGTCTCATCAGCGATCCAAACATATTCTGAGGAAGTTCCACATAATCCGGGAGATTGTGGGATGAGTAGACATTCGGTAGAGATAGTCACCTCCGCAGATGACATTGCTGATCCACTAACGAAGCCCATGCCAGGACCATTGTTTGAGAAGCATCGCGAAGAAATGGGTCTAAGATCTATGGGTAGTTGGCTATAGGGCAAGTGGGAGATTGTTATAGTAGGTTCCTGGTAAGCCAACTTGTGGCTGGGGCTTTATTGACTCTAATGTAAAACAATCTTTATTTTAATAATATTTTACGATTTCATTCGATTATGGCATTATACTTTATTTGTATACCGATGCAAGCTGCATAAATAAAGTTCTTGAATATAAAATAGGTACCATTAGGTCTGCGTCACAACGTAAGATCATGAGACTCATTAGGAAGTCTACCATATATTCTAAACAGGTTCATAGTGGAATCAGCCGCCTAAAACAAGGATAAAGGTTGCTTGAGCTCGAGACTAGCATCTGTGGAGTAAACACCATGTTTCATTGGTAAGGGCATGGAGATGTCGATTCACACGGATGGGTGATCATATGATGATGCACTGAACAACCCTCCCTCGGACTATCCAAGTGGTTCCCACTTATCGAGTGGAATAGTCCGCAGTTATGGTTGTAAAACATTATTCCTTTGACCTGAGACAATGTAGAGGCTATACGTACTAGCATGCAATTTGATCCGTTTACCGACTCCATTGAGGGTCATCAGGTGGCGAGGTTGGGTGTAGTTTCGAAATAAGTAGGAGCAAATGAATTGTAGTCATGGATTCACAGTTTGCCTATGAGTAAGATATCCTATGTGATCTGATGAGTTAATAGTGCAAGGAGTCTCTGGCCAGAGCGAGAAATGTGCTTTAGGAAAAGATGTTTTCCAAGTTGCACATACCATGCCACTATTAATACTCAAAGGCAAATCGTATCGTTATCGAATTCATATGCAACTCTCGATATACCAATGGTTGCAGATTCGATCGGGATATATGTGTTGAAGGGACCGTACTGTATGCTAACCATGACTAAAGGTTCTTGCAGACACTATCAGTGACACTTAGGGGCTCATGGGGCGATGCTACTAGACGCACTTACCATGATCCGCTAGGTGCAATCAGAAATGAGTTCTCACATTCTTGATCAAAGAGTTGATGAAAAGAATGAGGTTAACTAGGGTCAACCCGAATAAGAATAAAAGTTATTCTGAATCACATGGAGATGTGAACCCACAGCTAGCTGTATCCCTGAACCATTGAGGGTAACATAAGTATAAATTCTATATTCCTGTTGAGATAGTCAAATTTCAAGGAGTTGAAATTTGGCGACTATAGTTTGATGGAGATCAAACAATAAGCTTATAAAGGAGTTTATAAGTTGATTCCATAGGATGGAAGAAATGGAAGTTAGCATGATTTCTAAATAAGGAAGGAAAGTGAAACTGCATGTTTTGTGAAGGAGTTCACTAAAACTAGCAGCTGCCTAAAATGGTAAGCGAAAATTTTGATCTTCGAAATTTTCAATTTTCATTATATGAATAAGATTTGTATCCTTGATACATCGGCGCTCTCGGATCGTCGATCGATGTTATAATGAATTCGGAATCATTTTTTAGTGAATTTGAAATTTACTGATTAAATGATTGTGCCAGTAATATTGCCTATTAACATGCACAAATTCCCATAAATATTCTAGAGGGGTCTAGAATTAAATTAACTAAGGAGTTAGTTAATAAATTAATTAATGGTTATTTAATTTAATATACATATACATGTATATATTTTATATGGAGATATATAAAATATGTGTATATAATATTATTATATAATGTATTATTAAAGGTTAATTAATAATACATTATATATTAATCATATGGGAGTTTAAATATATTGAAATTATTAAAGTCCTTGTGGGAGAGGAAATCCAAATTAGATTAGGAGTCTCACTCTATATATACACCACTAGGAGTCATAATTAAAAACCTAATTTTTGCACATAAAAAAGGAAAAATCTCTCCAATTCCTAAAGAAACTCACGGCCAACTTTTGAAAAATGAAAGAAATTTTGGCCAATTGTTTTATTCTATCACACCGTGCCGCCGCGCCGCTCTGTCTCTGGAATTTGGAAATTGGAGTCGTAGTCTCAACGCACAAATCGTTTGGATTTTCTAGTGCAAACCAAATGAGAAAAATTGTTTTTGATTCTGGACCTAATTAGGCGATCAAAGTTGAAGAGCCGTTCGTAGTGATTTACAAGAAGGATTATCTCCGTGAAAAATTGGAATAGTATGGAGTCCAAGCGTTGAGAACGCAAAGGCATAATTCTAAACACCCTATGAATATTTTTAAACATATGAAACTCAAGAACAAAATTTTTAAACTTTCGCTGTGTCTTGGGTGCGGAAAAACGATGTCCCAACAATGGATTGGTTATCAGCGAATGAAGCTTAGATATATTTTCGTCAGAGTTCAGTGTCTATTCGACCGCCTAATGGGAAATCTTTTGTCTTTGAGGCGGTGAGGAACAAGCAAATGCCCCACATTATCTCTTGTCTATGTGCGAGGAAACTTATGAGACGAGGATGCCAAGCTTTTCTAGCATGTGTCACTACCACACTTGCTCCTATCAGTCAGAAGTTAGAGGTTGTTGATATTGTCAGAGAGTTTCCTTGCGTATTTCCCGAGGATGTTTCTTGCATTCCACCCGACCGTGAGGTGGAATTTTCTATTGAGTTGTTGCTGGGCACTGTTCCTATATCTAAAGCACCTTATCATCTAGCACCCGCTGAAATGAAATAATTGAAAGATCAAATCTAGAAATTGCTAGACAAGGGTTTTATTCGCCCTAGTAACTCTCCGTGGGGGGCACCGGTATTATTTGTGAAGAAGAAGGATGGTAGTATGCGACTCTGTATTGATTATCGAAAGCTGAATAGAGTCACTGTCAAGAACAAGTATCCTCTACCAAGAATGGAAGACTTATTTGATCAGTTGCAAGGGGTATCGATATTCTCGAAGATTGATCTTCGTTCTGGATACAAATAACTTGAAAGGGAAAGAGTCTGATGTTAAAAAGACAGCGTTTCGGACTAGATATGGGCACTATGAGTTTATGGTCATGCCATTTGGGTTGACCAATGCGCCAACAATCTTCATGGATCTCATGAGTTGCGTATTTCAGCCGTATCTAGATCAGTTTGTTATAGTCTTTATCGACGATATTTTTATATATTCAAAGAGCAAAGATGAGCATAGTCGGCATTTGAGGACAGCACTGCAAATAATGCGAGATAGGAAGTTATAAACAAAATTCAGCAAGTGCGAGTTTTGGCCTGATAGAGAGGCGTTCTTAGGCCACATCATTTCTAGAGATGGATTGGAGGTTGATCCAAGTAAAGTTGAGGCAGCGAAAGAATGGCCAGTACTGAAGAGTGTAACAGAGATCCGAAGTTTCTTGGGACTAGCTGGCTATTATCGAAAGTTTATTCAGGGATTCTCATTTATTGCAGTACCCATGACCTCCTTGACAAAGAAAAATGCAAAGCTTGTATGGGGATCCGAGTGCCAAGACAGTTTTGACAAGTTGAAGCAAGCCATGATTTCAACACCAGTGTTAGCTATGCCATCGGGGCAAGGAGAGTATTCTGTATACCGACGCTTTTAAACTTGGTTTGAGTGCAGTTCTGATGCAAAATGACTGAGTTATAGCCTATGCGTCGAGACAGTTGAAAGTTCGCGAGAAAAACTACCCCACTCATGATCTTGAGCTTGCAGCGGTAGTATTCGAATTGAAGATTAGGAGACATTACTTAATTGGAGAGAAGTGCAAGATTTTCGCCGACCATAAAAGTTTGAAATATTTCTTCACCCAAAAAGTGTTGAATATAAGACAACGACGATGGCTTGAATTAGTGAAAGACTATGACTTTGAGATTAGCTATCATCCGGAAAAAGCTAATGTAGTGGCAGACGCATTGAGTCTAAAGACGGCATTTATTACTCAATTATCATTTCAAAAACCGTTGCAGTCCGAGATAGAGCGGTTCTAGCTTACGGTATACGTAACGCCCCAAAAATTTGAAGGTCCACGCAAACCACATGCACGCAGTTATTAAATTACTTGTGTATTTCAATTGCATTAATTAATTATGTTATGCATATTGACATGTTTAAAATATATTTTTCTACATGGTTGCATTAAATAAAATTTTAAAAGGTTATTCGAGTTGCGATCAATGAATGAAGACCGAGGGCTGAAAAATATAAAATATTTTTATTAAATATTTTTTTTAAAATATGGTTGATGTTTTTTCTAATTTTTGAAAATAAGGGGTTTTGAGGTAATTTTATACATCAGGACGTAAATTTTATCGATGTTTATTTTTCAACAAAAATACGAACGTTTTGACCACCCGACTAATAAATTCACAAACTTTTCTACTAAAAATAATTTTTAATATTTTAAATATGCACAATTGGGCTTAATGGGCATAATTAACTCTCCTAATGGGCATAAGCTTGGTTAGTATCCTAATTGACTATTTAAGATACAAATTTCTACCCACAAACCCTCATAACTCACGCCCCCCTCCCCCACAATCCAATTTAAAATTTCTATGCAAATTTTAGATCCACGGACTATACTACTCGATACTATCACAAGCTATTCTCTCGAACTCACTCACGATATGAGACTATCATTAAAGTTATCTATGCTTTAATAATCATAATAAAAACAGTAGTATACTCAAGAACAAATCAACAATTGAAATACGAATTAACTAAATCAGTTTCGCGGTAGGATCCCTTTAAATCCCAACAAATATTGTAGTTTAGCTACTTGAATTCATAGTGAAAATAGACAACACAATGTTTAAACGATAAATACTAACTAAGAAATACTAGACAAGACGAGATCTGCGAAGAATTGTGCCTAGAAATCTTCGAATCTTCAACTCCAATCAATTCCTCCAAGATTTTCTCTTTCTCTAGACTCCTTGGCAGCTTAATGAATGATAATTTTCGTGCCTAGTGTTCTTCTTTCTTTAGCCTTCCACCTTCCAAGTTGAATAAAATCCAAATAGGAAATTTTCCTTTTTTGATTCGCGCTGGGGCGGTCAAGTTTCGCCGCCCCAGCGCACGATCTTCTGTACCTATGGTTTCTTCCACAGCCTCTCGCCAAACTTCCCTAGCGCGAGGTGTTCTGCTTGGCACTCATTTTATTTGTTGCACTCACGCTGTGGCTGTCAAGTTTGACCGCCCTAGCGCGACATCTTCTGTCCCCAGCCTACTCTTTCAGTTAATTTTTCTCCATTTTTCTACACATTAACATAACTTCAGTGAGCGGTGATCAAATGCAATAAAATAGGAAGAAATAGACAGAATGCAGACTCCATATAACCTAGAACGATGCAAACTACGACTCACACAATGCATTAAAACACGTAAATATTACCTCTATCAACCCCCCCATACTAACCTTTTGCTCGCCCTCGAGCAAAATAGGTTGCAGGATAGAACAACATCGAGAAGTAGTATGTCGGTGCATTCATGGTCCTGGTTTGCCTCAGCGAATATCAACACATCTTTTATCCACCAATCTATTAACACAAGACGCTACTTCCAAATTTCATTATGGAGCTTCAACATTACAATCTTTCATGGATTTTCTTTAAAAAAAAACGTGTGTGTTTGCAATGTTAGCTCAAGCCTCATGAATTTCCACCGTAAAATTTTCAACATCATCAGAGACTTCAATCAACACGTCAGTGCAAAACCCCTTTCTCACATCCATCTTCACTAGTTACCGATTCGCAACATAGATGGCTAGGACTCGATATGCAAGAATCAGTGCAGGGTAGAGGTGTGTCGACTAGGCTGGAACGGATAATGAGGGAGGTACAGTGGTGTAATATTTTTGCACATCCACACTTTGCGTCAGATTTCCTTCAACTCCATAAATCTCCATTCTTTTAGTCTAGGAATAGAATTTCATTCCTTTATTTAGCCCCCCCACACCTTACATCTCCATCGTTTCTCTTTTTTTTTGTGCAACATATTTTTGTTGAATTCTTCTGTCCTCCCTCAGATAGGAACAAGAAATATGGGCGTATGGCTCAGGTTCAATGAATTGGTCTAGCAAAGATGTACCTAAAGGGATGCGTTCAAGTTCAAGTCACCTATTGCATTTCAAATTCCCCACAGACAATGTCCAAGTTCACTATGTCATGCATTTTTCTTTAGCCAACATTCGTGCCGAAGATTTCATTATCCAATTCAGATTTTCATGTGTCAACTCCTCGTGTGTTCTAAACTAGCGTCGTGACAAAAATGGACCTGCGTGTGTGTGACTCATGCAACATCATCATTGGCTACTGCTCACCAATCTAACACCACTACAAACCACTTCTCAAGTGACAACCCCAATAACACGAGACAAATTCAATACCAAAAACGAAACTGAACAGATGACCTAAACAAAAAAAATAACCACATTAAACACCCACCCCCCAAATATAAATGTGCAATGTCCCCAGTGCACAACAATAATAAAACAAGTAGACAAACGAACAGAGTAAAAAAAATGGTGAATGCTAAACAAAGTGCAAACATAATGAAATATGTAAACAAATGCAAAAAGAAGGGAACGGGAAGACTCCCCTAATCACTGATCGTCCTCCTCGTCCTCGGGTGGCAAAACTCCAAGCTCCTTATCGTCGGCCTAAGGATAAGCATACTGGAATTGGAATGGAGGCGCGAATGCCGCTGATGGTGGGCAAGTTGCGGTGTCAAGGCCCATGTGCGATGCCATCCCGCGTACCAGAGACTCCATCGATGCCATGTGTGTGCTGTTGACAGTATTATACTGATCTTGATGGACCGTAAAGGCACACAACTCGTCAACTTTATCAATAATGGACCGTCGGCGGGGCTGTGGGGGTAGTGGTGGGTGGTTGGCGGCTACCCCCTCCTCGGGTACCTCTGGGAAGTCGATAGCACGCTTGCCTCTCTTCGTCTTCACCAACGAGTCGTCAATGGGCTTCATTGGTTGTAACCATTCGTCCTCCACATTGACAACTACCACGGCTCGCACACACAGCTCGGTAATAATAGTAAAAATAATAGGGCGATGCTCAAGCTGTGTATGGACTGCTACATCTAAGAAAATATCACTCGGCCCACATTAATGGAAATGCCCTCCATCAGTGCGTAGACAAGGATGGCATGGTCTTTCTGAACGTCACTGGTATGTGAAACCGGCATCAATCGTTTTGATAGGAACGCATACCACATCGCGGGCCTGAACAACAAATATTTTTCCAGAAAACAACTCGGCGTCTTCCATCTAGCCCCCGGGTAACATATGGTTTGCATAATGAACTCGAAATTCGGATTGGCGATTAACGCCTCTAAATCAGACTCATCAACTACAGGGTAGCCAATAATGCATTTAGTGTGGTTGAGTCGAAAGAGACTAACCTACCCCGTCCCATAGCCGCTCCATCAGTCCTCTCGGCGATGTTGGCGTAAAATTCACGCACAAGCGGAACCACCGCGGTCTTAGGTGGAGCACAAAAAGATTTCCATCCCCAGTTCGTAAAAGCCCGCACCAAACCTAAGGATCTAGAGGATAAATCAAACCCCCGCTCCGGAATGGGGCGCCTATTAACTTTGGCATGTTCATATCTATTTCCTCTTTCTTTATTGACATATTTACCTCTAGTACCAGACGATGAGGAAGAAGAGGCGTGTGTTACCTTTGATTTCTTTGGAGCCATGTAAGAATGTGGGTGTGGAGAGATGCCAAGGCCAATATGCTTAGCTTTTCAAAATTTGAAAAAGAACGCAGTCACCGACAGCTTGAGTGATATGGGATTGTATGAACTTAAGTGCCTGCAAATCAAGAGGGGAAGATTGAAGGTGAAGGGAAAATTTATCAGAGATTTTCGGTGTGGGGAGAAATTGTGGGCGCGCAGAATGAAAAAGAGAACGAAAGGGGACGGTTTTATAACGCGGCGCGCTGGGGCAGTAAAGTTTGACCGCCCTAGCGCGCTGCATTCTGGTGAAAATAAAAGGGGTCACGCTGGGGCGGTATAGTTTTACCGCCCTAGCGCGATGCCCACTGTCCCCAGCGTGCCACGGAGTCGTGCTGGGGCGGTAGAGTAATGCCACCCTACCGCAATGCCCACTATCCCTAGTGTGCCAGGGAGTCGCGCTGGGTGGTAGAGTAATACCGCCCTAGCGCAAGTTCCTCGGGTTTTTTAAATTTTCTTTTAAATTAAGTAAAATATATAAATAAAATAACAAAATCGAATTAATTGCAAGATAAAGGGAAGAGAGGTAGTTCTCAATTTATAGTCGAGGGCTTCACTGTCGGTCAGTTTTAGTTTGGATTGTCTTGGAACTGGGTGATTACAAGTTGTGGCTCAATTATGCCACCCATGTAGTGCTTCAGTCGCTGGGCATTGACCGTAAATGTCACATCCTTTCCATCTTGCAGTTCCACAGCTCCCGATGGGTAAAATTTAGAAATAACGAATGGACAAGGCAATCGCGACTTCAATTTTTCGGGAAATAGTCGCAACCGAGAGTTGTAGAGCAGGACATTTTCAACTTCCTTGAATTCCCTTTCGATGATTCTCCTGTCATGAGCCCTCTTTGTCTTCTCCTTGTATGATAATGCGAGATCATATGCCAGATTTTGGAATTCTTCGAACTGATCCAATTGAAGTAGATGTTGTTCACCTACATCAGTAAAGTTAAAGTTTAGTGCTTTTGTTGCCCAATATGCCCGATGCTCTAACTCTACAGGTAGATGACATGCTTTACCAAACAATAACCTATATGGTGTAGTGCCTTTAGGTATTTTGAAAGCAGTCCTATATGCCCAAAGAGCATCATCTAACCTCACTGACCTAGTCTTTCCGACTTATGCCTACCACTTTTTCAAAAATCCGCTTGATCTCTCGGTTCGACTCTTCCACTTGACCACTCGTCTGGGGTGATAGGGGGTAGAAATCTTATGTGTGACACCGTATTTGCTCAAAAGTTTTTTAAAGATTTTGTTGCAAAAATGGGTGCCACCATAACTAATGATTGCTCGTGGTGTCCTAAACCTGTTAAAAATATTTTTCTTTAGAAATTTCAGGACCACTTGAGCATCATTAGTGGCATATGCTTGTGCCTCTACCCACTTAGACTCATAGTCAACCGCCACCAAAATATATTTTTTCGTGAATGAACTGGGAAACTGTCCCATGAAGTCTATCCCCCACACATAAAAAACCTCACACTCAAGAATATTATTTAATGGCATTTCATGACAGTAAGAGATGTTACCTATCTGCTGGCATTTATCACAGGTAAGCACATAAGAACGAGCATCTTTAAATAGAGTTGGCCAATAGAATCCACATTCAAGTACCTTAGATGTCGTCCTTGTTGGTCCAAAATGACCACCTACCTCACGGTCATGGCAATGGTTAAGAATTTTACCAAACTCCTCCTCTGCAACACACCTTCTTATCATGGAATCTGCACAAATCTTAAACAAAAATGGTTCCTCCCAAAAATAATGTTTCACGTCAGAGAAGAATTTCTTTCGTTGGTGAAACGATAGATTTGGTGGTGGTGTGCCTATGAGAAGGAAGTTAGAAAAATTTGCATACCAAGGACAATGTTTCACCTCAAATAGCTGCTCATCAGGAAACCAATCATTAATAGCATGATCGACACTATCATTACTGATAAATTCTAATCGAGACAAGTGATCCGCTATTACATTCTCAACACCCTTCTTATCCTTTATTTGTAGATCAAATTCTTGTAACAATAAAATCCACCTAAGTAGGCGTGGCTTTGCATCTTTCTTAGCAAGTAAATATTTAAGTGCAGAGTGGTCTGTGTAAACAATGACATTGGATAAAACAAGATATGAATGAAATTTATCAAGCGCGAATACTACTGCAAGTAATTCCTTTTCAGTGGTTGCATAATTCAATTCAACCTCATCTAAGGTTTTACTTGCGTATTATATCGTATGTGATAAGTGCAATTTATTGTAATTTTATTACTTATTTTTAACTTGGAATTTTTTGATTCTTGAGCAGGTTTTATGTGATTTGTTTTTGTTTTTGTTGTTGTAGTTTGGAAGCTTAGAATGAGAGTTTGGAGTAGTAAAGTGTTGGGAAAGTGCAAAAGATTAAAAAAAATACAGAAGCAGAAGCGCACCCGCGCTTATACAAGCAACGCACCCGCAGTGAAGCAGTGCACCCGCGCTTATACAAGCAACGCACCCGCAGTGAAGCAGTGCACCCGCGCTTATACAAGCACCGCACCTGCGCTCGCACACCAGAACCAACACCGCACCCGCGGTGTCCTCTTGACCGCATCCGCACTCCTTGAAAAACAGAATCCGGAAAATCTGTATTTTTTTGTGCTGCGCATGAAAGTCCAAGATATTGGTGTGCTGCGAATTGAGGCTTGTCTGGACTATAAAAGGACAACATTTACTTACCATCTAGGGTATTGGGGAGCCAAGGGAAGAATGGAGGCTGCTGCTAGAAGATTGAAGACTCAATTCATCAAGTTCTTTTGGGAAATCTGCTGCACATTTCCGGGGATGGAATCAGCACTTCAAACTCTTGTTCTTTTCTTCTTTCTTTTATTTTTCATTCGATATGTCTTGTTTTAGAAGTATATTTTGTTGTTTTACTTGTGTTATCATGAACTAATTTTAATTTCTAGAGGAAAGATGGAACAAAACTAGAACCAATGTGTTGGATTTTATGAACTAAGCTATTTAGGTTTTTCTTATTGTTCATTTGTATTATTCTAATCTTAATGCTTTCAATTTATTGGCCATAATTTGAATGATTTATATGTTTACAATTTATCACTCAAAAGACGAAATTATAAGCAAGAAAAGGGAAAAATACATCAATGGTATTTATAGAGTTCGGGAGTTCCTATAATGCTATCGAAGCTCATAGAGAATCTAATGCTTGATGTGTTTTTTGATTGTAGACTGTTGATGGGAACGTTGCAATCTATTTTTAGATAACTAATATCTACTTAACACTCGGGAGAGGGAGTAGATAATTATAGGATTCTTGGCTAATGAATAAGAAGGATTTTTATAACATAGCTACAAGAAATTACACATAGTGGACAGTTACGTGAAATCGGACCTCTAGATCTTTTATTCCATTGTTAATTGTTATAAATTGGTGTTACGTTTAAATCCATTTTCAATCTAATTATTCTTGCAACCAAATCTTTTAATTGAATTTTCTAAATAAAGTCGAGATTATTTTAATCACAAGCACTAATATACATTTATATACATACTCCTCGTGGGAGCGACACTTGTATTCAAAAATACATTTTACTATAATTTGACGTCGTGCGCTTGCGAGCAATCAAGAAAACACGCAACAAGTTTTTGGATCAAGCCTATGGACAATCGATAAACACTTCCATTGAGTACGAATCTTGATCAACTTTACACACACTTCATTGCATCAAATATTTATTGGGTACTCCTTTCTTGAATGAATATTGTCTTGAACCCAATTTTTACCGAAAAAGACCTCTTGATTGTGTTTGTAAAAATTGAAATCAATTGAGAATGTTTTGAAACATGAGTTGAAGAGATTAGAAGTTAAGAAAATTAACTGATTGCATGATTATATCCGGATGAAAAATTGGTTGAATTGATTTGAATTGTGAATGCATGAAGAGTTGGTTAAATTATCTTGAGGCCAAGTTCTTTAAAATATTTCATGACTTGTTTGTTCGTGTTGTTTTGTTTTGCTCGGGACTAGCAAAATCTTAAGTTTGGGGGAGTTTGATAAGTGCAATTTATTGTACTTTTATTACTTATTTTTAACTTGGAATTGTGTGATTCTTGAGCAGGTTTTATGTGATTTGTTGTTATTTTTGTTGTTGTAGTTTGGACATTTAGAAAGAGAGTTTGGAGTAGTAAAGTATTGAATTGGAAAGTGCAAAAGATAAAAAAAATACAGAAGCAGCAGCGCCCCCGCGCTTATACAAGCACCGCACCCGCAGTGAAGCAGTGAACCCGCGCTAAAATCCAGACCGCACCTGCGCTCGCACACCAGAACCAACACCGCACCCGCGGTGTCCTCTTGACCGCATCCGCACTCCTTGAAAAACAAAATCCGGAAAATCTGTATTTTTTTGTGCTGCGCATGAAAGTCCAAGATATTGGTGTGCTACGAATTGAGGCTTGTCTAGACTATAAAAGGACATCATTTACTTACCATCTAGGGTATTGGGGAGCCAAGGGAAGAGTGGAGGCTGCTGCTAGAAGATTGAAGACTGAAGTTCATCAAGTTCTTTTGGGAAATCTGCTGCACATCTCCGGGACGGAATCAGCACTTCAAACTCTTGTTGTAAGTTCTTCTTTCTTTTATTTTTCATTCGATATGTCTAGTTTTAGAAGTATATTTTGTTGTTTTACTTGTGTTATCATGAACTAATTTTAATTTCTAGAGGAAAGATGGAACAAAACTAGAAACCATGTGTTGGATTTTATGAACTAAGTTATTTAAGTTTTTCTTTTTGTTCATTTGTATTATTCTAATATTAATGCTTTAAATTTATTGGTCATAATTTGAATGATTTATATGTTTACAATTTATCACTCGGAAGAGGAAATTATAAACAAGAAAAGGGAAAAATACATCAATGGTATTTATAGAGTTCGGGAGTTCCTATAATGCTATCGAAGCTCATAGAGAATCTAATGCTTGATGTGTTTTTTAATTGTAGACTGTTGATGGGAACGTTGAAATCTATTTTTAGATAACTAATATCGACTTAACACTCGGGAGAGGGAGTAGATAATTATAGGATTCTTGGCTAATGAATAAGAAGGATTTTTATAACATAGCTACAAGAAATTACACATGGTGGACAGTTACGTGAAATCGGACCTCTAGATCTTTTATTCCATTGTTAATTGTTATAAATTTGTGTTACGTTTAAATCCATTTTCAATCTAATTATTCTTGCAACCAAATCTTTTAATTGAATTTTCTAAATAAAGTCGAGATTATTTTAATCACAAGCACTAATATATATTTATATACATACTCCTCGTGGGAGCGACACTTGTACTCAAAAATACATTTTACTATAATTTGACGTCGTGCGCTTGCGAGCAATCAAGAAAACACGCAACAAGTTTTTGGATCAAGCCTATGGACAATCGATAAACACTTCCATTGAGTACGAATCTTGATCAACTTTACACACACTTCATTGCATCAAATATTTATTGGGTACTCCTTTCTTGAATGAATATTGCTTCGAACCCAATTTTTACCGTAAAAGACCTCTTTGATTGTGTTTGTAAAAATTGAAATCAATTGAGAATGTTTTGAAACATGAGTTGAAGAGATTAGAAGTTAAGAAAATTAACTGATTGCATGATTATATCCGGATGAAAAATTGGTTGAATTGATTTGAATTGTGAATGCATGAAGGGTTGGTTAAATTATCTTGAGGCCAAGTTCTTTAAAATATTTCATGACTTTCTTTGTTCATGTTGTTTTGTTTTGCTCGGGACTAGCAAAATCCTAAGTTTGGGGGAGTTTGATAAGTGCAATTTATTGTACTTTTATTACTTATTTTTAACTTGGAATTGTGTGATTCTTGAGCAGGTTTTATGTGATTTGTTGTTGTTTTTGTTGTTGTAGTTTGGACGCTTAGAAAGAGAGTTTGGAATAGTAAAGTGTTGAATTGAAAAGTGCAAAAGATAAAAAAAATACAGAAGCAGCAGCGCACCCGCGCTTATACAAGCACCGCACCCGCAGTGAAGCAGTGAACCCGCGCTAAAATCCAGACCGCACCGGCGCTCGCACACCAGAACCAACACCGCACCCGCGGTGTCCTCTTGACCGCACCATCACCCCTTGAAAAACAGAATCCGGAAAATCTGTATTTTTGTGTGCTGCGCATGAAAGTCCAAGATATTGGTGTGCTACGAATTGAGGCTTGTTTAGACTATAAAAGGACATCATTTACCTACCATCTAAGATATTAGGGAGCCAAGGGAAGAGTGGAGGCTGCTGCTAGAAGATTGAAGACTCAAGTTCATCAAGTTCTTTTGGAAAATCTGCTGCACATCTCCGGGGACGGAATCAGCCCTTCAAACTCTTGTTGTAAGTTCTTCTTTCTTTTATTTTCATTTGATATGTCTTGTTTTAGAACTATATTTTGTTGTTTTACTTGTGTTATCATGAACTAATTTTAATTTCTAGAGGAAAGATGGAACAAAACTAGAAACCATGTGTTGGATTTTATGAACTAAGCTATTTAAGTTTTTCTTATTGTTCATTTGTATTATTCTAATATTAATGCTTTAAATTTGTTGGTCATAATTTGAATGATTTATATGTTTACAATTTATCACTCGGAAGAGGAAATTATAAACAAGAAAAGGGAAAAATACATCAATGGTATTTATAGAGTTCGGGAGTTCCTATAATGCTATCGAAGCTCATAGAGAATCTAATGCTTGATGTGTTTTTTGATTGTAGCTTGTTGATGGGAACGTTGAAATCTATTTTTAGATAACTAATATCGACTTAACACTCGGGAGAGGGAGTAGATAATTATAGGATTCTTGGCTAATGAATAAGAAGGATTTTTATAACATAACACATGGTGGACAGTTGCGTGAAATCGGACCTCTAGATATTTTATTCCATTGTTAATTGTTATAAATTGGTGTTATGTTTAAATCCATTTTCAATATAATTATTGCAACCAAATCTTTTAATTGAATTTTCGAAATAAAGTCGAGAGTATTTTAATCACAAGCACTAATATACTTTATATACATACTCCTCGTGGGATCGACACTTGTACTCAAAAATATATTTTACTATAATTTGACGTTGTGCGCTTGCGACCAATCAAGAAAACACGCAACAGTATAAAATACCTTGTTTTTCTGCTGGACAAGAACAACACCAACCGCAGTATCGCTGGCATCGCACAGGACCTCGAAGGGTAGATCCCAATCCGGTGCCACCAAAACAGGAGCTGTCACCAAGCGCTCCTTTAAATCCTCGTATGCCTGCAGACAGTAAGAGTTAAAATCAAACGGCACATCTTTCATTAGTAAAGAAGATAGAGGTTTGGCAATTTTTGAAAAGTCTTTAATAAAACGTAGATAAAAGCCGGCGTGGCCTAGAAAACTTCTAACTCCCTTTATGGATGTCGGAGGTGGTAAGTTCTTGATAACTTCTACTTTTGCCTTATCCACCTCTATTCCATGCTCTGATATTTTGTTCCCCAATACTATGCCTTCTTGTACCATAAAATGGCACTTTCCCCAATTCAGCACCAAGTTTGTCTCCTCGCATCACATCAACACCACCTTCAAATTCTGCAAACAGTCATCAAAAGAAGAGCCAAATATCGAGAAGTCATCCGTAAATATCTCAAGGAAAGTTTCTATCATGTCATGAAATATAGCGGTTATGCATCGGTGAGAAGTAGCAGGGACATTACACAAACCAAAAGGCATCCGTCTAAAAGCAAAAGTTCCATAAGGACAAGTGAAAGTTGTTTTCTCTTGGTCCTCGGGCGCAATCATGATTTTGTTATACCCTGAATACCCATCCAAAAAACAATAAAACTCATGACCCGCTAACCTTTCAAGAATTTGATCAATGAAGGGCAGTGGAAAGTGATCTTTACGGGTAGCGTCATTTAATTTCCTATAATCAATGCACACACACCATCCCGTAACTTTCCTAGTGGATATTAATTCATTTTGTTCATTTGTGATAACAGTAATCCCATCCTTTTTCGGCACACATTGAACAAGACTTACCCATGCACTATCAGATATAGGATAGATAATACATGCATCAAGGAGTTTTATAGTTTCTGTTTTTACTACCTCTTGCATCTTTGGATTCAATCTTCTCTGAGGTTGCACAAGGGGTGAGTACTTTTCTTCTATTAATTTCTTGTGCATACAGACTGATGGATTGATCCCTTTGATATCCGCCACTTTCCATGCAAATGCACTATTGTGCGCTTTCAAGACTTTCAGCAGTTTGTCCTCCATCACATCTGTCAAATAAGAAGAAATAATCACAGGGAGTTTATTATTCTCACCTAGATAGACGTATTTCAGATGTGGAGGTAATGGCTTGAGCTCCAGAGTTGGTGGCTCCTCTAGGCTTGGCTTCGGAGGGATCAAGTCTCTTCGATCCCCCAAGTCCTCTAATCTCATCCTTATCGACCTCTTCCATTGCTGGTTGGCATTGAGGTATGCCACTATTTCGGCTTTCTCTGCATCCAATTCTTCTTCTCTTAATTCAGTGGTGAGAGTGGATTCCAAAGGGTCTCTAAGAGCATTCTGCACATAGTTAGACACAAGAGAATCAAAAGTATCAATTCTATAACAACTATCAGAATGCAGTGTATGCTAAAATGCATTAAAAACGTCAAAAGTAATCTCCTCTTCTCCCACTCTCAATCTCAACTTCCCTTCCTGCACATCAATTAGAGCCTTGCCAGTTGCAAGGAACGGTCTCCCCAAAATCAAAGGCATCTCCATATCCTCCTCCATGTCGAGAACCACGAAATCTGCAGGAAAAATGAATTTGTACACTTTCATTAGTACATCCTCAATAACTTCTCGTGGGTACTTGACAGATCTGCCTGCCAGCTGTAAAGACATCCTCGTTGGCTTAGGTTTTCCCAATCCAAGTTACCTAAACACAGACGAAGGCATAAGATTAATACTTGCACCCAGATCACACAAAGCTTTATGAAAAACAACATCACCAATCATGCAAGGAATAGAAAAACTCCATGGGTCTTTAAGTTTCGGTGGGATTTTGTTTTGCACCAAAGCAGAGCAATTTTCAGTTAGACTGACCGTCATGTGACCCTCCAATTTTCTCTTTTTTGCTAAGATATCCTTCAAAAGTTTATCATAACTAGGCATTTACATCAAAGCATCGGCAAAAGGAATATTGTAATGGAATTTTTTAAACACAAGATATTTACCGAATTGCGCATCAAGTTTTGCTTTTTTCAATGCTGCAGGGAAAGGAGGTATAACAATTTTTGATTGTGTAGTGGGTGCAGGTGTAGTGTTTGAATATTTACCTTTGGATGTCTCAGACTGTTCATCCGGTACTTGACTTCTTTCTTTTTCCTTGGACTCTAAGATTTTTCCACTCTTAAACTCGATGTCCTGCACTTGCTTTTTTGAATTGGTCCCTGTGTTACTTGGCAAGGTGGCCGGCTCTCTACTTTCTATAATCTTTGCTAACTGTCCAATCTGATTCTCTAGCCCCTTTATCGATGCATCTTGATTTTGGAGTCTAGTTTCGGGAGATAAGATGAAATTAGACATCATCTGCTCCAAATTGGACTTTTCTTCTCTTGGATGGTCAGATCTGTACATTGGTTGTTTCCCATATGGGTGTCCTCCCTGTGGTTGATTCTGACTGTTTTGGCCACCCCATGAGAAGTTGGGATGTTGACTCCATCCAGGATTGTACGTGTTCGAATACGGATCATTCCTTGGACGGTTTTAGACTCCCACTTGATTCAGTGGTGCCCCTTCTTGCACATAGAAGGGATTGACATCTTGACAGTCCTTCACAAAGTGTTCACCTCCACACTTATCACAGAATATCTCTTGGAGACGCATAGCCATGCCACCCATATTCAAGCCGTCCAATTTCCTGTTCAAGACATCAAGTTGTGCAGTAATAGCAGAAAGGTCAGTTACCTGGTGAACTCCTGCACTTCTCCGCTGGTTGTTCCTTTCAGATTGAGGATGATAGCTGCTAGCAGCCATCTACTCCAATAACTTATATCCTTCCTCAGCAGTTTTTCTCAGTAGGTTTTCGCAAGCAGCAGCATCTATCATAGTACGATTAAGAGTGAGTAAACCATAGTAAAGGTTTGAACGACTAACCCAAGTGGCAATTCGTGATGAGGACATCTTCATAATAGATCTTTGAAACACTCCCATGCCTCATATAAAGACTTCCGCTCGAATTGAGCAAATATGGTTATGTCTACCCGCAGCTTCATGGTCTTAGATGGAGAAAAAATATTTAATGAGAAACGCATTCGCCATGTCCTCCCATGTGGTGATCGAACCTACAGGCAAACAATTTAACCATGCTTTAGCTTTGTTACGTAACGAGAAAGGAAATAAACGCAACCTAACAGCGTCATCAGAAACTCCATTAAATTTAAAGTATCGCAAATTTCAAGGAAATCTGCGATGTGCGTGTTTGGGTCATCTACTGCAGATCCTCAAAATTGGACTGTATTCTGAATCATCTGAATTATGGCTGGCTTGATTTCAAAGTGGTTTGCCCGCACAGTAGGCCTCACAATGCTGGGGCGTGCACCATCCAAAGAAGGCTAGGCATACTCTAGCATCGGTATGCGGCATGGCATCTCAACATGTCTATCTTCATGGTCCTCATGCTCGTGCCTCTCCATCAATTCCTTTAGTCTCTGCTGATCTCTTCTTCTGCGGAAATTTCTTTCAATTTCTGGGTCAAACTGCTCAAGCTCCACGTCAAGTGACTTTGGCATGCACTCGAAAAGATATCGGGAATATAATATGGAGTGTTAGCTCAAGAAAAATAAAACAATTCTAAAGAAAATAACTGAAAATAAAATTGAGAATTAACAGTCCCCGGCAACGGCGCCAAAAACTTGATAGAGCAAACCTTGCACTGTGGAATCCTTAATAAAAATATGATTTTGTATGCTCGAAAATTAAACGTAAGTGCACGATGTCAAATAATAGTATAATGTACGCGAGTACGAGTATCGTTCCACTGGAGACTGTATTTTGCAATTATTATTTCTAGTTATCAAATCTTTAGCAACGAAATTTGGATGGTTGTTCATGACTACTAAAATTAAATAAAACTCAAAGATAAAACTCAAGAATTAAATAATGAGATATAGAATCTAGACCAATTGATTAAATTTCAATGAGAAATGAATTTGTTGTGAATTTCAGTTCACCTATCTCTCGTTAATTAATTAATTAGTTTGATAGTGATTTATGCTTCCGACAGAATTTCCTATTCAATTGAACATGCCTTCTTAAGCTATGTCAAACTAATTTTACTCAGTGATGTAATTAAATGTCTTTAATTATTTATCAAGAGTGAATTGCATATAGATCTATGAAATCCCCTAGTTTTCGACTCTTAGGACTATAATTATCGACATGTATCCAATTTAATATTTCTATGTAAATTGTAGATTCACGGACTATACTAGTCGATCCTATGACAAGCTATTCTCTCGAACTCACTCACAATATGAGAATATTATTAAAGTTAGCTATGCTTTAATAATCGTAATAAAAACAGTAGTATACTCAAGAAAAAATTAACAATTGAAATACGAATTAACTAAATCAGTTTCGGGATAGGATCCCCTTAAATCCCAACAAATATTGTTGTTTAGCTACTCGAATTCATAGTGAAAATAAACAACACAAGGTTTAAACGATAAAAACTAAATAAGAAATACTAGAAAAGACAAGATCTGCGAAGAATTGTGCCCGGAAATCTTCGAATCTTCAACTCCAAGCTTTTCTCCTTCTCTAGACTCCTTGGCTGCTGAATGAATGATAATTTTCGTGCCTAGGGTTCTTCTTTCTTTAGCCTTCCACCTTCAAAGTTGAATAAAATCTAAATAGGAAATTTTCCTTTTTTGATTCACGCAGGGCCGGTCAAGTTTCGCCTCCCCAGCGCGCGATCTTCGGTACCTATGGTTTCTTCTGCAGCCTCTCGCGTTAAGGCTGCGAATTTTGACCGCCCTAGCGCGAGGTTTTCTGCTTGGCACTCGTTTTATTTGCTGCACTCGCGGACATCTTTTGTTCCCAGCCTTCTCTTTCAGTTGATTTTTCTCCATTTTTCTGCACATTAAAATAACTTCAGTGAGCGATGATCAAATGCAATAAAATAGGAAGAAATAGACAGAATGCAGACTCCATATAACATAGAACGATGCAACAACTCACACAATGCATTAAAACACGTAAATATTACTTCTATCTCCATACATCTCCTTTTCTCGTCTATCACATCATATTATCGTTTTAAAACACATTTGTATGAAAAGCATGAAGTTCTTATGAATATTTTCGTAATATGGCATGCACATGGGGTAAACTTGTGATTCTATGATTAAAATTCATGATTTTATGTGTTCAAGAGGGCTGCCATGCTTAGGATATGATCAATCCTTGTTTCTACATGAGTTAAGGGTTCTAAACACACACACAAAATGCTGCAATCAAGAACTGAACAGGCTGGAAGCCATCTGGAGTCACGACGATCATGGGGGCTCGGTTTTGATCATGGGGGCTTGGCTCGGTCTTGTCTCTGGGCCAAGGCTAGCCAAGGATGTGGTTGGCTCGAGGGAAGAGTCCTTGCCACACTAGGACTCGTACATCAGGAGCTGGGAGGAGTCCTAACCAACAAGGACGCCAACCCGAAATGTACATGGGAGTCGCGCACTTGCAGCAGCGCAAGGGGCTCAGGGCCTCGGACAGGGGACTCGGGCTGGCTAGGTCAAGGGGTTAGGGTCCTAGGAAGGTGTTTGAGAGGCTGGTTCAGAGGATGGGCTCGTTGGTCAGGTCCTAGACACACAAACGCGGAGTCCATGCGCTTGATAACTCTCGGCCGCAGCTTGCACTAGGGAGTGTGGCTTCGGGTTCGAGCTAGGGGTCAAGTTGGTTGGGTCTTTGGGTCAATAGAAGGTTTGGGAAGGGGTTGGCTTGTGATGGTTCGAGCTTGGCTTGATGGAATCACAAGTTGGCTCAAGGGTTAACAAGCATGTTCGAACCTTGGGTTTTGTTTTTAGAAAATAAATTGAAACATGGCTCACGGGGGTCGAGTCATGGTTCACGAGGGCCAAATAATTATTAAAAGTTTAATTTTTAAATTTAGGAATTTTAATTTTAAATCTTTTCTAAACTTTTTTAATATAATTGTTATTATTAATAACCATAATTTTATAACCCATATCAGAAAAAGTAGGGGAATTAGATTTTCTATTTTTAACAGAATAACTTTTTTGCAATCGAGAAGTACTGGATTCAGGAAGATCAACCTTATATTCTGGTTGAGATATATTATCATTAGTCTTTTGAAGACGAGATATACTAATCTTTTCAAAATCAGATATGGAAAAGTAAAATTTCTACTTTCTTCTGAGAATTTAATTCGTAAATGTCTTTGGGATGAGAATTTTATTTCAACATCACCATCTACATATTGAACTATACTCTCTAGTTTTCTAGATTCGTCTTTAATAGTAGGAGCAATATTCTCCATCTTCCAGATTTCTGGTAAAGTAACTTGATTCCAATTTATTGTTTTAGGAATCATGATATTACTTTTATTAATATCAGTTATAAAGAGTGTAGTTTCACCTCTTTTTGAACTAATTTGATTAGTATTAATTCTAAAATTAGAAATAGTGGAATTCGTTACTTTATAACAAATTCTATATAATAGAACAACATTTTCTGTTCCATCTATCATATCAAAGCCTTCAGTCTTTATATTTAATTGAGGGCTTTCATATTATTTGGATCTGAAAGAGAGATCGAAAAATTAGAAAAACAACTAAAATGTATTGGTCCTTCACATAATGAGGGCTCTACTATTCCTAATAAGGAATCTTCAAATTTGTTATGCCTTTGATCTCGTACTAAAATTAAGGCCGAAGTATTTAAATCTAATCTGGTGAGAGGTTTTAAACCTACTTGAATCATAACCAGATGCATAAATCTATAAGATCTCTTATGAAAATTTATAAGATTTTGAGATAATAGACTAAAAGAATCATAACCTCCTTTTAGAGGGATAGCTTCTTCAATAGTTTTAATTATATAATCGGATTTAAAATTAAATCCATTAGATTTATATATCTTCGTATTAGAAGATATTGGTAATTTCCAGTTTTGAATATTTTTCTCGAAATTTTCAGAAATAGTTAATTCTTTATTTTTAGTATTACTACTTGAAGATTTATTCTTGGTAAAAGATCGTATTATTTTATCCATTCAAGAATTTAGTAGATACGGTCAAGGATTTACCCTTTCCTTACCCTTTGGCTTTACAAGATTTATGGAACCCGATTTGTAGAGCTACTGTCTTCTTTAGTAAAATAAAAGAATATGATATATTACAAGAATAAACCTTTATTCCAGTTTTAGCTGGCTTTGATACCACTAACAAGTGAGGCTATAAGGCTTTTACAACAAACAACTACCTTAATAAAGGTTTAAAATAAAAATTGATCTTCAAATCTTCAACTTTAAGCAGCGAGTTGTGAACCCTGCTTCTCGTATGCCTTTAAAGTTATTTTGGATCTTTCCAAATGTGGATAAACAAACCACTGTTTATAAACTAGATTTATCTCTGGATCTTTTAATCATTTTCAAGAACTTCAATTTGAGTTTTTATTAATTTAATTTTCTTTTTTAAAATTAAAAGATAATTTTGAATTTTTTATTGATAATAATTGTTACTTTTGAGTACCATTTTTGAGAAATAATCTGATCAATTTTATTTATCCATACCATTTGATTTATTTCGTGATTATTATCATCTTTAGGTAAAATATCTTCTTCTTCTTCATCAGAAATAGAATCTTTTTCCCAAATATGATTATTATTAATACTAAGAGTATTTACTCTTTCTTTTAAATATTTTATTTCTGATTTTATCTGATCTATTTCTCCTTTTAATTCGGAGATAGTAGGTTCTCTATCTTTTTGTTTAGCTTTTTCTAATATTTTATTATAAAAATATAATTCATGTTCTTGTACAGTATTTTGTACAAGTTTAATAGGCTTATGATTTGCCATATTCAAATAATGTTCTATAGCTTTTCTTTTTTCTATGGGATCTTTTATTTGATCTATAAGATCTAAAATGAAAGTTTCTTCATTTGATATAACATTTATTTCTAATCCCATAAAATTTATGAGACATGTATCACAATCGCAATCTAGATCACATATTTTATGTTCTGATATTTCAGAATCATTGTCTGAACTATTATTAGAATATTCAGAGAATTCATTATCAATGATATTGATATAAAAATCTTTTTGTTTTAAATTTTCATCTTTATTAAGAAGAATATTTATCAATGATTCTTTTAAATCATTGTTTATATTAAGATTATTAATATTTTTCTTGACATAACACTTATTAGCCTTATGTCCAATTTTTCCACATTTCCAGCATACTGAAACTTTAGTAGAATCATTTTTATAGGTTTTTTAAACCTTTTCTCAGAGAAGTTTTTTTAGATTTTTCTTTATCTTTTAGATAATGTTTCTTCTTTTTAAAGGGAAATCTTTTTCTTTTCTTATCTCTTTTAGGATATTGTATTGGTTGAAAACCTATTTGCTCGCAAAAGTCACCAATAATATTTCGGTTTTCTTCTTTTTGCATATCAAGTTGTCTTTTTAACTTGATATCATTGCAAAGAGTTATACCTTCTGCAGTTATTTCTGCAGATAAATCTCCATAAGTAAGAATACTCCAATCTATAGAGTTTGTTGGAGATTTAGATTTTAATCTATTTTTAACTCTTTCAGCAAAAAGAACTGGAAGTCCAGAAATAAATTTTTCTTTCCAGAATTTTGCATTGCAATCATTTCTGGTTAAAACTTTTGTCATAAACACATCTTTATACCATCTGAATTCAGATAATGTTGGACATCTCAAATTCATTAATTGTTCTTGAGATCTATCTAATTGAAGTTCATGTGCTCCAATAAAATTAGATAGAATAGTATAAATAAGTGTATTAACCGCATCAAACTCTTCTCTTCCATTTAGATCAATTATAGAAGAGTTAAGAATTTTATTCTTTACATCTTTTGAAAGATAAAAATCGCACCAACCTTGAAGTTGACCGGTAAAGCCAGTAATAATGGCTTGAGCAATATGCCTATCATTATTACCTTTTATTTTTGCGGCAGAAGAATGTATTAACATTTGTTTAATAACAGTTTTAATCTAGTATTCAGACTTTCCATGTATGTTTCATTCAGTAATAGCTTCACCATTAAACTGAACGTAATCTTTCTTTTCTTCAATTTGAAGATCTATAGGTGTTGTCTTTTTATAAAAAGGTTTTACAATTGATACTTTATGCATTTTATTAATCTGTATTTCATCTTCAGACGAACTTGAAGAATTTTCAAGTTGTTCGTCTTTGGTAATTACCGAAAAAGAACCTTTTTCTTTTATATTTATTTTTTGTAATCGATCTATTAGACCTTTCATAAAATCTTCATCTTTTTTAGAACTTAAAAGAAATTTTTCTTGCTTAAGATTAGGGGGAGGTTCTATCATTAAAGCTTTAGAACTTTCACCTCTAGAAATTTCTTGTTTGGATTTTGACAAAATCTCTTCTATTCTTGTAGTTTGATTTCTTAAAGAATGTAAAGTCATATTAGTAAAATTATTTTGCTGAATTATATGGTCAAAATTACCATTTCCTACTTCATATTTTATAGGAACAACATATATTTCTTTATTGCCTTTTTTAATTTGTAAAGTAGTAAATGGAGGATGAATCTCAAAAGATTCTTCTCCTGTTTCATGAACATATAATTTATATGTTGATTCAAGAGTATTTATAAAAGACTCATCTGTAAAATTTGGAAATAATTTATTTCTTGCTGGAAAATAGAATTTTTCCATCCATTTGAAAAAATCTAAATTTAATTTAATTTCTTCAACCAATTCAGTATATCTTGAAGAATATAGATTTTGTTGTTTTAAATTTAAACAACTTAAAAACCATTTTTTCTTATTTATATTTTTAATCTTTTCTGATTAAAATAGTAGTGGCGAATTTGATTTCAAATTTTTCTTTAGCCATTTTTTGGAGTCCATATTCTCATCGTATGATCCAGGGAACATTATAATTTATGGCAAATATGTTCTGAGATGTAGATGAGGGTCTGCAGTAGCGGCTCCCCCAAACTGGTTCTGTTGAGCCATGTTTATCAATACGGGCTTGAGCTCAAAGTTGTTTGCATTAATAGTCCCTCGTGCTATGCCCGAATAATGAGCATTTAATACCGGCCTAAAATGTTCTCTGACGGGTATTGCAGGGGGAGGATTTTCATTATCTATGTTGTCAGCCATTGCTTGAATCTCGTCTCTTCTCGCCTTTCTTAATCTTCTTATGGTTCTTTCGATCTCGGGATCAAAGATAAGCAAGTCAAGATTTTGCGATCTTCGCATGCACTGTCAAACAAAGATAAGAAAAAAATCAAATTTTTTAATGTAATACAATTAAAACAACCCTAAATTAAAATCAAGACTAATTGATAACAATACAAATATAAATTTAAAATAAACACTCCCCGGCAACGGCACCCAAAACTTGTTGCGTATTTTCTTGATTGCTCGCAAGCGCACGACGTCAAGTTATAGTAAAATATATTTTTGAGTACAAGTGTCGATCCCACGAGGAGTATGTATATAAATGTATATTAGTTCTTGTGATTAAAAATATTCTCGACTTTATTTAGAATAATCAATTAAAAGATTTGGTTGCAAGAATAATTAAATTGAAAAGGGATTTAAATGTAACACCAAATTGTAACAAATAGCAATGGAATAAAAGATCTAGATGTCCGATTTCATGCAACTATCCACCATGTGTAATTTCTTGTAGCTATGTTATAAAAATCTTTCTTATTCATTAGCCAAGAATCCTATAATTATCTACTCCCTCTCCCGAGTGTTAAGTATATATTAGTTATCTAAAAATAGATTGCAACGTTCCCATCAACAATCTACAATTAAATAACGCATCAAGCACTAGATTCTCTATGGGCTTCGATAGCATTATAGGAACTCCCGAACTCTATAAATACCATTGATTTATTTTTCCCTTTTCTTGTTTATAATTTCCTCTTCCGAGTGATAAATTGTAAACATATAAATCATTCAAATTATGGCCAATAAATTGAAAGCATTAAGATTAGAACAATACAAATGAACAATAAGAAAAACTTAAATAGCTTAGTTCATAAATTCCAACACATGGTTTCTAGTTTTGTTCCATCTTTCCTATAGAAATAAAAATTAGTTCATAATATCACAAGTAAAACAACAAAACATAGTTCTAAAACAAGACATATCAAATGAAAAATAAAAGAAAGAAGATCTTAGAACAAGAGTTAGAAGTGCTGATTCCGTCCCCGGAGATGTGCAGCAGATTTCCCAAAAGAACTTGATGAACTTGATTCTTCAAATCTTCTAGCTGCAGGCTCCACTCTTCCCTTGGCTCCCCAATGCCCTAGATGTTAAGTAAATGATGTAATTTATAGTCCCAGACAAGCCTCAATCCGCAGCACACCAAAATCTTGGACTTCCATGCGCAGCACAACAAAATACAGATTTTCCGGATTCTGTCTTGCAAGGAGCGCGGGTGCGGTCAATAGGACACCGCGGGTGCGGTGTTGGTTCTGGTGAGCGCGAGCAGGTGTGGTGCATGTATAAGCGCGGGTGCGCTGCTTTACCGCAGGTGCAGGTGTATGTATTAGCGCGGGTGAGCTGCAGCTTCTGTAATTTTGATCTTTTGCACTTTCCAATTCAACACTTTACTACTCCAAACTCTCATTCTAAGCTTCCAAACTACAACAACAAAAACAACAACAAATCACATAAAACCTGCTCAAGAATCACAAAATTCCAAGTTAAAACTAAGTAATAAAAGTACAATAAATTGCACTTATCAATAAGACATGTGAAATCAACGAAGCTCGGGCACTGCCGGATTTGGACAAAATTGTAAGCTAATTTGATTGTAAACGGGCAAACGAACGAGACTCAATACTCCGCAATGAGCTGGCGAGATTTTAGCCGAATTCCTTCTCTAAAACCCTCTAATTTGCAATTTTCCGCTTCTGCTAAGCTTCTGTTTCCTCGAGAAATCAGCTTAGGAAGTTTGAAATTCTATTCTGGTTCCTTTTTATCGTATCTAGGGAATAATAATAGCTTTACATTCGCTATTTTCTTCTTCTTATTTTTTTTTCTAGTTTCTGGGAATATTTAGCGATTTTTGTTGTCGTGAGCCGGTTCTGTACGGAAGGGTATGATGCAGATTACTGTGGAGACGGTTAACTCATTAAAAACAATTATTTCGACTGTTTTATCCATAATTTCCGTAAACGGTCGCGACACGAGGACTTCCCAGGGAGGTTACCCATCCAAACTCTGACATCGTGCCAGAACGCTTAACTTCATGGTTCTGATTGGGCGAGAGCAGTGCCGCGTGTTGTCCATCGCCACCCGTTCCACACGTACTCCAGGGATATAATAATAAACATCCCACTCAATTTCGGGTGCGATCATACCAGCACTAATGCTCCGGATCCCATCAGAACTCCGAAGTTAAGTGTGCTTGGGCGTGCTTGGGCGAGAGCAGTACTAGGATGGGTGACCCCCTGGGAAGTCCTCGTGTTGCACCTTTTTTCGTGTTTTTCTATTTTTGATTATTTGTTGACAGACGATTTTCGGCTAAAGTCATCTGCATCTCGATCAGGACCGGATAAGACATGTGAAATCAATGTAGCTCAGGCACTGTCGGATTCGGAAAAAAATGTAGGCTAATTTGATTGTAAACGGCCAAACGAACGAGACTCGTTACTCCGCAATTAGCTGGCGAGATTTTAGCCAAATTTTTTCTCTAAGACCCTCTAATTTGAGATTTTCCGCTTCTTTTAAGCTTCCGTTTCCTCGAGAAATCCGCTTAGGAAGTTCGAAATTCGATTCCGGTTCTATTTTATCGTATTCCAGGATAATAATAGCTTTACATTCGCTATTTTCTTCCTCTTATTTTTTTTTCTATTTTCTGGGAACATTTAGCGATTTTTGGTTTCGTAAGCCGGTTTTGTGCGGAAGTGTTTGACGCAGATTACTCTGGAAACGGTTGACTCATTAAAAACAATTATTTCGACTGTTTTATCCATAATTTCCGAAAATAGTCGCGACACGAGGACTTTCCAGGGAGGTCACCCATCCTACCTTGTCATCGCGCCAGAACGCTTAACTTCATGGTTCTGATTGGCCGAGAGAAGTGCCGCGTGTTGTCCATTGCCGCCCGCTCCACACGTACTCGAGGGATATAAGAATAAACATCCCACTCAATGTCGGGTGCGATCATACCAACACTAATGCACCGGATCCCATCAGAACTCTGAAGTGAAGCGTGCTTGGGCGAGAGCAGTACTAGGATGGGTTACCCCTTGGGAAGTCCTCGTGTTGCACCCCTTTTCGTGTTTTTCTATTTTTGATTGCTAGTTGAAAGACGATTTTCGGGTCAAATCATCTGAATCTCGATCGGGTGCAATCATACCAGCACTAATGTACCGGATCCCATCAGAACTCTGAAGTTAAGCGTGCTTGGGCGAGAGCAGTACTAGGATGGGTGACCCCCTGGCTCAAATCATCTGAATCTCGATCAGGACCAGATAAGACATGTGAAATTAACGTCGCTCAGGGCACTGCCGGATTTGGACAAAATTGTAGGCTAATTTGATTGTAAACGGGCAAACAAACGAGACTCATTACTCCTCAATTAGCTGGCGAGATTTTAGCCGAATTCCTTCTCTATGACCCTCTAATTTGCCATTTTTCGCTTAAGTTAAGCTTCTGTTTCCTCGAGAAATCAGCTTAGGAAGTTCGAAATTCGATTCCGGTTCCATTTTATCGGATCCCAGGCATAATAATAGCTTTACATTCGCTATTTTCTTCTTCTTATTTTTTTTTCTATTTTCTGGGAACATTTAGCGATTTTTGTGGTCGTGAGCCGGTTCTGTGCGAAAGGGTTTGACGGAGATTACTCTGGAGACGGTTAACTCATTATAAACAATTATTTCGACTGTTTTATCCATAATTTCCGTAAACGGTCGCGACACGAGGATTCCCAGGGAGGTCACCCATCCTAGCTCTGCCATCGCGCCAAAACGCTTAACTTAATTGTTCTGATTGGGCGAGAGCAGTGCCGCGTGTTGTCCATCGCCGCCCGCTCCACACGTACACGAGGGATATAAGAATAAACATTCCACTCAATGTCGGGTGCGATCATACCAGCACTAATGCACCGGATCCCGTCAGAACTCCGATGTTAGGCGTGCTAGGGCGAGAACAGTACTAGAATGGGTGACCCCTCGGGAAGTCCTCCTGTTGCACCCCTTTTTGTGTTTTTCTATTTTTGATTGATTACTTGTTGACAGACGATTTTCGGCTCAAATCACCTGAATCTCGATCGGGACATGATAAGACATGTGAAATCAACGTAGCTTGGGCACGGCCGGATTTGGACAAAATTGTAAGCTAATTTGATTGTAAACAAGCAAACAAACGAGACTCATTACTCTGCAATGAACTGGAGAGATTTTAGCCGAATTCCTTCTCTAAGATCCTCTAATTTGCAATTTTCCGCTTCTGTTTAGCTTCTGTTTCCCCAAGAAATCCGCTTAGGAAGTTCGAAATTCTATTCCAGTTCCATTTTATTGTATCTCAGGCGTAATAATATATTTACATTCGTTATTTTCTTCTTTTTATTTTTTTTTTCTATTATCTGGGAACATTTAGCGGTTTTTGTTGTCGTGAGCCGGTTCTGTGCGGAAGGGTATGACGCAGATTACTCAGGAGACGGTTAACTCATTAAAAACAATTATTTCGACTTTTTTATCCATAATTTACGTAAAAGGTCGGGATACGAGGACTTCCCAAGGAGGTCACCCATCCTAGCTCTGCCATCGCGCCAGAACGCTTGACTTCATGGTTCTGATCGGGCGAGAGCAGTGTCGCGTGTTGTCCATCGTCACCCGCTCCACAAGTACTCGAGGGATATAAGAATAAACATCCCATTCAATGTCGGGTGCGATCATACCAGCACAAATGCACTGGATCCCATCAGAACTCCGAAGTGAAGCGTGCTTGGGCGAGAGCAGTACTAGGATGGGTGACCCCTTGGGAAGTCCTCGTGTTGCACCCATTTTCGTGTTTTTCTATTTTTGATTACTTGTTTACAGACGATTTTTGGCTCAAATCATCTGAATCTCGATCGGGAAAAGATAAGACATCTGAAATCAATGTAGCTCGGGCACTGCCGGATTTGGACAAAATTGAAGGCTAATTTGATTGTAAATGGGCAAACGAACGAGCCTCATTACTATGCAAAGAGCTGGAGAGATTTTTGCCGAATTCCTTTTCCAAGACCCTCTAATTTGCGATTTTCCGCTTCTGTTAAGCTTCCGTTTCCTCGAGAAATCCGCTTAGGAAGTTCGAAATTCGATTCCGGTTCCATTTTATCGTATCCGAGGCATAATAATAGCTTTACATTCGTTATTTCCTTCTTCTTAATTTTTTTCTATTTTCTGGGAACATTTATCGATTTTTGTTGTCGTGAGCCGGTTCTGTGCGGAAGGGTATGACGCAGATTACTCAGGAGACGGTAAACTCATTAAAAACAATTATTTCCACTGTTTTAGCCATAATTTACGTAAACGGTCGCGACACGAGGACTTCCCAGGAAGGTCACCCATCCGAGCTCTGCCATCGCGCCAGAACGCTTAACTTCATGGTTCTGATTCGGCGAGAGCAGTGCCGCGTGTTGTCCATCGCCGACCGCTCCACACGTACTCGAGGGATATAAGAATAAACGTCACACTCAATGTCGGGTGCGATCATACCAGCACTAATGCACCGGATCCCATCAGAACTCCGAAGTTAAGCGTGCTTGGGCAAGAGCAGTACTAGGTTGGGTGACCCCCTGGGAAGTCATTGTGTTGCACCCTTTTTCGTGTTTTTCTATTTTTGATTACTTGTTGACAGACGATTTTCGGGTCAAATAATCTGAATCTCAACCGGGACCAGATAAGACATGTGAAATCAATGAGCTCGGGCACTGCCGTATTTGAACAAAATTGTAGGCTAATTTGATTGTAAACAGGCAAACGAACGAGACTCATTACTGCGCAATGAGCTGGAGAGATTATAACCGAATTTCTTCTCTAAGACCCTCTAATTTGCGATTTTCCGCTTCTGTTAATCTTCCATTTCCTCGAGAAATCCGCTTAGGAAGTTCGAAATTCGATTCCGGTTCCATTTTATTGTATCATAGGCAAAATAAGAGCTTTACATTCGCTATTTTCTTCTTCTTATTTTTTTTTCTATTTTTTGGGAACATTTAGCGATTTTTGTTGTCGTGAGCCGGTTCTGTGCGGAAAGGTATGATGCAGATTACTTCGGAGACGGTTAAGTCATTAAAAACAATTATTTCGACTGTTTTATCCATAATTTACGTAAACGGTCGGGATACGAGGACTTTCCAGGGAGGTCACCCATCCTAGCTCTGCCATCGCGCCAGAACACTTAACTTCATGGTTTTGATTGGGCGAGTGCTCTACCGCGTGTTGTCCATCGCCGCCCGCTCCACACGTACTCGAGGGATATAAGAATAAACATCCCACTCAATGTCGGGTGCGATCATACCAGCTCTAATGCACCGGATCCCATCAGAACTCCGAAGTTAAGCGTGCTTGGGCGAGACCAGTACTAAGATGGGTGACCCTTGGAAAGTCCTCGTGTTGCACCCCTTTTCGTGTTTTTCTATTTTTGATTACTTGTTGACAGACGATTTTCGGCTCAAATCATCTAAATCTCGACCGGGACCAGATAAGACATGTGAAATCATTGTAGCTCATGCATTGTCGGATTTGGACAAAATTGTAGCCTAATTTGATTGTAAACGGGCAAACGAACAAGACTAGAGCAATGAGCTGGCGAGATTTTAGCCGAATTCCTTCTCTAAGACCTTTTAATTTGCGATTTTCCGCTTCTGTTAAGCTTCCGTTTACTCGAGAGATCCGCTTAGGAAGTTCGAAATTCGATTCCGGTTCCATTTTATCGTATCCAGGGCAAAATAATAGCTTTACATTCGCTATTTTCTTCTTCTTATTTTTTTCTATTTTCTGGGAACATTTAGCGATTTTTGTTGTCGTGAGCCGGTTCTGTGCGGAAGGGTATGACGAAGATTACTCTGAAGACGGTTTACTCATTAAAAACAATTATTTCGATTGTTATATCCATAATTTCCGTAAACGGTCGCGACACGAGGACTACCCAGGCAGGTCACCCATCCTAGCTCTGCCATCGCGCCCGAACGCTTAACTTCATTGTTCTGATTGGGCGAGCGCAGTGCCGCGTGTTGTCCATCGCCGCCAGCTCCACACGTACTCGAGGGATATTAGAATAAACATCCCATTCAATGTCGGGTGCGATCATAACAGCACTAATGCACCGGATCCCATCAGAACTCCAAAGTTAAGCGTGCTTGGACGAGAGCAGTACTAAGATTGGTGACCCCCTGAGAAGTCCTTGTGTTGCTCCCCTTTTCGTGTTTTTCTATTTTTGATTCCTTGTTGACAGACGATTTTCGGCTCAAATCATCTAAATCTCGATCTGTACCAGATAAGACATGAGAAATCAATGTAACTCGGGCACTGCCGGATTTGAACAAAATTGTAGGCTAATTTGATTGTAAACAGGCAAACGAACGAGACTCATTGCTTCGCAATGAGCTGGCGAGATTTTAGCTGAATTCCTTCTCTAAGACCCTTCAATTTGCGATTTTTCGCTTCTGTTAAGCTTCCGTTTCCTCGAGAAATCTGCTTAGGAAGTTCGAAATTTGATTCTGGTTACATTATATCGTATCCCAGCCATAATTTTAGCTTTACATTCGCTATTTTCTTCTTCTTATTTTTTTTCTATTTCCTGGGAACAATTAGCGATTTTTGTTGTCGTGAGCCGGTTCTGTGCGGAAGGGTATGACGCAGATAACTCCGGAGATGGTTAACTCATTAAAAATAATTATTTCGACTGTTTTATCCATAATTTACTTAAAAGGTCGCGACACGAGGACTTCACAGAGAGGTCACCCATCCTAGCTTTGCCATCGCGCCAGAACGCTTAACTTCATGGTTCTTATTGGGCGAGAGCAGTGCCGTGTGTTGTTTATCGCCGCCCGATCCACACGTACTCGAGGGATATAATTATAAACATCCCACTCAATGTCGGGTGCGATCATACCAGCACTAATGCACCGGATCCCATTAGAACTTCGAAGTGAAGCGTGCTTGGGCAAGAGCTGTACTAGGATGGGTGACCCCCTGGGAAGTCCTCGTGTTGCACCCCTTTTCGTGTTTTTCTATTTTTGATTACTTGTTGACAGACGATTTTCGGCTCAAATCATCTGAATCTCCATCGGGACTAGATAAGACATGTGAAATCAACGTAGCTCGGGCACTGCCGTATTTGGACAAAATCTTGGGCTAATTTGATTGTAAACAGGCAAACGAACGAGACTCATTACTCGCCAATTAGCCGGCGAGATTTTAGCCGAATTTCTTCTCTAAGACCCTCTAATTTGCGATTTTCCGCTTCTGTTAAGCTACCGTTTCCTCGAGAAATCCGCTTAGGAAGTTCGAAATTCGATTTCGGTTCCATTTTATCGTATCCCAGGCATAATAATAGCTTTACATTTGCTATTTTATTCTTCTTATTTTTTTTTCTATTTTCTGGGAACATTTAGCGATTTTTGTTGTCGTGAGCCGGTTCTGTGCGGAAGGGTATGACGCAGATTACTCCGGAGACGGTTAACTCAATAAAAACAATTATTTCGACTGTTTTATCCATAATTTATGTAAATGGTCGCGACACGAGGACTTCCAATGGAGGTCAGCCATCCTAGCTCTGCCATCGCGCCCGAACGCTTAACTTCATTGTTCTGATTGGGCGAGCGCAGTGCCGCGTGTTGTCCATCGCCGCCCGCTCCACACGTACTCGAGGGATATAAGAATAAACATCCCACTCAATGTCGGGTGCGATCATACCAGCACTAATTCACCGGATCCCATTAGAACTCCGAAGTTAAGCGTGCTTAGGCGAGAGCAGTACTAGGATGGGTGAGAAAATTGTAGGCTAATTTGATTGTAAACGGGCAAACGAACGAGACTCATTACCCCGCATTGAGCTGGCGAGATTTTAGCTGAATTTCTTTTCTAAGACCCTCTAATTTGCGATTTTTCGCTTCTGTTAAGCTTCCGTTTCCTCGAGAAATCAGCTTAAGAAGTTCGAAATTCGATTCCGGTTCCATTTTATCGTATCCCATGCATAATAATAGCTTTACATTCGCTATTTTCTTCTTATTATTTTTTTCTATTTCCTAAGAACATTTAGAGATTTTTGTTGTCGTGAGCCGGTTCTGTGCGGAAGGGTATGAAGCAGATTACTCCGGAGACGGTTAACTCATTAAAAACAATTATTTCGACTGTTTTAGTCATAATTTACGTAAACGATCGCAACACGATTACTTCCCAGGGAGGTCACCCATCCTAGCTCTGCCATCGCACCAGAACACTTAACTTCATGGTCCTGATTGGGCGAGAGCAGTGCCGCGTGTTGTCGATCGACGCCCGCTCCACACGTACACGAGGAATATAAGAATAAACATCCCACTGAATGTCTGGTACGATCATACCAGCACTAATGCACCGGATCCCATCGGAACTCCGAAGTTAAGCTTGCTTGGACGAGAGCAGTACTAGATATGTGAAATCAATGTAGCTCGGGCACTGCCGGATTTGGACAAAATTGTAGGCTATTTGATTGTAAACAGGCAAACGAACGAGACTCATTACTTCGCAATGAGCTGGCGAGATTTTAGCCGAATTCCTTCTCTAAGACTCTCTAATTTGCGATTTTTCGCTTCTGTTAAACTTCTGTTTCCTCGAGAAATCCGCTTATGAAGTTCGAAATTCGATTCCGGTTCCATTTTATCGTATCCCCAGCATAATAATAGCTTTACATTTGCTATTTTCTTCTTCTAATTTATTTTCAATTTTTTAGGGAACATTCAGCGATTTTTGTTGTCGTGAGCCGGTTCTGTGCGGAAGGGTATGGGGCAGATTACTCCGGAGACGGTTAACTCATTAAAAACAATTATTTCGAAAGTTTTATCCATAATTTACGTAAACGGTCGCGACACGAGGAATTCCCAGGGAGGTCACCCATCCTAGCTCTGCCCTCGCGCCAGAACGTTTAACTTCATGGTTCTGATTGGGCGAGAGCAGTGCCGAGTGTTTTCCATCGCCGCCTGCTCCACACGTACTCGAGGGATATAAGAATAAACATCCCACTCAATGTCGGCTGCGATCAGACCAGGACTAATGCACCGAATCCTTGAGAACTTCGAAGTTAAGTGTGCTTAGGCGAGAGCAGTACTAGGATGGGTGACCCTCTGGGAATTCTTCAAGTTGCTCCCCTTTTCGTGTTTTTCTATTTTTTTTTACATGTTGACAGACGATTTTAAGCTCAATTCATCTGAATCTCGATCGGAACCGGATAAGACATGTGAAATCAACGTAGCTCGGGCACTGCCGTATTTGGACAAAATCTTGGGCTAATTTGTTTGTAAACGGGCAAACGAACGAGACTCATTACTCCCCAATTAGCTGGCGAGATTTTAGCCGAATTCCTTCTCTAAGACCCTCTAATTTGCGATTTTCCGCTTCTGTTAAGCTACCGTTTCCTCGAGAAATCCGCTTAGGAAGTTCGAAATTCGATTTCGGTTCCATTTTATCGTATCCCAGGCATAATAATAGCTTTACATTCACTTTTTTCTTCTTTTTATTTTTTTCCTATTTTTTGGGAACATTTAGCGATTTTTGTTGTCGTGAGCCGGTTCTATGCGGAAGAGTATAACGCAGATTACTCCGGAGACGGTTAACTCATTAAAAACAATTATTTTGACTATTTTATCCTTAATTTAAGTAAACGGTCGCGACACGAGAACTTCCCAGGGAGATCACCCATCCTAGCTCTGCCCTCGCGCCAGAACATTTAACTTCATGGTTCTGATTGGGCGAGAGCAGTTCCACGTGTAGTCCATCGCCGTCCGCTCCACACGTACTCGAGGGATAAAAGAATAAACATCCCACTCAATGTCGGGTACCATCATACCAGCACTAATGCATCGGATCCCACAAGAACTCCTAAGTTAAGCGTGCTTCGGCGAGACCAGTACTAGGATGGGTGACCCCCTGGGGGGAAGTCCTCTTGTTGCACCCCTTTTCGTGTTTTTCTATTTTTGATTACTTGTTGATAGACGATTTTGGCTCAAATCATCTGAATCTCGATCGGGACCAGATAAGACATGTGAAATCAACTTAGCTTGCGCACTGACTGATTGGGACAAAATTGTAGGCTAATTTGATTGTAAACGGGCAAACGAACGAGACTCATTACTCCGCAATGAGCTTGCGAGATTTTAGCCGAATTCCTTATCTAAGACCCTCTAATTTGATATTTTCCGTTTATGTTAAGCTTCCATTTCCTTGAAAAATCCGCTTAGGAAGTTCGAAATTCGATTCCGGTTCCATTTTATCGTATCCCAGGCATAATAATAGCTTTACATTTGCTATTTTATTCTTCTTATTTTTTTTTCTATTTTCTGGGAACATTTAGCGATTTTTGTTGTCGTGAGCCGGTTCTGTGCGGAAGGGTATGACGCAGATTACACCGGAGACGGTTAACTCAATAAAAACAATTATTTCGACTGTTTTATCCATAATTTATGTAAATGGTCGCGACACGAGGACTTCCAATGGAGGTCAGTCATCCTAGCTCTGCCATCGCGCCAGAACGCTTAACTTCATTGTTCTGATTGGGCGAGCGCAGTGCCGCGTGTTGTCCATCGCCGCCCGCTCCACACGTACTCGAGGGATATAAGAATAAACATCCCACTCGATGTCGGGTGCGATCATACAAGCACTAATTCACCGGATCCCATTAGAACTCCGAAGTTAAGCGTGCTTAGGCGAGAGCAGTACTAGGATGGGTGAGAAAATTGTAGGCTAATTTGATTGTAAACGGGCAAACAAACGAGACTCATTACTCCGCATTGAGCTGGCGAGATATTAGCCGAATTTCTTCTCTAAGACCCTCTAATTTGCGATTTTTCGCTTCTGTTAAGCTTCCGTTTCCTCGAGAAATCAGCTTAAGAAGTTCGAAATTCGATTTCGGTTCCATTTTATCGTATCCCATGCATAATAATAGCTTTACATTCGCTATTTTCTTCTTATTATTTTTTTCTATTTCCTAAGAACATTTACAGATTTTTGTTGTCGTGAGCTGGTTCTGTGCGGAAGGGTATGAAGCAGATTACTCCGGAGACGGTTAACTCATTAAAAATAATTATTTCGACTGTTTTAGTCATAATTTACGTAAACGATCGCAACACGAGTACTTCCCAGGGAGGTCACCCATCCTAGCTCTGCCATCGCACCAGAACGCTTAACTTCATGGTCCTGATTGGGCGAGAGCAGTGCCGCGTGTTGTCGATCGACGCCCGCTCCACACGTACACGAGGAATATAAGAATAAACAGCCCACTGAATGTCTGGTACGATCATACTAGCACTAATGCACCGGATCCCATCGGAACTCCGAAGTTAAGCTTGCTTGGACGAGAGCAGTACTAGGATGGGTGACCCCCTGGGAAGTCCTCGAGTTGCACCCCTTTTCGTGTTTTTCTATTTTTGATTACTTGTTGACAGACGATTTTCGGCTCAAATCATCTGATCTCGATCGGGACCAGATAAGACATGTGGAATCATTGTCGCTCGGGCACTGCCTGATTTGGAAAAAATTGTAGCCTAATTTGATTGTAAACGGGCAAACGAACGAGACTCATTACTCCGGAATGAACTGACGAGATTTTAACTGAATTCCTTCTCTAAGACCCTCTAATTTGCGATTTTCCGCTTCTGTCAAGCTTCCATTTCCTCGATAAATCCGCTTAGGAAGTTCGAAATTCGATTTCGTTTCGATTTTATCGTATTCCAGGCGTAATAATAGCTTTACATTCGCGATTTTCTTCTTCTTATATTTTTTTCTATTTTCTGGCAACAATTAGCGATTTTTGTTGTCGTGAACCGGTTCTCTGCGGAAGGTTATGACGGAGATTACTCCGGAGACGGTTAACTCATTAAAAAAAATTATTTCGACTGTTTTATCCATATTTTACGTAAACGGTCGCGACACGAGGACTTCCCAGGTAGGTCACCCATCCTAGCTATGCCATCGCGCCAGAACGCTTAACTTCATGGTTCTGATTGGGCGAGAGCAGTGCCGCGTGTTGTACATCGCCGCCCGCTCCACACGTACTCGAGAGATATAAGAATAAACATCCCACGCAATGTCTGGTGCGATCATACCAGCACTAATGCACTGGATCCCATCAGAACTCCGAAGTTAAGCGTGCTTAGGCGAGAGCAGTACTAGGATGGGTGACCCCCTTGGAAGTCCTCGTGTTGCACTCCTTTTCGTGTTTTTCTATTTTTGTTAACTTGTTGACAGATAATTTTCGGCTCAAATCATCTGAATCTCGATCGGGACCAGATAAGACATGTGAAATCAACGTAGCTCGGGCACTGCCAGATTTGGACAAAATTGTCGGCTAATTTGATTGTAAACGGGCAAACGAACGAGACTCATTACTCCGCAATGAGCTGGCGAGATTTTAGCCGAATTCCTTATCTAAGACCCTCTAATTTGAGATTTTCCACTTCTGTTAAGCTTCTGTTTCCTCTTGAAATCCACTTAGGAAGTTCGAAATTCGATTCCGGTTCTATTTTATCGTATCCCAGGCTTAATAATAGCTTCACATTCGCTATTTTCTTCTTCTTATTTTTTTTTCTATTTTCTGGGATCATTTAGCGATTTTTGTTGTCGTGATCCGGTTCTGTGCGGAAGGGTATGACGCAGATTACTCTGGAGACAGTTAACTCATTAAAAACATTTATTTCGACTGTTTTAGCCATAATTTACGTAAACGGTCGCGACACGAGGACTGCCCAGGGAGGTCACCCATCCTAGCTCTGCCATCGCGCCAGAACTCTTAACTTCATGGTTCTGATTGGTCGAGAGCAGTGCCGCGTGTTGTCCATCGCCGCCCGCTCCACACGTACTCGAGGGATAAAGAATAAACATCCCGCTCAATGTCGGGTGCGATCATACCATCACTAATGCACCGGATCCCATCAGAACTCCAAAGTTAAGCGTGCTTGGGCGAGGGCAGTACTATGATGCATGGGTGACCCCATGGGAAGTCCTCGTGTTGCACCCCTTTTTGTGTTTTTCTATTTTCGATTACTTGTTGACAGACGATTTTCCGCTCAAATCATCTGAATCGTGATCGGGACCTGATAAGACATGTCAAATCAACGTAGCTCGGGCACTGCCGAATTTGGACAAAATTGTAGGCTGATTTGACTGTAAACACGCAAACGAACGAGACTCATTGCTTTGCAATGAGCTGGCGAGATTTTAGCCAAATTCCTTCTCTAAGACACTCTAATTTGCTATTTTACGCTTCTGTTAAACTTTTATTTCCTCGAAAAATCCTCTTAGGTAATTCGAAATTTGATTCCGGTTCCATTTTATCGTATTCAGGCATAATAATAGCTTTACATTCGTTATTTTCTTCTTCTTATTTTTTTTCTATTTTCTGGGAACATTTAGAGATTTTTGTTGTCGTGAGCCGGTTCTGTGCGAAAAGGTATGACGCAGATTACTCCGGAGACGGTTAACTCATTAAAAAGAATTATTTCGAATGTTTTAGCCATAATTTACGTAAACGGTCGCGACACGAGGACTTCCAAGGGAGGTCACCCATCCTAGCTCTGCCATCGCGTCAGAACGCTTAACTTCATTGTTCTGATTGGGCGAGAGCAGTGCCGTGTGTTGTCCATCGCCGCCCGCTCCACACGTACTCGAGGGATATAAGAATAAACATCCCACTCAATGTCGGGTGCGATCATAAAAGCACTAATGCACTGGATGAGACTAGTTGATTGTAAACGGGCAAACGAACGAGACTCATTCTACGCAATGAGCTTGCAAGATTTTAGCCGAATTCCTTCTCTATAACCCTCTAATTTGCGATTTTGCGCTTCTGTTAAGCTTCTGTTTTCTCGAGAAATCCGCTTAGGAAGTTCGAAATTCGATTCCGGTTCCATTTTATCGTATCCCAGGCATAATTATAGCTTTACATTCGCTATTTTCTTCTTCTTATATTTTTGTCTATTTTCTGGGAACAATTAGCGATTTTTGTTGTCGTGAACTGGTTCTGTGCGAAAGGATATGACGGAGATTACTCAGGAGACGGTTAACTCATTAAAAACAATTATTTCGATTGTTTGATCCATAATTTACGTAAACGGTCGCGACACGAAGACTTCCCAGGGAGGTCACCCATCGTAGCTCTGCCATCGCGCTAGAATGCTTAACTTCATGGTTCTGATTGGGCGAGAGCAGTGTCGCATGTTGTCCATCATCATCCGCTCCACACGTGCTCGAGGGATGTAAGAATAAACATCCCACTCAATGTCAGGTGCGATCATACAAGCACTAATGCACCGGATCCCATCAGAACTCCGAAGTTAAGCTTGCTTGGGCGAGAGCAGTACTAGGATGGTTGACCCTCTGGGAAGTCCTCGTGTTGCACCCTTTTTCGTGTTTTTCTATTTTTGATTACTTGTTGACAGACGATTTTCGGCTCAAATCATCTGAATCTCGATCGGAACCAGATAAGACATGTGAAATCAACGTAGTTCGGGCACTGCCAGATTTGGACAAAATTGTATGCTAATTTGATTGTAAACGGGCAAACGAACGAGACTCATTACTCCGCAAAGAGCTCGCGAGATTTTAGCCGAATTCCTTCTTTAAGACCCTCTAATTTACGATTTTCTGTTTCTGTTAAGCTTCTGTTTCCTCGAGAAATCCGTTTAGGAAGTTCGAAATTCGATTCTGGTTCCATTTTTTGTATCCCAGGCATAATAATAGCTTTACATTCGCTATTTTCTTCTTATTATTTTTTTCTGTTTTCTGGGAACATTTATCGATTTTTGATGTCGTGAGCCGGTTCTGTTTGGAAGGGTATGACGTAGTTTACTCCGGAGATGGTTAACTCATTAAAAACAATTATTTCGACTGGTTTTTTTTTTTTTACGCAAACGGTCACGACACGAGGACTTCCCAGGGAGATCACCCATCCTAGCTCTGCCATCGCACCAGAATGCTTAACTTCATGGTTCTGATTGGGCGAGAGCAGTGCCGCGTGTTGTCCATCGTCACCCGCTCAACACGTACTCGAGGGATGTAAGAATAAACATCCCACTCAATGTCGGATGCGATCATACCAGCACTAGTGCACCGGATCCCATCTGAACTCCGAAGTTAAGTGTGCTTGGATGAGAGCAGTACTAGGATGAGTGACCCCCTGAGAAGTCATCTTGTTGCACCCCTTTTCGTGTTTTTCTATTTTTGATTACTTGTTGACAGACGATTTTCGGCTCGAATCATCTGAATCTCCATCGGGACCAGATAAGACATTTGAAATCAACAAAGCCTGGGCACTGCCGGATTTGGACAAAATTGTAGCCTAATTTGATTGTAAACGAGCAAACGAACGAGACTCATTTCTCCGCAATAAGCTGGCGAGATTTTAGCCGAATTCCTTCTTTAAGAACCTCTAATTTGCGATTTTCCGCTTCTGTTAAGCTTCCGTTTCCTCTAGAAATCCGCTTAGTAAGTTCTAAATTCGATTCCGGTTCCATTTTATCGTATCCCAGGCATAATAATAGGTTTACATTCGCTATTTTCTTCTTCTTTTTTTTTTCTATTTTCTAAGAACATTTAGCGATTTTTGTTGTCGTGAGCCGGTTTTGTGCGGAAGGGTATGACGCAGATTACTCCGGAGGCGGTTAACTAATTAAAAACAATTATTTCGACCGTTTTATCCATAATTTACGTAAACAGTCGCGACACGAGGACTTTCCAGGGAGGTCACCCATCCTAGCTCTGCCATCGCGCCAGAACTCTTAACTTCATGGTTCTGATTGGGCGAGAGCAGTGCCGGGTGTAGTCTATCGCCGCCCGCTCCACACGTACTCAAGGGATATAAGAATAAGCATCCCACTCAATGTTGGGTGCGGTCATACCAGCACTAATGCACTGGATCTCATCAGAACTCCGAAGTTAAGCGTGTTTGGGCGAGAGAAGCTCTAGGATGGGTGACCCCCTGGGAAGTCCTTGTGTTGCACCTCTTTTCGTGTTTTTCTATTTTTGATTGATTACTTGTTGACAGACGATTTTCGGCTCAAATCATCTGAATCTCGATCATGACCAGATAAGACATGTGAAATCAACGTAAATCGGGCACTGCCGGATTTGGACAAAATTGTAGGCTAATTTGATTGTAAACGGGCAAACGAATGAGACTTTTTACTCCGCAACGAGGTGGCGAGATTTTAGCCGAATTCCTTCTCTAAGACCCTCTAATTTGCAATTTTTCGCTTCTTTTAAGCTTCTGTTTCTTCGAGAAATCCGCTTTGGGAATTCGAAATTCGATTCCAGTTCCATTTTTTCGTATCCCAGGCATAATAATAGCTTTACATTCGCTATTTTCTTCTTCTTATTTTTTTTCTATTTTTTAAGAACATTTAGCGATTTTTGTTGTCGTGAGCCGGTTCTGTGCGGAAGGGTATGACGCAGATTACTCCGGAGACGGTTAACTCATTAAAAACAATTATTTCGACTTTTTATTCATAATTTACGTAAACGGTCGGGACACGAGGACTGCCCAGGGAGGTCACCCATCATAGCTCTGCCATCGCGCCAGAACGCTTAACTTCATGGTTCTGATTGGGCGAGAGCAGTGCCGCGTGTTGTCCATCATCGCCCGCTCCACACATTGTGGGGACCCGAACGCTAATTCATTTCTTAATCATCTTTGGGAATAATTAGATCAATTCAATCAACAGGGTCTAAATTTTTTTTTCTTTTTAGTTTACAAATGCGGAAGCGTAATGTAAATCACTCTGAGATACATATTAAACGTAAATGTACAAGTCTTGTACTGTCTACAATAAATCAACTAGGTTCAACTACCTATCAATGCTGAATCCTAGTCTCCTTCTGAGCCCGGATCTCCACGCTAATCTTGAATCTCTCATCTTCTTCATGACCCTGGTCCTGTCCCACCTATTGTCATGCACACATACAAACACGACAACAGCAGGATAACTCTGGTAAGAATTATATTCCCAGTATAAACCAAGTATACATGCATTTCTTATAAACAGATATAAAAGCATAAAGCAGATATCCATAACATGTATCAAAATCAGAAACATGAATCAATATCAAACTGTAAATCATACTCTGAACATGTAACACAATCAAGAACATGAATCGGTATCAACCAGTAAATCACACTCTGTGACTCTTAGACTCGGACTCGACTCATTCCTAATCTAGGGATCCCGATTTGAATAAGAACGCAACAATCTCCCACCTACTCTCCCGATCGTGGTGGCGGTACGTCCCTATTCCTGGACTTTGGTCTACTCTATATCGAATAATCTGCAATAAGGATCTCTCTGTCACTTAAGCACATCGATATACCAAACGTCCAGTGTCTTGGCGCGTCTGCCGAAGACTTGGCATTTCTGCCAATGACTACTCTGACAATGTGCAATGGACCAGTGACCACTCTGTCACAATCTGGCCCTTCTGTCATCGACTCTCGCTCAATCGCTATCTGCTATTCTCTACTTTTCGATAAATCAATAAAATAAGCATACTCATTCAAATAACACAAAGGTATGAAAACAATAACATACAAGTATGTGGTTTAGGGAAACTCAAGTTAAATCTAACTCGAGTCGCATCTCCCGGTTAACATTGATTTATACCTTTCTCTTCTCGGTCTGACGAAGTCGAAGTCTCGCATTCAAATCTATCCATACTCAATCTGGCAATGACAATATCGAATATACTGCGTCAATATACAACTCAATTCAAGACCTGCTCTGATCAATACTCAAATCAAGACATAATCTAATCAATGTCAACTATGTAATGATACAATCTCAATAATTAGCGAATCTGATTAATTTCAATCTACTGATGTTTCGACGGCATACAATACAATCTCAATAACCCCGTCAATCTCAACATCACTGATATAATAACACGACTTATAATCAATATCAGTACAACCCCTAATCTCACAATACGAGATCATCATCTCAAATCTGTACAATCTCGCAATACCGGCAATACAATATCAGTATATTCGAATCAACAACTCATCTGATCCAATTCTGAATAATATCAATATACCCAGCAATACAGTATCAATAAGATATTAACCCCAACATCTCATAATCGATAACAACACAATTATGATATCAAATCGGTCTAATCACAATCAAATCAACTCTGAAAATTCATAATAATTTCATACGGTATCCGTTCTTCGATTCGGTTTCGATTATACGATGTCTAACATGTCAAGAGTGCCATATATGAATCATATCCGATTCTGACAATATCCTAATTCCAAGACATATTAAAACATAATAAAACTTACGTCCAGTTGTAGATCTCGTCGTTAGGAACTCAGTACTGTGCTCAGATTCAAAACCAGACGGACGGATCTTTCGCAATTCAAAATTAAAATCTGAACTTGAGTTTCCTTTGTCCCTTCTTTCTTTTTGCTACTGAGAAGGATACATACGGTGCATACGAGAGACCAAGTGTCGAGTTGTTGTTTCGGATGCCTCGCGCATATGCGCGCCTCAGCTTCGCGCATATGCTCGTGACCTACTGTCCCGGTGCATTACAACTCGCGCATATGCGCGCCTCCATCCGGCGCATATGAGCCAACTTCTCTGCCATGCTCGCGCATATGCGCCCATCCATGTCGCGCATATGCGCCAACTACTCTTGACTTCCCCTTGGCTTCTAGCATGGCTCGCGCATATGCGCGCACACTTCTCGCGCATATGAGCGAGGTCTTCTGCCACTCATGCGCATATGCGCGGATCATCGTCGCGCATATGCGCGAGGTGTTCTGCCCTCGCACATAATTCGTGTTTTCTTTCGTCTTTTTCGGTCTAATCCTTTCCTTCAATAATCACCTCAATTATCATCAAATCATTTCAGATCACGGTTATCAAATTATCGGGCCTTACACAAGTACTCGAGGGATATAAGAATAAACATCCCACTAAATGTCGGGTGCGATCATACCAACACTAATGCACCAGATCCCATCAGAACTCCAAAGTTAAGCGTGCTTGGGCGAGAACAGTACTAGGATGGGTGACCACTGGGGGGAAGTCCTTGTGTTCCACCCCTTTTCGTGTTTTTCTATTTTTTATTGATTACTTGTACACAGACGATTTTCGGCTCAAATTATCTGAATCTCGATCGGGACCAGATAAGACATGTGAAATCAACGTAGCTCGGGCAATGCCGGATTTGGATAAAATTATAGTCTAATTTTATTGTAAATGGGCAAACGAACGAGACTCATTACTCCGCAATGAGCTGGCGAGATTTTAGCCGAGTTCCTTCTCCAAGACCCTCTAATTTGCGATTTTCCGCTTCTGTTAAGCTTTCGTTTCCTCGAGAAATCCGCTTAGGAAGTTCGAAATTCGATTCCGGTTCCATTTTATCGTATCCCAGGCTTAATAATAACTTTACTTTCGCTATTTTCTTCTTCTTCTTTTTTTTTCTATTTTCTGGTAACATTTAACGTTTTTTGTTGTCCTGAGCTGGTTCTGTGCGGAAGGGTATGACGCAGATTACTCCGGAGATGGTTAACTCATTAAACACAATTATTTTGACTGTTTATCCATAATTTATGTAAAAGGTCGTGACACGAGGACTTCCCAGGGAGGTCACCCATCCTAGCTCTGCCATCGCGCTAGAACGCTTAACTTCATGGTTCTGATTGGGCGCGAGCAGTGCCGCGTGTTGTCCATCGCCGCCCGCTCCACACGTACTCGAGGGATATAAGAATAAACATCCCACTCAATGTCGGGTGCGATTATACCAGCACTAATGCACCGGATCCCATCAGAACTCCAAAGTTAAGCGTGCTTGGGCGAGGGCAGTACTAGGATGCATGGGTGACCCCATGGGAAGTCCTCGTGTTGCACCCCTTTTTGTGTTTTTCTATTTTCGATTACTTGTTGACATACGATTTTCGGCTCAAATCATCTGAATCTTGATCGGGACCAGATAAGACATGTGAAATCAATGTAGCTCGGGCACTGCAGGATTTGGACAAATTTGTAGGCTAATTTGATTGTAAACGGGCAAACGAACGAAACTCATTACTGCGCAATGAGGTGACGAGATTTTAGCCGAATTCCTTCTCTAAGACCCTCTAATTTGTGATTTTCCACTTCTGTTAAGCTTCCGTTTCCTTGAGAAATCCCCTTAGGAAGTTCGAAATTCGATTCCGGTATCATTTTATCGTATCCCAGGCATAATAATAGCTTTAAATTCGCTATTTTCTTCTTTTTATTTTTTTTTCTATTTTCTGCAAACATTTAGTGATTTTTTTTGTGGTGAGCCGGTTCTGTGCGGAAGGTATGACGCAGATTACTCCGGAGACGGTTAACTCATTAAAAACAATTATTTCAACTGTTTTAGCCATAATTTACGTGAACGGTCGCGACACGAGGACTGCCCAGGGAGGTCAACCATCCTAGCTCTGCCATCGCGCCAAAACGCTTAACTTCATGGTTCTTGTAAGGTTTTATTTTGTCCGACAGATGCTCAAAATGATAAAAGTATCAATATACGATGTAAAATAGTAAATTTGTGTTTTATCAGAATTAAGTGTTTTGCCAGATGTTGCAACATCTGGGGCAACATCTGCATTTTCCAGTGATATTTGAATTTCCAGAAACTCATCCACATCATCTTCAGCTGTTTTCTTTTTGAGATCTGCAAGGTCATCAAAAACAACATTAATGAATTCCATGATAGTCCTAGTTTTTAAATTAAACATGTGATAGGCTCGACTATTAGTGGCATATCCCAAAAACAAACACTTATCACTCTTTGAATCAAACTTTGCAAGTTGATCCCTATCATTCATTGTTGAACCACTTCTTAAATACACCCTATTCGAAATATGGCATGCGGTGTTAAGGGCTTCTGCCCAAAAACGCTTTGAAATATTCTTTGAAGCTAGCATCACCCTTGCCATTTCTTGCAGAGTCCTGTTCTTGCGTTCGGCAATGCCATTTTGCTGTGGGGTCTTTGGAGCAGAAAATTCACGTGAAATACCTTTCTTGTCACAAAAAGATGAGAATGAGGAGTTTTCAAATTCTTTACTGTGATCAGTTCTGATCCTTCTCACTTTTAAATTGTGGAGGTTTGAGATTCTTGTGAGCAATTGTTTAAACACATCATAAGTGTCCGATTTCTCCCTAATGAAGCTCACCCATGAAAACCGCGAGAAATCATCAACACACACAAAAGAATACTTCTTACCTCCAATGCTTTCTACTTCCATGGGACCCATAAGATCCATGTGCAGTAATTCCAGACAGCATGTTGTCCCAGATGTTGGCAACACTGGGTGCGACACACGCGTCTGTTTTCCCTTTTGACAATCTCCGCACACATATGATATTCCAGATGAAAGATTAGGCATACCTCTAACTGCATGGTACTTACTCAAGTTCTTCAAGGTTTTGAAATTTGCATGTCCGAGTTTTTGATGCCAAAGGTCAAGTTCGGTGATTTGCACATGTTTGCACGAAAGTTCCTCACCTATTTGATAGCAATTATTCGAAGACCTTGTACCTGTCATTATGCACTTGTTAGATTCATCAAAAACTTCACAAGTATGTTTATCAAACTTGACAAGCAAATTATCATCACACAATTGGCTTATGCTTATCAAATTTGAATTTAATCCATCAACATGAAGCATATTTTGGAGCTTTGGTAGTCCTTCAACATTCAAAGTACCCTTTCCAACAATTTTTCCTTTAGCTCCCCCTCCATAGGTTACTCTACCACATTTTTGCTCAACATAATCGGTGAGATATTCTCGTGATCCCGTCATGTGGCGTGAGCTTCAACTATCAAAGTACCAATGACCTGCAGTATTAGTTTTCAACGAAGTATAGACAACTTTACAGTGAGTTTTTACCTTTGGGACCCAAATTTGTCTTACTGTAGGTCGATGGTGGGGGAGGTGTTGCGGAAAGTGTTGGACAAAATTCGAGGCAACATCCTGCTCGACTTTCGATTCATGCAGTCATCCCTGAGTTTAAAACAGTATGGCCTGATATGACCAGGCTTAAAGCAGTAATGACATACATACCTTCGTTTTCTTCTCTTAGGGACATGTGTAGTATGTTGTCTTTTTGATGGAGAGCTTTTGATTGGTGACTTGGATTGTGGTTGTGGAGATGTATCAGCTTTTCCTTTCACAAAAACAGTAGACTTGGAAGATTCACCTATTTCAAACACACTGTCTTTGAAGCCTAAGCCTTTCTTGTCATCTCTTCCCATCAAAAGTATGGATTCAAGCTTGGATGTGCTTGAATTGAATTTTGACAAAGTTTCAGTTGCCTTTTGAAGTTCTTCTTTGGTCTTTCCCAGTTCTAAGTCCTTTTTGCTCAAAATTACTTCAAGTTTGGCAACCACAGCTGTTAGATCAGTGTTTTCCTTTACAAGAGTGGAGTTAAGCTTGTTTCTTTTGGTCCAATACTCGAACAATTCTTCATAAAGCTTTTGAACACTCTCAAGAGTCATCTCTTCATCATCAGCTTCTGATTCATCATCTCCACTCGAATTTCCAGAAGTTTTGGATTTCAAACATACTGATTTTTTGCAGATGTTGCGGCCAGGTGTGGCAACACCTAGGGCAACACCTAAAGGATTCACTTGCAACCAGCGTTTTTCTTCATTCCTTGGTCGAAACTGTTGTTGGACAGGAGGTTTAGGAGCTGGTGGTCGAAGTGCTCCGTTTGCAAGTGATGTGTCCATTAAATATTTCTGTCAAAACAAAATAAAAACCAGAATCAGCACTTAGTATATCAAGAGTAGGCTCTGATACCACTTGTTAGGAATTATTTTGTCCGATAGATATCGAAAATAATAAAAATATCAGAATAGAATTAACAAATAATAAATTCGTGTTTTATCAGAATTAAATGTTGTGCCAGATATTACAACATCTCGGACAACATGCAGCGGAATACTATATTTTGTAACACAAATTCACTTTAAATAAACAGATGGACGAGATTAAATATGCTTGTGCGGTGCCTTATGGCAAAAATTAAATCGTTTACAAAAACCTAACACTAGTGATTATGACAAAAATCAATTTCCTCAACAAGTTGAGAAAACAAATGCTTTCTAAAACAAACAACCAGAATTAAACTAAAAGCCAAACAGTAGATCCACGAGAAGCAATCTTCGGTCAACTTCTTCCCAGATGTTGTCCGCAGATGTTCTCAACATTCACAGCAACACTCTATCACCCTCTTCACAGCACGTTTCTCGAAGAAGGGTTTTCTCTGAATTTCTGAACGTGCACACAGAAGTGAATATTGACCGGGAGAGGAGAAGCAGCACGAAAATCTCCCACGAAAAACTCCCACGAAAATCACCTTCACGAAAAACTATCTCCACGAAAAACGCTTCCACGAAAAATCTCTTCCACTAAAACTCTCTGAATTTTTCTTCGTCTCTCTCTACACTCTTCTCTCTGTTCGCCCTCTATCACCTCACGTTGATCACCTCTTATGTATAGCTTTCATCTCTCATAGAGTTTATCTTCCATAAAGAAATCTATAAGATATGGTAAACAAGAATTCTATTATAAACAAATCAATAATACCATATCATGTAAATCATTATCATAAATATTATATCTAGAAGATATTTATCACAAAGATAATATCTTGAAAGGTAAAACCCAATATTCCACATAATCTTATCAATAGGAAATTAAATTCAAGGAAAAAATCATATCACAATAAAATCTTAACATAATTATCTAGAAAGGCAAAACCATAATTAAATATTAAATATCATATCAATGAAGAAAGATAATATTAGTGAAATATATCAATAAGATATAACAATTAAAATTAAGAATAAATATTTCCCTTCAGTTCTAATTGAGCGAGAGCAGTGCCGCGTGTTGTCCATCGCCGCCGCCCGCTCCACACGTACTCGAGGGATATAAGAAAAAACATCCCACTCAATGTCGGGTGCGATCATACCAGCACTAATGCACCGGATCTCATCAAAACTTCAAAGTTAAGCGTGCTTGGGCGAGAGCAATACTAAGATGGGTGATCCCTTGGGAAGTCCTCGTGTTGCACCCCTTTTCGTGTTTTTCTATTTTTGATTACTTGTTGACAGATGATTTTAGGCTCAAATCATCTGAATCTCGATCGGGACCAGATAAAACATGTGAAATCAAAGTAGCTCGGGCACTGCCGAATTTGGACAAAATTGTAGGCTAATTTGATTGTAAACGGGCAAACGAACGAGACTCGTTACTCTGCAACGAGGTGCGAGATTTTAGCCGAATTCCTTTTCTAAGACCCTCTAATTTGCGATTTTCCGCTTCTGTTAAGCTTCTTTTTCCTCGAGAAATCTGCTTAGGAAGTTCGAAATTCGATTCCCGTTTCATTTTATCGTATCCCAGGCATAATAATAGCTTTACATTCGCTATTTTCTTCTTCTTATTTTTTTTCTATTTTCTGGGAACATTTAGCGATTTTTGTTGTCGTGAGCCGGTTCTGTGCGGAAGGGTATGACGCAGATTACTCCGGAGACGGTTAACTTATTAAAAACAATTATTTCTAATGTTTTAGCCATAATTTACGTAAACGGTCGCGACACGAGGAATTCCCAGGGAGGTCACCCATCCTAGCTCTGCAATCGCGCCAGAACGCTTAACTTCATGGTTCTGATCGGGCGAGAGCAGTGCCGCGTGTTGTCCACCGCCGCCCGCTCCACACGTACTCGAGGGATATAAGAATAAACATCTCATTTAATGTCGGGTGCGATCATACCAGCACTAATGCACCGGATCCCATCAGAACTCCGATGTTAAGCGTGCTTGGAGTACTATGATGGGTGAACCCCTGGGAAGTCCTCGTGTTGCACCCCTTTTCGTGTTTTTCTATTTTTGATTGATTACTTGTTGACAAACGATTTTCGGCTCAAATCATCTGAATCTCGATCGGGACCAGATAAAACATGTGAAATCAACGTAGCTCGGGCACTGCCGGATTTGGACAAAATTGTAGGCTAATTTGATTGTAAACGGGCAAACTAACGAGAATCATTACTCCGCAACGAGGTGGCGAGATTTTAGCCGAAGTCCTTCTCTAAGACCCTCTAATTTGCGATTTTCCGCTTCTATTAAGCTTTCGTTTCCTCGAGAAATACGCTTAGGAAGTTCATAACTCGATTCCGGTTCCATTTTATCGTATAACAGGCATAATAATAGCTTTACATTTGCTATTTTCTTCTTCTTATTTTTTTTTATTTCCTGGAACATTTAGCGATTTATGTTATCGTGAGCTGGTTCTGTGCGGAAGGTTATGATGCAGATTACTCCGGAGACAGTTAACTCATTAAAAACAATTATTTCGACGGTTTTAGCCATAATTTACGTAAACGGTCGCGACACGAGGACTGTCCAGGGAGGTCACCCATCCTAGCTCTGCCATCGCGCCAGAACGCTTAACTTCATGGTTCTGATTGGGCGAGAGCAGTGTCGCGTGTTGTCCATCGCCGCCCGCTCCACACGTACTCAAAGAATATAAGAATAAACATCCCACTCAATATCGGGTGCGATCATACTAGCATTAATGCAATGGATCCCATGAGAACTTTGAAGTTAAGTGTGCTTGGGCGATAGAAGTACTAGAATGGGTGACCCCCTGGGAGGTCCTCGTGTTGAACCCCTTTTCGTGTTTTTCTATTTCTGATTCTTTACTTGTTGATAGACGATTTTCGGCTCAAATTATCAGAATCTCGATCGGGACCAAATAAGACATGTGAAATCAACGTAGCTCGGGCACTGCCGAATTTGGACAAAATTGTAGGCTAATTTGATTGTAAACGGGCAAACGAACGGGAATTATTACTCCGCGACGAGGTGGCGATATTTTAGCCGAATTCCTTCTCTATGACCCTCTAATTTCCGATTTTCCGCTTCTGTTAAACTTCCGTTTCCTCGAGAAATCCTCTTAGGGAGTTCGAAATTCGATTCTGGTTCCATTTTATCGTATTCCAGGCATAATAATAGCTTTACATTTGTTATTTTGTTCTTCTTATTTTTTTTCTATTTTATGGGAAAATTTAGCTATTTTTGTTGTCGTGTGCCGGTTCTGTGCGGAAGGGTAAGACGCAGATTACTCCGGAGATGGTTAACTTATTAAAAACAATTATTTCGACTGTTTTATCCATAATTTACGTAAACGGTCGCGACACGAGGACTTCCCAGGGAGGTCACCTATCCTAGCTCTACCATCGCGCCAGAACGCTTAACTTCATGGTTCTGATTGGGCGAGTGCAGTGCCGCGTATTGTCCATCGCCGCCTGCCCTATAGGTACTCGAGGGATATAAGAAAAAACATCCCACTCAATTTCGGGTGCGATCATACCAGCACTAATGCACCAGATCCCATCAGAAATCCGAAGTTAAGGGTGCTTGGGCGATAGCAGTACTAGGATGGGTGACCCCCTGGAAAGTCCTCGTGTTGCACCTCTTTTCGTGTTTTTCTATTTTTGATTACTTGTTGACAGACTCTTTTCAGCTCAAATCATCTGAATCTCGATCGGGACCAGATAAGCAATGAGAAATCAACGTAGCTCAGGCAATGACGGATTTAAACAAAATTGAAAGCTAATTTGATTGTAAACGGGCAAACGAACGAGACTCATTAGTTCGCAACGAGGTTGCGAGATTTTAGCCGAATTTCTTCTCTAAAACCCTCTAATTTTCGATTTTCCGCTTCTGTTAAGATTCTATTTCCTCGAGAAATCCGCTTAGGAAGTTCGAAATTCGATTCCGGTTTCATTTTATCGTATTCCAGGCATAATAATAGCTTTACAGTCGCTATTTTCTTCTTCTTATTTTTTTTTCTATTTTCTGGGAACATTTAGCGATTTTTGTTGTCGTGATCCGGTTCTGTGAGGAACGGTATGACGCAGATTACTCCGGAGACGGTTAACTCATTAAAAACATTTTTTTTGAATGTTTTATCCATAATTTACGTAAATGGTCACGACACGAGGACTGCATAGGGAGGTCACCCATCCTCGCTCTGCCATCGCGCCAGAACGCTTAACTTCATGGTTCTGATTGGGCGAGAGCAGTGCCGCGTGTTGTCCATCGCCACCCGCTCTACACGTACTCGAGGGATATAAGAATAAACATCCCACTCAATGTCGGTGCGATCATACCGGCACTAATGCAACTGATCCCATCAGAACTCCGAAGTTAAGCGTGCTTGGGCGAGAGTAGTACTAGGATGGGTGAACCCCTGAGATGTCCTCGTGTTGCACCCCTTTTCGCTTTTTTCTATTTTTGATTGATTACTTGTTGACAGACGATTTTCTGCTCAAATCATCTGAATCTCGATCGGGACCAGATAAGACATGTGAAATTAACGTAGCTCGGGCACTGCCGGATTTTGACAAAATTTTAGGCTAATTTGATTGTAAACGGGCAAAAGAACGAGACTCATTACTCCGCAACGAGGTTGCGAGATTTTAGCCAAATTTCTTCTCGAAGACCCTCTAATTTGCGATTTTCCGCATCTGTTAAGCTTCCGTTTCCTCGAGAAATACGCTTAGGAAGTTCGAAATTCGATTCTGGTTCCATTTTATCGTATCCTAAGCATAATAATAGCTTTCCATTCGCTATTTTCTTCTTATTATTTTTTTACTATTTTCTGGGAACATTTAGCGATTTTGGTTGTCGTGAGCCGGTTCTGTGCGGAAGGGAATGACGCAGATTACTCCGGAGACGGTTAACTCATTCGATTGTTTTATCCATAATTTACGTAAACGGTCGCGACACGAGAATTTCGCAGGGAGGTCACCCATCCTAGCTCTGCCATCGCGCCAGAACGCTTAACTTCATGGTTCTGATTGGGCGAGAGAAGTGCCGTGTGTTGTCCATCGCCACCCGCTCCACACGTACTAGAAGGATATAAGAATAAACATCCCACTCAATATCGGGTGCGATCATACCAGCACTAATGCACTGGATCCCATCAGAACTTCGAAGTTAAGCGTGCCTGGACGATAGCAGTACTAGGATGGGTGACCCCAAGGGAAGTCCTCGTATTGCACCCCTTTTCGTGTTTTTCTAATTTTTATTACTTGTTGACAGACGATTTTCGGCTCAAATCATCTGAATCTCGATCGTGACCAGATAAGACATGTGATATCAAAGTAGCTCGGGCACTGCCGGATTTGGACAAAGTTGTAGCCTAATTTGATTGTAAACGGGCAAACGAACAAGACTCATTACCCCCGCAATGAGCTGGCGAGAGTTTAGCCGAATTCTTTCTCTATGACCCTCTAATTTGCGATTTTCCGCTTCTGTTAAGCTTCCATTTCCTCGAGAAACCCGCTTAGGAAGTTCGAAATTCGATTTCGGTTCCATTTTATCGTATCCCAGGCATAATAATAGATTTATATTTGCTATTTTTTCTTCTAATTTTTTTTCTATTTTCTGAGAACATTTAGCGATTTTGGTGGTCGTGAGCCTGTTCTGTGCGGAAGGGTATGACTAAGATTACTCCGGAGACTATTAACTCATTAAAAATAATTATTTTGACTTTTTTATCCATAATTTAGGTAAACGGTCACGACTCGAGGAATGCCCAGGGAGGTCACCAATCCTAGCTCTGTCATCGCGCCAGAACGCTTAACTTCATGGTTCTGATTGGGCGAGAGCAGTGCCACGTGTTGTCCATCGTCGCCCGCTCCACACGTATTCGAGGGATATAAGAATAAACATCCCACTCAATGTCGTGTGCGATCATACCAGCACTAATGCACAGGATCCCATCAGAACTCCGAAATTAAGCGTGCTTGGGCGAGAGCAGTACTAGGATGGATGATCCCCTGGGTAGTCCTCGTGTTGCACTCTTTTTCGTGTTTTTCTATTTTTGATTACTTGTTGACAGATGACTTTCGGCTCAAATCATCTGAATCTCGATCGAGACCAGATAAGACAAGTGAAATCAATGTAGCTCAGGCACTCCCGGATTTAGACAAAATTGTAGGCTAATTTGATTGTAAACGGGCAAACGAACGAGACTCATTACTCCGCAACGAGCTGGCGAGATTTTGGCCGAATTCTTTCTCTAAGACCCTCTAATTTACGATTTTCCGCTTATGTTAAGGTTCCGTTTCCTCGAGAAATCCGCTTAGGAAGTTCGAAATTCGATTTCGGTTCCATTTTATCGTATCCCAGGCATAATAATAGCTTTACATTCGCTATTTTCTTCTTCTTATTTTTTTCCTATTTTATGGGAACATTTTGCGATTTTGGTTGTCGTGAGCCGGTTCTGTGCGGAAGGGTATGACGCAGATTACTCCGGAGACGGTTAACTCATTAAAAACAGTTATTTCGACTGTTTTATCCATAATTTACGTAAACGGTCGCGACACAAGGACATCCCAGGGAGGTCACCCATCCTAGCTCTGCCATCGTGCCAGACGCTTAACTTCATGGTTCTGATTGGGCGAGAGAAGTGCCGCGTGTTGTCCATCGCGCCAGAACGTTTAACTGCAGTTTTTCTCAACTAGTTTCCACAAGCAGCAGCATCTAACATAGTACGGTTAGGAGTAAGCAGACCATAATAAAATGTTTGAACGACTAACCCAAGTGGCAGTTTGTGATGAGGGCATCTTCGTAGTAGATCCTTGAAGCGTTCCCATGCCTCATACAAAGACTCCTGATCGAATTGAGAAAATGTTGTAATGTCTGCCCGCAGCTTCATGGTCTTTGATGGAGGAAAGTATTTAATGAGAAATGCTTTCGCCATGTCCTCCCATGTAGTGATCGAACCTATCGGCAAAAAGTTTAACCATGTTTTAGCTTTATCACGCAAAGAGAAAGGAAATAAACGCAGTCTAACAGCATCATCAGAAACACCATTAAATTTAAAAGTATTGCAGATTTCAAGAAAATTTGCGATGTGCATGTTTGGGTCATCTGCTGCAGATCCTCTAAATTGGACTGTGTTCTGAATCATCTGAATTATAGCTGGCTTGATCGAGCAAAACTTGCACTGTGGAATCCTCAATAAAAATATGGTTTTATTTGCTCAAAAATTAATCGCAAGTGCACGATTTCAAGTAATAGTATAATGTACGTGAGTACGAGTATCGTTCCACCGGAGACTGTATTTGACGATTATTATTTTCAGTTATTAAATCTTTAGCAACGAAAATTTGAATGATTGTTTTATTGCTACTATAATCAAATAAACATTCAAATAAAATGATTCAAGTATTGATTAATGAAATATAATGTCTAAAATAATTGAGTAAAATTCAATAAGAAATGAATTTGTTGGGAATTTCGGTTCATCTACCCCTCGTTAATTAATTAATTCGTTCGATATTGATTTTATACTTCCGACAGGATTTTCTATTCAATTGAACACACTCTCTCTAGCTATGCCAAACTAATTCTACTCAATGAAGTAATTAAATGTCTTTAATTATTTATCAAGAGTGAATTGCATGTCGATTTATGAAATCCCCTAGTTTTCGACCCTTAGGACTATGACTATCGGCGCGTATCCAATTTCATATGTCTATGTAAATTGTAGATTCACGGATTATACTACTCGTTCTTATCACAAGTTATTCTCTCGAACTCACTCGCAATATAAAAACGTTGTTAAAGTTAGCTACGCTCGAACAACACGATAAAACAATAGTATAATCAAGAACAAATCAGAAATCGAGATGTAAATTAATTATATCAAAGTTTGGGGTAGGATCCCCTTAAATCCCAACAAATAATAAAATTTAGCTACTAAAATTCATGATTGAAATCGGCAAAACAATGGTTAAAAGATAGAAACTAAATTAGAAATACTAGATTTGACGGAAATTGTGAAGAACGACGCCCCGAAAGCTTCGAATCTTAAATCCAAGCTCAAAACTCCTCTCCAATGCTTGCGCAGCTGCTCCAATGAAGTCTGAATGTCTCAAAAAATGTCCTCCTCCCCTTTCCATATCATCCTCTCCTCCAAAATAAGGTAGGGAATCGGACAAGAAATCTTCCCAAAAATAAGTGGCGCTCGGGCGGTAGAGAATTACCGCTCGAGCGCCACACTCTCTGTAAAGCACTTGGAGAATGCGGCTTCTCGCGCTTGGGCGGTAGAGAATTACCGCTCGAGCGCCACATCTTCTGTAACTTTTCTCTTCTTGGATCACTTCTCGCGCCCGAGCGGTAGAAAACTACCGCTCGAGCGCCGACCTCTCTGGACTTCAGCTCTTTGCGTGATTTCTCTCGCGCCTGGGCGGTACAATTTCACCGCCCGAGCGCCGCCTCTTCTGCACATTATCTTCTTATCTTGGCACTTGGCTCCGATTTTAGTTTTCCGGCCATTTTCCTGCAAATTAGTGACGCACAAGTGAGAAATGATCAAATGCATATGCTTACTCTAAAACGAACAAAATGTGAACGAAATGTACACATGCACAATGCAAACACACACAAACTAATGCAATAAAACACGTAAAAACCACACCTATCAACCCCCTCATACTAATCTTTTGCTTGCCCTCAAGCAAAATAGGTTACAGACTACAATTAAAACATAAAACAAACACAAAAGGGAGAGTATTAAAGTAACTAAACTGATGGTGAAATAGAAAACTGGCATCTCCTGCCTCAGTGGGTTTGTGAACCACATCCACTTAGTCAAATCACAACATACATTACTACCCCTTTCAGAACATCACAACACAATTGTTATTTTCCAAAAGGTGAGGTCGTGTGTCCAGTGGATTTTTCTAGCTTGTGTTTCAGACAGTTTTATTCGCAAATCATGTGCGTCGCCGAATCAACCAGTCAACGCGAGTTTCTCTTTTCTGAGTCTTGTTTCTATTTGGGACCAACTAGTAAACACATAAAGTTGTAGAGTTTCATAGTTGAGCAACAAAATGTAGGGAGTCAATGGCCATAAGTGTTCAAGTGGTTCGGAAAAATGGGGAGTACGTAGATCTTTTTCACTATGCACTTGTCAGAAATTTTGTCCGACATTCCTCAACGCCTTACATCTCCATCTTTTTAGCCTTGGGATAGGATTTCATCCCTTTTTGGCTCCCCCTAACCTTACATCCCCTGTTTTTTATTCCAATTTTTTTGGTGCATAGTTTTCTCAGGCGTACTCCCTAGGCTTTGGATATAGGGCATGTTTATTTATCTAGCCTAGGTATGAATTTTTTAGGTCCTATGCACGATTGGATGAAGGATGTTTGAGGAATACTTTTGATTTTCTACTTGAGTTCATGCCACTGGTTAGTCACTCATTTCAACAGGTACTCATTCAAGTTCTACTCGCATCTTATGTTTCTCCAGTTCCCCTCACAGATTATTTTGAACTTAACTATCATCGACACCACTATTAAAATCCACTATGTGAGCATAAACAAAATTCAATATACTTGGGGATTCATAAAGAGTGATCAGACTAAGTAACATGCAGTTCATTTATCCCACAATCATCATTGGCTACCAATTGTCTAATTTCACCATCAACTGACACTCATGCAGGACAAATACGCATGACAACAAATACGAAAAACGACCCCCTCGTACTAAAGGTGTGCAATGTCCCCATTGCACAAAAGACGAAGAACACAAATGCAAACATGAATGCAAACACATCAACAAATGCAAAAAAATGACCGAACGAACAATAATCCGAAAACAAAAATAATGTAGTAGACCAAAGAAAAGAAAAGAAAAGGGAAACAGTAAACTCCCCTGATCAAAGCTCATCCTCATCGTGTTCCGGTGGTGGCACTCCGGTGGCATCCCCTTGCGGAAGGTAGTCATACTGAAACTGGTAGGGAGGAACAAACGGCGGAAGTGGTGGTATGGCCCCTGGAGCTACGCCCCCGTGGAGGAGCATAGTGCGCATCATGGAGTCGAGTTGGGCAAGATGGGTCGCGACATTGGCGTTGACCTGCTCCTGATGAGCCATGAAGGTAAGGGTCTCGTCCATTTTGTCATTCTGGGTGCGCCTGCGGGGCTGTGGGCGCCAGCGGCACTTGAACCTCCTACTTCCTCCTCCTGATTGGGGAAGTCTATCTGTCGTTTCGCCTTCTTCCGCCGCCAGTCGTGCACACAAATAGGCTTCATGGGTTGTAGCCACTCCTCATCATCCCAGAAAATAACTCCCGCCTGGGCACACAATTCGGATATGATGGTAGGGAAAAATAGGCCGATGTGGCTGTTATGTATGCTCATCATAATTTGAGAGTGTAATAGCTTGCCCACGTTAATGGCATAGTCTTGAGATAACGCAAAAAGTACCGCTGCCCGTTCTTTCTGCACCTCACTCTTGTGGGACACTGGCATCATTCTTCTGGCCAAAAATAGATACCACATGGCAATGTTGGCCCGCAAATATTTTTCATCGAAGCAGCTCGGGGATCCCCCTAATGGTTTCCAGTTTGCCCCGAGAAGGCACAGAGTCTCAATGATCATCGAGTAATTAGGATCAGCAACTAATGGCTCGAATTCGGAGTCGTCAAAGTCGGCCGTTCCTAATAGGGCGTTGATCGTGAATGAATCGAACGGCACAAGCTTTCCTCGAACAAATGCCCTTCCATCTGTTCGCTCACCGGCATTAGCATAAAATTCCCTAACTACAGACACCACAGCCGCCTTAGGTTGCTCACCAAATTTTACCCATCCTCGTCTCTCTAATGCCCCAAGAGTCTCTACGTGTCTATCCTCAAATAGACGGCGAAATCCCCTTTCAGCAATGGGGTTTCTATGTATTTTAGCATGATCATATCTATCCCTAGCCGCCGCATTCACAAAGCGTGTTCTATCAAACGAGGAGGAAGAAGAGGAGGACCCGGGATTACCTTGTTGTTTCTTCGGAGCCATGGTGGTGTTGATGGAGATGGTGGGTGAATCGGAGAAGATGACCGGAGTGATGACGAGTCTAGTTTCCCTAAGAAGATTGTTCCACCTTGCCGGAAATTGGAGTAGGGATTGAAGCTCCTGCACAAGAAAATCGAAAAGGGGATGAGGTAGAGTTAGGGATTTGGGGAAGAGTTTTTGCAGAATGAAAAGGGGAAAGTGAATTCGCGTCTTTAAACGCAAGCGCGCTCGAGTGCCATGTTTTTAGGAAAAAAATTTTTCTGGGGCAAGCGTTCGCGCTCGAGCGCCGAACTCTCTGCCCAAAATTCACTTAATTGTTAATTTTTATATATTTTTTTTGAAATAAAAACAAAACAACAATTAACAAAAATAAAACAAACTGACAAGAAAGAAAAATCGAATTAAATGCACGAGAAGGGAAAGAAAGGTAGTTCTCAATTTACAGTCGAGAGCTAGATTGCCGGCCGGTCTCAGTTTGAATTGTCTTGGAACCGGGTGATTCCAAGTTGTGGCTCAATTATGCCACCCATGTAGTGCTTCAGTCGCTGGGCATTGACCGTGAATGTCCCATCCTTTCCATCGTGCAGTTCCACGGCTTCCGACGGGTATACTTTCGAAATCACGAATGGTCCAGATCATCGTGACTTCAATTTTCCAGGAAACAGTCGCAACCGGGAGTTGTAGAGTAAGACATTGTCACCTTCCTTGAATTCCCTCTCGATGATCTGCTTGTCATGGGCCTTCTTCGTCTTCTCCTTGTATGACAATGAAAGATCATATGCCAGGTTCCGGAATTCCTCTAACTAATTCAGTTGCAGCAGACGTCGTTCACCTGCGTCAGTAAAATTAAAGTTCAATGCTTTTGTGGCCTAGTATGCTCAATGCTCCAACTCTACAGGTAAATGACATGCTTTACCAAACAACAACCTATATGGTGTAGTGCCTATAGGTGTTTTAAAAGCAGTCCTATATGCCCAAAGAGCATCATCTAATCTCACTGACCAGTCTTTCCGACTGATACCTACAACTTTCTTTAAAATCCGCTTTATCTCTCGATTCGACACTTCCACTTGACCACTCGTTTGGGGATGATATGGGGTAGAGATCTTGTGTGTGACACCGTATTTGCTCAAGAGTTTTTCAAATAATTTATTGCAAAAATGGGTGCCACCATCACTAATGATAGCTCTTGGTGTCCCAAACCTGTTAAAAATATTTTTCTTTAAAAGTTTCAGGACCACTTGAGCATCATTAGTGGCATACGCTTCTGCCTCTACCCACTTAGACACATAATCAACCGCAACCAAGATATATTTTTCGTGAACGAACTGGGAAACGGTCCCATGAAATCTATCCCCCATACATCAAAAACCTCACACACAAGAATATTATTTAATGGCATTTCATGACGGTAGAGATGTTACCTGACCACTGGCATTTATCACAGGTTAGCACATAAGCTCGAGCATCTTTAAAAAGGGTTGGCCAATAAAAGCCACATTCAAGTACCTTAGATGCCGTCCTTGTTGGTCCGAAATGACCACCTACCTCACGGTCATGGCAATGGTTGAGGATTTGACCAAACTCCTCCTCTGCAACACACCTTCTTATCATGGAATCTGCACAAATCTTAAACAAAAATAGTTCCTCCCAAAAATAATATTTCACGTCAGAGAAAAATTTCTTTCGGTGAAATGATAGATTTGGTGGTGGTGTGCCTGTGACAAGAAAGTTAGCGAAATTTTCATACCAAGGACAGTGTCTCACCTCAAAGAGCTGCTCATCAGGAAACCAATCATTTATAGCTCGATCTACACAATCATCACTAATTAGCTCCAACCTAGACAAGTGTTCTGCTACCACATTCTCGACACCTTTCTTATCTTTTATTTCTAGATCAAATTCTTGCAATAATAAAATCCAACGAAGTAAGCGTGGCTTTGCATCTTTTTTAGCAAGTAAATATTTCAATGCCGAGTGATCTGTGTAAACAATTACTTTGGACAAAACAAGGTACGAATGAAATTTGTCAAGCGTAAATACTACTGCAAGTAATTCCTTTTCAGTTGTTTCATAATTCAATTGAGCCTCGTCAAGGGTCTTACTTGCGTAGTAAATTGTATGAAATACCTTGTTTTGACGCTGGCCAAGCACAGCCCCCACCGCAGTATCACTGGCATCGCACATGATCTCGAAGAGCAGATCCCAATACGGTGCCACCAAGACAGGAGCCATCACCAAGCGCCCCTTCAAATCCTCGTACGCCTGTAAACATTCAGCATTGAAATCAAAAAGGCACATCTTTCATGAGTAAGGAAGATAGAGGTTTGGCAAGTTTTGAAAAGTCTTTGATAAACCGCCTATAAAAACCGACGTGGCCTAGAAAACTTCTAACTCCCTTCACTGAGGCTGGTGGCGGTAGGTTCTTTATGACTTCAATTTTAGCTTTGTCCACCTCAATTCCTTGTTCCGAAACCTTGTGCCCTAAAATAATTCCCTCTTGTACCATGAAATTGCACTTTTCCCAATTAAGCACCAAGTTCGTCTCCTCGCACCTTCTCAACACGGATCTCAAATTCTGCAAACACTCATCAAACGTTGCACCAAAGATAGAAAAGTCATCCATAAATACTTCAAGAAAGGTTTCAATCATATCATGGAATATAGCAGTCATGCAGCGCTGAAAAGTAACGGGTGCATTACAAAGACCAAAAGGCATACGGCGAAAGGCAAAAGTTCCATAAGGACAAGTGAAAGTGGTTTTCTCTTGGTCCTCAGGTGCAATAGTGATTTGATTATACCCCGAATACCCATCTAGAAAACAATAAAATTCATGCCCCGCTAATCTCTCCAACATTTGATCAATAAAAGGAAGGGGAAAATGGTCCTTACGGGTGGCATCATTAAACTTCCTATAGTCAATACAAACTCTCCACCCCGTAACAGTTCTCGTGGGAATAAGTTCATTCTTTTCATTAGTGATCACCGTAATCCCACCTTTCTTTGGCACGCATTGAACAGGACTCACCCAAGCACTATCTGAGATAGGATAGATAATACCTGAATCGAGAAGCTTAATAGTTTCAGCCTTCACTACCTATTGCATCTTTGGATTTAGTCGTCTTTGAGGTTGCACGAGAGGTGAGTTCTTTTCTTCCATCAAGATTTTATGCATGCATATCGATGGACTGATTCCCTTGATGTCTACCACCTTCCAGGCGAATGCCCTTTTGTGCTCTTTGAGAACTTGCAACAATTTTTCCCCCATAGCATCTGTCAAAGAAGCAGAAATAATGACAGGCAAAGTGTTATTTTCACCTAGGTATACGTACTTTAAGTGCGGAGGTAAGGGTTTTAGTTCAAGCGTCGGTGGTTCCTCGATGCTTGACTTTGGAGGGATCAAATCTCTGCGCTCTCCTAGATCTTCCAGTCTCATCCTCATCGGCCTTCTCCATGGATGGTTGGCATTAAAGTATGCCACTATTTCAGCTTTTTCTTCGTCCAAGTCGTCATCCTCCAATTCCGTTGTGAGGGTGGCTTCTAAAGGGTCCCCAAGAGCATCGTGCACATAGTTAGACACGAGAGCATCAACAGCATCAATTCTATAACAACTATCAGAGTGCAGTGTGTGCTTAAGTGCATTAAAAACATCAAAAGTGATCTCTTCCTCGCCCACTCTCAGTCTCAACTTCCCTTCTTGAACATCAATCAGGGTCTTGCCAGTCGCAAGGAATGGTCTCCCAAGAATCAACGGCATCTCTATGTCTTCCTCCATGTCAAGTACCACAAAGTCCGCAGGGAAAATAAATTTGTCCACTTTCACTAGCACGTTCTCAATCACTCCGCGGGGGTACTTGATAGATCTGTCAGCTAGTTGTAAAGACATCCGCGTTGGCTTAGGTTCTCCCAATCCAAGTTTCCTAAACACAGAAAGAGGCATCAGGTTAATACTTGCACCAAGATCACATAACGCTTTATGAAAAACAACATCTCCAATCATGCAAGGAATAGAAAAACTCCCTGGATCCTTAAGTTTCGGTGGGATCTTGTTTTGCACCAAAGCAGAGCAATTTTCAGTTAAGTTCACTGTCATGTGATCCTCCAACTTCCTCTTATTTGCCAATATATCTTTCAAAAATTTAGCATAACTAGGCATTTGCATCAAAGCATCGGCAAAATGAATATTGATATGCAATTTTTTGAATACCTTAAGGAACTTACCGAATTGTGCATCTAGTTTTGCTTTTTTCAGTGCTGCAGGAAATGGTGGAGAATAACAATTTTAGGTTGTGCAGTCGGTGCTGGTGTAGAGTTAGAAGACTTACCTTTGGATGTTTCAGAATGCTCATCCAATTTTTGAGTTTTCTCTTTTTCTCTTGACTCTAAAACTTTCCCACTCTTCAACTCGATGGCCTTCACTTGCTCTTTTGGATTTGTCTCTGTGTTACTTGGCAAGGTGCCCGGCTCTCTACTTGCTATCATCTTGGCCAACTGTCCAATTTGATTCTCGAGCCCTTTTATCGATGCATTTTGGTTTTGAAGTCTAGTTTCAGTGGATGAAATAAACTTAGACATCATTTTCTCCAGGTTGGACTTCTCTTCTCTAGGAGGATCAGATCTATACATCGGTTGTTTCCCATATAATTGTCATCCTTGCGGTCGATTCTGACAATTTTGACCGCCCCATGAGAAGTAGGGATGTTGCCTCCATCCAGGATTGTATGTGTTCGAATAAGGATCATTCCTTGGGCGGTTTTGGACTCCCACTTGATTCACCGGTGCCTCATTTTGCACATAGAAGGGATTGCCATCTTGACAGTCTTTCACATAGTGTTCACCTCCACATTTCTCACAGAATATTTTTTGAAGACGCATAGCTGTGCCACCCATGTTCAAGCTGTCCAGTTTCCTGTTCAACACATCAAGTTGTGCAGTAATGGCAGAAAAATCAGTTACCTGATGAACTCCTGTACTTCTCCGCTGGTTGTTCCTGTCAGATTGAGGATGATAACTGCTAGCAGCCATCTACTCCAACAACTCATATCCTTCTTCCGCAGTTTTTCTCAACAAGTTTCCACAAGCAACAGCATCTAACATAGTACGGTTAGGAGTAAGCAGACCATAATAAAATGTTTGAACGACTAACCCAAGTGGCAGTTCGTGATGAGGGCATCTTCGTAGTAGATCCTTGAGGCGTTCCCATGCCTCATACAAAGACTCCTGATCGAATTGAGAAAATATTGTAATGTCTGCCCGCAGATTCATGGTCTTTGATGGTGGAAAGTATTTAATGAGAAATGCTTTCGCCATGTCCTCCCATGTAGTGATCGAACCTATAGGCAAACAGTTTAACCATATTTGAGCTTTATCACGCAAAGAGAAAGGAAATAAACGAAGCCTAACAGCATCATCAGAAACTCCATTAAATTTAAAAGTATCGCAAATTTCAAGAAAATTTGCGATGTGCGTGTTTGGGTCATCTGCTGCAGATCCTCCAAATTGGACTGTGTTCTGAATCATCTGAATTATAGCTGGCTTGATCGAGCAAAACTTGCACTGTGGAATTCTAAATAAAAATATGGTTTTATTTGCTCAAAAATTAATCGCAAGTGCACGATGTCAAGTAATAGTATAATGTACGTGAGTACGAGTATCGTTCCACCGGAGACTGTATTTGACGATTATTATTTTCAGTTATTAAATCTTTAGCAACGAAAATTTGAATGATTGTTTTATTGCTACTATAATCAAATAAACATTCAAATAAAATGATTCAAGTATTGATTAATGAAATATAATGTCTAAAATGGTTGAGTAAAATTCAATAAGAAATGAATTTGTTGGGAATTTCGGTTCATCTATTCCTCGTTAATTAATTAATTCGTTCGATATTGATTTTATACTTCCGACAGGATTTTCTATTCAATTGAACACACTCTCTCGAGCTATGCCAAACTAATTCTACTCAATGAAGTAATTAAATGTCTTTAATAATTTATCAAGAGTGAATTGCATGTCGATTTATGAAATCCCCTAGTTTTCGACCCTTAGGACTATGACTATCGGCGCGTATCCAATTTCATATGTCTATGTAAATTGTAGATCAACGGATTATACTACTCGTTCCTATCACAAGTTATTCTCTCGAACTCACTCGCAATATAAAAACGTTGTTAAAGTTAGCTACGCTCTAACAACATGATAAAACAATAGTATAATCAAGAACAAATCAAAAAACGAGGTGTAAATTAATTATATCAAAGTTTGAGGTAGGATCCCCTTAAATCCCAACAAATAATAAAATTTAGCTACTAAAATTCATGATTGAAATCAGCAAAACAATGGTTAAAAGATAGAAACTAAATTAGAAATACTAGAGTTGACGGAAATTGTGAACAACGACGCCCCGAAAGCTTCGAATCTTCAATCCAAGCTCAAAACTCCTCTCCAAAGCTTGCGCGGCTGCTCCAATGAAGTCTGAATGTCTCAAAAAACGTCCTCCTCCCCTTTCCATATCATCCTCTCCCCCAAAATAAGGTAGGGAATCGGACAAGAAATCTTCCCAAAAATAAGTGGCGATCGGGCGGTAGAGAATTACCGCTCGAGCGCCACACGCTCTGTAAAGCACTTGGGGAATGCGGCTTCTCGCGCTTGGGCGGTAGAGAATTACCGCTCGAGAGCCATATCTTCTGTAACTTTTCTCTTCTTGGATCACTTTTCACGCCCGAGCGGTAGAAAACTACCGCTCGAGCGCCGACCTCTCTGGACTTCAGCTCTTTGCGTGATTTCTCTCGCGCCCGGGCGGTACAATTTCACCGCACGAGCGCCGCCTCTTCTGCACATTATCTTCTTAGCTTGGCACTTGTCTCCGATTTTAGTTTTCCGGCCATTTTCCTGCAAATTCGTCACGTACAAGTGAGAAATGATCAAATGCATATGCTTACTCTAAAACGAACAAAATGTGAACGAAATGTACGCATGCACAATGCAAACACACACAAACTAATGCAATAAACACGAAAAAACCACACCTATCAACAGCCCATGGAGGTCACCCATCCTAGCTCTGCCATCGCGCTAGAACGCTTAACTTCGTAGTTCTTATTGGGCGAGAGCAGTGCCACGTGTTGTCCATCGCTGCCCGCTCCACACGTACTCGAGGGATATAGGAATAAACATCTCACTCAATGTCGGGTACGATCATACAAGCACTAATGCACCGGATCCCATCAAACTCCGAAGTTAAGCGTGCTTGGGCGACATTAGTACTAGGATGGGTGACCCCCTGGGAAGTCCTCGTGTTGCACTCTTTCTCGTGTTTTTCTATTTTTGATTACTTGTTGACAGACGATTTTCGGCTCAAATCATCTGAATCTCGATCGGGACGAAATAAGACATGTGAAATCAACGTAGCTCGGGCACTGGCGGATTTGGACAAAATTGTAGGCTAATTTGATTGTAAACGGGCAAACGAACGAGACTCATTGCTCCGCAACGAGGTGGCGAGATTTTAGCCGAATTCTTTCTCTAAGACCCTCTAATTTGCGATTTTCCGCTTCTGTTAAGCTTCCGTTTCCTCGAGAAATCCGCATAGGAAGTTCGAAATTCGATTCCGGTTCCATTTTATCGTATCCCAGGCATAATAATAGCTTTACATTGGCTATTTTCTTATTCTTATTTTTTTTCTATTTTCTGGGAACATTTAGCGATTTTTTTTGTCGTGAGCCGGTTCTGTGCGGAAGGGTATGACGCAGATGACTCCGAAGACGGTTAACTCATTAAAAACAATTATTTCGACTGTTTTATCCATAATTTATGTAAACAGTCACGACCCGAGGACTGCCCAGGGACTTCACCCATCCTAGCTCTGCCATCGCGCCAGAACGCTTAACTTCATGGTTCTGATTGGGCGAGAGAAGTGCCGCGTGTTGTCCATCACCGCCCGCTCCACACGTAGTCGAAGGATATAAGAATAAACATCGGAATAAATGTCGAGTGCGATCATACCAGCACTAATGCATCGGATCCCATCAGAACTCCGAAGTGAAGCGTGCTTGGGCGAGATCAGTACTAGGATGGGTGACCACCTGGGAAGTCATCGTGTTGCACCACTTTTCGTGTTTTTCTATTTTTGATTACTTAATGACAGACGATTTTCGGCTCCAATTATCTGATTCTCGATCGGGACCAGATAAGACATGTGAAATCAACGTAGCTCGGGCACTGCTGGATTTGGACAAAATTGTAGGCTAATTTGATTGTAAATGGGCAAACGATTGAGACTCATTACCCCGCAATGAGGTGGCAAGATTTTAGCCGAATTCATTCTCTAATACCCTCTAATTTGCGATTTTCCGCATCTATTAAGCTTCCGTTTTCTCGAGAAATCCGCTTAGGAAGTTCGAAATTCGATTTCGGTTCCATTTTATCATATCTCAGGCATAAAAATAGCTTTACATTCGCTATTTTCTTATTTTTATTTTTTTTTCTAATTTCTGGGAACATTTAGCGATTTTTGTTGTCGTGAACCGGTTCTGTGCGGAAGGGTATGACGCAGATTACTCCGGAGACGGTTAACTCATTAAAAAAATTATTTCGACTGTTTTATCCATAATTTACGTAAACGGACGTGACACGAGGACTGCCCAGGGAGGTCACCCATCCTAGCTCTGCCCTCGCGCCAGAACGCTTAACTTCATGCTTCTGATTGAGTGAGACAAGTGCCGCGTGTTGTCCATCGCCGCCCGCCCCACAAGTACTCGAGGGATATAAGAATAAACATCCCACTCAATGTCGGGTGCGATCATACCAGCACTAATGCACCGGATCCCATCAGAACTCCGAAGTTAAGCGTGCTTGGGCAAGAGAAGTACTAGGATGTGAGACCCCCTGGGAAGTCCTCGTATTGCACCCATTTTCGTGTTTTTCTATTTTTTATTACTTGTTGACAGAAGATTTTCGGCTCAAATCATCTGAATCTCGATCGGTACCAGATAAGACATGTGAATTCAACGTTGCTCGGGCACTGCTGGATTTGGACAAAATTGTAGGCTAATTTGATTGTAAACGGGCAAACGATTGAGACTCGTTACCCCGCAATGAGGTGGCGAGATTTTAGCCGAATTCCTTCTCTAATACCCTCTATTTTGCGATTTTCCGCCTCTGTTAAGCTTCCATTTTCTCGAGAAATCCGCTTAAGAAGTTCGAAATTTGATTCCGGTTCCATTTTATCGTATCCCATGCATAAAAATAGCTTTACATTCGCTATTTTCTTCTTCTTATTTGTTTTTCTATTTTCTGGGAACATTTAGCGATTTTTGTTGTCGTGAGCCGGTTCTGTGCGGAAGGGTATGACGCAGATTACTCCGGAGACGGTTAACTCATTAAAAACAATTATTTCGACTGTTTTATCCATAATTTACGTAAACGGACACGACACGAGGAGTGCACAGGGAGGTCACCCATCCTAGCTCTGCTCTCGCGCCAGAACGCTTAACTTCATGGTTCTGATTGGGCAAGAGCAGTGCCGCGTGTTGTCCATCGCCGCCCGCTCCACACGTACTCGAGGGATATAAGAATAAACATCCCACTTAATGTCGGGTGCCATCATACCAGCACAAATGCACCGTATCCCATCAGAACTCCGAAAATAACCGTGCTTAGGCGAGAGCAGTACTAGATTGGTGACCTCCTGAGAAGTCCTCGTGATGCACCCCTTTTCGTGTTTTTCTGTTTTTGATTACTTGTTGAAAGACGATTTTCGGCTCAAATCATCTGAATCTCGATCGGGACCAGATAAGACATGTGAAATCAACGTAGCTCGGGCACTGCCGGATTTGGACAAAATTGTAGCCTAATTTGATTGTAAACGGGCAAACGAACGAGACTCATTTATCCGCAATGAGCTGGCGGGTTTTAGCCGAATTCCTTCTCTAAGACCCTCTAATTTGCGATTTTCCGCTTCTGTTAAGCTTCCGTTTTCTCGAGAAATCCGCTTAGGAAGTTCGAAATTCGATTCCGGTTCCATTTAATCGTATCCCAGGCATAATAATAGCTTTACATTTGCTATTTTCTTCTTCTAATTTTTTTTTTTCTATTTTCAAGGAACATTTAGCGATTTTTGTTGTCGTGAGCCGGTTCTGTGCGGAAGGGTATGACGTAGATTACTTCGGAGACAGTTAACTCAGTAAAAACAATTATTTCGACTGTTTTAACCATAATTAACGTAAATGGTCGTGACACGAGGACTTCTCAGGGAGGTCAGCCATCCTAGCTCTGCCAACGCGCCAGAACGCCTAACTTCATGGTTCTGATTGGGCGAGACAAGTGCCACGTGTTGTCTATCGCCGCTTGCTCCACAAGTACTCGAGGGATATAAGAATAAACATCCCACTCAATGTCCGGTGTGATCATACAAGCACTAATGCACCAGATCCCATCAGAACTCCAAAGTTAAGCGTGCTTAGGCGAGAGCAGTACTAGGATGGGTGACCCCCCCTGGGAAGTTCTCGTGTTGCACCCTTTTTCGTGTTTTTCTATTTTTGATTACTTGTTGACAGAATATTTTCGGCTCAAATCATCTGAATCTCGATCGTGACCAGATAAGACATGTGAAATCAACGTAGCTCGGGCACTGCCGGATTTGGACAAAATTGTAGGCTAATTTGATTGTAAATAGGCAAACGAACGAGACTCATTATTCCGCAATGACTTGGCGAGATTTTAGCCGAATTCCTTCTCTAAGACCCTCTAATTTGCGATTTTCCATTTCTGTTAAGCTTTCGTTTCATCCATAACTACTAGAACGCTTAACTTCATGGTTCTTATTGGCCGAGAGCAGTGCCGCGTGTTGTCCATCGCCGCACGCTCCACACGTACTCGAGGGATATAAGAATAAACCTCCCACTCAATGTCAGGTGCGATCATACAAGCACTAAGGCACCGGATCCCATCAGAACTCCGAAGTAAAGCGTACTTGGGCGAGACCAATACTAGGATGGGTGACCCCCTGGGAAGTCCTCGTGTTGCACCCATTTTCGTGTTTTTCTATTTTTGATTACTTGTTGACAGGCGATTTTCAGCTCAAATCATCTAAATCTCGATCGGGACCAGATAAGACATGTGAAATCAACGTAGCTCGGGCACTGCCGAATTTCGACAAAATTGTAGCCTAATTTGATTATAAACGGGCAAACGAACGAGACTCATTTCTCCGCAATGAGCTGGCGAGTTTTAGCCGAATTCCTTCCCTAAGTACCTTTTATAATCGATTTTTCGCTTCTGTTAAGCTTTCGTTTTCTCCAGAAATCCTCTTAGGAAGTTCGAAATTCGATTCCGGTTCCATTTTATCGTATCACAGGCATAATAATAGCTTTACATTCGCTATTTTCTTCTTTTTATTTTTTTTCTATTTTCTGGGAACATTTAGCGATTTTTGTTGTCGTGAGCCGGTTCTGTGCGGAAGGGTATGACGCAGATTACTCCGGAGACGGTTAACTCATTAAAAACAATTATTTCGACTGTTTTATCCATAATTTACGTAAACGGACACGACACGAGGAGTGCACAGGGAGGTCACCCATCCTAGCTCTGCTCTCGCGCCAGAACGCTTAACTTCATGGTTCTGATTGGGCAAGAGCAGTGCCGCGTGTTGTCCATCGCCGCCCGCTCCACACGTACTCGAAGAATATATAAGAATAAACATCCCAGTCAATGTAGGGTGCGATCATACCAGCACTAATACACTTGATCCCATCAGAACTCCGAAGTTAAGCATGCTTGGGCGGGAGCAGTTCTAGGTTGGGTGATCCCTTGGGAAGTCCTCGTGTTGCACCCCTTTTCATGTTTTTCTATTTTTGATTACTTGTTGACAGAAGATTTTCGGCTCAAATCATCTGAATCTCGATCGGGACCAAATAAGACATGTGAAATCAACGTAGTTCGGGCACTGCCGGATTTGGATAAAATTGTAGGCTAATTTGATTGTAAACGGGCAAACGAACGAGATTCATTACTCCGCAATGAGGTGGCAAGATTTTAGCCGAATTCCTTCTCTAAGACCCTCTAATTTGCAATTTTCCGCTTCTATAAAGCTTCCGTTTTCTCGAGAAATCCGCTTAGGAAGTTCGAAATTCAATTCCGGTTCAATTTTATCGTATACTAGGCATAATAATAGTTTTAAATTCGCTATTTTCTTCTTCTTATTTTTTTTTCTATTTTCTGGGAACATTTAGCAATTTTTGTTGTCGTGAGCCGGTTCTGTGCGGAAGGGTATGACGCAGATTACTTCGGAGATGGTTAACTCATTAAAAACAATTATTTCGAATATTTTATCTATAATTTATGTAAACGGTCGCGACACGAGGACTTTCCAGGGAGGTTACCCATCCTAGCTCTGCCATCGCGCCAGAACGCTTAACTTCATAGTTCTGATTGGGCGAAAGAAGTTCCGCATGTTGTCCATCGCCGCCCGCCCCACACGTACTCGAGGGATATAAGAATAAACATCCCACTGAATGTCGGGTGCGATCATACCAGCACTAATGCACCGGATCCCATCATAACTCCGAAGTTAAGTGTGCTTGGGCGAGAGTAGTACTAGGATGGATGACCTCCTGGAAAGTCCTCGTGTTGCACTCTTTTTCGTGTTTTTCTATTTTTCATTACTTGTTGACAGACGATTTTTGGCTCAAATCATCTGAATCTCGATCGAGACCAGATAAGACATGTGAAATCAACGTAACTGGGGCACTGCCGGATTTGGACAAAATAGTAGGCTAATTTGATTGTAAACAGGCAAACAAACGAGACTAATTACTCCGCAATGAGTTAGTGAGATTTTCGCTGAATTCCTTCTCTAAAACCCTCTAATTTGCGATTTTTCGCTTCTGTTAAGCTTCCATTTCCTCGAGAAATCCGCTTAGGAAGTTCAAAATTCGATTCCAAATTGCATTTTATCGTATCCCAGGCATAATAATAGCTTTACATTCGCTGTTTTTTTCTTCTTATTTTTTTTCTATTTTCTGGGAACATTTAGCGATTTTTGTTGTCGTGAGCCGGTTCTGAGCGGAAGGGTATGACGCAGATTACTTCGGAGACGTTTAACTCATTAAAAACAATTATTTCGACTGTTTTATCCATAATTTAGATAAACGGTCGAGACACGAAGACTTCCTAGAGAGGTCACCCATCCTAGCTCTGCCATTACGCCAGAAAGCTTAACTTTATGGTTCTGATTGGGCGAGAGAAGTTCCACGTGTTGTCCATCGCCACCCACTCCACACGTACTCGAAGGATATAAAAAAAAACATCCCACTCAATGTCGGATGCGATCATACCAGCACTAATGCACCGGATCCCATCAGAACTCCGAAGATAAGCGTGCTTGGGAGAGAGCAGTACAAGAACGGGAGACCCCTGGGAAGTCATCGTGTTGCACCCCTTTTCGTGTTTTTCTATTTTTGATTACTTGTTGACAGAAGATTTTCGGCTCAAATCATCTGATTCTCGATCGGGACCAGATAAGACATGTGAAATCAACGTAGCTCGGGCACTGCCGGATTTGGATAAAATTGTAGGCAAATTTGATTGTAAATGGGCAAACGATTGAGACTCATTACCCCGCAATGAGGTGGCAAGATTTTAGCCGAATTCATTCTCTAATACCCTCTAATTTGCGATTTTCTGCATCTATTAAGCTTCCGTTTTCTCGAGAAATCCGCTTAGGAAGTTCGAAATTCGATTTCGGTTCCATTTTATCATATCTCAGGTATAAAAATAGCTTTACATTCGCTATTTTCTTCTTCTTATTTTTTTTTCTAATTTCTGGGAACATTTAGCGATTTTTGTTGTCGTGAACCGGTTCTGTGCGGAAGGGTATGACGCAGATTACTCCGGAGACGGTTAACTCATTAAAAAAAATTATTTCGACTGTTTTATCCATAATTTACGTAAACGGACGTGACACGAGGACTGCCCAGGGAGGTCACCCATCCTAGCTCTGCCCTCGCGCTAGAACGCTTAACTTCATGCTTCTGATTGAGCGAGACAAGTGCCGCGTGTTGTCCATCGCCGCCCGCCCCACAAGTACTCGAGGGATATAAGAATAAACATCCCACTCAATGTCGGGTGCGATCATACCAGCACTAATGCACCGGATCCCATCAGAACTCCGAAGTTAAGCGTGCTTGGGCGAGAGAAGTACTAGGATGTGAGGCCCCCTGGGAAGTCCTCGTGTTGCACCCATTTTCGTGCTTTTCTATTTTTGATTACTTGTGGACAGAAGATTTTTGGCTCAAATCATCTGAATCTCGATCGGGACCAGATAAGACATGTGAATTCAACGTAGCTCAGGCACTGCTGGATTTGGACAAAATTGTAGTCTAATTTGATTGTAAACAGGCAAACGATTGAGACTCGTTAACCCGCAATGAGGTGGCGAGATTTTAGCCGAATTCCTTCTCTAATACCCTCTAATTTGCGATTTTCCGCCTCTGTTAAGCTTCCATTTTCTCGAGAAATCCGCTTAATAAGTTCGAAATTCGATACCGGTTCCATTTTATCGTATCCCAGGCATAAAAATAGCTATACATTCGCTATTTTCTTCTTCTTATTTGTTTTTCTATTTTCTGGGAACATTTAGCGATTTTTGTCGTCATGAACCGGTTCTGTGCGGAAGGGTGTGATGCAGATTACTCCGGAGTCGGTTAACTCATTAAAAACAATTATTTCGACTGTTTTAGCCATAATTTACGTAAACAATCGCGACACGAGGACTGCCCAGAGAGGTCACCCATCCTAGCTCTGCCCTTGCGCCAGAACGCTTATCTTCATGGTTCTGATTGGGCAAGAGCAGTGCCGCGTGTTGTCCATCGCCGCCCGCTCCACACGTACTCGAGGGATATAATAATAAACATCCCACTCAATGTCGGTTGCCATCATACCAGCACAAATGCACCGGATCCCATCAGAACTCCGAAGTTAAGCGTGCTTGGGCGAGAGCAGTACTAGGATGGGTGACCCCTTGGGAAGTCCTCGTGTTGCACACCTTTTCGTGTTTTTCTATTTTTGATTACTTGTTGACAGACGATTTTCGGCTCAAATCATCTGAATCTCGATCGGGACCAGATAAGACATGTGAAATCAACGTAGCTCGGGCACTGCCGGATTTTGACAAAATTGTAGCCTAATTTGATTGTAAACAGGCAAACAAACGAGACTCATTTATCCGCAATGAGCTGGCGAGTTTTAGCCGAATTCCTTCTCTAAGACCCTCTAATTTGCGATTTTCCGCTTCTGTTAAGCTTCCGTTTTCTCGAGAAATCCGCTTAGGAAGTTCGAAATTCGATTCCGGTTCCATTTAATCGTATCCCAGGCGTAATAATAGCTTTACATTTGCTATTTTCTTCTTCTAATTTTTTTTTTCTATTTTCTGGGAACATTAAGCGATTTTTGTTGTCGTGAGCCGGTTCTGTGCAGAAGGGTATGAGGTAGATTACTTCGGAGACAGTTAACTCAGTAAAAACAATTATTTCGACTGTTTTAACCATAATTAACGTAAACGGTCGCGACACGAGGACTTCTAAGGGAGGTCACCCATCCTAGCTCTTCCAACGCGCCAGAACGCCTAACTTCATGGTTCTGATTGGGCGAGACAAGTGCCGCGTGTTGTCCAACGCGCCGTCGCTTGCTCCACAAGTACTCGAGGGATATAAGAATAAACATCCCACTCAATGTCAGGTGTGATCATACCAGTACTAATGCACCGGATCCCATCAGAACTCCGAAGTTAAGCGTGCTTGGGGGAGAGCAGTACTAGGATGGGTGACCCCCCCTGGGAAGTTCTCGTGTTGCACCCTTTTTCGTGTTTTTCTATTTTTGATTACTTGTTGACAGAATATTTTCGGCTCAAATCATCTGAATCTCGATCGTGACCAGATAAGACATGTGAAATCAACGTAGCTCGGGCACTGCCGGATTTGGACAAAATTGTAGGCTAATTTGATTGTAAACAGGCAAACGAACGAGACTCATTACTCCGCAATGAGCTGGCGAGAGTTTAGCCGAATTCCATCTCTAAGACCCTCTAATTTGCGATTTTCCGCTTCTGTTAAGCTTCCGTTTCCTCGAGAATTCCGCTTAGGAAGTTCGAAATTCGATTCCGGTTCCATTTTATCGTATCACAGGCATAATAACAGCTTTATATTCGTTATTTTCTTCTTCTAATTTTTTTTTACTTTCTGGGAACATTTAGCGATTTTTGTTGTCGTGAGCTGGTTCTGTGCGGAAGGGTATGACGCAGATTACTTCGGAGACGGTTAGTTCATTAAAAATAATTATTTCGACTTTTTTATCCATAATTTATGTAAACGGTCGCGACAAGAGGAATGCTCAGGGAGGTCACCCATCCTAGCTCTGTCATCGCGCCAGAACGCTTAACTTCATGGTTCTGATTGGGCGAGAGCAGTGCCGCGTGTTGTCCATCGCCGTCCGCTCCACACGTACTCGAGGGATATAAGAATAAACATCCCACTCAATGTCGTGTGTGATCATACCAGTACTAATACATCCGATCCCATCAGAACTCCGAAGTTAAGCGTGCTTGGGCGAGAGCATTACTAGGATGGGTGAACCCCTGGGAATTCTTCGTGTTACACCCCTTTTCGTGTTTTTCTATTTTTGATTACTTGTTGACAGACGATTTTTGGCTCAAATCATCTGAATCTCTATCGGGACCAGATAAGACATGTGAAATCAACGTAGCTCAGGCACTGCCAGATTTGGACAAAATTGTAAGCTAATTTGATTGTAAACGGGCAAACGAACGAGACTCATTTCTCTGCAATGAGTTGGCGAGATTATACCCGAATTCCTTCTCAAAGAACCTTCTATTTGCGATTTTCCGCTTCTGTTAAGCTTCCGTTTCCTCGAAATATCCGCTTTGGAAGTTCGAAATTCGATTCCGGTTCCATTTTATCGTATCCCAGGCATAATAATAGCTTTACATTCGCTATTTTCTTCTTTTTATTTTTTTTTCTATTTTCTGGAAACATTTAGCGATTTTTGTTGTCGTGAGCCGGTTCTGTTTGAAAGGGTATGACGCAGATTACTCCAGAGATGGTTAACTCATTAAAAAAAATTATTTCGACTGTTTTATCCATAATTTACATAAACGGTTGCGACACGAGGACTGCCCAGGGAGGTCACCCATCCTAGCTCTTCCTTCGCGCCAGAACGCTTAACTTCATGGTTCTGATTGGGCGAGAGCAGTGCCGCGTGTTGTCCATCGCCGCCCGCTCCACACTTACTCGAGGGATATAAGAATAAACTTCCCACTCAATGTTGGTTGCGATCATACCAACACTAATGCATCGGATCCCATCAGAACTCCAAAGTTAAGCGTTCTTGGGCGAGAGCAGTACTAGGATGGGTGACACCCTTAGAATTCCTCGTGTTGCACCCCTTTTCGTGTTTTTGTATTTTTGATTACTTGTTGACAGACGATTTTCGGCTCAAATCATCTGAATCTCGAACGGGACCAGATAAGACATGTGAAATAAACGTCGCTCGGGCACTGCCGGATTTGGACAAAATTGTAGCCTAATTTGATTGTAAACGGGCAAACGAACGAGACTCATTACTTCGCAATGAGGTGGCGAGATTTTAGCCGAATTTCTTCTCTAAGACCCTCTAATTTGCGATTTTCGTCTTCTGTTAAACTTTCATTTCCTCGAGAAATCCGCTTAGGAAGTCCGAATTCGATTCCGGTTCAATTTTATCGTATCCCAGGTATAATAATAGCTTTACATTCGCTATTTTCTTCTTCTTATTTTTTTTCTATTTTCTGGGAACATTTAGCGATTTTTGTTGTCGTGAGCCGGTTCTGTGCGGAAGGGTATGACGCAGATTACTCCGGAGACGCTTAACTCGTTAAAAAAATTATTTCGAGTTTTTTATCAATAATTTACATTAACGGTGGCGACACGAGGACTGTCCAGGGAGGTCATCCATCCTCGCTCTGCCATCGCGCCAGAACCCTTAACTTCATGGTTATGATTGGGCGAGAGCAGTGCCGCGTGTTGTCCATCACCTCCCGCTCCACACGTACTCGAAGGATATAAGAATAAACATCCTACTCAATGTCGGGTGCGATCATACCAGCACTAATGCACCGGATCCCATCAGAACTCCGTAGTTAGGCGTGCTTGGGCGAAAGCAGTATTAGGATGTGTGACCCCCTGGGAAGTCCTCGTGTTGCACCCCTTTTCGTGTTTTTCTATTTTTGATTACTTTTTGACAGACGATTTTCGGCTCAAATAATCTAAATCTCGATCAGGACGAGATAAGACATGTGAAATCAACGTAGCTCGGGCACTGCAGGATTTGGACAAAATTATAGGCTAATTTGATTGTAAACGGGCAAACGAACGAGACTCATTACTCCGCAAAGAGGTGGCGAGATTTTAGCCGAATTCCTTCTCTATGACCCTCTAATTTGCGATTTTCCGCTTCTGTTAAACTTTCGTTTCCTCGAGAAATCCGCTTAGGAAGTTCGAAATTCGATTCCGGTTCAATTTTATCGTATCCCAGGCATAATAATAGCTTTACATTCGCTATTTTCTTTTTCTTATTTTTTTTTCTATTTTCTGGGAACATTTAGCGATTTTTATTGTCGTGAGCCGGTTCTGTGCGGAAGGGTATGACGCAAATTACTCTGGAGACGGTTAACTCATTAAAAAAAATTATTTCGACTGTTTTATCAATAATTTACGTAAACGGTGGCGACACGAGGACTGTCCAGGGAGGTCACCCATCCTAGCTCTGCCATCGCGCCAGAACGCTTAACTTCATGGTTCTGATTGGGCGAGAGCAGTGCCGCGTGTTGTCCATCACCGCCCGCTCCACACGTACCCGAAGGATATAAGAATAAACATCCCACTCAATGTCACGGCGATCATACCAGCAATAATGCACCGGATCCCATCAGAACTCCGAAGTTAAGCTTGCTTGGGCGAGAGCAATACTAGGATGGGTGACCCCCTGGGAAGTCCTCGTGTTGCACCTTTTTTCGTATTTTTCTATTTTTGATTACTTGTTGACAGAAGATTTTCGATTCAAATCATCTAAATCTCGGTCGGAACCAGATATGACATGTGAAATCAACGTAGCTCGGGCACTGCAGGATTTGGAGAAAATTGTAGGCTAATTTATTTATAAACTGGCAAACGAACGAAACTCATTACTCCGCAATGAGGTGGCGATATTTTAGCCGAATTATGTCTCTAAGACCCTCGAATTTGCGATTTTCTACTTCTGTTAAACTTCCGTTTCCTCGAGAAATTCGCTTAGGAAGTTCGAAATTTGATTCATGTTCTATTTTATCGTATCCCACGCATAATAATAGCTTTACATTCGCTACTTTCTTCTTCTTATTTTTTTCTATTTTCTGGGAACATTTAGCGATTTTTGTTGTCGTGGTCCGGTTTTGTGCGGAAAGGTATGACGCAGATTACTCCGGAGACGGTTAACTCATTAAAAACAATTATTTCGACTGTTTTATTCATAATTTACGTAAACGGTCGCGACACGAGGCCTTCCCAGGGAGGTCACCCATCCCAGCTCTGCCATCGCGCCAGAACGCTTAACTTCATGGTTCTGATTGGGCGAGAGCAGTGCCGCGTGTTGTCCATCGCCGCCCGCTCCACACGTACTCGAGGGATATAAGAATAAACATCCTACCCAATGTCGGGTGCGATCATACCAACACTAATGCACCGGATCCCATCAGAACTCCGAAGTTTTGCGTGCTTGGGCGAGAGCAGTACTAGGTTGGGTGACCCCCTGGGAAGTCCTGGTGTTGCACCCTTTTTCGTGTTTTTCTATTTTTGATTACTTGTTGACAGACGATTTTCGGCTCAAATCATCTGAATCTCGATCGGGACAATATAAGACATGTGAAATCAACGTAGCTCGGGCACTGCCGGATTTGGACAAAATTGTAGGTTAATTTGATTGTGAACGGGCAATCGAACGAAACTCATTACTCCGCAATGAGGTGGTGAGATTTTAGCCGAATTTTTTCTCTAAGATCGTCTAATTTGCGATTTTCCGCTTCTGTAAAACTTCCGTTTCCTCGAGAAATCCGCTTAGGAAGTTCGAAATTCGATTCCGGTTCCATTTTATCGTATCCCAGGCATAATAGTAACTTTACATTCGCTATTTTCTTCTTCTTCTTTTTTTCTATTTTTTGGGAACATTTAGTGATTTTTGTTGTCGTGAGCCGGTTCTGTGCGGAAGGGTATGACGCAGATTACTTCGGAGACGGTTAACTCATTAAAAACAATTATTTCGACAGTTTTATCCATAATTTAAGTAAACGGTCGCGACACGAGGACTTCCCAGGGAGGTCACCCATCCCAGCTCTGCCATCACGCCAGAACGCTTAACTTCATGGTTCTAATTGGGCAAGAGAAGTGCCGCATGTTGTCCATCACCTCCCGCTCCACACGTACTCGAAGGATATAAGAATAAACATCCCACTCAATGTCGGGTGCGATCATACCAGCACTAATGAACCGGATCCCATCAGAACTCCGTAGTTAGGCTTGCTTGGGCGAAAGCAGTATTAGGATGTGTGACCCCCTGGGAAGTCCTCGTGTTGCACCCCTTTTCGTGTTTTTCTATTTTTGATTACTTTTTGACAGAAGATTTTCGGTTCAAATCATCTGAATCTCGATTGGGACCAGATAAGACATGTGAATTCAACGTAGCTCGGGCACGGCCGGATTTGGACAAAATTGTAGGTTAATTTGATTGTAAACGGGCAAACGAACGAGACTCATTGCTCCGCAATGAGGTGGCCAGATTTTAGCCAAATTCCTTCTCTAAGACCCTCTAATTTGTGATTTTCCGCTTCTGTTAAGCTTCCGTTTTCTCGAGAAATCTGCCTAGGAAGTTCGAAATTCGATTCCAGTTCCATTTTATCATATCCCAGGCATAATAATAGCTTTACATTCCCTATTTTTTTCTTCTTATTTTTTTTCTATTTTCTGGGACCATTTAGCGATTTTTGTTGTCCGTGAGCCGGTTCTGTGCGGAAGGGTATGACGCAGATTACTCCGGAGACGGTTAACTCATTAAAAACAATTATTTCGGCTGTTTTAGCCATAATTTACGTAAACTGTCACGAAACAAGGATTGCCCAGGGAGGTCACCAATCCAAGCTCTGCCATCGCGCTAGAACGCTTAACTTCATGGTTCTGATTGGGCGAGAGAAGTGCCGCGTGTTTTCCATCGCCGCCCGCTCCACACGTACTCGAAGGATATAAGAATAAACATCCCACTCAATGTCAGGTGTGATCATACCAGCACTAATGCACCGGATCCCATCAGAACTCCGAAGTTAAGCGTGCTTGGACGAGAGCAGTACTAGGATGGATAACTCCCTGGGAAGTCCTCTTGTTGCACCTCTTTTCGTGTTTTTATATTTTTTGATAGGATCGATTAACGTATCTAGAGTGTTTAGAAGTGGGGGGGGTTGAATAAACACTCACAATTAAAACTGATCTTTTCGAATTTTGAGTTAAGTTTGGTGACAAACTGATTCTCGGAATCTTGTTGGTCCATGACAATCAGTTAAACTAAAGTAGTTGCGGAAAATAACTGAGTGAAAGATAGAATACGAAACTGAAATAAAGTAGGCAAGAGTTGTTTCTTGATGTTCGGAGAATTTAATTACCCCTACGTCACCCCTTCTATCCCACGGATAGGATATCCACTAAAAGACTTTGATCTAATACAAGAATTGTACTGACCCACTTCAATTTGGACTTATCTCTGCCAAAAACTGAAACTCTTAGTATTACAGAATGTTCTCAGTGCGTAACTGATCTTAGCACTATCGAATTTCAACGATTATTACAACTTGCTAGTGAGCTCAAATTGTAGCCTTAACTGCTACGAATATAACAAATAAGAGTGAGCTAAGATTTTGGCAGAGTAACAGCAGGCTTTTGAGTAGAATAATCTCATTGTCTTTTTAGATGTTCTTCTGTAATATTTATAAGCTTTCCTTCCAACGGTAACTTGAGATGAATTTGAATCTTTGTATCCGTTGAATTCTTCTTGATTATTCCTTGGGCATTGTTTGCTTTATTTATTGTGATGCGGCCTCTTAATTTCTTTCGCCAAAATGCGTTGTTCCAAGTGCGTCGTTCCACATTCAGTTGCAATCTGCTATGTTCTTTCCCGAGACATGTTCAGTTGAAGAGTGCTTAGCATCAGGCTGAATATATCAACTGATCAATTTCTAACTGATCAGTCAGTTGATTTCAGTTATTAAGTCCAGTTGCTGAGTTCAGTTTACTCGATCAGTTGGTTCGTATTTTTCAGTTGATTCATATTTTGTCAAACACCGGAATTTAGTTTCCAAAAATTTCCCCCTTTATGGTGTTTGACAAAACTAAGTAGATAATAACTGAACGTCTGAGCTTATTGTAGATAAGAGATTGAATTTCTTGAACTGAAAGAAGTCTTGATTTAATAACAACTGAATCTAATAATCTGGTTAACTACTTTTTAACAAGATGATTTCTTCTGCTGTTTCTCAAGATGCTCTTTGATCTTTGATTTCTTCCACTTTTTTGTCAAACAATTCCATCTTCTCAGATAATTTTCGAACGTCAGTGGAAAGAATTTTGACATCTGCAGAGATAATTGAGACAGCAGTTTGTAAACAAGTCTGCAGCAATTCCATTTTATTAGAAACAGAAGTTTCCAATCGCTGGACTCGTTGACTAATTATATCCTGAGTTGTAAATAGACTTTGAGCCAGACCTCTCTTCATCTCATCCACAATTTTGGTAAGAGACTCCATGTTTGCCTAAATAGCTTTCAGTTTTGCAGAGTTATATTGAATTGAAGAATCCAATTTGACAGTATGAGAGAATTGTGTAGATTGAATTCTCTTGATTTCAGTAATCATTTGCTGCATATTGTGCTGCATATTTTGGATTTCTTCAAGAACAAGATCCATTTCTGTTGATTGAGGAGGAGGTGACTGATGAGAGGATTCCGGTCCTCATGTGGTTTGATCAAATATAACCAACTCTTGGTTAGTTGCTACTGTTTTAGCAACATTCTGAACTGAAGTGATTGTTGCAGCAATTTCTTCTGGAACTTGAGACGGAGAAAGTGGATTTTGATCAGCAGATGAGCTGCCTGGAGGAATAATAGAGTCTGATGAAGCCAAAATTGGTGCCTCTAGAGGATGATCTTGGGGATCAATTGGCACAACAGTTGGAATGGTTTGTTCAGCAGATGAATCTGGCTGAACTAGTGCTTCTGAAGAGATAGGAAGCTCTGGATTGATTTGATCAACGGGATGATCAACTTTATCAGAAATAGGTTCACTCAATTGGGATTCTTGCACCACTGTTTGAATAATTTCATCAATATTTGCGAAAAATAATTCTGCTTCAGTGTACATTTGATGTTCACAGTAGGTCATTGAGACATATCCTGAACTAGCTCTTCAGTTGGAATACTAGCCTGTTCTGAGGATGACTCTTTCTGCTTAGAGGGAGGTTATTCAACTATTTCCTTTTCATCATCGTCTGGATCTCATGTATGAAGGACTAACTCTTGATCCATTTCCCAAAACTTTATCTGAGATAGCAAGCCAATCAGATCGGTGTCTAGCTGAGTAATCACCGCATGATCAGCATAGGCAGTAGGATTTGTTGGGACGTAGTTAGCCTTCAGTTTGTCAATAATTTGTGCTAACTTCTTGACTCTCATATGATCAAACAAATATGTTTTTCTCTCCATAGCTTGAGCAATGGTGGCAGCTTTGACTATCTTGAGGACAAAAGCTTCCAGTTTGAGGAACTTGTTCAGCTGATATTTCTTTCTCAGTTGCTTGGCAAAAATATGTGTACGATAGGCTGTCCAAGCATCATAGAGTTGAATTTTTGATGCTGCAAAATTATTAACTTCATCCCAAACAAAGTCAATGTGGGTTTGAATGGGATTGGATGGCCTTGGTTCTTCAATCAATTTGCCCTTGCCTTTATCAGAACTGAGGATGTGTGGAATTTCCAGACCAGTTCGAGTAGTATCCACCCGTTCTATAATACTGATGCCTTTGGGTCGGGCAGGTGCCAGAACAGTAGGACGAATAATATTAATCAGACGGGCTTTGATCTTAACTGTTTCTCTCTTTGCACCAGCTGATTTTTCTGGTGGAATGATCTTCAGAGGAACTACTTCAATTGGCTGCTGAGCATCTGAAGATATTAGCTTGTCAGTAGGAATATATTCCTCTGTAGTTGTTGGTTTAATCCTCTGGGTTCTCGGTTTCTTGGCGATCTTTGGGGAAGGAGTTTTCTCTGAATCGGATTCCTCCACAACTAATTTCCTTTTTGCTGACTTCAGTTGAGCCAATGTCTAGGCCTTTTTCACTGATTTAGGAGCCGCTTGTTGAGTCTCAATCTCCTGTTTTATCTTTACAAACTGAGCAGAAGAAATGTCCAATTTTGTCTTGGGTGGCATAGTATTCTTCGCATTGAAGACTTTGAATTTGGATGATTTTTCTGAATTATCTGCCACTAATTATTTCACTTTCAGCAGATAGCTCAGTTTCACTGCAAAGCCTTTGGACTGTTTGGATGATAGAAACATATTCTTTAAAATATTGAATATAAGATGCTTCCAGTTGAGTTTACGTTCAGTCATAATGATAGAAATGGCTTGAAATTTTTCCAATGTAAGTTCAGCAAAAGATCTAGCTTTCGCCAAAATTCCTTTGGCGACTATATCAGCAAATAACTGAACCTCGTGCTTCAGCTCCTTCTTTGGATCGGAAACATTAATTTTTCGTCCATCAGCAGAAAGTGAGGTTTGCATTTTTTCAACGTCAGATGTTTTAACATCAGAGAAGTGTGCCAGTCCATCAGATGGTAAAGAAAAAATTTCTCCAAAGGAATCTTCAGAGATGGTCAGCAACTGACCATTGATAGTAGAAGCGATGTTTCCATCAGAATTGATCATACCGTTAGAGTAGAATTCCTGAAGTTCTTTGGGGTAGATCTCTTGTGATGATTGTCCCAAGAATGTCCTTAACCCAGCAGTTTCGAGTTTTTGAAAGACGTTCTTGACATCAGCGTCGCCCAAAGATAGAATGGATCCGAAGTTGATAGCCATTGCATTCAGCATATAAGCAGGAGTTTGATTTGCCATTTTGATAAAATGATCTGAAATTCGTAAACGATAAGCTCTGGAATTAGTATGTTCTTAGAAACTGATTGCATGCGTAAGAAGAAAACTGATTTGAAGAAGCGGGCTTAGTACAGTTGTTCGTAACTGTTCAAATTCGAGACACGTGTCAGTCCATTAAAAATTTTGAGTAAAACTATGTGTACGTGTGCTATAAGCGTGTGTACAATTTAAACGGTTCAAATGCTTCCACGTTTTCAAAATAATATTCATCATTAGATAATAAACAGTCATGTCACTTGATTTGGAATATAATATGTTTTAATTAGTTAACTTATATGATAAGATTAGTGAAATACCCAACTGAACGATCAGCTGTAAGACTGTGTCATTTCAGTTGAGAGTTTACTAACATTTGTCTTCTCAGTTAACCTCTTAAAACCATTATTCCCCCTTAATTAGTGCATAAAATAATTAAAGCGAATAAATTTAAAGGTCAGAAAGATTTTCGTTTGCTGAAACGTTGACGACGATTCAGCTTCTTTGATATTCTGCTATAAATAGAAGTAACACGGTTAGTTTCAGTCATATTGGTGAAAATATTCAAGGCGAAAGAATGGCAGATGTGAGTAGCTCGAGTGCTTCGCCATTTTCTTTGGAAGCTAGGAAGGCTGTTATAGAAGACGAAGTCTTCTATAAGAGTCTTTCCTACTGGGAAAAGTTACAGGAGCTTGCGTTCCTGTATAATTCTGGAGAGGCTACCACTCCCGAACTGATGGCAGAGTTAAGAGAAGTGCGGGAGCACTTGAATATAGCTGTGTGGGTGGACATCTTTACGGATGGTCGTATCTATCAGCTGATGCTTCGAAAAGAACTGGAAATCCTTAATCGCATAGCTTCTTCTCATAGCTTTCTCAAGACATCTTCCTCATCTCTATCCGTTTGGTTGAGAATGTGGATAGATGATATAGAGGAAAAATATGAAAATGTAATCCAAGCAAATATTTATGGTTGAATAAAACATTTATTTATGTTTAACTTTGTTTTTCTTTTTCCTGCAAGTAATAAGTTTCATTAGTTATATGAATTGCGATCATAAACAGACGAACTGATGATTGGTTAAGCGTTAAGTAATAAATGTCAAACTGATATCAGTTGATAATGAACAACTGGTAGTTAAGAAGCCTCGGTAAATGAGAAAAACGCTTCGGTTGATTTGAGTCTCTTTAGTTTCCTCAACATTTAAGTTTCATCTGTCTATAAATAAGATGATTAGAATGTGATAATAACAGTTCAATATGTCGGATTCAAGTAACTCTGATGCATGCAGTAGTTCGCATATTCAAGTTAATGAGCAAATAAGTCCTTATTTAGAAGAGTTGAAGAAGACAATAGAAGAATATGTCTTGATGAAAGTGATGTCAACATGGTTCAAGATTCATGATTTGTAGAGGGTAAGTAATAGTGGTGTTGTTCCTACTTGTGCACAAGCAGCAACAGCAAGGAAATACATTGATCGTTTTGAAGTTAGGCATGTTACAGATTTGATTGATGACAAATGTCTGTTAGAAGCAATGTTATGGAAGGAATGACATGTGGTTGAGAAGATTTCTACAACTAGGTCATTTTCTAGAATCCAAATTTATGAGTTGAATGATTGGATTAGATAATGGCAGGATTCAGTTGGTTCTATGATATCTTCTGTAAACTGGGATCGATGGTATTCTTAATAAAGTATTATTTTTAATTTGTTGTGTTCTTATTTTCTGCAAATAATTCTATCAGTAAAGCAACATGAGTAATAATTTTAAGACAGATCAATTAAACCAAGAATATTGCTAAAGTGAGAAAACTTAGTCTCGGGCAATGGTTTGGTGAAAATGTCAGCTGCTTGTTGCTCAGTTGATATATACTCCAGTCTAATGTCCTTCTTCAAAGCATTATCTCTAATGAAGTGGTGTCTGACATCGATATGCTTTGTCCTTGAGTGAAGAACTGGATTATAGGTGATGGCAATTGTACTCGTATTGTCACAAAATATGGGCGAATTATTTGTAATTACTCCATAATCTCTCAGTTGTTGCTGGATCCAGATCAGTTGCGCACAGCAACTACCAGCAGCAAGGTATTCTGCTTCAGTTGTTGAGGTAGCTATAGATGTCTGCTTCTTGCTGAACCAAGAGATCAGCCTGTCTCCTAGAAACTGAAGAGATCCACTTGTACTTTTACGATCAAGCCTTCATCCTGCATAATCTGCATCTGAATATCCAACTAAATTGAAAGTAGAGTCTTTAGAGTACCATAACCCAACATTTTGTGTACCCTTAAGGTATTTCAAAATTTTTTTAGCAGCTGAGAAATGTGATTGCTTAGGATTTGCTTGAAATCTAGCACACATACACACAGCAAATACAATATCAGGGCGACTGGCAGTTAGATATAACAATGACCCTATTAAATCTCGATATAATGTCGCCTCAACTGATATTCCCCCTTGATCAGTGTCTAATTTTATTGATGAGCTCATGGGAGTATTTGCAGCTGAACATGATTCCATGCCAAATTTCTTCAGCAGCTCCTTTGTATATTTAGTCTGACTGATGAATATGCCAGTTTCCAGTTGCTTCACTTGTAGTCCAAGAAAGAATGTTAGTTCACCCATCATGCTCATTTCAAACTTATCCTGCATTAGCTTAGCAAATTTCTCGCATAATTTGGGGTTAGTTGACCCAAATATGATATCATCAACATAAATTTGAACTAATAAAATGTAATCATTCTTAGTAAATTTGAACAAGGTCTTATCAACTGATCCAACAGAAAAATCATGATCAGTTAGGAATTTTGAAAGAGTTTCGTACCAAGCTCTGGGAGCTTGTTTAAGACCATATAAGGCTTTGTTCAAATGATATACATGATCAGGAAAGTTGTGATTTACAAAACCTGGGGTTGTTCAACATATACTTCCTCTTGTAGTTGACCATTTAGGAATGCACTTTTGACATCCATTTGATAGACTTTGAAATTCTTGTATGATGCATAAGCAAGAAACATTCTGATTGCTTCCAGTCTTGCAACTGGAGCATATGTCTCATCATAGTCAATTCCTTCCTCTTGCCTATATCCTTGTGCTACTAGTCTCGCTTTATTGCGCACAACTGAACCATCCTCGTTCAGTTTATTCCTGTACACCCATTTTGTACCTATAACAGTTTTTGAAACTGGTCTTGGAACTATGTTCCAGACATTGTTATGAGTGAACTGATTTAGCTCTTCTTGCATTGCATTTACCCAGTTAGGATCAGCAAGAGCTTCATCAGTTTTCTTTGGTTCTAGTTATGAGACAAAAGCTGAATAGATAAATAAATTTAGCATTTGATTGCGAGTTCTTACTGGATCAGATAGATTTCCTATTACCAGCTCAGGTGGATGTGATTTTCTCCATCTGTACTCAGTATTTGTTGTATCAGCAATTTCTTCAGTTGGTAACTGAACACAGTTTTCAGTCTCAGTTGGTGCTTCGTCAACTGGTATTTGAATGTTATCATTATGCTCTCTCAACTGATCATTAGGAATGGCTTCTGGTTCAGCTGATTGATCTGACACTTCTGGTTCGGGTGTTTCGAGATTGTTTTGATTAATATGATTGTCTTTTTCATCATCATCCTCCAAACTGATATATGTAAATCGATCAACTAGCTCAACTTGATTAGTTGGCTTATTAGTTAGTTCAGTTTCATCGAAATCAACATGAGCAGATTCTTCAACATTTAGGGTTTTCTTGTTGAAGACTCTATAAGCTGTACTAATTGATGAGTATCCAAGAAATATTCCCTCTGCAGATTTAGCATCAAACGCTTTTAAATAATTTTTACCATTATCAAGGATAAAACATCTGCAGCCGAATATTTTGAAATAAGTAATTATACTTTTTCTTCCATGCCAGATCTCATATGGTTTTTTCATATGATTCTTATTAATCATGGATCTGTTCTGAGTATAACACGCAGTGTTTACTGCCTCTACCCAAAACCTTTGAGAAATACCAGAATCAGCAAGCATTGTTCTAGCAGTTTCTTTAAGGGTCCGATTTCTTCTCTCAGCTACGCCATTTTGCTGAGGAGTTCTGGCTGCTGAGAGCTCATGCTTAATTCCAGCATTCTCTAGAAAATTTGAAATAGTTTGATTGATGAATTCAGTTCCTCGATCTGATCTGATTCGATCAATTCCAACTGATTTTTCATTTAAAAGTCTTTTGAAGAGCTTTATCAGTTGTGAAGCAGTATGGTCTTTAGATTTGAGAAAAATAACCCAAGTAAATCTTGAAAAATCATCTACAACTACCAAGGTGTATTTCATTCCCCCTAAGCTCATGACTGGTATAGGACCAAAGAGATCCATGTGCAACAGTTCTAAGCATCGGGATGAAGATTTACAACCCTTGTTTTTAAAAAAGATCGTACTTGTTTACCATACTAACATGCTGAGCAAAGTTTTTCTTTTGAAAAGTCTATTTTGGGCAAACCAGTTACAAGTTCATGTTTACTCAGATAGGCAATGGATTTAAAGTTTAGATGACTTAGTCTCTTGTGCCACAACCAGTTTTTAGATGATTTTGAAGCAATAAAACAAACTGGTGCATAAGTTTGATCATTCCAACTGACTTTATATGTGTTTCCACAACGTTTGCCAGTTAGTATGATTTCATCCGTTGAAGTTTTGATTGAACATGAGTTTTTGTCAAAATGTACTGAGAATCCACTGTCGCATAACTGACTGATGCTGATCAAGTTATACTTCAGGTTTTCTACTAATAGAACATCTTTAAAAGTAAAGTTACCATGGATAAGCTTACCCTTACCCACAGTTCTACCTTTGGAATTGTCCCCAAAACTGATATTTGGACCACTGTATTTGATCAGTTGAGATAGCACACTTGCATCTCCTGTCATATGTCGCGAACATCCATTGTCCAAATACCATATTGAGTTCTTGTTTGTACCTGTTACCTGCAGTCACACACTTAATATAATTTGGTACCCATATCTATTTGGGTCCTGAATTGATTAGTCCTTTAGGAACCCATACTTGGATTAGTCTAACAGACTTTCCAGTAGCTGTATTCCAAATAATTTTTCTAGGCTTTTGTGTGCTTGTGTAGTGTACGGATGATACAATATGTGTTTTAGCTTTATTCAACTGATTGTTCAGTCTATATCTCTTCTGAACTGGCTTGCAGTTATAGTAATTGGAATAGCCATTCGAATAGTTTTTGTAAAATCTCTTTGATGACTGACTTTGTGAATCAGTTGAGAATTTTTGACTATAACCAATCTCATATCTTCTAACCTTGTTCATATTCTCAGTAGAATGCTCAATCAGTTTACTGGGCTCAATTTGTTCTTGTACCACTGCTGATTTGACAAAGTGAATGTATTTCCCTTTGTCTATTGTTAGCTTTGGTTGAGTATCATTTGGATACGTTTCTCCTTGAGTGTTGAACCCTAATCCAGTTTTATCAGAAACTGATTTTTGTGAATTCTGCATCTCACTTAGTGCAGTTGATGACTTGTTCCAAGACTGAATGAGCTCAGTCTGTTTTGAGTTTTCAAGCATCAACTTCTGGATTAATGACTGATTTTTATTTCTCTCTGCTTTTAACTCAGCAATCTCCCTTTTTAGACTCAACCCATCAACTGATTCATCAGTTTTGGTTTTATTGTCTGTGGGATAAGTTGGCTTTGCTTTGATTTTTTCAAATGATGATGCAAGTTTTTGATACTCATTTACCATGTCATGTAGTGTTAGAATGAGTTCTGCTCGTGTAAAATCAGTTAAACTGAAATCAAATACCTGTTGGCTAGATGACTCTTCTTCTGCATAATTAGCCATCAAACACTTGACTTCCTCATCATCACTGGAGCTGTATGAGCTTTCTGGTTCTGACTCCTCACTGTCAGTTTCTGCCCATCTGGATTTGTTTTCTTCAGCTAAGAGTACTTCATGTTTCTTTCTGAAGGAATTCTTATCTTCCTTGGGTCTTCTTTTGTGTTCATATGATTTCTTTCTTCTATCAGTTGAGCCTTGACTATCCTTCTTGGGTTTAGGACAATCAGCAATAAAGTGACCTGATTTGCCACAGTTATAGCAGGCATTTGGTTCATCTTTGGAATTGTTCCTTTGGTATGGCTTCTGGAAGTTCCCTTGATTCTTTCTCATGAACCTTCCAAATTTTTTGATGAACAATGACATAGCATCATTACTCAACTGATCAGTAGATTTTTCGACTGAACTGATTGGTTCAGTTCTGAGAGCAGCTAGAGCAGTTGTGGCTGCAGGGGTAGATGGTTCTCCTTCTCTGGTCTGCAGCTCGAACTCATAAGCCTTTAAATCAGCAAATAAATCATGAAGTTCAATCAGGTTTAGATCTTTGGACTCCCTCATTGCCATGGTTTTGACATCCCATTCCTTGGGAAGACCTCTCATTATCTTTAGTGCGATCTCTTTGTTAGTATACACTTTTCCAAGTGCATTTAACTCATTGATGACACTGCTTACTCTTTCATCATACTCGTGCATCGATTCTCCTGCTTTCATTTTGATGTTATCAAACTTTTGCATAGCAACAGAAAGTTTATTTTCCTTGGTTTGATCATTTCCTTCATACAGCTGGATCAGTTTCTCCCAAATTTCTTTGGCTGTTTTACACATCTTTATTTTGCTGAAGGTTACTTTGTCCAGCGTTTTGTACAGAATGTCTTTAGCCACATTATCAAGATTCGCTTTTCTTTTATCTTCAGTTGTCCATTCATCTCTGGGCTTTTCTATTCTTTGTGGTGCCCCTTCAGTAATGGCAGCTGCTGTATATGTTTTTAGAATCTTCATGGGTCCATCAGTTATGACATACCACATGTCGTCATCTTGTGCAGCTAAATGAGCCTACATTCTGATCTTCCAATCATCAAATTCTTCTCTGGAGAACATAGGAATTTTGTTGAATGAAGTCATGATGACAAGTTTATAGATCAAAAGTATTCAAGAACAAGATTCAACCGCTCTGATACCACTTGATAGGATCGATTAACGTATCAAGAGTGTTTAGAAGGGGGGGGTGAATAAACACTCACAATTAAAACTGATCTTTTCGAATTTTGAGTTCAGTTTGGTGACAAACTGATTCTCGGAATCTTGTTGGTCAATGACAATCAGTTAAACTAAAGTAGTTGCGGAAAATAACTGACTGAAAGATAGAATATGAAACTGAAATAAAGTAGGCAAGAGTTGTTTCTGGATGTTCGGAGAATTTAATTACTCCTACGTCACACCTTCTATCTCACGGATAGGATATCCACTAAAAGACTTTGATCAAATACAAGAATTGTACTGACCCACTTCAGTTTGGACTTATCTCTGCCAAAAACTGAAACTCTCAGTATTACAGAATGTTCTAAGTGCCTAACTGATCTTAGCACTATCGAATTTCAACGATTATTACAACTTGCTAGTTAGCTCAAATTGTAGCCTTAACTGCTACGAATATAACAAATAAGAGTGAGCTAAGATTTTGGCAGAGTAACAGCAGGCTTTTGAATAGAATAATCTCATTGTCTTTTTAGCTGTTCTTCTGTCATATTTATAAGCTTTCCTTCCAACGGTAACTTGAGATGAATTTGAATCTTTGTATCCGTTGAATTCTTCTTGATTATTCCTTGGGCATTGTTCGCTTCATTTATTGTGATGCGGCCTCTTAATTTCTTTCGCCGAAATGCGTTGTTCCAAGTGCGTCGTTCCACATTCAGTTGCAATCTGCTATGTTCGTTCCCGAGACATGTTCAGTTGAAGAGTGCTTAGCATCAGGCTGAATATATCAACTGATCAATTTCCAATTGATCAGTGAGTTGATTTCAGTTATTAAGACCAGTTCCTGAGTTCAGTTTACTCGATCAGTTGGTTCACATTTTTCAGTTGATTCATATTTTGTCAAACGCCGGAATTTAGTTTCCAACATTTTTGATTACTTGTTGACAGACGATTTTCGGCTCAAATCATCTGAATCTCGATCGAGACCAGATAAGACATGTGAAATCAATGTAGCACGGGCACTGCCGGATTTGAACAAAATTGTAGCCTAATTTGATTGTAAACAGGCAAACGAACGAGACTCATTTCTCCGCAATGAGCTGGCGAGATTTTAACCGAATTCCTTCTCGAAGAACCTTTTATTTGCGATTTTCAGCTTCTGTTAAGCTTCCGTTTCCTCGAGAAATCCGCTTAGGATGTTCGAAATTCGATTCCGGTTCTATTTTATCGTATCCTAGGCATAATAATAGCTTTAAATTCACTATTTTCTTCTTCTTATCTTTTTTCTATTTTCTGGGAACATTTAGCGATTTTTGTTGTCGTGAGCCGGTTCTGTGCGGAAGGGTATGACGCAGATTACTCCGGAGACGGTTAACTCATTAAAAACAATTATTTCGACTGTTTTATCCATAATTTATGTAAACGGTCGAGACACGAGGACTGCCCAGGGAGGTCACCCATCCTAGCTCTACCATCGCGCCAGAACGCTTAACATCATGGTTCTGATTGGGCGAGAGCAGTGCCGCACGTTGTCCATCGCCGCCCGCTCCACACGTACTCGAGAGATATAAGAATAAACATGCCACTCAGTTTCGGGTGCGATCATACCAGCAATAATGAATCGGATACCATCAGAACTCCGAAGTTAAGCGTGCTTGGACGAGAGCAGTACTAGGATGGGTGATCCCCTGGGAAGTCCTCGTGTTGCATCTTTTTTCGTGTTTTTCTATTTTTGATTACTTGTTGACAGACGATTTTTTGTTAAAATCATCTGAATCTCGATCGGGACCAGATAAGACATGTGAAATCAACGTAGCTCGGGCACTGCCGGATTTTGGACAAAATTGTAGGCTAATTTGATTTTATACGGGCAAACGAACGAGTCTCATGAGCTGGCGAGATTTTAGCCAAATTCCTTCTCTAAGACCCTCTAATTTGCGATTTTACGCTTCTGTTAAGCTTCCATTTCTTCGATATATCCGCTTAGGAAGTTCGAAATTCGATTCTGGTTCCATTTTATCGTATCCCAGGCATAATAATAGCTTTACATTGGCTAATTTTTTCTTCTTATTTTTTTTTCTATTTTCTGGGAACATTTAGCTATTTTTGTTGTCGTGAGCCTGTTCTGTGCAGAAGGGTATGACGCAGATTACTCCGGAGACGGTTAACTCATTAAAAACAATTATTTCGACTGTTAGCCGTAATTTACGTAAACGGTTGGGACACGAGTACTGCCCAGGGAGGTCACGCATCATAGCGCTGCCATCGCGCTAGAACGCTTAACTTCAATGTTCTGATTGGGCGAGAGAAGAGTGCCGCGTGTTATCCATCGCCGCCCGCTCCACACGTACTCGAGGGATATAAGAATAAACATCCCAATCAATGTTGGGTGCGATCATACCGGCACTAATGCACCGGATTCCATCAGAAATCCGAAGTTAAGCGTGCTTGGGCGAGAGCAGTACTAGGATGGGTGACCTCCTGGGAAGTCCTCGTGTTGCACCCTTTTTCTTGTTTTTCTATTTTTGCTTACTTGTTGAAAGACGATTTTCGGCTGAAATCATCTGAATCTCGACCTGGACTTGATAAGACGTGAAATCAACATAGTTCGGGCACTGCCGGATTTGGACAAAATTGTAGGCTAATTTGGTTGTAAACGGGCAAAGGAACGAAACTCATTACTCCGCGATGAGCTGGCGAGAGTTTAGCCGAATTCCTTCTCTAAGACCCTCTAATTTGCGATTTTCCGCTTCTATTAAGCTTTCGTTTCCTCAAGCAATCCGTTTAAGAAGTTCGAAATTAGATTCCGGTTCCATTTTATCGTATCCCAAGCATAATAATAGCGTTACATTTGCTATTTTATTCTTCTAATTTTTTTTCTATTTTCTGGGAACATTTAGCAATTTTTGTTCTCGTGAGCCGGTTCTTTGCGGAAGGGTATGATGCAGATTACTCCGGAGACGGTTAACTCATTAAAAAAAATTATTTAGACTGTCTTATCCATAATTTACGTAAACGGTCGCGACACGAGGACTTCCCAAGGAGATCACCCATCCTAGCTCTGCCATCGCGCCAGAACGCTTAACTTCATGGTTCTGATTGGGCGAGACCAGTGCCGCGTGTTGTTCATCGCTGCCAGCGCCACACGTACTCGAGGGATATAAGAATAAACATCCCACTCAATATCGGGTGCGATCATACCGGCACTAATGCACCGGATCCCATCAGAACTTCGAAGTTAAGCGTGCTCGGGCGAGAGCTGTACTAGGATGGGTGACCCCCTAGGAAGTCCTCGTGTTTCACCCCTTTTCGTGTTTTTCTATTTTTGATAAGTTGTTGACAGAAGATTTTCGGCTCAAATCATCTGAATCTCGATCGGGACCAGATAATACATTTAAAATCAACGTAGCTCGGGCACTTCCGGATCTGGAAAAAATTGTAGCCTAATTTTATTGTAAACGGGCAAACGAACGAGACTAATTACTTCGCAATGAGCTGGCGAGAGTTTAGCCGAATTCTTTTTCTAAGACCCTCTAATTTGCGATTTTCCGCTTCTGTTAAGCTTCTGTTTCCTTGAGAAATACGCTTAAGAAGTTCGAAATTTGATTCCGGTTCTATTTTATCGTATCACAGGCATAATAATAGCTTTATATTCGCTATTTTCTTCTTCTTATTTTTTTCTATTTTCTGGGAACATTTAGCATTTTTGATGTCGTGAGCCGGTTCTATGCGGAAGGGTATGACGCAAATTATTCCGGAGACGGTTAACTCATTAAAAACAGTTATTTAGACTGTTTTATCCATAATTTACGTAAACGGCCGCGACACGAGGAATGCCAGAGAGGTCACCCATCCTAGCTCTGCCATCGCGCCAGAACGCTTAACTTCATATTTCTGATTGGGCGAGAGCTTTGCCGCGTGTTGTCCATCGCCACCTGCTCCACACGTACTCGAGGGATATAAAAATAAATATCCTACTCCATGTCGAGTGTGATCAAACCAGCACTAATGCACCGGATCCCATCAGAACTCCGAAGTTAAGCGTTCTTAGGCGAGAGGAGTATTAGGATGGGTGACCTCCTGGGAAGACCTCGTGTTGCACCCTTTTTCCTGTTTTTCTATTTTTGATTACTTGTTGACAGACGATTTTCGGCTCAAATCATCTGAATCTCGATCGAGATTAGATAAGACATTTGAAATCAACGTAGCTCGGGCACTGCCGGATTTGGAAAAATTTTAGGCAAATTTGATTGTAAACGGACAAACAAACGAGACTCGTTACTCCGCAATGAGCTGGCGAGATTTTAGCCGAATTTTTTCTCTAAGACCCTCTAATTTGCGATTTTCCGCTTCTGTCAAGCTTCCGTTTCCTCGAGAAATCCGCTTAGTAAGTTCGAAATTCGATTCCGGTTCCATTTTATCGTATCTCAGGCATAATAATCGCTTAACATTCGCTATTTTCTTCTTCATATTTTTTTTCTATTTTCTGGGAACATTTAGCGATTTTTGTTTTCGTGAGCCGATTCTGTGCAAAAGGGTATGCCACAGATTACTCTGGAGACGGTTAACTCATTAAAAACAATTATTTTGACTTTTTTAGCCATAATTTACGTAAACGATCGCGACACGAGGACTTCCCAGGGAAGTCACCCATCCTAGCTCTGCCATCGCGCCAGAACGCTTACTTCATAATTCTGATTGGGCGAGACCAGTGCGGCGTGTTTTTCAATCGCCGCCCGCTCCATACGTACTCGAGGGATATAAGAATAAACATCCCACTCAATGTCGGGTGCTATCATACCAGCACTAATGCACCGGATCCCATCAGAACTCTGAAGTTGAGCGTGCTTAGGCGAGAGCAGTACTAGGATGGGTGACCCCCTTGGGAGTCCTCGTGTTGCACCCTTTTTCGGGTTTTTCTATTTTTGATTACTTGTTGACAGACGATTTCGGCTCAAATCATCTGAATCTCGATCGGGACCAGATAAGACATGTGAAATCAACGTAGCTCGGGCACTGCCGGATTTGGAAAAATTTGAAGGCTAATTTGATTGTAAACGGACAAACAAACGAGACTCGTTACTCCGCAATGAGCCGGCGAGATTTTAGCCGAATTTCTTCTCTAAGACCCTCTAATTTGCGATTTTCCGCTTCTGTCAAGCTTCTGTTTTCTCGAGAAATCCGTTTAGGAAGTTTGAAATTCGATTCCGGTTCCATTTTATCGTATCTCAGGCATAATAATCGCTTAACATTCGCTATTTTTTTCTACATATTTTTTTCCTATTTTCTGGGAACATTTAGCGATTTTTGTTTTCGTGAGCCGATTCTGTGAGGAAGGGTATGACGCAGATTACTCCGGAGACGGTTAACTCATTAAAAACAATTATTTTGACTGTTTTAGCCATAATTTACGTAAACGGTCGCGACACGAGGACTTCCCAGGAAGGTCACCCATCTCAGCTCTTCCATCGCGCCAGAATGCTTAACTTCATGGTTCTGATTGGGCGAGAGAAATGCCACGTGTTGTCCATCACCGCCCGCTCCACACGTACTCGAAGGATATAAGAATAAACAACCCACTCAATGTCATGTGCCATCATACCAACACTAATGCACCGGATCCCATTAGAACTCCGAAGTTAAGCGTGCTTGGGCGAGAGCAGTACTTGGATGGGTGACCCCCTGAGAAGTCTCGTTTTGCGCCCTTTTTCGTGTTTTTCTATTTTTGATTACTTGTTGACAGACGATTTTCGGCTCAAATAATCTTAATCTTGATCGGGACCAGATAAGACATGTGAAATCAACGTAGCTCGGGCACTGCCGGATTTGGACAAAATTGTAGGCAAATTTGATTGTAAACGGACAAACGAACGAGACTCATTACTCTGTAATGAGCTGGCAAAATTTTAGCCGAATTCCTTCTCTAAGACACTCTAATTTGCGATTTTCCGCTTCTAATAAGCTTCCGTTTCCTCGAGAAATCCGCTTAGGATGTTCGAAATTCGTTTCCGGTTCCATTTTATTGTATCCAGGCATAATAATCGCTTTACATTCGTTATTTTCTTCTTCTTATTTTTTTTCTATTTTCTAGGAACATTTAGCGATTTTTGTTGTCGTGAGCCGGTTCTGTGCGGAAGGGTATGACCAGATTACTCTGGAGACGGTTAACTCATTAAAAACAATTATTTCGACTGTTTTAGCCATAATTTACGTAAACGGTCGCGAAACAAGGACTGCCCAGGGAGGTCACCCATCCTAGCTCTGCCATCGCGCTAGAACGCTTAACTTCATAGTTCTGATTGGGCGAGAGAAGTGCCGCGTGTTGTCCATCGCCGCCCGCTCCACACGTACTCGAAGGATATAAGAATAAACATCCCACTCAATTTCGGGTGCGATCATAACAGCACTAATGCACCGGATCTCATTAGAACTCCGAAGTTAAGCGTGCTTAGACAAGAGCAGTACTAGGATGGGTGACTCCCTGGAAGTCCTCTTGTTGCACCTCTTTTCGTGTTTTTATATTTTTGATTACTTGTTGACAGACGATTTTCGGCTCAAATCATCTGAATCTCGATCGAGATTAGATAAGACATTTGAAATCAACGTAGCTCAGGCATTTCCGGATCTGGACAAAATTGTAGCCTAATTTGATTGTAAACAGGCAAACGAACGAGACTAATTACTTCGCAATGAGCTGGCGTGAGTTTAGCCGAATTCCTTCTCTAAGACTCTTTAATTTGCGATTTTTCGCTTCTATTAAGCTTCTGTTTCCTTGAGAAATCTGCTTAGGAAGTTCGAAATTCTATTCCGGTTCAATTTTATCGTATCCCAGGCATAATAATCGCTTAACATTCGCTATTTTCTTCTTCTTATTTTTTTCTTTTTTCTGGGAACATTTAGCGATTTTTGTTTTCCTGAACCGATTCTGTGCGGAAGACTATGACGCAAATTACTCCGGAGACGGTTAACTCATTAAAAACAATTATTTCGACTATTTTATCCATAATTTACGTAAACTGTCGCGACATGAGGCCTTCCCAGGGAGGTCACCCATCCTTGCTCTGCCATCGCGCCAGAACGCTTAACTTCATGGTTCTAATTGGGCGAGAGCAGTGTCGTGTGTTGTCCATCGCCGCCCGCTCCACACGTACTCGAGGGATATAAGAATAAACATCCCACACAATGTCGGGTACGATCATACAAGCACTAATGCACCGGATCCCATCAAAACTCCGAAGTTAAGCGTGCTTGGGCGAGAGCAGTACTAGGATGGGTGACCCCTTGGGAAGTCCTCATGTTGCTCCGCTTTTCGTGTTTTTCTATTTTTGTTTACTTGTTGACAGACGATTTTAAGCTTAATTCATATGAATCTATATCGGGACCGGATAAGACATGTGAAATCAACGTGGCTCGGGCACTGCCGGATTTGGACAAAATTGTAGGCTAATTTGATTATAAACGGGCAAACGAACGAGACTCGTTCTCCGCAATGAGCTGGCGAGATTTTAGCCGAATTCCTTCTCTAAGACCCTCTAATTTGCGATTTTCCGCTTCTGTTAAGCTTCTGTTTTCTCGAGAAATCCGCTAAGGAAGCTCGAAATTCGATTCCGGTTCCATTTTATCGTATCACAGGCATAATAATAGCTTAACATTCGCTATTTTCTTCTTCTTATTTTTTTTCTATTTTCTGGGAATATTTTGCGATTTTTGTTGTCGTGAGCCGGTTCTGTGCGGAAGGGTATGATGCAGATTACTCCGGAGACGGTTAACTCATTAAAAACAATTATTTCGACTGTTTTATCTATAATTTACGTAAACGGTCGCGACACGAGGACTTCCCAGGGAAGTCACCCATCCTAGCTCTGTCATCGCGCCAGAACGCTTAACTTCATGGTTCCGATTGGGCGAGAGCAGTGCCGCGTGTTGTCCATCGCCGCCTGCTCCACACGTACTCGAGGGATATAAGAATAAACATCCAATCAATGTCGGGTGCGATCATACCAGCACTGATGCACAGGATCCCATCAAAACTCCAAAGTTAAGCGTGCTTGGGCGAGAGCTGTACTAGGATGGGTGACCCCTTGGGAAGTCCTCATGTTGCACCCCTTTTCGAGTTTTTCTATTTTTGATTAATTGATGACAGATGATTTTCGGCTCAAATCATCTGAATTTCGATCGGGACCAGATAAGACATGTGAAATCAACGTAGTTCGGGCAATGCATGATTTGGACAAAATTGTAGCCTAATTTGATTGTAAACGGGCAAACGAACGAGACTCATTACTCTGCAATGAGCTGGCGAGATTTCAGCCGAGTTCCTTCTCTAAGACCCTCTAATTTGCGATTTTCCGCTTCTGTTAAGCTTTCGTTTCCTCGAGAAATCCGCTTTTGAAGTTTGAAATTCGATTTCGGTTCCATTTCATCGTATCTCAGGCATAATAATAGCTTTACATTCACTATTTTCTTCTTTTAATTTTTTTCTATTTTTTAGGAACATTTAGCGATTTTTGTTGTCGTGAGCCGGTTCTGTGCGGAAGGGTATGACGCAGATTACTCCGGAGACAGTTAACTCATTAAAAACAATTATTTCGACTGTTTTATCCATAATTTACGTAAACGATCGCGACACGAGGACTGCCCAGGGAGGTCAGCCATCCTCGCTCTGCCATCGCGCCAGGACGCTTAACTTCATGGTTCTGATTGGGTGAGAGCAGTGCCGCGTGTTGTCCATCGCCGCCTGCTCCACACGTACTCGAGGGATATAAGAATAAACATCCTATTCAATGTCCGGTGCGATCATACCAGCACTAATGCACCGGATCCCATCAGAACTCCGAAGTTAAGCGTGCTTGGGCGATTGCAGTATTAGGATGGGTGACCCTTTGGGAAGTCCTCGTGTTGCACCCCTTTTCGAGTTTTTTTATTTTTGATTAATTGATGACAGATGATTTTCGGCACAAATCATCTGAATCTCGAACGGTACAAGATAAGACATGTGAAATCAACGTAGCTCGGGCACAGCCGGATTTGGACAACATTGTAGCCTAATTTGATTCGAAACGGGCAAACGAATGAGACTCATTACTCAGCAATGAGCTGGCGAGAGTTTAGCCGAATTCCTTCTCTAAGACCCTCTAATTTGCGATTTTTCGCTTCAGTTAAGCTTCTGTTTCCTTGAGAAATCAGCTTAAGAAGTTCGAAATTCGATTCCGGTTCCATTTTAACGTATCCCAGGCATAATAATAGCTTTACATTCGCTATTTTCTTCTTCTTATTTTTTCTATTTTCTGGGAACATTTAGCGATTTTTGTTGTCGTGAGTGTGTTCTGTGCGGAAAGGTATGCCGCAGATTACTCCGGAGACGGTTAACTCATTAAAAACAATTATTTCGACTGTTTTATCCATAATTTATGTAAACGGTCGCGACACGAGAAATTTCCGGGAGGTTACCCATTCTAGCTCTGTCATCGCGCCAGAATGCTTAAATTCATGGTTCTGATTGGGCGAGAGCAGTGCCGCATGTTGTCCATCGCCGCCCGCTCCACATGTACTCGAGGGATATAAGAATAACATCCCACTCAATGTTGGGTACGAACATACAAGCATTAATGCACCGGATCCCATCAGAACTCCGTAGTCAATCGTGCTTGGGCGAGAGCAGTACTACGATGGGTGACCCTCTGGGAAGTTCTCGTGTTGCTCTCCTTTTCGTGTTTTTCTATTTTTGTTACTTGTTGACAGACGATTTTAAGATCAATTCATCTGAATCTATATCGGGACCGGATAAGACATGTGAAATCAACGTAGCTCGGGCACTGTCGAATTTGGACAAAATTGTAGGCTAATTTTATTGTAAACGGGCAAACAAACGAGACTCATCCTTTGCAATGAGCTGGCGAGATTTTAGCCAAATTCCTTCCCTAAGACCCTCAATTTGCGATTTTCCGCTTCTGTTAAGCTTCTGTTTCCTCGAGAAATCTGCTAAGGAAGTTCGAAATTCGATTCCGGTTCTATTTTATCGTATCACATGCATAATAATAGTTTTACATTCGCTATTTTCTTCTTCTTCTTCTTCTTTTTTTTTATTTTCTGGGAACATTTAGCGATTTTTGTTGTCGTGAGCCGGTTCTGTGCGGAAGGGTATGACGCAGATTACTCCGGAGACAGTTAACTCATTAAAAACAATTTTTTCGACTGTTTTATCCATAATTTACGTAAACGGTCGCGACACGAGGACTTCCCGGGAGGTCACCCATCCTAGCTCTGTCATCGCGCCAGAACGCTTAACTTCATGGTTCTGATTGGGCGAGAGCAGTGCCGCGTGTTGTCCATCGCCGCCCGCCTCACACGTACTCGAGGGATATAAGAATAAACATCCCACTCAATGTCGGGTGCGATCATACTAGCACTAATGCACTGGATTCCATAAGAACTCCGAAGTTAAGCGTGATTAGACGAGACGAGTACTAGGATGGGTGAACCCCTGGGAAGTCCTCGTGTTGCACCTCTTTTCGTGTTTTTCTATTTTTGAATACTTGTTGACAGACGATTTTTGGCTCAAATCATCTGAATCTCGATCGGGACCAGATAAGACATGTGAAATCAACGTAGCTCGGGCACTGTTGATTTGGACAAAATTGTAGCCTAATTTGATTGTAAACGGGCAAACGAACGAGACTCATTACTCTGCAATGAGCTGGCGAGAGTTTAGCCGAATTCCTTCTCTAATACCCTCTAATTTGCGATTTTCCGCTTCTGTTAAGCTTCCGTTTCCTCGAGAAATCCGCTTAGGAAGTTCGAAATTTGATTCCGGTTCCATTTTATCGTATTCCTGGCATAATAATAGCTTTACATTTGCTATTTTCTTATTCTTATTTTTTTTTCTATTTTCTGATAACATTTAGCGATTTTTGTTGTCGTGAGCCGGTTCTGTGCGGAAGGGTATGACGCAGATTACTCCGGAGATGGCTAACTCATTAAAAACAATTATTTCGACTGTTTTAGCCATAATTTACGTAAACGATCGCGACACGAGGACTTCCTGGGGGGGTCACCCATCCTAGCTCTGCCATCTCGCCAGAACGCTTAACTTCATGGTTCTGATTGGTAGAGAGCAGTGCCGCGTGTTGTCCATTGCCGCCCGCTCCACACGTACTCGAGGGATATAAGAATAAACATCTCACTCAATGTCGGGTGCGATCATACCAGCACTAATGCACCGGATTCCATCAGAACTCTGAAGTTAAGCGTGCTTCGGTAAGAGTAGTACTAGGATGGGTGACACCCTGGGAAGTCCTCGTGTTGCACTCCTTTTCGAGTTTTTCTATTTTTGATTAATTGATGACAGATGATTTTCGGCTCAAATCATCTGAATCTCGATCGTAACCAAATAAGACATGTGAAATCAACGTAGCTCGGGCACTGCCGGATTTGGACAAAATTGTAGCCTAATTTGATTATAAACGAGCAAACGAACGAGACTCGTTCCTTCGTAATGAGATGGTGATAGTTTATCTGATTTCCTTCTCTAAGACCCTCTAATTTGCGATTTTCCGCTTCTGTTAAGCTTCTGTTTCCTCGAGAAATCCGGTTAGGAAGTTCGAAATTCGATTCCGGTTCCATTTTATCGTATCCGAGGCATAATAATAGCTTTACATTCGCTATTTTCTTCTTCTTATTTTTTTTCTATTTTCTGAGAACATTTAGCGTTTTTTGTTGTCGTGAGCCGGTTCTGTGCGGAAGGGTATGACGAAGATTACTCCGGAGACGGTTAACTAATTAAAAACAATTATCTCGACTGTTTTACCCATAATTTACGTAAACGTTCGCGACACGTGGACTGCCCAGGGAGGTCACCCATCCTGGCTTTGCCATTGCGCCGAAACGCTTAACTTCATGATTCTGATTGGGCGAGAGCAGTGCCGCGTTTTGTCCATCGCCGCCCGCTCCACAGGTACTTGAGAGATATAAGAATAAACATCCCACTCAATGTCGGGTGCGAACGTACCAGCTCTAATTCACCGTATCCCATCAGAACTCCGATTTAAGCGTGCCTGGGCGAGAGCAGTACTAGGATGGGTGACCCCCTGGGAAGTCCTCGTGTTGCACCCCTTTTCGTGTTTTTCTATTTTTGATTACTTGTTGACAGACGATTTTCGGCTCAAATAATCTGAATCTCGATCGGGACCAGATAAGACACGTGAAATCAACGTAGCTCGGGCACTGCCGGATTTGGACAAAATTGTAGGCTAATTGGATTCTAAACGGGCAAACGAACGAGACTCATTACTCCGCAATGTGGTGACGTGAGTTTAGCCGAATTCCTTCTCTAAGACCCTCTAATTTTCGATTTTTCGCTTCTATTAAGCTTCCGTTTCATCGAGAAATCCGCTTAGGAAGTTCGAAATTCGATTCCAGTTCTATTTTATCGTATCCCAAGCATAATAATAGCTTTACATTCGCTATTTTCTTCTTCTTATTTTTTTTTCTATTTTCTGGGAACATTTAGCGATTTTTGTTGTCGTGAGCCGGTTCTGTGCGGAAGGTTATGATGCAGATTACTCCGGAGACGGTTAATTAATTAAAAACAATTATTTCGACTGTTTTATCCATAATTTACGTAAACGGTCGCGACACGAAGACTTCCCAGGGAGGTCACCCATCCTAGCTCTCTCATCGCGCCAGAACGCTTAACTTCATGGTTCTGATTGGGCGAGAACCGTGCCGCGTGTTGTCCATCGCCGCCGGCTCCACACGTACTCGAAGGATATCAGAATAAACATCCCACTCAATGTTGGGTGCTATCATACCAGCACTAATGCACCCGATCTCATCAAAACTCCGAAGTTAAGCATGCTTGGGCGAGATCAGTACTAGGATGGGTGACCCCCTGGGAAGTCCTCGTGTTGCACCCTTTTTCGTGTTTTTCTATTTTTGATTACTTTTTGATAGACGATTTTCGGCTCAAATTATCTGAATCTCGATCGGGACCCGATAAGACATGTGAATCAACGTAGCTCGGGCACTGTCGGATTTGGACAAAATTGTAGCCTAATTTGATTGTAAACGGGCAAACAAACGAGACTCATTACTCCGCAATGAGCTGGCGAGATTTTAGCCGAATTCTTTCTCTAAGACCCTCTAATTTGGATTTTCCGCATCAGTTAAGCTTGCGCTTCCTCGAGAAATCCGTTTAGGATGTCCGAAATTCGATTCCGGTTCTATTTTATCGTATCCCAGGCATATTAATAACTAACATTCACTATTTTCTTCTTCTTATTTTTTTCTATTTTCTGGTAAAATGAAGCGATTTTTGTTGTCGTGAGTCGGTTCTGTGCGGAAGGGTATGACGCAGATTACTCCGGAGACGGTTAATTAATTAAAAACAATTATTTCGACTGTTTTTTCCTTAATTTACGTAAACGGTCGCGACACGAAGACTTCCCAGGGAGGTCACCCATCCTAGCTCTGTCATCGCGCCAGAACGCTTAACTTCATGGTTCCGATTGGGCGAGAGCCGTGCCGCGTGTTGTCCACCGCCGCCCGCTCCACACGTACTCGAGGGATATAAGAATAAACATCCCACTCAATGTCGGGTGCGATCATACCAGCACTAATGCACAAGATCCCATCAAAACTCCGAAGTTAAGCTTGCTTGGGCGAGAGCAGTACTAGGTTGGGTGACCCCCTGGAAAGTCCTCGTGTTGCACCTCTTTTCGTGTTTTTCTATTTTTGATCACTTGTTGACAGACGATTTTTGGCTAAAGTCATCTGAATCTCGATCGGGACCAGATAAGACATGTGAAATCAACGTAGCTTGGGCACTGCCGGATTTGGACAAAATTGTAGGCTAATTTGATTGTAAACGGGCAAACGAACGAGACTCATTACTCCGCAATGAGGTGGCGAGATTTTAGCCGAATTCCTTCTCTAAGACCCTCTAATTTGCGATTTTTCGCTTTTGTTAAGCTTCCGTTTCCTCGAGAAATCCGCTTAGGAAGTTCAAATTTTCAATCTGGTTCCATTTTATCGTATCCCAGGCATAATAATAGCTTTACATTCGCTATTTTCTTCATCTTATTTTTTTTTCTATTTTATGGGAACATTTAGCGATTTTTGTTATCGTTAGCTGGTTCTGTGCGGAAGGGTATGACGCAGATTACTCCGGAGATTGTTAACTCATTAAAAACAATTATTTTGACTATTTTATCCATAATTTACGTCAACGGTCGCGACACGAGGACTTCACAGGAAGGTCACCCATCCTAGCTCTGCCATCGCACCAGAACGCATAACTTCATGGTTCTGATTGGGTGAGAGATGTGCCGCGTGTTGTCCATCGCCGCCCGCTCCACACATACTCGAGGGATATAAGAATAAACATCCCACTCAATGTCAGGTGCGATCATACCAGCACTAATGCACTGGATCCCATCAGAACTCCGAATTTAAGCGTGCTTGGCCGAGAGCAGTACTAGGATAGGTGACCCTCTGAGAAGTCCTCCTATTGCACCCCTTTTCGTGTTTTTCTATTTTTGATTACTTGTTGACACACGATTTTCGGCTCAAATAATCTGAATCTCGATCGAGACCAGATAAGACATGTGAAATCAACGTAGCTCGGGCACTGCCAAATTTGGACAAAATTGTAGGCTAATTTGATTGTAAACGGGCAAACGAACGAGACTCATTACTCTTCAATGAGCTGGCGTGGATTTTAGCCGAATTTCTTCTCTAAGATCCTCTAATTTGCGATTTTTCGATTCTGGTTCCATTTTATCGTATCCTAGGCATAATATTAGCTTTACATTCGCTATTTTCTTCATCTTATTTTTTTTTACTATTTTTTGGGAACATTTAGCAATTTTTGTTATCGTGAGCCAGTTCTTTTTTAGCCATAATTTACGTAAACGATCGCGACACGAGGACTTCTCAGGGAGGTCACCCATCCTAGCTCTGCCATCGCACCAGAACGCATAACTTCATGGTTCTGATTGGGTGAGAGATGTGCCGCGTGTTGTCCATCGCCGCCCGCTCCACACATACTCGAGGGATATAAGAATAAACATCCCACTCAATGTCAGGTGCGATCATACCAGCACTAATGCACCGGATCCCATCAGAACTCCGAATTTAAGCGTGCTTGGCCGAGAGCAGTACTAGGATGGGTGACCCTCTGAGAAGTCCTCCTATTGCACCCCTTTTCGTGTTTTTCTATTTTTGATTACTTGTTGACACACGATTTTCGGCTCAAATCATCTGAATCTCGATCGAGACCAGATAAGACATGTGAAATCAACTTAGCTCGGGCACTGCAGGATTTGGACAAAATTGTAGGCTAATTTGATTGTAAACGGGCAAACGAACGAGACTCATTACTCCGCAATGAGCTGGCGAGATTTTAGCCGAAATCCTTCTCTAAGACCCTCTAATTTGCGATTTTCCGCTTCTGTTAAGCTTCCGTTTCCTCAATAAATCCGCTTAGGAAGTTCGAAATTCGATTCTGGTTCCATTTTATCATATCCCATGCATAATAATAGCTTTACATTCGCTATTTTCTTCTTCTTATTTTTTTTCTATTTTCTGGGAACATTTAGCGATTTTTGTTGTTTGAATCGGTCCTGTGCGGAAGGGTATAACGCAGATTACTCCGGAGTCGGTTAACTCATTAAAAACAATTATTTCGACTGTTTTAGCCATAATTTACGTAAACTGTCGCGACACATGGACTTTTCAGGGAGGTCACCTATCCTAGCTCTGCCATCGCGCTAGAATGCTTAACTTCATGATTTTGATTGGGCGAGAGCAGTGCCGCGTGTTGTCCATCGCCGCCCGCTCCACACGTAATCGAGGGATATAAGAATAAACATCCCACTCAATGTCGGGTGCGATCATACCAGCACTAATGCACCGGATCCCATCAGAACTCCGAAGTTAAGCTTGCTTGGGCGAGAGTAGTACTACGTTGGGTGACCCCCTGGGAAGTCCTCGTGTTGCACCTCTTTTCGTGTTTTTCTATTTTTGATTACTTGTTGACGGACGATTTTTGGCTAAAATCATCTAAATCTCGATCGGGACCAGATAAGAAATGTGAAATCAATGTAGCTCGGGCACTGCAGGATTTGGACAAAATTGTAGGCTAATTTGATTGTAAACGGGCAAACGAACAAGACGTATTACTCCGCAATGAGGTGGCGAGATATTTGCCGAATTCCTTCTCTAAGACCCTCTAATTTTCGATTTTCCGCTTCTTTAAGCTTCTGTTTCCTCGAGAAATCCTCTTAGGAAGTTCAAAATTCGATTCCAGTTCTATTTTATCGTATCCCAAGCATAATATTAGCTTTACATTCGCTATTTTCTTCATCTTATTTTTTTTTATATTTTCTGGGAACATTTAGCGATTTTTGTTATCGTGAGCCGGTTCTGTGCGGAAGGGTATGACGCAGATTACTTCGGAGACGGTTAACTCATTAAAAACAATTATTTCGACTGTTTTAGCCATAATTTACGTAAACGATCGCGACACGAGGACTTCTTAGGGAGGTCACCCATCCTAGCTCCGCCATCGCGCAAGAACGTTTAACTTCATGGTTCTGATTTGGCGGGAGCAGTGCCGCGTGTCGTCCTTCGCCGCCCGCTCAACACGTACTCGAGGGATATAAGAATAAACATCTCACCCAATGTCAGGTGCGATCATACCAGCACTAATGCACCGGATCCTACAGATCTCCGAAGTTAAGCGTTCTTGGCCGAGAGCAGTACTAGGATGGGTAACCCCCTGGGAAGTCCTCGTGTTGCACCCCATTTCGTGTTTTTATATTTTTTATTATTTTATGACAGACGATTTTCGGCTCAAATAATCTGAATCTCGATCGAGACCAGATAAGACATGTGAAATCAACGTAGCTCGGGCACTGCCGGATTTGGACAAAATTGTAGGCTAATTTGATTGTAAACGGGCAAACGAACGAGACTCATTACTCTTCAATGAGCTGGCGTGGATTTTAGCCGAATTTCTTCTCTAAGATCCTCTAATTTGCGATTTTTTGATTCTGGTTCCATTTTATCGTATCCTAGGCATAATATTAGCTTTACATTCGCTATTTTCTTCATCTTATTTTTTTTTTCTATTTTTTGGGAACATTTAGCAATTTTTGTTATCGTGAGCCAGTTCTTTTTTAGCCATAATTTACGTAAACGATCGCGACACGAGGACTTCTCAGGGAGGTCACCCATCCTAGCTCTGCCATCGCACCAGAACGCATAACTTCATGGTTCTGATTGGGTGAGAGCAGTGCCGCGTGTTGTCCATCGCCGCCCGCTCCACACATACTCGAGGGATATAAGAATAAACATCCCACTCAATGTCTGGTGCGATCATACCAGCACTAATGCACCGGATCCCATCAGAACTCCGAATTTAAGCGTGCTTGGCCGAGAGCAGTACTAGGATGGGTGACCCCCTGAGAAGTCCTCCTATTGCACTCCTTTTCGTGTTTTTCTATTTTTGATTACTTGTTGACACACTATTTTCGGCTGAAATCATCTGAATCTCGATCGAGACCAGATAAGACATGTGAAATCAACTTAGCTCGGGCACTGCAGGATTTGGACAAAATTGTAGGCTAATTTGATTGTAAACGGGCAAACGAACGAGACTAATTACTCCGCAATGAGCTGGCGAGATTTTAGCCGAAATCCTTCTCTAAGACCCTCTAATTTGCGATTTTCCGCTTCTGTTAAGCTTCCGTTTCCTCAATAAATCCGCTTAGGAAGTTCGAAATTCGATTCTGGTTCCATTTTATCATATCCCATGCATAATAATAGCTTTACATTCGCTATTTTCTTCTTCTTATTTTTTTTCTATTTTCTGGGAACATTTAGCGATTTTTGTTGTCGTGAATCGGTCCTGTGCGGAAGGGTATAACGCAGATTACTCCGGAGTCGGTTAACTCATTAAAAACAATTATTTCGACTGTTTTAGCCATAATTTACGTAAACTGTCGCGACACATGGACTTTTCAGGGAGGTCACCTATCCTAGCTCTGCCATCGCGCTAGAATGCTTAACTTCATGATTTTGATTGGGCGAGAGAAGTGCCGCGTGTTGTCCATCGCCGCCCGCTCCACACGTACTCGAGGGATATAAGAATAAACATCCCACTCAATGTCGGGTGCGATCATGCCAGCAGTAATGCACCGGATCCCATCAGAACTCCGAAGTTATGCTTGCTTGGGCGAGAGTAGTACTACGTTGGGTGACCCCCTGGGAAGTCCTCGTGTTGCACCTCTTTTCGTGTTTTTCTATTTTTGATTACTTGTTGACGGACGATTTTTGGCTAAAATCATCTAAATCTCGATCGGGACCAGATAAGAAATGTGAAATCAATGTAGCTCGGGCACTGCAGGATTTGGACAAAATTGTAGGCTAATTTGATTGTAAACGGGCAAACGAACAAGACGTATTACTCCGCAATGAGGTGGCGAGATATTTGCCGAATTCCTTCTCTAAGACCCTCTAATTTGCGATTTTCCGCTTCTTTAAGCTTCTGTTTCCTCGAGAAATCCTCTTAGGAAGTTCAAAATTCGATTCCAGTTCTATTTTATCGTATCCCAAGCATAATATTAGCTTTACATTCGCTATTTTCTTCATCTTATTTTTTTTATATTTTCTGGGAACATTTAGCGATTTTTGTTATCGTGAGCCGGTTCTGTGCGGAAGGGTATGACGCAGATTACTTCGGAGACGGTTAACTCATTAAAAACAATTATTTCGACTGTTTTAGCCATAATTTACGTAAACGATCGCGACACGAGGACTTCTTAGGGAGGTCACCCATCCTAGCTCTGCCATCGCGCAAGAACGTTTAACTTCATGGTTCTGATTGGGTGGGAGCAGTGCCGCGTGTTGTCCTTCGCCGCCCGCTCAACACGTACTCGAGGGATATAAGAATAAACATCTCACCCAATGTCAGGTGCGATCATACCAGCACTAATGCACCGGATCCCATCAGAACTCCAAAGTTAAGAGTGTTTGGGCGAGAGTGGTACTAGGATAGGTGACCCTCTGGGAAGTCCTCGTGTTGCACCCTTTTTCGTGTTTTTTTATTTTTTAAACTTGTTGACAGATGATTTTCGGCTCAAATAATCTGAATCTCGATCGGGACCAGATAAGACACGTGAAATCAACGTGGCTCGGGCACTGCCGGATTTGAACAAAATTGTAGGCTAATTAGATTGTAAACGGGCAAACGAACGAGACTCATTACTCTGCAATAAGGTGACGAGATTTTAGCCGAATTCCTTTTCCAAGACCCTCTAATTTGCGATTTTTCGCTTCTGTTAAGCTTCCGTTTCCTCGAGAAATCCGCTTAGGAAGTTCAAAATTCGATTCCAGTTCCATTTTATCGTATCCCAGGCATAATAATAGCTTTACATTTGCTATTTTCTTCTTCTTATTTTTTTCTATTTTCTGGGAACATTTAGCGATTTTTGTTATCGTGAGCCGGTTCTGTGCGGAAGGTTATGATGCAGATTACTTCGGAGACGGTTAACTCATTAAAAACAATTATTTCGACTATTTTATCCATAATTTACGTCAACGATCGCGACACGAGGACTTCCCAGGGAGGTCACTCATCCTAGCTCTGCCATTTTGCCAGAACGCTTAACTTCATGATTCTGATTGGGCGAGAGCAGTGCCGCGTGTTGTCCATTGCCGCCCGCGCCACACGTACTCGAGGGATATAATAATAAACATCCCACTCAATGTCGGGTGCGATCATACCTAGGGGTGTCAAAATGCGACACGACCCGTCAACCCGACACGACCCAACACGAAAAAAATCAGGTTGGGGTTGAGGTTTTTCGAGTTAGGGTTGGGTTCGGGTTGGGTTTGGGTTGGTGCCATGTTAGGCGGGTTTCGGGTTGGGTTGGGTTGGGTCGCAAGTTGACCCGCGAACTTTTTTTGTGAAAATATTACATATATTTTTATATATTGTATGTTTGAACAAAATTTATTGTATATTTATATGATAAATTTTCATCATCTAATATTTATTTTGCATATTTTTATTTTTTTAACAATTTTTTATTTGATTAAGTAAATATACTTTTAATTTTCTACGATTAAACATTTTAAAATTTAAATCGAAAATTTTGTTATTATGTGTTTAAATTAAAATATTATTATTATTTTTTATTTTTTTTATATTTTTCATTAATTTTTTTAAAAAATTTAAAAAAAATAAATAAAATTCGGGTTAGGCGGGTTATACGGGTTTGTGTTCGGGTTGGGGTTTTCGGGTTTCTTCGGGTTCCGGTTGGGTTTGGGTTGAAAAAAAAAAAAAAAAAAATTTCGCGGGTTGATCCGAAACCCGACCCAACCCACCCATTTGACACCCCTAATCATACCAGCACTAATGCACCAGATCCCATCAGAACTCTGAAGTTAAGCGTGCTTGAGCGAGCAGTACTAGGATGGGTGACCCCCTGGGAAGTCCTCTTGTTGCACCCTTTTTCGTGTTTTTCTATTTTTGATTACTTGTTGACAGACGATTTTCAGCTCAAATCATCTGAATCTCGATCGCGACCAGATAAGACATGTGAAATCAACGTAGCTCGGGCACTGCCGGATTTGGACAAAATTGTAGGCTAATTTGATTGTAAACGGGCAAACCAACGAGACTCATTACTCCGCAATGAGCTGACGAGTGTTTAGCCGAATTCCTTCTCTAAAACCCTCTAATTTGCGATTTTCCGCTTATGTTAAGCTTCCGTTTCTTCGAGAAATCTGCTTAGGAAGTTAGAAATTCTATTCCAGTTCCATTTTATCGTATCTCAGGCATAATAATAGCTTTACCTTCGCTATTTTCTTCTTCTTATTTTTTTCTCTATTTTCTAGCAACATTTAGCGATTTTTGTTGTCGTGAGCCGGTTCTGTGCGGAAGGGTATTACGCAGATTACTCCGGAGATGGTTAACTTATTAAAAACATTTATTTCGACTGTTTATCCATAATTTACGTAAACGGTCCCGACACGAGGACTGCCCAGGGAGGTCACACATCCTAGATCTGCCATCGCGCCAGAACAATTAACTTCATGGTTCTAATTGGACGAGAGCAGTGCCGCGTGTTGACCATCGCCGCCCGCTTCACACGTACTCGAGGGATATAAGAATAAGCATCCAACTCAATGTCGGGGGTGATCATACAAGCACTAATGCACCGGATCCTATCAAAACTCCGTAGTTAAGCGTGCTTGGGCGAGAGCAGTACTAGGATGGGTGAGGGAAGTCCTCATGTTGCACCCCTTTTCGTGTTTTCTATTTTTTATTACTTGTTGACAGACGATTTTCGGCTCAAATCATCTGAATCTCGATTGTGATCAGATAAGACACGTGAAATCAACGTAGCTCGGGCACTGCCGGATTTGGACAAAATTTGATTGCAAACAGGCAGACGAACGAGGCTCATTACTGCGCAATGAGGTGGAGAGATTTTAACTGAATTCCTTCTCTGAGACACTCTAATTTGCGATTTTCCGCTTCTGTTTCCTTGAGAAATCCGCTTAGGAAGTTCGAAATTCGATTCTGGTTCAATTTTATCGTATTCCAGGCATAATAGTAACTTTCCATTCTCTATTTTCTTCTTTTTATTTTTTTCTATTTTCTGTGAACATTTAGCGATTTTTCTTGTAGTGAGCCGGTTCTGTGAAGGGTATGACGCAGATTACTCCGGAGACGGTTAACTCATTAAAAACAATTATTTTGACTGTTTTAGCCATAATTTACGTAAACGGTCGCGACACGAGGACTGCCCAGGGAGCTCACCCATCCTAGCTCTGCCATCGCGCCAGAACGCGTAACTTCATGGTTCTGATTGGGCGGGAGCAGTGCCGCGTGTTGTCCAAAGCCGCCCGCTCAACACGCACTCGAGGGATATAAGAATAAACATCCCACTCAATGTCGGATGCGATCATACGAGCACTATTGCACCGGATCCCATCAGAACTCCGAAGTTAAGCGTGCTTGGGCGAAAGCAGTACTAGGATGGGTGACCCCTAGGGAAGTCCTCGTGTTGCATCTCTTTTCGTGTTTTTCTATTTTTGATTACTTGCTGAGAGACGATTTTCAGCTCAAATCATCTGAATCTTGATCGAGACCAGATAAGACATGTGAAATCAACGTATCTCAGGTACTGCCGGATTTGGACAAAATTGTAGCCTAATTTGATTGTAAACGGGCAAACGAATGAGACTCATTACTCTGCAATGAGCTGGCGAGATTTTAACCAAATTCCTTTTCTTAGACCCTCTAACTTGCGATTTTCCGCTTCTGTTAAGCTTCTGTTTCCTCGAGAAATCCGCTTAGAAAGTTCGAAATTTGATTCCGGTTCCATTTTATCGTATCCCATTCATAATAATAGCTTTACATTCGCTATTTTCTTCTTCTTATCTTTTTTCCTATTTTCAGGGAACATTTAGAGATTTTTGTTGTCGTGAGCCGGTTCTGTGCGGAAGGGTATGACATAGATTACTCCGGACACGGTTAACTCATTAAAAACAATTATTTCAAATGTTTATCCATAATTTACGTAAACGGTTGCGAAACGAGGACTTCCCAGGGAGGTCACCCATCCAAGCTCTGCCATCGCACCAAAACGCTTAACTTCATGGTTCTGATTGGGCGAGAGCAGGGCCGCGTGTTGTCCATCACCGCCCGTTCCACACGTACTCGAGGAATATAAGAATAAACATCCCACTCAATGTCGGGTGCGATCATACCAGCACTAATGCACCGGATCCCATCAGAACTCCAAAGTTAAGCGTGCTTGGGCGAGAGCAGTACTAGGATGCATGGGTGACCCCATGGGAAGTCCTCGTGTTGCAACCCTTTTTGTGTTTTTCTATTTTCGATTACTTGTTGACAGACGATTTTCGGCTCAAATCATCTGAATCTCGATCGGACCAGATAAGCCAAGTGAAATCAACGTAGCTCGGGCACTGCCGAATTTGGACAAAATTGTAGGCTAATTTGATTGTAAATGGGCAAACAAACGAGACTCATTACTCCGCAATGAGCTGGCGAGATTATAGCCGAATTCCTTCTCTAAGAACCTATAATTTGCGATTTTCCGCTTCTCTTAAGCTTCCATTTCCTCGAGAAATCCGCTTAGAAAAATCGAAATTCGATTCCGGTTCCATTTTATGGTATCCTAGGCATAATAATAGCATTAAATTCGCTATTTTCTTCTTCTTATTTTTTTCTATTTTCTGGAAAAATTTAACGATTTTTGTTGTCGTAAGCCGATTCTGTGCGGAAAAATTTGACACAGATTACTCCGGAGACGGTTAACTCATTAAAAACAATTATTTCGACCGTTTTATCCATAATTTACGTAAACGTTCGCGACACGAGGACTTCCCAGGGAGGTCACCCATCCTAACTCTGCCATCGCGCCAAAACGCTTAACTTAATGGTTCTGATTGGGCGGGAGCAGTGCCGCGTGTTGTCCATCACCGCCCGTTCCACACGTACTCGAGGAATATAAGAATAAACATCCCACTCAATGTCGGGTGTGATCATACCAGCACTAATGCACTGGATCCCATCAGAACTCTGATGTTAAGCGTGCTTGGGCGAGAGCAGTACTAGGATGGGTGACCCCTAGGGAATTCCTCGTGTTGCACCCCATTTCGTGTTTTTATATTTTTTATTACTTGTTGACAGACGATTTTTGACACAAATCATCTGAATCTCGATCGGGCCAGATAAGACATGTGAAATCAACGTAGCTCAGGCACTGCCGGATCTGGAGAAAATTGTAGGCTAATTTGATGGTAAACGGGGAAACGAACGAGACTCGTTACTCCGCAATGAGCTGGCATGATTTTAGCCAAATTCCTTCTCTAAGACCCTCTAATTTGTGATTTTCCGTTTCTGTTAAGATTCCGTTTCCACGAGAAATCCGCTTAGGAAGTTTGAAATTCGATTCCGGTTCCATTTTATCGTATCCCAGGCACAATAATAGCTTTACATTCGCTTTTTTCTTCTTCTTATTTTTTTTTCTATTTTCTAGGAACATTTTTAGCGATTTTTTATGTCGTGAGCCGGTTCTGTGCGGAAGGGTATGACGCAGATTACTCCGGAGACGGTTAACTCATTAAAAATAATTATTTCGACTGTTTTATCCATAATTTACGTAAACGGTCGCGACACGAGGACTTCCAAGGGAGGTCACCCATCCTAGCTCTGCCATCGCGCCGGAACGCTTAATTTCATGGTTCTGATTGGGCGAGAACAGTGCCGCGTATTATCCATCGCCGCCCGCTCCACACGTACTCGAGGAATATAAGAATAAACATCCCACTCAATGTCGGGTGCGATCATACCAGCACCAATGCACCGGATCCCATCAAAACTCCGAAGTTAAACATGCTTGGGCGAGGGCAGTACTAGGATGGGTGACCCCCTAAGAAGTCCTTGTGTTGCATCCCATTTCGTGTTTTTCTATTTTTGATTACTTGTTGACAGACGATTTTCGGCTCAAATCATCTGAATCTCGATCGGGACCAGATAAGACATGTGAAATCAACGTAGCTCGGGCACTGCCGGATTTGGACAAAATTGTAGCCTAATTTGATTGTAAACGGGCAACGAACGAGACTCGTTACTCCGCAATGAGCTAGCGAGATTTTAGCCAAATTCCTTCTCTAAGACCCTCTAATTTGCAATTTTTCGCTTCTGTTAAGCTTTCGTTTCCTCGAAAGATCAGCTTCGGAAGTCCGAAATTCGATTCCGGTTCCATTTTTTCGTATTCCAGGCATAATAATAGCTTTACATTCGCTATTTTTTTATTCTTATTTTTTTTTCTATTTTCCGGAAACATTTAGCCATTTTTGTTGTCGTGAGCCGGTTCTGTGCGGAAAGATATGACGCAAATTACTCCGGAGACGGTTAACTCATTAAAAACAATTATTTCGACTGTTTTATCCATAATTTACGTAAACTATCGCGACACGAGGAAGTCCCAGGGAGGTCCCCCATCCTAGCTCCGCCATCGCGCCAGAACGCTTAACTTCATGGTTCTGATTGGCTGAGAGCAGTGCCGCGTCTTGTCCGTCGCCGCCCACTCCACATGTACTCGAGGGGTATAAGAATAAACATCCCACTCAATGTCGGGTGCGATCATACCAGCACTAATACACCTGATCCCATCAGAACTCCGAAGTTAAGCGTGCTTGGGCGAGAGCAGTTGTAGAGGCAAGAAATTCGTACTTGAAAATTTGCGGAAAAATTTGAAATTTTCTTTTCAAATAAATAAAATGCCTCATTCATAAAATAAACTGAATAAAAGTTTTAATGCTTAATGCAACAGCGGAATAAAAGTTTTAAATATCGAAATAGCAGCGGAAGTAAATATCTGTTTCAAAACAACAACTTAAAATAATTCATCGCGATAAAAATGAGTTTGCGTAAAAATGATAAATAAACTGATAAATGAGGTCCTCGGGTTCCTACTACTGCCGACCCAAGCTAGCTCACTGGTCCTCGCCCTCGGTCCTGACCTCATCAGTACCTACAACAATCAAGTCTAGTGAGTCTAAAGACTCAGCATGCATACATCGTGAATAACGAGTAAAATATATCATAAAGTTTCATGACGTGTAAAGATATCATGTCGTAAAGCGTAACGTGAAAATATCTTGTCATGAGTAATTATAAATACTTGCATAACTGAACTGAAAATCTGGCGTAACGTACAAACATCATATCATGAGGCGTAGCGTGAAAATATCGTGTCATGAATAATTATATTTACGTGCATAACTGAACTGAAAATCGTAAGTGAAATGTTTGCTCGATGGAGCCCTGTCATGAAATAGTATATAATAATTTTCTGTTGAAAATATGTTCTACGCAAGTGGCCCATAACGTGAAATGAATCGTCTGAATAGACTAAACCACAATATACTGGGCGGTATAGATCATCACAGACCTTGGATTGGATATCTGTACCCATACATGAACATGAACTGAACCGGTCAGTGACCACCGGATGAAGTAATAATCCCATGATAAGCTGCAATCCCATGAACGTGAGGTGGCCACAAGCAATATCGCATATATCTCAAAAATGAACATTTTATATTTTTATGCACGTAATATAATTATTATCCTGTCTTATTTTACCAAATGGGTTGGATCGTTTCCCAGGCTCGCTGAGACCTAAATCTAACATGAGAACATACAAATAAACTTATCTTGACTGACACTTCAAAATCGAACTAAAAACGAGACTATTACGCCCAACAAACTTAGTATTCAACCATGGCTTCGTACCAACCCAAACCAACATCAAACCATCATCTAGCCATGATTAAAATACTCTTAAAATACTGGAAAACATGACCATAGGGCTGTAATACACGAAAATTGTGCATGGAGGCCAAAATCGTGCAACGCTCTTTCGAGTGTCATTTTGGCACATTACACCGTAAATCCTCGTACGGCCTCTAAACTTAACCAAATCACAAACCACCAAAAACATGACCTTCCTAACTTAATGAGGTACTGTCCAGTCCAAGGCCATAGGCTAAAAGCCAACCAAGAACTCAAAACACACCTCTGAACCGAAGACAATGTTGCTGTCCAGAAAATTACAGCAGCAGCTGTTGCGCTTCCTTGCTTCGTTTTCGAGACTATTGGCCATTGGGGCTTGAACCACCAACCAGAGCCTCTTACCAACATCCTAAGGTATGGTTTGAACCATGGCTAAGGGCCCTAGACCAACCACAATCCAACCCAACACCTACGACAAATCTGAAGTTCCACCTGAGACCCCATTGAGCACGCGTGGGGGTGTTGTTTGTTTTGCTGTCAAATGAAGGATCCAATGGCTATGAGGTTAACCATGGTCCATGCTAGACATGCTAAGGTGTTACATGAGTCATGGCTAAGGGCTAGAAGCCAACCACAACCCCCTTGACACCATAAATTCGAAACTCCACACACACAACCAAAACAAGAATTTTAAAACCGAAGGGGTGCTGTTCTTGTTTGTTTTAAAAATCGAGGGGGACATGAACCAAGCCATGAAAGGCCAACTTGGTCATGTCCTAAACATGTCAAGGAGGGATTCTAACCAAGGTTTCAGGCCCAAAAGCCAACCAAGATTCGAACCTTACCTTAGACAATCCAAACAAGAAAATCGAGACTCAAAATGGCAGAAATGACAAGTTGCTGTCAAATGCGTTGCTGGGGGAAAAAGGGGCTGACACCAATGGGCTACCACTTTCCTAACACACCCTATAACAATCCTAGATGCAGCCTTGAGCCCATGGAAATCGAGCCGAACCCTGAAACCACAACACAACCAAAAACGTGAGGTGCACAAGTGAAGGCCGAAATCTGTGCAGAATTTTCTTGTGTAGTTGCTGTAATATTTCGGTTTTCTCATGAAAATCATGGACATGTGATGTTTAAAAATCATATTATGACTTGATTGAAGAGAAAAGAAATAACATATACATGCCTTGGATTTGTTTGAAACGAAAACAAATCAACACGACGACGCGGCGCGGAGGAGACGGAGTGCTCTTCTTTTGTTTCTACTTTTCTCTCTTGTTTTCTTCCTTGGAGACTCACGATTTTCTCTAGTATTTCTTCTGAATTTTTGAGAATAATGGGGAGGGAAATGGCTAGGAGATGAAGGGAAGTCTACAAGATAAATGGAAATTTGAATGGTAAAATGAATCTTGCTATCCTAGTTGTTTGTTAGATAGGAAATGATATAATATATTATGGGATTTGAGGGATATATTGGAGGTGAGATGGCCGAAAATCTCATTCAAAATAAGGTAGGAAGATTGTTTAATTATTAATTATTGAAGATTAAATGTGATGGAATTATCTCCCAAGGAAAGATAAGGAAATGAATTAAAGATGGAGAGTTGACAAATCTTTTTAAATTAATCATAGGAGTGGCCGAAATCTACAAATAAAATGAAGGGAGATATTGCTTAATTCATTAATTATTGGTGATTAAAATGAAGGGATTATCTACAAAGAATGGATATGGAAGGGATTCAAAAATGGTGAGTTGCCAACACAAAATAAATCCTACAATGGGGTGGCCGAAAATTGCTTGATAAATATGGTAGGAATATTGCTAAATTATTGAATTTTATCTCCTTAAAGTTTTAAACATTAATTATGTATTTTAGTGAATTAATAAATTAGTTTAGGATAGGCATTATCTTGCATGCATGGCTAAATCTTTAAAATAAATTACTAACATGTTAAGTTACATTTTCTTAAATAAAATAAGCCTAGATTAACTTATCTCAATTGGTCACATATTTTATTTTAGGCTTTTAATTAAATTATTGGACATAAAGAATTTATTTACTACTTATCTCAAGTTAATTAAATAAATCCTTAAACATTCTTTTATTTTAAAATGACTTATTATTTATCTTAAATAAATTCTAGGAATGTTTTCTTAATATTAAATTTTATCTCAATACTCCAATTCCAGTCCGGCCTCGCTTATTTAACGGAAAAGATAAAACTAAAGTTATGCGATTTAAAATAAATAATCATGACTAACAACTTTAAAAATGCTTTAAAAAATAAAAAAATCATTTTTAATTTAAATATTAGAAATTATGCATGGCTTATACGTAGTCTGATTTACGTGTTCTACAGCAGTACTAGGATGGGTGACCCCCTGGGAAGTCCTCATGTTGCACCACTTTTCGTGTTTTTCTATTTTTGATTACTTGTTGACATACGATTTTAGGCTCAAATCATCTCAATCTCGATCGGGACCAGATAAGATATGTGAAATCAACGTAGCTCGGGCACTGCCGGATTCGGACAAAATTGTAGGCTAAATTGATTGTAAACGAGCAAACGAACGAGACTCATTACTCCGCAATGAGCTGGCGAGATTTTAGCCGAATTTCTTCTCTAAGACCCTCTAATTTGCGACTTTCCGCCTTTGTTAAGCTTCCGTTTCCTCGATAAATCCGCTTGGGAAGTCCGAAATTCGATTCCGGTTCCATTTTATCGTATCCCAGGCATAATAATAGCTTTACGTTCGCTATTTTCTTCTTCTTATTTTTTTTCTATTTTCTGGTAATATTTAGCGATTTTTGTTGTCGTGAGTCGGTTCTGTGCGGAAGGGTACGACACAGATTACTCCGGAGACGGTTAACTCATTAAAAACAATTATTTCGACTGTTTTAGCCATAATTTACGTAAACTTTCGCGACATGAGGACTTCCCAGGGAGGTCACCCATCCTAGCTCTGCCATCGCGCCAGAACACTTAACTTCATGGTTCTGATTGGGCGAGAGGAATGTCGCGTGTTGTCAATCGCCGCCCGCTCCGCACGTACTCGAGGGATATAAGAATAAACAACCCACTCAATGTCAGGTGCGATCATACTAGCACTAAGGCACCGGATCCCATCAGAACTCCGAAGTTAAGCGTGCTTGTACGAGAGCAGTACTAGGATTGGTGACCCCTAGGAAGTCCCCGTGTTGAACCCCTTTTCGTGTTTTTCTATTTTTGATTACTTGTTGTCAGACGATTTTCGGCTGAAATCATCTGAATCTCGAACGGGACCAGATAAGACATGTGAATCGGGCACTGCTGGATTTGGACAAAATTGTAGGCTAATTTGATTGTTAACGGGCAAAATGAACGAGACTCGTTACTTCGCAATGAGCTGGCGAGATTTTAGACGAATTCCTTCTCTAAGACGCTCTAATTTGCGATTTTTCGTTTTTGTTAAGCTTACGTTTCCTCGAGAAATCCGCTTAGGAAGTTCGAAATTCGATTCCGGTTCCATTTTATCATATCCCAGGCATAATAATAGCTTTACATTCGTTATTTTCTTCTTCTTATTTTTTCTATTATCTAGGAACATTTAGCGATTTTTGTTTTCGTGAGTCGGTTCTGTACGGCAAGGTATGACGTATATTACTCCGGATTCGGTTAACTCATTAAAAAAAATTTCAACTGTTTTATCCATAATTTACGTAATCGGCCGCGACACGAGGACTTCCCAGGGAGGTCACCCATCCTAGCTCTGCCATCGCGCCAGAACGCTTTACTTCATAGTTCTGATTGGTCGAGAGCAGTGCCGCGTGTTGTCCATCGCCGCCCACTCCACACGTACTCGAGGGATATAAGAATATACATCCCACTCAATGTCGGGTGCGATAATACCTGCACTAATGCACCGGATCCAATCAGAACTCCGAAGTTAAGCGTGCTTGGGCGAGAGCAGTACTAGGATGGGTGACCCCTTGGAAGTCCTCGTGTTGCATCCCTTTTCGTGTTTTTCTATTTTTGATTATTTGTTGACAGACGATTTTCGGCTCAAATCATATGAATCTCGATCGTGACTAGATAAGACATGTGAAACCAACGTAGCTCGGGAAATGCCGGATTTGGACAAAATTGTAGGCTAATTTGATTGTAAACGGGCAAACGAACGAGACTAATTACTCCGCAATAAGCTGGCGAGATTTTAGCGGAATTCCTTCTCTAAGACCCTCTAATTTGCGATTTTCCGCTTCTGTTAAACTTCTGTTTCCTCGAGAAATCCGCTTAGGAAGTTCGAAATTCAATTCCGGTTCCATTTTATCGTATCCCAGGCATAATAATAGCTTTACATTTGATATTTTCTTCTTCTTATTTTTTTCTATTTTCTGAGAACATTTAGCGATTTTTGTTGTCGTGAGCCGGTTCTGTGCGAAAGAGTATAACGCAGATACTCCGGAGACGGTTAACTCATTAAAAACAATTATTTCGACTGTTTTATCCATAATTTACGTAAACGATCGCGACACGAGGACTTCCCAGGGAGGTCATCCATCTTAGCTCTGCCATCGCGCCAGAACGCTTAACTTCATGGTTCTGATTGGGCGAGAGCAATGCCGCGTGTTGTCCATCGCCGCCCGCTCCACACGTACTCGAGGGATATAAGAATAAACATCCCAGTCAATGTCGGGTGCGATCATACCAGCACTAATGCATCGGATCCCATCAGAACTCCGAAGTTAAGCGTGGTTGGGCGAGAGTAGTACTAGGATGGGTGACCCCCTTGGAAGTCCAAGTGTTGCACCCCTTTTCGTGTTTTTCTATTTTTGATTACTTGTTGACAGACGATTTTCGGCTCAAATCATCTGAATCTCGATCGGGACCAGATAAGACATGTGAAATCAACGTAGCTCGGGCACGGCCGGATTTGGACAAAATTGTAGCCTAATTTGATTTTGAACGGACAAACGAATGAGACTCATTGCTTCGCAATGAGCTGGCGAGATTTTAGCCGAATTTCTTCTCAAAGACGCTCTAATTTGCGATTTTCCGCTTCTGTTAAGCTTCCCTTTCCTCGAGAAATCCGCTTAGGAAGTTCAAAATTCGATTCCGGTTCCTTTTTATCGTATCCTAGGCATAATAATAGCTTTACATTCGCAATTTTCTTCTTCTTATTTTTTTTTCTATTTTCTGGAAACATTTAGCGATTTCTGTTGTCGTGAGCCGGTTCTGTGCGGAAGCGTATAACGCAGATACTCCGGAATCGGTTAACTCATTAAAAACAATTATTTCGACTGTTTTATCCATAATTTACTTAAACGGCCGCGACACGAGGACTTCCCATGGAGGTCACCCATCCTAACTCTGCCATCGCACCAGAACGCTTAACTTCTTGGTTCTGATTGGGCGAGAGCAGTGCCGCGTTTTGTCCATCGCCGCCCGCTCCACACGTACTCGAGGGATATAAGAATAAACATCCCACTCAATGTCGGGCGCGATCTTACCGGCACTAATGCACCGGATCCCATCAGAAATCCGAAGTTAAGCGTGCTTGGGAGAGAGCAGTACTAGGATGGGTGACCCCCTGGTAAGTCCTTGTGTTGCACCACTTTTCGTGTTTTTCTATTTTTGATTACTTGTTGACAGACGATTTTCGGCTCAAATCATCTGAATCTCGATCGGGACCAGATAAGACATGTGAAATCAACGTAGCTCGGGCACTGCCTGATTTAGACAAAATTGTAGCCTAATTTGATTGTAAACGGACGAGACTTATTACTCTGCAATGAGCTGGCGAGATTTTAGCCGAATTCCTTCTCTAAGACCCTCTAATTTGCGATTTTCCGCTTCTGTTAAGCTTCCACTTCCTCGAGAAATCCGCTTCTGAAGTTTGAAATTCGATTCCGGTTCCATTTTATCGTATCTCAGGCATAATAATAGCTTTACATAAGCTATTTTCTTCTTCTTATTTTTTTTCTATTTTCTGGGAACATTTAGCGATTTTTGTTGTCGTGAGCCGGTTCTGTGCGGAAGGGTATGACGTAGATTACAACAGAGACTGTTAACTCAATAAATTATTTCGACTGTTTTATCCATAATTTACGTAAACGGTTGCTACACGAGGACTTCCCAGAGAGGTCACCCATCCTAGCTCTTCCATCACGCTAGAACGCTTAACTTCATGGTTCTGATTGGGCGAGAGCAGTGCTGCGTGTTGTCCATCGTCGCCCGCTCCACACGTACTCGAGGGATATAAGAATAAATATCCCACTCAATGTCGGGTGCGATCATTCCAGCACTAATGCACCGGATCCCATAAGAACTCCGAAGTTAAGCGTGCTTGGGCTAGAGCAGTACTAGGATGGGTGACCCCTTGGGAAGTCCTCGTGTTGCACCCCTTTTCTTGTTTTTCTATTTTTGATTACTTGTTGACAGACGATTTTCGGCTCAAATCATCTGAATTTTGATCGGGACCAGATAAGACATGTGAAATCAACGTAGCTCGGGCACTGCCGGATTTGGACAAAATTGTAGCCTAATTTGATTGTAAACGGGCAAACGAATGAGACTCGTTACTCTGCAATGAGCTGGCAATATTTTAGCCGAATTCCGTCACTCAGATTCTCTAATTTTCGATTTTCCGCTTCTTTTAAGCTTCTGTTTCCTCGAGAAATCCGCTTAAAAAGTTCGAAATTTGATTCCGGTTCCATTTTATCGTATCCTATGCATAATAATAGCTTTACATTCGCTATTTTCTTCTTTTTATTTTTTTTTTCTATTTTTTGGGAACATTTAGAGATTTTTGTTGTCGTGAATCGGTTCGGTGCGGAAGGGTATGACATAGATTACTACGGAGATGGTTAACTCATTAAAAACAATTATTTCGACTGTTTTATCCATAATTTATGTAAACGGTCGCGACACGAGGACTTCCCAGGGAGGTCACCCATCCTAGCTCTGCCATCGCGCCAGAACGCTTAACTTCATGATTTTGATTGGGCGAAAGCAGTGCCTCGTGTTTTCAATCGCCGCCCGCTCCACACGTACTCGAGGGATATAAGAATAAACATCCCACTCAATGTCGGGTGCGATCATACCAGCACTAATGCTTCGTAAGCGCGGACGCTGCTCACGTGGTGCCACATCCGCGCGACGGAATAATTAGCGACGGAATATATATTAAACCGTCGCTAAAATTGAATCAGCGACGGTTTATAAACTGTCGCTAAAATGGAATCAGCGACGGTTTAATATCTGTCGCTAAAATAGAATCAGCGACGGTTTCAAAACCGACGCTAGTTTGAGCAACGGTTTAAAAACCGTCGCTATTCCTAAATTTTGCTTATTTTATTAAGGATGAGGACATGATAATAACCACCTATGGGACACCAACTTTTTCTTCCAATTTTACCTTATATGATACTAATATTGCAATTTAGTTTTTTTTTTTTAATTTCAACATACACTTTTATTAAGTTTTTTTTCAACAATTCAAATATCAATTTAGTCTCTCCATAATTTATTAACGGCCGCAGATAATAGTATTAACAGCGTGCACATGTACGCAGCGGATAATCTTGAACTTTCAACGGTTTGCATCTTTGCAGCATGCAATGTTCGCTGCGGAAAAAGAATTTGCGCGCTGCGAAAAACCATTTTTGTTGTAGTTAACACAGAGAAAAAACAGACAAAAATTGATCACGAAATAAGTTTTTTCAGGAATCTCTACTATTCAAAAAAGATTCGTGAGATAAAGATTCGTGAGACCGTCTCACAAGAGACCTACTCAAAAATTTTTGTTTAAATCTTAAATTTAACAAGAATTATTATTTGTTTAATAAATTTAATTCACGATCTTCCAGTCAAAATAGTAATGAAATTTTATCAAGAAAATATTTTTTAAATAATCATTTAATTTTATATATATTGGACAAGAGTAAATATTCCCGAAAAAACTTATTTCGTGATGAATTTTTGTCTGTCTTTTTCTCTGTCTTCACTACAACAAAAATGGTTTTTCGCAGCTCGCAAATTCTTTTTCCGTAGCGAACATTGCATGCTGCAAAGATGCAAACCGTTGAAAGTTTAAGATTATCCGTAGCGTACATGTGCACGCTGTTTATACTATTATCTGCGGCTGTTAATGAATACTAATTTCTCTGCACACGCTATGCGTGTGTGTAAAGTCTTTTTTATCATTATCGATGGAATAAAGTGAAATTTGATAAATTATGGAGAGACTAAATTGATATTTGAATTGTTAAAAAAATAATAAAAAATAAAAGTGTGTGTTGAAATTAAAAAAAAAAAAAACTAAAGTGCAATATTAGTGTCATATAGGTGGTTATTATCATGTCCTCACCCTTAATAAAATAACCAAAATTTAGGAATAGCGAAGGTTTATAAACCGTCGCTAAAATTAGCGACGGTTTATAAATCGTCGCGGAATTCAATTTTAGCGATGGTTTGTTATATATTCCGTCGCTAAATATTCCGTCGCGCGGACGTGGCACCACGTGAGCAAGGTCCGTGCTTACGAAGCACGGACGCTGCTCCACGTGGGCAGCATCAGCGCTTCATAAGCGCGAATTGAGGTATTTTTGCATACTTTTTTTTTTACATTATAATTGAAGTTAATTTTAAAATTTAAATTATTTTTAAAAAAAACCCCAGTACTAGGATGGGTGAGCGAGCCCCTTGGAAGTGCTCGTGTTGCACCCCTTTTCGTGTTTTTCTATCTTTGATTACTTGTTGACAGACGATTTTCGGCTCAAATCATCTGAATCTCAATAAGGACCAGATAAGACATGTGAAATCAACGTAGCTCGGGCACTGCCGGATTTTGATAAAATTTTAGGCTAATTTTATTGTAAACGGGAAAACGAACGAGACTCTTTACTCCGCAATGAGCTGGCGAGATTTTAGCCGAATTTCTTCTCTAAGACCCTCTAATTTTCGATTTTCCGCTTCTATCAAGCTTCCGTTTCCTCGAGAAATCCGTTTAGGAAGCCTGAAATTCGATTCCGGTTCTATTTTATCGTATCGCAGGCATAATAATAGCTTTACATTCGCCATTTTCTTCTTCTTATTTTTTTCAATATTCTGGGAACATTTAGCGATTTTTGTTGTCGTGAGCCGGTTCTGTGCGGAAGGGTATGACGCAGATTACTCCGGAGATGGTTAACTCATTAAAAACAATTATTTTGAATGTTTTAGCTATAATTTACGTAAACGATCGCGACACGAGGACATCCCAGGGAGGTCACCCATCCTAGCTCTGCCATCACGCCAGAACGCTTACCTTCATGGTTCTAATTGGGCGAGAGAGTTCCGCGTGTTGTCCATCGCCGCTCGCGCCACACGTTCTCGAGGGATTTAAGAATAAATATCCCACTCAATGTCGGGTGCGATCATACCAGCACTAATGCACCGGATCCCATCAGAACTCCGAAGTTAAGCGTGCTTGGGCGAGAGCCGTATTAGGACGTGTGACCTCCTGGTAAGTCCTCGTGTTGCACCCCATTTCGTGTTTTTTTTTTTGATTACTTGTTTATAGACGATTTTCGGCTCAAATCATCCGAATCTCGATCGGGACCAGATAAGTCATGTGAAATCAACGTAGCTCGGGCACTGCCGGATTTGGACAAAATTGTAGGCTAATTTGATTGTAAACGGACAAACGAACGAGACTCATTACTCCGCAATGAGGTGGCGAGATTTTAGCCGAATTCCTTCTCTAAGACCCTCTAATTTGCGATTTTTCGATTATGTTAAGCTTCTGTTTTCTCGAGAAATCCGCTAAGGAAGTTTGAAATTCGATTCCGGTTCCATTTTATCGTATTCCAGGCATAATAATAGCTTTACTTTCGCTATTTTCTTCTTCATATTTTTTTTCCAATTTTCTGGGAACATTTAGCGATTTTTGTTGTCGTAAGCCGGTTCTGTGCGGAAGGGTATGACGCAGATTACTCTAGAGACGGTTAACTCATTAAAAACAATTATTTCGATTGTTTTATCCATAATTTATGTAAACGGTCGCACACGAGGACTTCCATGGGAGGTCACCCATCCTAGCTCTGCCATCGCGCCAGAACGCTTAACTTCATGGTTCTAATTGGGCGAGAGCAGTGCCGCGTGTTGTCCATCGCCGCCCGCGCCACACGTACTCGAGGGATTTAAGAATAAACATCCCACTCAATGTTGGGTGCGATCATACCAGCACTAATGCACCGGATCCCATCAGAACTTCGAAGTTAAGCGTGCTTGGGCGAGAGCCGTACTAGGACGGGTGACCTCCTGGTAAGTCCTCGTGTTGCACCCCATTTCGTTTTTTCTATTTTTGATTACTTGTTGACAGACGATTTTCGGCTCAAATCATCTGAATTTCGATCGGGACCAGATAAGTCATATGAAATTAACGTAACTCGAGCACTGCCGGATTTGGACAAAATTGTAGGCTAATTTGATGGTAAACGGGAAAACGAACGAGACTCATTACTCCGCAATGAGGTGGCGAGATTTTAGCCGAATTCCTTCTCTAAGACCCTCTAATTTGCGATTTTTCGATTATGTTAAGCTTCTGTTTTCTCGAGAAATCCGCTAAGGAAGTTTGAAATTCGATTCCGGTTCCATTTTATCGTATTCCAGGCATAATAATAGCTTTACTTTCGCTATTTTCTTCTTCATATTTTTTTTCCAATTTTTTGGGAACATTTAGCGATTTTTGTTGTCGTAAGCCGGTTCTGTGCGGAAGGGTATGACGCAGATTACTCTAGAGACGGTTAACTCATTAAAAACAATTATTTCGATTGTTTTATCCATAATTTATGTAAACGGTCGCACACGAGGACTTCCATGGGAGGTCACCCATCCTAGCTCTGCCATCGCGCCAGAACGCTTAACTTCATGGTTCTAATTGGGCGAGAGCAGTGCCGCGTGTTGTCCATCGCCGCCCGCGCCACACGTACTCGAGGGATTTAAGAGTAAACATCCCACTCAATGTTGGGTGCGATCATACCAGCACTAATGCACCGGATCCCATCAGAACTTCGAAGTTAAGCGTGCTTGGGCGAGAGCCGTACTAGGACGGGTGACCTCCTGGTAAGTCCTCGTGTTGCACCCCATTTCGTTTTTTCTATTTTTGATTACTTGTTGACAGACGATTTTCGGCTCAAATCATCTGAATTTCGATCGGGACCAGATAAGTCATATGAAATTAACGTAACTCGAGCACTGCCGGATTTGGACAAAATTGTAGGCTAATTTGATGGTAAACGGGAAAACGAACGAGACTCATTACTCCGCAATGAGCTGACGAGATTTTAGCCGAATTCCTTCTCTAAGACCCTCTAATTTGCGATTTTCCACTTCTGTTAAGCTTCCGTTTCCTCGAGAAATCCGTTTAGGAAGTCCGAAATTCGATTCTGGTTCCATTATATCGTATCTCAGGCATAATAATAGCTTTGGGTTGCTTGCAAGGCTTAAGGTCTCGGTCCAGGGCTCAGGGTCTGGGTTAGGACGAGGCTTTGGAGTCTTAGGAAGATGCGAGGGCAAGTAGTTCGGGGCCTGGGCTCAACGGCGAGGCCCTGGAAGCAAAAAAAAAAGAGTCCTACCACCTTTAGAATTCTCGGCCAACATAGGGTCATTTAGGAGGTTCTCGTTTTTATGGTTTGGGTCAGTGTCTTGGTGAACTTAGGGTCCAGGAGGTTAATTTAGGATGTTGGGCAAGTTTTGGGCCAACATGGTTCGGGGGTAACTCTTGAAAATCGAAAGTTGGCTCGGGGTCGAAGTTTAGGTGTCAAATAGGGTTTTAAAAAGAAGAAAATTTGAAAACGGCTTACGGGGGGGTCGAGTCGTGATCCATAAGGGCTAAAATAATATAAAAAGACTAAATTTAGAATTTAGGAATTTTATATTAAAGTTTGGTATTTTTCGAGATTAAAACACTGTTAAAACGATTAAGAAAAGATAATTGAAAAAGTCTAAGTTTTAAGCAAAATAAAATTACGAAAAAATTCATGTAGGCGTAAATAATTATTTGGGACATGTTAGAGTCATGAAATCAAGAAAAAAGTAGAAAACGAAAAATGTCGAGTCCAGGGGTAAAACGGTGACCCCCTAGGAAGTCCTCGTGTTGCACCCCTTTTCGTGTTTTTCTATTTTTGATTACTTGTTGATAGACGATTTTTGGCTCAAATAATCTGAATCTCGATCGTGACAAGATAAGACATGTGAAATCAACGTAGCTCGGGCACTGCTGATTTGGACAAAATTGTAGCCTAATTTGGTTGTAAACAGGCAAACGAACGAGACTCATTACTCTGCAATAAGCTGGCAAGATTTTACCCGAATTCCCTCTCTAAGACCCCTCTAATTTGCGATTTTCCGCTTCTGTTAAGCTTTTGTTTCCTCGAAAAATCCGTTTAAGAAGTACGAAATTCGATTCTGGTTTCATTTTATCGTATCCTTGGCATAATAATAGCTTTACGTTCGCTATTTTCTTCTTCTTATTTTTTTTCCTATTTTCTGGTAATATTTAGCGATTTTTGTTGTCGTGAGCCGGTTCTGTGCAGAAGGGTACAACACTGATTACTCCGGAGACGGTTAACTCATTAAAAACAATTATTTCGACTGTTTTAGCCATAATTTACGTAAACTTTCGCGACACGAGGACTTCCCAGGGAGGTCACCCATCCTAGCTCTGCCATCGCGCCAGAACGCTTAACTTCATGGTTCTGATTGGGCAAGAGCAGTGCCGCGTGTTGTCCATCGCCGCCCGCGCCACACGTACATGAGGGATATAAAAATAAACATCCCAATCAATGTCGGGGGCGATCATTCCAGAACTAATGCACCGGATCCCATCAGAACTCCGAAGTTAAGCGTGCTTGGGCGAGAGCAGTACTAAGATAGGTGACCCCTTGGGAAGTCAGTTTCACCCGTTATCGTGTTTTTCTATTTTTGATTACTTGTTGACAGACGATTTTCGGCTCAAATCATCTGAATCTCGATCGGGACCAGATAAGACATGTGAAATCAACGTAGCTCGGGCACTGCCGGATTTGGACAAAATTGTAGCCTAATTTGATTGTAAACGGGCAAACGAACGAGACTCATTACTCCGCAATGAGCTGGTGAGATTTTAGCCGAATTATTTCCCTAAGACCCTCTAATTTGCGATTTTTCGCTTCTATTAAGCTTCTGTTTCCTCGAAACTCCGCTTAGAAAGTTCGAAATTTGATTCCGGTTCCATTTTATCGTATCCCAGGCATAATAATAGCTTTACATTCGATTTTTTCTTTTTCTTATTATTTTTTCTATTTTCGGCGAACATTTAGCGATTTTTGTTGTCGTGAGCCGGTTCTGTACGGAAGGGTACGACGTATATTACTCCGGAGACGGTTAACTCATTAAAAACAATTATTTCGACTGTTTTAGCCATAATTTACGAAAACGGTCGCAACACGAAGACTTCCCAGGGAGGTCACCCATCCTAACTCTACCATCGCGCCAGAACGCTTAACTTCATGGTTCTGATTGGGCGAGAGCAGTGCCGTGTGTTGTCCATCGCCGCCCGCTCCATACGTACTCGAGAGATATAAGAATAAACATCCCACTCAATGTCGGGTGCGATCATACTAGCACTAATGCACCGGATCCCATCAGAACTCCATAGTTAAGCGTGCTTGGGCGAGACCAGTACTAGGACTGGTGAACCCAGGGAAAGTCCTCGTGTTGCACCCCTTTTCGTGTTTTTCTATTTTTTATTACTTTTTGACAGACGATTTTCGGTTCAAATCATCTGAATCTCGATCGGGACCAGATAAATCATGTTAAATCAACGTAGCTCAGGCACTGCCGGATTTGGACAAAATTGTAAGCTAATTTGATTGTAAACGGGCAAACGAACGAGAATCTTTACTCTGCAATAAGCTGGCAAGATTTTAGCCGAGTTCCTTCTCTAAGACCCTCTAATTTGCGACTTTCCACTTCTGTTAAACTTTCGTTTCCTCGAGAAATCCGTTTAAGAAGTTCGAAATTCGATTCCAATTCCATTTTATCGTATCCCAGGTATAATAATAGCTTTACAATCGCTATTTTCTTCTTATTTTTTTCTATTTTCTGAGAACATTTAGCGATTTTTGTTGTTGTGAGCCGGTTATGTGCGGAAGGGTATGACGTAGATTACTCCGGAGACGGTTAACTCATTAAAAACAAATATTTCGACTGTTTTAGCGATAATTTACGTAAACGGTCGCGACACGAGGACTTCCCAGGGAGGTCTCCCATCCTAGCTTTTCCATCGCGCTAGAACGCTTAACTTCATGGTTCTGATTGGGCGAGAGCAGTGCCGCGTGTTGTCCGTCGCCGCCCACGTTACACGTACTCGAGGGATATAAGAATAAACATCCCACTCAATGTCGGGTGTCAATAGACAAGAACTAATGTACCGGATCTCATCAGAACTCTGAAGTTAAGCTCGCTTGGGCGAGAGCAGTACTAGGATGGGTGATCGCCTGGGAAGTCCTCGTGTTGCACCTCTTTTCGTGTTTTTCTATTTTTGATTACTTGTTGAAAGACGATTTTCGGCTCAAATCATCTGAATCTCGATCGGGATCAGATAAGTCATGTGAAATCAACGTAGCTCAGTCACTGTCGGATTTGGACAAAATTGTAGGCTAATTTGATTGTAAACGGGCAAACAAACGAGACTCATTACTTTGCAATAAGCTGGAAAGATTTTAGCCGAATTCTTTCTCTAAGACCCTCTAATTTGCGATTTTCCGCTTCTGTTAAGCTTTCGTTTCCTCGAGAAATCCGTTTAAGAAGTTCGAAATTCGATTCCGGTTCCATTTTATCTTATCCCAGGAATAATAATAGCTTTACAATCGCTATTTTCTTCTTCTTATTTTTATCTATTTTCTGAGAACATTTAGCGATTTTCTGCTTCTGTTAAGCTTTCGTTTCCTCGAGAAATCCGTTTGAGAAATTCGAAATTCTATTCCGGTTCCATTTTATCGTATCCCAGGCATAATAATAGCTTTACAGTCGCTATTTTCTTCTTCTTATTTTTTTTTCTATTTTCTGGGACATTTAGCGATTTTTGTTTTCGTGAGCCGGTTCTGTGCGGAAGGGTATGACGCAGATTACTCCGGAGACGGTTAACTCATTAAAAACAATTATTTCGACTGTTTTATCCATAATTTTCGTAAACGGTAGCGACACGAGGACTGCCAAGGGAGGTCACCCATCCTAACTCTGTCATTGCGCCAGAATGCTTAACTTCATGGTTCTGATTTGGCGAGAGCAGTGCCGCGTGTTGTCCATCGCCGCCCGCGCCACACGTACTCGAGGGATATAAGAATAAACATCCCACTTAATGTGAAGTACGATCATACCAGAACTAACGCACCGGATCCCATCAGAACTCCGAAGTTAAACGAGCTTGGGCGAGAGCAGTACTAGGATGGTTGACCCCCTGGGAAGTCCTCGTGTTGCACATATTTTCGTGTTTTTCTATTTCTGAATACTTGTTGACAGGCGATTTTCGGCTAAAATCATCTGAATCTCGATTAGGACCAGATAAGTCATGTGAAATCAACGTAGCTCAGGCACTGCCGGATTTGGACAAAATTGTAGGCTAATTTGATTGTAAACAGGCAAACAAACGAGACTCATTACTCTGCAATAAGTTGGCAAGATTTTAGCCGAATTCCTTCTCTAAGACTCTCTAATTTGCGATTTTCCGCTTCTGTTAAGCTTTCGTTTCCTCGAGAAATCCGTTTAAGAAGTTCGAAATTCGATTCCGGTTCCATTTTATCTTATACCAGGAATAATAATAGCTTTACAATCGCTATTTTCTTCTTCTTATTTTTATCTATTTTCTGAGAACATTTAGCGATTTTTGTTGTCGTGAGCCGGTTCTGTGCGGAAGGGTAAGACGCAGATTACTCCGGAGACGGTTAACTCATTAAAACAAATATTCCGACTGTTTTAGCTGTAATTTACGTAAACGGTCGCGACACGAGGACTTCCCAGGGAGGTCACCCATCCTAGCTCTACCATCGCGCCAGAACTCTTAACTTCATGGTTCTTATTGGGCGAGAGCAGTGCCGCGTGTTGTCCATCGCCGCCCGCGCCACACGTAATCAAGGGATATAAGAATAAACATCCCACTCAATGTCTAGTGCGATCATAACAGAACTAATGCACCGAATCCCATCAGAACTCCGAAGTTAAGCGTGCTTGGGCGAGACCAGTACTAGGATTGGTGAACCCCTTGGAAGTCCTCGTGTTGCATCCCTTTTCGTGTTTTTCTATTTTTGATTACTTGTTGATCGACGATTTTCGGCTCAAATCATCTGAATCTCGATCGGGACCATATTAGACATGTGAAATCAACGTAGCTCGGGCACTGCCGGATTTGGACAAAATTATAGGCTAATTTTATTGTAAACGGGCAACCGAACGAGACTCATTACTCCGCAATGAGCTGGCTAGATTTTAGACGAATTCCTTCTCTAAGACCCTCTAATTTGCGATTTTCCGCTTCTGTTAAGCTTTCGTTTCCTCGAGAAATCCGTTTAGGATGTCCGAAATTCGATTCCGGTTCTATTTTATTGTATCCTAGGCATAATAATAGCTTTGCATTCGCTATTTTCTTCTTCTTATATTTTTTTCTATTTTCTGGGAACATTAAGCGATTTTTGTTGTCGTGAGCCTGTTCTGTGCGGAAAGGTATGACGCAGATTACTCCGGAGACGGTTAACTCATTAAAAACAATTATTTCGACAGTTTTATCCATAATTTACGTAAACGGTCGTGACACGAGTACTTCTCAGGGAGGTCACCCATCCTAGCTCTGTCATCGCGCCAGAACGCTTAACTTCATGGTTCTGATTGGGCGAGAGCAGTGCTGTAACGATCATGGGCCATTAGGCTGAACCAACAATGGCCTCGGCCCATACCCACACACCACTACTGGTCATGGGTCATTAGGATGGTCCAGCATGGGCCGAGGCCTTTGTTGGTTCAGCCTAATGGCCCATGATCGTGACAAACAAAGGCGCCTTTTTTTGTAACGATCATGGGCCATTAGGCTGAACCAACAAAGGCCTTGGCCCATACCCATGCACCACTACTCTGGTCATGGGTCGTTAGGATGGTCCAGCATGGGCCTCGGCCCATTTCCATGCATCGTCACTCATAGAATATCCCACCCCAGGTAAGTGGTTTCTTTTGCCTTCACCAACACTTGAACCCAGGACCTCCGGGCTTAAGTACCTAGATTCCTAAGTGTTGGTGCCAGTTGAGAATTTAGTTTTTTTATATTATTTTAGCCCTTATGAACCACGACTCGACCCCCGTGAACCATTTTTCAATTTTCCCAAGTTTTAAAAACCCTAATGACCCAAAATCTTCGACCCCGAGCCATCTCTTGATTTTCCCCAATTACCCCCGAATCATGTTGATCCAAAAATTGACCAAAATCCTAAAGTACCCTACTGGACCCGAAGATCCCACGGAAAACACCCCAAACCAAAAAACGAGCCCCATACTCCTCTACCATAAACTGGCCGAGAAATCCTTGTTGGACAAGGACTCTTGATCAAGCTTCCTTGCCCCTACCAACGAACCCAGCCACCAAACCAACCTGTTGTGCACCCCCTAAGGACTCGACTTGACCCAGCCTAGGCCCCCTGGACCGCGCCCACCAGCCTGCAACAAGCCCAGAACCCTGCACGCAATTCCCCTTGATTCTCGGGTGGGAGTCATAGCTTGCTAGGACTCCTGCACAGCCCTTGAGCGCGAGTCCTAGCATGGCTAGGACTCTCTCCCTAACTCACCCACGATCTTGGCTAACCCCTGGAACCAGCCAACCAAGCCCTAGCCCCTGCAACAATAAAACCAAACCCTTTTGCTCCATGACAGCAAGTTGCTGCACAGCTTGTGTTCTATTGCGTGTTTGGTGTTAAGGTTATTATCTAGGACTCTAAATACCATGTAAAATCATGTCTAAACATAACCTATATCATTACAGCCCGTATATACATGTAAACGACAAAAGTTTGAATCAAAATCATGCTTGGAATTTCATGGATTGCATAAAAACGAAAATAATTCAAAGTGTCACTTGTTTCCCAAAATTTTCATGCATAAAATTATAATATGATGTGATGATGGTTTGAAGGGAAGAATAGGTGTGCCTATTCATAATTTACGCACAAAAAACCGTTGACGATGACGAAGAACGGAGCAAGAACCTTGGCTAAGACTTTCCCTTGTCAATGGTCGAAAGTTTGCCTCAATTTTTAAGCATGTGTGTGCCATGTAATCTAGGTATTTTCAGAAGAGTGGCCGTGTGCTTTTGAAAGAATCATAGGGTTATGGTAAAGGTTTACATATTATATACTTAATTAAACACTAACAAGGCTTTAGGCCTATTAAGCCCCTAATAAAGCCCATTAGTCTTTAATTAGAATTAAATAAAATATTAGTAAAAATTTGGTAAAAATAGTTTGGGAATTAAATAGTCGGGTTGCCAAAAAGTTCGTATTTTTTTATTGAAAAACCCACACCGATAAAATTTACGTCCCGGCGTATAAAATCAACATGCAAGTATCGAAATTTAAGGGACCAAAATGCAATATTTCGAAAGATTTGGAACCTAGGGGGAATTTACGAACGTTTAAGGGCTGAATCAGAATTTTCGAAATAATATAAGGATTTATTTGTTGTCCATCGCCGCTCGCGCCACACGAACTTGAGGGATATAAGAATAAACATCCCACTCATATCGGGTGCAATCATACCAGCACTAATGCACCGGATCCCATCAGAACTCCGAAGTTAAGCGTGATTGGGCGAGAGCAGTACTAGGATGGGTGACCACTTGGGAAGTCCTCGTGTTACACCCCTTTTCGTGTTTTTCTATTTTTTAATACTTGTTGACAGACGATTTTCGGCTCAAATCATCTGAATCTCGATCGGGACCAGATAAGAAATGTGAAATCAACATAGCTCGGGCACTGCCGGATTTGGACAAAATTGTAGCCTAATTTTATTGTAAACGGGCAAACGAACGAGACTCATTACTCCGCAATGAGCTGGCGAGATTTTAGCCGAATTCCTTCTCAAAGACCCTCTAATTTGCAATTTTTCGCTTCTGTTAAGCTTCCGTTTCCTCGAGAAAACAGTTTAGGAAGTCCGAAATTCGATTCTGGTTCCATTTTATCGTATCTCAGGCATAATAATAGCTTTACATTCGCTAGTTTCTTCTTCTTATTTTTTTTCTATTTTCTGAGAACATTTAGCGATTTTTGTTGTCGTGAGCCGGTTTTGTCCGGAAGGGTATGACGCAGATTACTCCGAAGACGGTTAACTCATTAAAAAAAACTATTTCGACTATTTTATCCATAATTTAAGTAAACGGTCGCGACACGAGGACTTCCCAGGGAGGTCACACATCCTAGCTCTGCCATCGCGCCAGAACGCTTAACTTCATGGTTCTGACTGGGCGAGAGCAGTGCCGCGTGTTGTCCATCGCCGCCCGCTCAACACGTACTCGAGAGATATAAGAATAAACATCCCACTCAATGTCATGTGCGATCATACCAGCACTAATGCACCGGATCCCATCAGAACTCCGAAGTTAAGCGTGCTTGGGCGAGACCAGTACTAGGATTGGTGAACCCCTGGGAAGTCCTCGTGTTGCATCCTTTTCGTGTTTTTCTATTTTTGATTACTTGTTGACAGACGATTTTCAGCTCAAATCATTAGAATCTCGATCGGGACCAGATAAGTCATGTGAAATCAACGTAGCTCAGGCACTACCGGATTTGGAAAAAATTGTAGGCTAATTTGATTGTAAACGGGCAAACGAAAGAGACTCATTACTCTGCAATAAGCTGGCATGATTTTAGCAGAATTCCTTCTCTAAGACCCTCTAATTTGCGATTTTCCGCTTCTGTTAAACTTTCGTTTCCTCGAGAAATCCGTTTAGGAAGCTCGAAATTCGATTCCGATTACATTTTATCGTATCCCAGACATAATAATAGGTTTACATTCGCTATTTTCTTCTTCTTATTTTTTTTTATTTTTTGAGAACATTTAGCGATTTTTGTTGTCGTGAGCCGGTTCTGTGCGGAAAAGTATGACGCAGATTACTCCGGAGACGGTTAACTCATTAAAAACAAATATTTCGACTGTTTTAGCGATAATTTACGTAAACGGTCGCGACACGAGGACTTCCCAGGGAGGTCACCCATCCTAGCTCTGCCATCGCGCCAGAACGCTTAACTTCATGGTTCTGATTGGGCGAGAGTAGTGCCGCGGGTTGTCCATCACCGCCCGCGTCACACGTACTCGAGAGATATAAGAATAAACATCCCAATCAATGTCAGGGTGAGATAATACCAGTACTAACGCACCGGATCCCATCAGAACTCCGAAGTTATGCGTGCTTGGGCGAGAGCAGTACTAGGATAGGTGACCCCCTGGGAAGTCCTCGTGTTGCACCTCTTTTTCGTGTTTTTTTATTTTTGATTACTTGTTGACAGACGATTTTCGGCTCAAATCATCTGAATCGCGATCGGGACCAGATAAGACATGTGAAATCAACGTAGCTCGGGCACTGCCGGATTTGGACAAAATTGTAGCCTAATTTGATTGTAAACGGGCAAACGAACGAGACTCATTACTCCGCAATGAGCTGGTGAGATTTTAGCCGAAGTATTTCTTTAAGACCTTCTAATTTGCGATTTTTCGCTTCTCTTAAGCTTCTATTTCATCGAGAAATCCGCTTAGAAAGTTCGAAATTTGATTCCGGTTCCATTTTATCGTATCCCAGGCATAATAATAGCTTTAAATTCGCTTTTTTCTTTTTCTTATTATTTTTTCAATTTTCTGGGAATATTTAGCGATTTTTGTTGTCGTGAGTCGGTTCTGTGCGGAAGGGTATGACGTAGATTACTCCGGAGAGAGTTAACTTATTAAAAACAATTATTTCGACTGTTTTAGCCATAATTTACGTAAACGGTCGCAACACGAGGACTTCCCAGGAAGGTCACCCATCCTAGCTCTCCTATCGCGCCAGAACGCTTAACTTCATGGTTCTGATTGGGCGAGAGCAGTGCCGCGTGTTGTCCATTGCCGCCCGCTCCACACGTACTCGAGAGATATAAGAATAAACATCCCACTCAATGTCAGGTGCGATCATACCAGCACTAATGCACCGGATCTCATCAAAACTCCGAAGTTAAGCGTGCTTGGGCGAGACCAGTACTAGGATTGGTGAACCCCTGCGAAGTCCTCGTGTTGCACCCCTTTTCGTGTTTTTTTATTTTTTATTACTTTTTGACAGACGATTTTCGGCTCAAATAATCTAAATCTCGATCGAGACAAGATAAATCATGTGAAATCAACGTAGCTCAGGCACTGCCGGATTTGGACAAAATTGTAGGCTAATTTGATTGTAAACGGGCAAACGAACGAGACTCATTACTCTGCAATAAGCTGGCAAGATTTTAGCCGAGTTCCTTCTCTAAGACCCTCTAATTTGCGATTTTTCGCTTCTGTTAAGCTTTCGTTTCCTCCAGAAATCCTTTTAAGAAGTTTGAAAGTCGATTCCGGTTCAATTTTATCGTATCCCAGGCATAATATTAGATTTACATTCGCTATTTTCTTCTCCTTATTTTTTTCCATTTTCAGAGAACATTTAGCGATTTTTGTTGTCGTGAGCCGGTTCTGTGCGGAAGGGTATGACGCAGATTACTTCGGAGACGGTTAACTCATTAAAAACAAATATTTCGTCTGTCTTAGGGATAATTTACGTAAACGGTCGCGACACGAGGACTTTCCAGGGAGGTCTCCCATTCTAGCTCTGCCATCGCGCCAGAACGCTTAACTTCATGGTTCTGATTGGGCGAGAGCAGTGCCGCGTGTTGTCCATCGACGCCCGCTCCACACGTACTCGAGGGATATAAGAATAAACATCCCACTTAATGTCGGGTGCGATCATACCAGAACTAATACATCGGATCTCATTAGAACTCCGAAGTTAAGCGTGCTTGGGCGAGAGCAGTACTAGGATGGGTGACCCCCTGGGAAGTCCTCGTGTTGCACCCCTTTTCGTGTTTCTCTATTTTTGACTACTTGTTGACAGACGATTTTCGGTTCAAATCATCTGAATCTCGATCGGGACCAGATAACTCATGTGAAATCAACGTAGCTCAGGCACTGCCGGATTTGGACAAAATTTTAGGCTAATTTGATTGTAAACGGGCAAACGAACGAGACTCATTACTCTGCAATAAGCTGGAAAGATTTTAGCCGAATTCCTTCTCTAAGACCCTCTAATTTGCGATTTTCCACTTCTGTTAATCTTCCGTTTCCTCGAGAAATCCATTTAGGAAGTCCGAAATTCGATTCCGGTTCCATTTTATCGTATGCCAGGCATAATAATAGCTTTACATTCGCTATTTTCTTCTTCTTACTTATTTTTTCTATTTAATGGGAACATTTAGAGATTTTTGTTGTAGTGAGCCGGTTATGTGCGGAAGGGTATGACGCAGATTACTCCGGAGACGGTTAACTCAATAAAAACAAATATTTCGACTGTTTTAGCTATAATTTACGTAAACGGTCGCGACACGAGGTCATCCCAGGGAGGTCACCCATCCTAGCTCTACCATCGCGCCAGAACGCTTAACTTCATGGTTCTAATTGGGCGAGAGCAGTGCCGCGTGTTGTCCATCACCGCCCGCGCCACACGTAATTAAGGGATATAAGAATAAACATCCACTCAATGTCGTGTGCGATCATACCAGAACAAATGCACCGGACCCCATCAGAACTCCGAAGTTAAGCGTGCTTGGGCGAGACCAGTACTAGGATTGGTGAACCCCTTGGAAGTCCTCGTGTTGCACCCCTTTTCGTGTTTTTCTATTTTTGATTACTTGTTGACAGACGATTTTCGGCCAAATCATCTGAATCTCGATCGGGACCAGATTAGACATGTGAAATCAACGTAGATCGGGCACTGCCGGATTTGGACAAAATTGTAGGCTAATTTTATTGTAAACGGGCAAACGAACGAGACTCATTACTCTGCAATGAGCTGGCTAGATTTTAGCCAAATTCCTTCTCTAAGACCCTCTAATTTGCGATTTTCCGCTTCTGTTAAGCTTTCGTTTCCTCAAGAAATCTGTTTAGGAAGTCTGAAATTCGATTCCGGTTCTATTTTATCGTATCCTAGGCATAATAATAGCTTTACATTCGCTATTTTCTTCTTCTTATTTTTTTTCTATTTTCTGGGAACATTAAGCGATTTTTGTTGTCGTGAGCCTGTTCTGTGCGGAAAGGTATGACGCAGATTACTCCGGAGACGGTTAACTCATTAAAAACAATTATATCGACAATTTTATCCATAATTTAAATAAACGGTCGTGACACGAGGACTTCTCAGGGAGGTCACCCATCCTAGCTCTGCCATCGCGCCAGAACGCTTAACTTCATGGTTCTGATTGGGCGAGAGCATTGTTGTAACGATCATGGGCCATTAGGCTGAACCAACAAAGTCCTCGGCCCATACCCACGCACCACTACTGGTCATGGGTCATTAGGATGGTTCAGCATGGGCCGAGGCCTTTGTTGGTTTAGCCTAATGGCCCATGATCGTTACAAAAAAGGCGCCTTTTTTGTAACGATCATGGGCCATTAGGCTGAACCAACAAAGGCCTTGGCCCATACCCACACACCACTACTGGTTATGGGTCGTTAGGATGGTCCAGCATGGGCCTCGGCCCTTGTCCATGCACCGTCACTCATAGAATATCCCACCCCAGGTAAGTGGTTTCTTTCGCCTTCCCCAACACTTGAACCCAGGACCTCCGGGCTTATGTACCTAGATTCCCAAGTGTTGGTGCCAGTTGATAATTTAGTCTTTTTATATTATTATAGCCCTTATGAACCACGACTCGACCCCCGTGAACCATTTTTCAATTTTCCCAAGTTTTAAAAACCCTAATGACCCAAAATCTTCGACCCCGAGCCATCTCTTGATTTTCCCGAGTTACCTCCGAACCATGTTGATCCAAAACTTGACCAACATCCTAAAGTACCCTACTGGACCCAAACATCCCACGGAAAACACCCCAAACCAAAAAACAAGCCCCATACTCCTCTACCATAAGCTGGCCGAGAAATCCTTGTTGGACAAGGACTCTTGATCAAGCTTCCCTGCCCCTACCAACGAAACCACCCACCAAACCAACCTATTGTGCACCCCCTAAGGACTCGACTTGACCCAGCCTAGGCCCCCTGGACCGCGCCCACCAGCCTGCAACAAGCCCAGAACCTTGCACGCAATTCCCCTTGATTCTCGGGTGGGAGTCATAGCTTGCTAGGACTCCTGCCCAGCCCTTGAGCGCGAGTCCTAGCATGGCTAGGACTCTCTCCCTAACTCACCCACGACCTTGGCTAACACCTGGAACCAGCCAACCAAGCCCTAGCCCTAGCAACAATAAAACCGAACCCCTTTGCTCCATGACAGCAAGTTGCTGCACAGCTTGTGTTCTATTGCGTGTTTGGTGTTAAGGTTATTATCTAGGACTCTAAATACCATGTAAAATCATGCCTAAACATAACCTATATCATTACAACCCGTATATACATGTAAACGACAAAAGTTTGAATCAAAATCATGCTTGGAATTTCATGGATTGCATAAAAACGAAAATAATTCAAAGTGTCACTTGTTTCCCAAAATTTTCATGTAATCTAGGTATTTTCAGAAGAGTGGCCGTGTGCTTTTGAAAGAATCGTAGGGTTATGGGAAAGATTTACATATTATATACTTAATTAAACACTAACAAGGCTTTAGGCCTATTAAGCCCCTAATTAAGCCCATTAGTCTTTAATTAGAATTAAATAAAATATTAGTAAAGTTTTAGTAAAAATAATTTTGGAATTAAATAGCCGGGTTTCCAAAAAGTTCGTATTTTTTTATTTAAAACCCACACCGATAAAATTTACGCCCCGACGTATAAAATCAAAATGCAAGTATCGAAATTTAAGGGACCAAAATGAAATATTTCGAAAGATTTGGGACCTAAGGGCAATTTACGAACGTTTAAGGGCTGAATCAGAATTTTCGAAATAATATAAGGATTTATTTGTTGTCCATCGCCGCCCGCGCCACACGTACTCGAGGGATATAAGAATAAACATTCCACTCAATGTCAGGTGTGATCATACCAGCACTAATGAACCTGATCCCATCAGAACTCCGGAGTTAAGCGTGCTTGGCCAGAGCAGTACTAGGATAGGTGACCCCCTGTGAAGTCCTCGTGTAGCATCCCTTTTCGTGTTTTTCTATTTTTGATTACTTGTTGACAGACGATTTTCGGCTCAAATAATCTGAATCTCGATCGGGACCAGATAAGACATGTGAAATCAACATAGCTCGGGCACTGCCGGATTTGGACAAAATTGTAGCCTAATTTGATTGTAAACGGGCAAACGAACGAGACTCATTACTCCGCAATGAGCTGGCGAGATTTTAGCCGAATTCCTTCTCTAAGACCCTCTAATTTGCGATTTTCCTCTTATGTTAAGCTTCAGTTTCCTCGATAAATCCGTTTAGAAAGTCCGAAATTTGATTCCGGTTCCATTCTATTTTTGATTACTTGTTGACACACGATTTTCAGCTTAAATCATCTGAATCTGGATCGGGACCAGATAAGACATGTGAAATCAACGTACCTCGAGAACTGCCGGATGTGGACAAAATTTTAGCCTAATTTCATTGTAAACGGGCAAACGAACGAGACTCATTACTACGCAATGAGCTGGCGAGACCTTCTCTAAGACCCTCTAATTTGCGATTTTCCTTTTCTGTTAAGCTTCCGTTTCCTGGAGAAATCTGTTTAGGAAGTCCGAAATTCGATTCCGGTTCTATTTTATCGTATCTCAGGCATAATAATAGATTTACATTTGCTATTTTCTTCATCTTATTTTTTTTCTATTTTCTGGGCTCAGGCATAATAATAGATTTACATTTGCTATTTTCTTCTTTTTATTTTTTTTCTATTTTCTGGGAACATTTAGCGATTTTTGTTGTCATGAGCCAGTTCTGTGCGGAAGGGTAAGATGCAGATTACAACGGAGATGCTTAACTCATTAAAAACAATTATTTCGACTGTTTTAGCCATAATTTACGTAAACGGTCGCGACACGCGTACTTCCCAGGGAGGCCACCCATCCTAGCTCTGCCATCGCGACAGAATGCTTAACTTCATGGTTCTGATTGGGCGAGAGCAGTGCCGCGTGTTGTCCATGGCCGCCTGCTCCACACGTACTCGAGAGATATAAGAATAAACATCCCACTCAATGTCGGGTGCGATCATACCAGCACTAATTCACCGGATCCCATCAGAACTCCGAAGTTAAGCGTGTTTGGGCGAGAGCAGTACTAGGATGGGTGACCCCATGGGAAGTCCTTGTGTTGCACCCCTTTTCGTGTTTTTCTATTTTTTATTACTTGTTGACAGACGATTTTCGGCTCAAATCATCTGAATCTTGATCGGGACCAGATAATACATGTGAAATCAACGTACCTCGGGAACTGCCGGATTTGTAAAAAATTGTAGGCTAATTCTATTGTAAACGGGCAAACGAACGAGACTCATTACTCCGCAATGAGCTGGCGAGATTTTTACAGAATTCCTTCTCCAAGACCCTCTAATTTGCGATTTTCCGCTTCTGTTAAGCTTCCGTTTCCTCGAAAAATCCACTTAGGAAGTTCGAAATTCGATTCCGGTTCCATTTAATCGTATCCCAAGCATAATAATAGCTTTACATTCGCTATTTCATTCTTCTTATTTTTTTCAATTTTCTGGGAACATTTAGCGATTTTTGTTGTCGTGAGCCGGTTCTAGGCGGAAGGGTATGACGCAGATTACTCCGAATACGGTTAACTCATTAAAAACTATTATTTCAACTGTTTTAGCTATAATTTACGTAAACGGTCGCGACACAAGGACTTCCTAGGGAGGTCACCCATCCTAGCTTTGCCATCGCGCCAGAATGCTTAACTTCTTGGTGCTGATTGGGAGAGAGCAGTACCGCGTTGTCCATCGCCGCCCACGCCACACGTACTCGAGGGATATAAGAATAAAAATCCCACTCTATTTCGGGTTCGATCATAACAGCACTAATGCAACGGATCCCATCAGAGCTCCGAAGTTAAGCGTTATTGGGCGAGAGCAATACTTGGATGGGTGACCCCCTGGGAAGTCCTCGTGTTGCATAATTTATCGTTTTTTTCTATTTTTTAGCCATAATTTAAGTAAACGGTCGCGACACGAGGACTTTCCAGGAAGGTCACCCATCCTAGCTCTCCCATCGCGCCAGAACACTTAACTTCATGGTTCTGATTGGGCGAGAGCAGTGCCGCGTGTTGTCCATCGCCGCCCGCCCCACACGTACTCGAGTGATATAAGAATAAACATCCCACTCAATGTCCGGTGCGATCATACAAGCACTAATGCACCGGATCCCATTAGAACTCCGAAGTTAAGCGTGCTTGGGCAAGAGCAGTGCTAGGATGGGTGACCCCTTTGGAAGTCCTCGTGTTGCACCTCTTTTCGTGTTTTTCTATTTTGGATTACTTGTTGATAGACGATTTTCTGCTCAAATCATCTGAATCTCGATCGTGACCAGATAATACATGTGAAATTAAAGTAACTCGGGCACTACCGGATTTGGACAAAATTGTAGACTAATTTCGTTGTAAACGGGCAAACGAACGAGACTCATTTCTCCGCAATGAGCTGGCTTGATTTTAGCCTAATTCCTTCTCTAAGACCCTGTAATTTGCGATTTTCTGCTTCTGTTAATCTTTCGTTTCCTCGAGAAATCTATTTAGGAAGGCCGAAGATCGATTTCGGTTCCATTTTATCGTATCCCAAGCATAATAATAGATTTACATTCGCTATTTTATTCTTCTTATTTTTTTCTATTTTCTGGGAACATTTAGCGATTTTTGTTGTCGTGAGTCGGTTCTGTGTGGAAGGGTATGACGCAGATTACTCCGGAGATGGTTAACACATTAAAAACAATTATTTCGACTTTTTAGCCATAATTTACGTAAACGGTCGCGACATGAGGACTTTCTAGGGATATCACCCATCCTAGCTCTGCCATCGCGCCAGAATGCTTAACTTCATGGTTCTGATTGGGCGAGAGCAGTGCCGCGTGTTGTCCATCGCTGCCCGCTCCACACGTACTCGAGGGATATAAGAATAAACATCCCACTCAATGTCGGGTGCGATCATACCAGCACTAATGCACCGGATCCCATTAGAACTCCGAAGTTAAGCGTGCTTGGGCAAGAGCAGTGCTAGGATGGGTGACCCCTTTGGAAGTCCTCGTGTTGCACCTCTTTTCGTGTTTTTCTATTTTGGATTACTTGTTGATAGACGATTTTCTGCTCAAATCATCTGAATCTCGATCGTGACCAGATAATACATGTGAAATTAAAGTAACTCGGGCACTACCGGATTTGGACAAAATTGTAGACTAATTTCGTTGTAAACGGGCAAACGAACGAGACTCATTTCTCCGCAATGAGCTGGCTTGATTTTAGCCTAATTCCTTCTCTAAGACCCTGTAATTTGCGATTTTCTGCTTCTGTTAATCTTTCGTTTCCTCGAGAAATCTATTTAGGAAGGCCGAAGATCGATTTCGGTTCCATTTTATCGTATCCCAAGCATAATAATAGATTTACATTCGCTATTTTATTCTTCTTATTTTTTTCTATTTTCTGGGAACATTTAGCGATTTTTGTTGTCGTGAGTCGGTTCTGTGTGGAAGGGTATGACGCAGATTACTCCGGAGATGGTTAACACATTAAAAACAATTATTTCGACTTTTTAGCCATAATTTACGTAAACGGTCGCGACATGAGGACTTTCTAGGGATATCACCCATCCTAGCTCTGCCATCGCGCCAGAATGCTTAACTTCATGGTTCTGATTGGACGAGAGCAGTGCCGGGTGTTGTCTATCGCCACCCGCTTTACACGTACTCGAGGGATATAACAATAAACATCCCACTCAATGTCGGGTTCGATCATACCAGCACTATGGCACCGGATCCCTTCAAAACTCAAAAGTTAATCGTGCTTGGGCGAGAGTAGTACTTGGATGGGTGACCCCCTGGGAAGTTCTCGTGTTGCACCACTTTTCAAGTTTTTCTATTTTTATTACTTGTTGACAGACAATTTTCGGCTCAAATCATCTGAATCTCGATCGGGACCAGATAAGACATGTGAAATCAACGTAACTTGGGCACGGCCAGATTTGGACAAAATTGTAGCCTAATTTCATTGTAAACGGGCAAACGAACGAGACTCGTTAGTTCGCAATGAGCTGACGAGATTTTAGACGAATTTCTTCTCTAAGACCCTCTAATTTGCGATTTTTCGCTTCTGTTAAGCTTCCGTTTCCTCGAGAAATCCGTTTAGGAAGTCCGAAATTTGATTCCGGTTCCATTTTATCGTATCATAGGCATAATAATAGCTTTACATTCGATATTTTCTTCTTCTTATTTTTTTTTTCAATTTTCTGGGAACATTTAGCGATTTTTGTTGTCGTGAGCCGGTTCTGTGCGGAAGGGTATGACGCATATTACTCCGGAGACGGTTTACTCATTAAAAACAATTATTTCAACTGTTTTAGCTATAATTTACGTAAACGGTCGCGACACGAGAACTTCCCAGGGAGGTCACCCATCCTAGCTCTGCCATCGCGCCAGAACGCTTAACTTCTTCGTTCTGATTGGGAGAGAGCAGTGCCGCGTGTTGTCCATCGCCGCCCGCGCCACACGTAACTCGGGCACTGCTAGATTTAGACAAAATTTTAGCCTAATTTAATTGTAAACGGGCAAACGAACGAGACTCATTACTCCGCAATGAGCTGGCGACACCTTCTCTAAGACCCTCTAATTTGCGATTTTCCGCTTCTGTTAAGCTTCCGTTTCCTGGATAAATCTGTTTAGGAAGTCCGAAATTCGATTCCGGTTCTATTTTATCGTATCTCAGGCATAATAAAAGATTTACATTTGCTATTTTCTTCTTCTTATTTTTTTTCTATTTTCGGGGAACATTTAGCGATTTTTGTTGTCGTGAGCTAGTTCTGTGCGGAAGGGTATGACGCAGATTACTCCGGAGATGCTTAACTCATTAAAAACAATTATTTCAAATGTTTTAGCCATAATTTACGTAAACGGTCGCGACACGCGGACTTCCCAGGGAGGCCACCCATCCTAGCTCTGCCATCGCGACAGAATGCTTAACTTCATGGTTCTGATTGGGCGAGAGAAGTGCCGCGTTTTGTCCATGGCCGCCCGCTCCACACGTACTCGAGAGATATAAGAATAAACATCCCACTCAATGTCGGGTGCGATCATACCAGCACTAATGCACCAGATCCCATCAGAACTCCGAAGTTAAGCGTGTTTGGGCCGAGAGCAGTACTAGGATGGGTGACCCCATGGGAAGTCCTTGTGTTGCACCCCTTTTCGTGTTTTTCTATTTCTGATTACTTGTTGACAGACGAGTTTCAGCTTAAATCATCTGAATCTGGATCAGAACCAAATAAGACATGTGAAATCAACGTACCTCGAGAACTGCTGGATGTGGACAAAATTTTAGCCTAATTTCATTGTAAACGGGCAAACGAACGAGACTCATTACTACGCAATGAGCTGGCGAGACCTTCTCTAAGACCCTCTAATTTGCGATTTTCCTTTTCTGTTAAGCTTCCGTTTCCTGGAGAAATCTGTTTAGGAAGTCCGAAATTCGATTCCGGTTCTATTTTATCGTATCTCAGGCATAATAATAGATTTACATTTGCTATTTTCTTCTTCTTATTTTTTTTCTATTTTCTGGGCTCAGGCATAATAATAGATTTACATTTGCTATTTTCTTCTTTTTATTTTTTTTCTATTTTCTGGGAACATTTAGCGATTTTTGTTGTCATGAGCCAGTTCTGTGCGGAAGGGTAAGATGCAGATTACTCCGGAGATGCTTAACTCATTAAAAACAATTATTTCGACTGTTTTAGCCATAATTTACGTAAACGGTCGCGACACGCGTACTTCCCAGGGAGGCCACCCATCCTAGCTCTGCCATCGCGACAGAATGCTTAACTTCATGGTTCTGATTGGGCGAGAGCAGTGCCGCGTGTTGTCCATGGCCGCCCGCTCCACACGTACTCGAGAGATATAAGAATAAACATCCCACTCAATGTCGGGTGCGATCATACCAGCAATAATTCACCGGATCCCATCAGAACTCCGAAGTTAAGCGTGTTTGGGCGAGAGCAGTACTAGGATGGGTGACCCAATGGGAAGTCCTTGTGTTGCACCCCTTTTCGTGTTTTTCTATTTTTTATTACTTGTTGACAGACGATTTTCGGCTCAAATCATCTGAATCTTGATCGGGACCAGATAATACATGTGAAATCAACGTACCTCGGGAACTGCCGGATTTGTAAAAAATTGTAGGCTAATTCTATTGTAAACGGGCAAACGAACGAGACTCATTACTCCGCAATGAGCTGGCGAGATTTTTACAGAATTCCTTCTCCAAGACCCTCTAATTTGCGATTTTCCGCTTCTGTTAAGCTTCCGTTTCCTCGAAAAATCCACTTAGGAAGTTCGAAATTCGATTCCGGTTCCATTTTATCGTATCTCAGGCATAATAATAGTTTTACATTCGCTATTTTCTTCTTCTTATTTTTTTTTCAATTTTCTGGGAACATTTAGCGATTTTTGTTGTCGTGAGCCGGTTCTGTGCGGAAGGGTATGACATAGATTACTCCGGAGATGCTTAACTCTTTAAAAACTATTATTTCGATTGTTTTAGCCATAATTTACATAAACGGTCGCGACACGCGAACTTCCTAGGGAAGTCACCCATCATAGCTCTACCATCGCGCCAGAATGCTTAACTTCATGGTTCTGATTGGGCGAGAGCAATGCCGCGTGTTGTCCATCGCCGCCCGCTCCACACGTACTCGAGAGATATAAGAATAAACATCACACTCAATGTCGGGTGCGATCATACCAGCACTAATGCACCGGATCCCATCAGAACTCCGAAGTTAAGCGCGTTTGGGCGAGAGCAGTACTAGGATGGGTGACCCCACGGGAAGTCCTTGTGTTGCACCCCACGGGAAAATTTTCGGCTCAAACCATCAGAATCTTGATCGGAACCTGATAAGACATGTGAAATCAACGTAGCTCAAGAACTGCCGGATTTGGAAAAAATTGTAGACTAATTCGATTGTAAACGGGCAAACGAACGAGACTCATTACTCCGCAATGAGCTGGCGAGATTTTAGCCAAATTCCTTCTCTAAGACACTCTAATTTTCGATTTTCTGCTTCTGTTAAGCTTCCGTTTCCTCGAGAAATCTGTTTAGGAAGTACGAAATTCGATTCCGGTTCCATTTTATCGTATTCCGGGCATAATAATAGCTTTACATTCGCTATTTTGTTCTTCTTATTTTTTTTCAATTTTCTGTGAACATATAGTGATTTTTGTTGTCGTGAGCCGATTTTGTCCGGAAGGGTATGACGCAGATTACTCCGAAGACGGTTAACTCATTAAAAACAATTATTTTGACTTTTTTAGCTATATTTTAAGTAAACGGTCGCGGCACGGGGAGTTCTCAGGGAGGTCACCCATCCTCATGGTTCTGATTGGGAGAGAGCAGTGCTGCATGTTGTCCATCGCCGCCCGCGCCATACATATTCGAGGGATATAAGAATAAACATCCTACTCAATGTCGGGTGCGATCATACCAGTAATAATGCACCGGATCCCATCAGAACTCCGAAGTTAAGTGTGAGTGGGCGAGAGCAGAACTAGGATGGGCGACCCCCTTGGAAGTCCTCGTGTTGCACCCCTTTTCGTGTTTTTCTATTTTTGATTACTTGTTGACAGATGATTTTTGGCTCAAACCATCTGAATCTCGATCGAGACCAGATAAGACATGTAAAATTAACGTAGCTCGGGCACTACCGGATTTTGACAAAATTGTAGTCTAAATTGATTGTAAACAGAGAAACGAACGAGACTCATTACTCACCATTGAGCTGGCGAGATTTTAGCCGAATTCCTTCTCTAAGACCCTCTAATTTTTGATTTTCCGCTTCTATTAAGTTTCCGTTTCCTCGATAAATCCGCTTAGGAAGTTCGAAATTTGATTCCGGTTCCATTTTATCGTATCTCAGGCATGATAATAGCTTTACATTCGCTATTTTCTTCTTCTTATTTTTTTTTCTATTTTCAAAGAACATTTAGCAATTTTTGTTGTCGTGAGCCGGTTCTGTGCGGAAGGGTATGACGCAGATTACTACGGAGATGGTTAACTCATTAAAAACAATTATTTCGACTGTTTTAGCCATAATTTACGTAAACGGTCGCGACACGCGGACTTCCCAGGGAGGTCACCCATCCTAGCTCTGCTGTCGCGCCTGAATGCTTAACTATATGGTTCTGATTGGGCGAGAGCAGTGCCGCGTGTTGTCCATCGTCGCTCGCTCCACACGTACTCGAGTGATATAAGAATAAACATCCCACTCAATGTCGGGTGCGATCATACCAGCATTAATGCACCGGATCCCATCAGAACTCCGAAGTTAAGCGTGCTTGGGCGAGAGCAGTGCTAGGATGGGTGACCCCCCAGGAAGTCCTCGTGTTGCACCCCTTTCCGTGTTTTTCTATTTTTGATTACTTGTTTATAGACGATTTTCGGCTCAAATCATCTGAATCTCGATCGGGACCAGATAAGACATTTGAAATCAATGTAACTCGGGCACTGCCAGATTTGGACAAAATTGTAGCATAATTTCATTGTAAACGGGTAAACGAACGAGACTCATTAGTCCGCAATGAGCTGCCGAGATTTTAGACGAATTACTTCTCTAAGACCCTCTAATTTGTGATTTTCCGCTTCTGTTAAGCTTCTGTTTCCTCGAGAAATCCGTTTAGAAAGTCCGAAATTCGATTCCGGTTCCATTTTATCGTATCTCAGGCATAATAATAGCTTTACATTCGCTATTTTTTTCTTCTTATTTATTTTTCAATTTTCTGGGAACATTTAGCGATTTTTGTTGTCGTGAGCCGGTTCTATGCGGAAGGGTATGACGCAGATTACTCCGGAGACGGTTTACTCATTAAAAATAATTATTTCAACTGTTTTAGCTATAATTTACGTAAACGGTCGCGACACGAAGACTTCCCAGGGAGGTCACCCATCCTAGTTCTGCCATCGCGCCAGAACGCTTAACTTCTTCAGTCTGATTGGGAGAGAGCAGTGCCGCATGTTGTCCATCGCCGCCCGCGCCACACGTACTCGAGTGATATAAGAATAAACATCCCACTCAATGTCGGGTGCGATCAAACCAGCACTAATGCACCGGATCCAATCAGAACCCCGAAGTTAAGCGTGCTTTGGCGAGAGCAGTGCTAGAATGGGTGACCCCCTGGGAAGTCCTAGTGTTGCACCCCTTTTCGTGTTTTTCTATATTTGATTACTTGTTGATAGACGATTTTCGGCTCAAATCATCAGAATCTCGATCGGGACCAGATAATACATGTGAAATAAACGTAACTCGGGCACTACCGGATTTGGACAAAATTGTAGACTAATTTCGTTGTAAACATGCAAACGAACGAGACTCATTACTCCGCAATGAGCTGGCGAGATTTTAGACAAATTCTTTCTCTAAGACCCTGTAATTTGTGATTTTCCGCTTCTGTTAAGCTTCCGTTTCCTCGAGAAATCTGTTTAGGAAGTCCGAAAATCGATTTTGGTTCCATTTTATCGTATCTCAGGCATAATAATAGATTTACATTCGCTATTTTCTTCTTCTTATTTTTTTTCTATTTTCTGGGAACGTTTAGCGATTTTTGTTGTCGTGAGCCGGTTCTGTGCGGAAGGGTATGATGCATATTACTCCGGAGATGCTTAACTCATTAAAAACAATTATTTCAACTGTTTTAGCTATAATTTACGTAAACATTCGCGGCACGCGGACTTCCCAGGGAGGTCACCCATCCTAGCTCTTCCATCGCGCCAGAAAGCTTAACTTCATGGTTCTGATTGGGCGAGAGCAGTGCCGCGTGTTGTCCATCGCCGCCCGCTCCACACGTACTCGAGAGATATAAGAATAAAAATCCCACTCAATGTCGGGTGCGATCATACCAGAACTAATGCACCGGATCTCATCAAAACTCCGAAGTTAAACGTGCTTGGGCGAGAGCAGTGCTAGGATGGTGACCCCCGGGGAACTCCTCGTGTTGCACCTCTTTTCGTGTTTTTCTATTTTTGATTACTTGTTGACAGATGATTTTCGGCTCAAATCATCTGAATCTCGATCGGGACCAGATAAGACATGTGAAAACAACGTAGCTCGTGAACTGCCGGATTTTGACAAATAGTAGCCTAATTTGATTTAAAACGGGCAAACGAACGAGACTCGTTACTCCGCAATGAGCTGGCGAGATTTTAGCTGAATTCCTTCTCTAAGACCCTCTAATTTGCGATTTTTCGCTTCTGTTAAGCTTCCGTTTCCTCGATAAATCCGCTTAGGAAGTTCGAAATTTGATTCTGATTCCATTTTATCGTATCCCATGCATAATAATAGCTTTACATTCGCTATTTTATTCTTCCTTTTTTTTCTAATTTCTGGAAACATTTAGAGATTTTCGTTGTCGTGAGCCGGTTCTGAGCGGAAGGGTATGACGCAGAATACTCCGGAGATGGTTAACTCATTAAAGACAATTATTTCGACTATTCTAGCCATAATTTACTTAAACGGTCGCGACACGATTACTTCCCAGGGAGGTCAACCATCCTAGCTCTGCCATCGCGCCAGAATGCTTAACTTCATGGTTCTGATTGGGTGAGAGAAGTGCCGCGTGTTGTCCATCGCCGCCCGCTCCACACGTACTCGAGGGATATAAGAATAAACATCCCACTAAATGTCGGGTGCGATCATATCACCACTAATGCACCGGATCCCATCAGAACTCCGTAGTTTAAGCATGCTTGGGTGAGACCCGTACTAGGATGGTGATCGCCTGGGAAGTCCTCGTGTTGCATCCCTTTTCGTGTTTTTCTATTTTTGATTACTTGTTGACAGACGATTTTCGGCTTAAATCATCTGAATCTCGATCGGGACCAGATAAGACATGTGAAATCGAAGTAGCTCAGGCACTGCCGGATTTTGACAAAATTGTAGGCTAATTTGATTGTAAACGGGCAAACGAACGAGACTCATTACTCCGCAATGAGCTGGCGAGATTTTAGCCGAATTCCTTCTCTAAGACCCTCTAATTTGCGATTTTCCGCTTTTGTTAAGCATCTGTTTCCTCGAGAAATCCACTTAGGAAGTCCTAAATTCGATTCTGGTTCCATTTTATCGTATCCCAGGCATAATAATAGCTTTACATTCTCTATTTTCTTCTTCTTTTTTTTTCTATTTTCTAGGAACATTTAGCGAATTTTGTGGTCGTATGCCGGTTCTGTGCGGAAGGGTATAACGAAGATTATTCCGGAGACTGTTAAGTCATTAAAAACAATTATTTCGACTTTTTTAGCATTAATTTACGTAAACGGTCGCGACACGAGGACTTCCCAGGGAGGTCACCCATCCTAGCAATGCCATCGCGCCAGAACGCTTAACTTCATGTTTCTGATTGGGCGAGAGCAGTGCCGCGTGTTGTCCATCGCCGCTCGCGCGACACGTATTCGAGGGATATAAGAATAAACATCCCACTCATTGTCGGTTGCGATCATACCAGTACTAATGCACCGGATCCCATCAGAACTCCGAAGTTAAGCGTGTTTGGGCGAGAGCAGTACTAGGATGGGTGACCCAATGGGAAGTCCTTGTGTTGCACCCCTTTTCGTGTTTTTCTATTTTTTATTACTTGTTGACAGACGATTTTCGGCTCAAATCATCTGAATCTTGATCGGGACCAGATAATACATGTGAAATCAACGTACCTCGGGAACTGCCGGATTTGTAAAAAATTGTAGGCTAATTCTATTGTAAACGGGCAAACGAACGAGACTCATTACTCCGCAATGAGCTGGCGAGATTTTTACAGAATTCCTTCTCCAAGACCCTCTAATTTGCGATTTTCCGCTTCTGTTAAGCTTCCGTTTCCTCGAAAAATCCACTTAGGAAGTTCGAAATTCGATTCCGGTTCCATTTTATCGTATCTCAGGCATAATAATAGTTTTACATTCGCTATTTTCTTCTTCTTATTTTTTTTTCAATTTTCTGGGAACATTTAGCGATTTTTGTTGTCGTGAGCCGGTTCTGTGCGGAAGGGTATGACATAGATTACTCCGGAGATGCTTAACTCTTTAAAAACTATTATTTCGATTGTTTTAGCCATAATTTACATAAACGGTCGCGACACGCGAACTTCCTAGGGAAGTCACCCATCATAGCTCTACCATCGCGCCAGAATGCTTAACTTCATGGTTCTGATTGGGCGAGAGCAATGCCGCGTGTTGTCCATCGCCGCCCGCTCCACACGTACTCGAGAGATATAAGAATAAACATCACACTCAATGTCGGGTGCGATCATACCAGCACTAATGCACCGGATCCCATCAGAACTCCGAAGTTAAGCGCGTTTGGGCGAGAGCAGTACTAGGATGGGTGACCCCACGGGAAGTCCTTGTGTTGCACCCCACGGGAAAATTTTCGGCTCAAACCATCAGAATCTTGATCGGAACCAGATAAGACATGTGAAATCAACGTAGCTCAAGAACTGCCGGATTTGGAAAAAATTGTAGACTAATTCGATTGTAAACGGGCAAACGAACGAGACTCATTACTCCGCAATGAGCTGGCGAGATTTTAGCCAAATTCCTTCTCTAAGACACTCTAATTTTCGATTTTCTGCTTCTGTTAAGCTTCCGTTTCCTCGAGAAATCTGTTTAGGAAGTACTGAAATTCGATTCCGGTTCCATTTTATCGTATTCCGGGCATAATAATAGCTTTACATTCGCTATTTTGTTCTTCTTATTTTTTTTCAATTTTCTGTGAACATTTAGTGATTTTTGTTGTCGTGAGCCGATTTTGTCCGGAAGGGTATGACGCAGATTACTCCGAAGACGGTTAACTCATTAAAAACAATTATTTTGACTGTTTTAGCTATATTTTAAGTAAACGGTCGCGGCACGGGGAGTTCTCAGGGAGGTCAGCCATCCTCATGGTTCTGATTGGGAGAGAGCAGTGCTGCATGTTGTCCATCGCCGCCCGCGCCATACATATTCGAGGGATATAAGAATAAACATCCTACTCAATGTCGGGTGCGATCATACCAGTAATAATGCACCGGATCCCATCAGAACTCCGAAGTTAAGTGTGAGTGGGCGAGAGCAGAACTAGGATGGGCGACCCCCTTGGAAGTCCTCGTGTTGCACCCCTTTTCGTGTTTTTCTATTTTTGATTACTTGTTGACAGATGATTTTTGGCTCAAACCATCTGAATCTCGATCGAGACCAGATAAGACATGTAAAATTAACGTAGCTCGGGCACTACCGGATTTTGACAAAATTGTAGTCTAAATTGATTGTAAACAGAGAAACGAACGAGACTCATTACTCACCATTGAGCTGGCGAGATTTTAGCCGAATTCCTTCTCTAAGACCCTCTAATTTTTGATTTTCCGCTTCTATTAAGTTTCCGTTTCCTCGATAAATCCGCTTAGGAAGTTCGAAATTTGATTCCGGTTCCATTTTATCGTATCTCAGGCATGATAATAGCTTTACATTCGCTATTTTCTTCTTCTTATTTTTTTTTCTATTTTCAAAGAACATTTAGCAATTTTTGTTGTCGTGAGCCGGTTCTGTGCGGAAGGGTATGACGCAGATTACTACGGAGATGGTTAACTCATTAAAAACAATTATTTCGACTGTTTTAGCCATAATTTACGTAAACGGTCGCGACACGCGGACTTCCCAGGGAGGTCACCCATCCTAGCTCTGCTGTCGCGCCTGAATGCTTAACTATATGGTTCTGATTGGGCGAGAGCAGTGCCGCGTGTTGTCCATCGTCGCTCGCTCCACACGTACTCGAGTGATATAAGAATAAACATCCCACTCAATGTCGGGTGCGATCATACCAGCATTAATGCACCGGATCCCATCAGAACTCCGAAGTTAAGCGTGCTTGGGCGAGAGCAGTGCTAGGATGGGTGACCCCCCAGGAAGTCCTCGTGTTGCACCCCTTTCCGTGTTTTTCTATTTTTGATTACTTGTTTATAGACGATTTTCGGCTCAAATCATCTGAATCTCGATCGGGACCAGATAAGACATTTGAAATCAATGTAACTCGGGCACTGCCAGATTTGGACAAAATTGTAGCATAATTTCATTGTAAACGGGTAAACGAACGAGACTCATTAGTCCGCAATGAGCTGCCGAGATTTTAGACGAATTACTTCTCTAAGACCCTCTAATTTGTGATTTTCCGCTTCTGTTAAGCTTCTGTTTCCTCGAGAAATCCGTTTAGAAAGTCCGAAATTCGATTCCGGTTCCATTTTATCGTATCTCAGGCATAATAATAGCTTTACATTCGCTATTTTTTTCTTCTTATTTATTTTTCAATTTTCTGGGAACATTTAGCGATTTTTGTTGTCGTGAGCCGGTTCTATGCGGAAGGGTATGACGCAGATTACTCCGGAGACGGTTTACTCATTAAAAATAATTATTTCAACTGTTTTAGCTATAATTTACGTAAACGGTCGCGACACGAAGACTTCCCAGGGAGGTCACCCATCCTAGTTCTGCCATCGCGCCAGAACGCTTAACTTCTTCAGTCTGATTGGGAGAGAGCAGTGCCGCATGTTGTCCATCGCCGCCCGCGCCACACGTACTCGAGTGATATAAGAATAAACATCCCACTCAATGTCGGGTGCGATCAAACCAGCACTAATGCACCGGATCCAATCAGAACCCCGAAGTTAAGCGTGCTTTGGCGAGAGCAGTGCTAGAATGGGTGACCCCCTGGGAAGTCCTAGTGTTGCACCCCTTTTCGTGTTTTTCTATATTTGATTACTTGTTGATAGACGATTTTCGGCTCAAATCATCAGAATCTCGATCGGGACCAGATAATACATGTGAAATAAACGTAACTCGGGCACTACCGGATTTGGACAAAATTGTAGACTAATTTCGTTGTAAACATGCAAACGAACGAGACTCATTACTCCGCAATGAGCTGGCGAGATTTTAGACAAATTCTTTCTCTAAGACCCTGTAATTTGTGATTTTCCGCTTCTGTTAAGCTTCCGTTTCCTCGAGAAATCTGTTTAGGAAGTCCGAAAATCGATTTTGGTTCCATTTTATCGTATCTCAGGCATAATAATAGATTTACATTCGCTATTTTCTTCTTCTTATTTTTTTTCTATTTTCTGGGAACGTTTAGCGATTTTTGTTGTCGTGAGCCGGTTCTGTGCGGAAGGGTATGATGCATATTACTCCGGAGATGCTTAACTCATTAAAAACAATTATTTCAACTGTTTTAGCTATAATTTACGTAAACATTCGCGGCACGCGGACTTCCCAGGGAGGTCACCCATCCTAGCTCTTCCATCGCGCCAGAAAGCTTAACTTCATGGTTCTGATTGGGCGAGAGCAGTGCCGCGTGTTGTCCATCGCCGCCCGCTCCACATGTACTCGAGAGATATAAGAATAAAAATCCCACTCAATGTCGGGTGCGATCATACCAGAACTAATGCACCGGATCTCATCAAAACTCCGAAGTTAAACGTGCTTGGGCGAGAGCAGTGCTAGGATGGTGACCCCCGGGGAACTCCTCGTGTTGCACCTCTTTTCGTGTTTTTCTATTTTTGATTACTTGTTGACAGATGATTTTCGGCTCAAATCATCTGAATCTCGATCGGGACCAGATAAGACATGTGAAAACAACGTAGCTCGTGAACTGCCGGATTTTGACAAATAGTAGCCTAATTTGATTTAAAACGGGCAAACGAACGAGACTCGTTACTCCGCAATGAGCTGGCGAGATTTTAGCTGAATTCCTTCTCTAAGACCCTCTAATTTGCGATTTTTCGCTTCTGTTAAGCTTCCGTTTCCTCGATAAATCCGCTTAGGAAGTTCGAAATTTGATTCTGATTCCATTTTATCGTATCCCATGCATAATAATAGCTTTACATTCGCTATTTTATTCTTCCTTTTTTTTCTAATTTCTGGAAACATTTAGAGATTTTCGTTGTCGTGAGCCGGTTCTGAGCGGAAGGGTATGACGCAGAATACTCCGGAGATGGTTAACTCATTAAAGACAATTATTTCGACTATTCTAGCCATAATTTACTTAAACGGTCGCGACACGATTACTTCCCAGGGAGGTCAACCATCCTAGCTCTGCCATCGCGCCAGAATGCTTAACTTCATGGTTCTGATTGGGTGAGAGAAGTGCCGCGTGTTGTCCATCGCCGCCCGCTCCACACGTACTCGAGGGATATAAGAATAAACATCCCACTAAATGTCGGGTGCGATCATATCACCACTAATGCACCGGATCCCATCAGAACTCCGAAGTTTAAGCATGCTTGGGTGAGACCCGTACTAGGATGGTGATCGCCTGGGAAGTCCTCGTGTTGCATCCCTTTTCGTGTTTTTCTATTTTTGATTACTTGTTGACAGACGATTTTCGGCTTAAATCATCTGAATCTCGATCGGGACCAGATAAGACATGTGAAATCGAAGTAGCTCAGGCACTGCCGGATTTTGACAAAATTGTAGGCTAATTTGATTGTAAACGGGCAAACGAACGAGACTCATTATTTCGCAATGAGCTGGCGAGATTTTAGCCGAATTCCTTCTCTAAGACCCTCTAATTTGCGATTTTCCGCTTTTGTTAAGCATCTGTTTCCTCGAGAAATCCACTTAGGAAGTCCTAAATTCGATTCTGGTTCCATTTTATCGTATCCCAGGCATAATAATAGCTTTACATTCTCTATTTTCTTCTTCTTTTTTTTTCTATTTTCTAGGAACATTTAGCGAATTTTGTGGTCGTATGCCGGTTCTGTGCGGAAGGGTATAACGAAGATTATTCCGGAGACTGTTAAGTCATTAAAAACAATTATTTCGACTTTTTTAGCATTAATTTACGTAAACGGTCGCGACACGAGGACTTCCCAGGGAGGTCACCCATCCTAGCAATGCCATCGCGCCAGAACGCTTAACTTCATGTTTCTGATTGGGCGAGAGCAGTGCCGCGTGTTGTCCATCGCCGCTCGCGCGACACGTATTCGAGGGATATAAGAATAAACATCCCACTCATTGTCGGTTGCGATCATACCAGTACTAATGCACTGGATCCCATCAGAACTCCGAAGTTAAGCGTGCTTGGGCGAGAGTAGTACTAGGATAGGTGACCCCTGGGAAGTCCTCGTGTTGCATCCCTTTTCGTGTTTTTCTATTTTTCATTACTTGTTGATAGACAATTTTCGGCTCAAGTCATCTGAATCACGATCGGGACCAGACAAGACATAAGAAATTAACATAGCTCGGGCACTGCCGGATTTGGACAAAATTGTAGGCTAATTTGATTGTAAACGGGCAAACGAACGAGACTCATTACTCCGCAATGAGCTAGCGAGATTTTAGCCGAATTCCTTCTCTAAGACCCTCTAATTTGCGATTTTCCGCTTCTTTTAAGCTTCCGTTTCCTCGAGAAATCCGCTTAGAAAGTCCTAAATTCGATTCCGGTTCCATTTTATCGTATCTCAGGCATAATAATATCTTTACACTCGCTATTTATTCTTCTTATTTTTTTCCTATTTTCTTGGAAAATTTAGCAATTTTTGTGGTCGTGAGCCGGTTATGTGCGGAAGGGTATGACGCAGATTACTCCGGTGAGAGCTAACTCATTAAAAACAATTATTTTGACTGTTTTAGCTATAATTTACATAAACGGTCGCGACACGAGTACTTCCCAGGGAGGTCAACCATCCTAGCTCTGCCATCGCGCCAGAATGCTTAACTTCATGGTTCTGATTGGGCGAGAGCAGTGCCGCGTGTTGTCCATCGCCGCCCGCTCCACACGTACTCGAGGGATATAAGAATAAACATCCCACTAAATGTCGTGTGCGATCATACCAGCACTAATGTTGGGTGAGACCCGTACTAGGATGGTGACCGCCTGGGAAGTCCTCGTGTTGCATCTCTTTTCGTGTTTTTCTATTTTTGATTACTTGTTGACAGACAATTTTTGGCTCAAATCATCTGAATCTCGATCGTGACCAGATAAGACATGTGAAATAAACGTAGCTCAGGCACTGCCGGATTTGGACAAAATTGTAGGCTAATTTGATTGTAAACGGGCTAACGAACGAGACTCATTACTCCGCAATGAGCTGGCGAGATTTTAGCCGAATTCCTATTCTAAGACCCTCTAATTTGCGATTTTCCGCTTCTTTTAAGCTTTTGTTTCCTCGAGAAATCCGCTTAGGAAGTCCTAAATTCGATTCTGGTTCCATTTTATCGTATCCCAGGGATAATAATAGCTTTACATTCGCTATTTTCTTCCTCTTATTTTTTTTTCTCTTTTCTGGGAACATTTAGCGAATTTTGTGGTCGTGAGCTGGTTCTGTGCGGAAGGGTATGACGCAGATTACTCCTGAGATGGTTAACTCATTAAAAACAATTATTTCGATTGTTTTAGCTATAATTTACGTAAACGGTCGCGGCACGAGGACTTCCCAGGGAGGTCATCCATCTTAGCTCTGCCATCGCGCCAGAACGCTTAACTTCATGGTTCTGATTGGGCGAGAGCAGTGCCGCGTGTTGTCTATCGCCGCCCGCTCCACACGTACTCGAGTAGTATAAGAATAAACATCACATTCAATGTCGGTTGCGATCATACCAGCACTAATGCACCGGATCCCATCAGAACTCCGAAGTTAAGCGTGCTTAGGCGAGAGCAGCAATATAATGGGTGACCCCCTGGGAAGTCCTTGTGTTTGCACCCATTTTCGTGTTTTTCTATTTTTGATTACATGTTGATATACGATTTTTGGCTCAAATCATCAGAATCTCAATCGGGATCAGATAAGACATGTGAAATCAACGTAGCTCCGGCACTGCCGTATTTTGACAAAATTGTAGCCTAATTTGATTGTAATCGGGTAAACGAATGAGACTCGTTACCCCGCAATGAGCTGGCGAGATTTTAGCCGAATTCCTTCTCTAAGACCCTTTAATTTGCGATTTTCCGCTTCTGTTCGTTTCCTCGAGAAATCATCTTAGGAAGTCCGAAATTCGATTCCGTTCCATTTTATCGTATCCCAGGCATAATAATAGCTTTACATTCGCTATTTTTTTCTTCTTATTTTTTTCTATTTTCTTGGAACATTTAGCGATTTTTGTTGTCGTGAGCCGGTTCTGTGCGAAAGGGTATGACGCAGATTACTCCGGAGACGGTCGCGACACGAGGACTTCGCAGGGAGGTCACCCATCCTAGCTCTGTCATCGTGCCAGAATGCTTAACTTCATGGTTCTAATTGGGCGAGAGCAGTGCCGGGTGTTGTCCATTGCCGCCCGCTCAACACGTACTCGAGGTATATAAGAATAAACATCCCAATCAATGTCGGGTGCGATCATACCAACACTAATGCACCGGATCCCATCAGAACTCCGAAGATAAGCGTGCTTTGGCGAGAGCAGTACTAGGATGGGTGACCCCCTGGTAAGTCATTGTGTTGCACCCCTTTTCGTGTTTTTCTATTTTTGATTACTTGTTGACAGACGATTTTCGGCTCAAATCATATGAATCTCGATCGGGAGCAGATAAGAAATATGAAATCAACGTAGCTCGGTAACTGCCGGATTTAGACAAAATTGTAGGCTAATTTGATTGTAAACGGGCAAACGAACGAGACTCGTTACTCCGCAATGAGCAGCTGAGATTTTAGCCGAATTCCTTCTCTAAGACCCTCTAATTTGCGATTTTTCGCTTCTGTTAAACTTTCGTTTCCTCGAGAAATCCGCTTAGGAAGTCCAAAATTCGATTCCAGTTCCATTTTATCGTATCCCAGGCATAATAATAGCTTTACATTTGCTATTTTCTTCTTCTTCTTTTTTTTTTTCTATTTTCTGGGAACATTTAGTGATTTTTGTTTTCGTGAGCCAGTTCTGTGCGGAAGGGTATGACGCAGATTACGTCGGAGACGTTTAACTCATTAAAAACAATTATTTCGATTGTTTTATCCATAATTTACGTAAAGGGTCGCGACACGAGGACTTCCTAGGGAGGTCACACATCCTAGCTCTGCCATCGCGCCAGAACGCTTAACTTCATGGTTCTGATTGGGCGAGAGCAGCGCCGCGTGTTGTCCATCGCCGCCCGCGCCACACGAACTTGAGGGATATAAGAATAAACATCCCACTCAATGTCGGGTGCGATCATACCAGCACTAATGCACCGGATCTCATCAGAACTCCGAAGTTAAGCGTGCTTGGGCGAGAGCAGTACTAGGATCGGTGACCCCCTGGGAAGTCCTCGTGTTGCACCATTTTTCGTGTTTTTCTATTTTTGATTACTTTTTGACAGACGATTTTCGTCTCAAATCGTCTGAATCACGATCGAGAGCAGATAAGACATGTTAAATCAACGTAGCTCGGGCACTGTCGGTAGGGGTGGGCAACGGTCAGTTTGGTCCGGTTTTACTCTACAACGGTTCGGTTTTTCGGTTTTTGGTTTTTTCGGTTTTCGATTTATTACGGTTCGGTTCTGTTTTTTTTGTAATACGGTTCGGTTTATACGGCCGGTTATATACGGTTAGCTAAAATTTGTTGAGAAATAAAATTATATGTCACTTTAAGCCTTTAAAATCTAAATCATAGTATTTTTCAAATATTTAATTTGTGAGACTTAATCTTATATACATATATATATAAATATATATAACATGTATTGTGTACAAACATGTCATACGAATATAATAACAATATATAACTAATTAATCATGTAAACGCGAAAAATGCATGAATCCAACGGAATATTCAGTAATAAGAATGATAACAAAGTGTCAACCAGGTCGAATGGACACAAATAATCTTACGAAAACATTAAAGAAATATATACAGAAAAAAAAGAGAAAACGTCGAATTGTGAGTGGTGAGAAAGAAGAGAAAACGATCGGATTGAAAAATTGAGGGTTAATGATACTAAGTTCCTAAATCTTAATAAGCCCATTATATATAAAAAGTCTTATACTTAACAATAATATAGCCCATTATACATAAAAATATTCTATTTAACAATAATATGGCCGGTTTGGTTTTTCGGTTTTTTGGAGGATTAAAACCGAAAACCGAACCGAAAAACCGAACTTCATAAATTTTAAAACCATAACCAACCGAAAAACCGATAAAACCAAACCATTTAAACCGAATTATTCGGTTCAGTCGGTTTTTTCGGTTTTTCGGGTTTTATGCCCACCCCTAACTGCCAGATTTAGACAAAATTGTAGGCTAATTTGATTGTAAACGGGCAAACGAACGAGACTCGTTACTACGCAATGAGCTGCTGAGATTTTAGCTGAATTCATTCTCTAAGACCGTCTAATTTGCGATTTTCCGCTTCTGTTAAACTTCCGTTTCCTCGAGAAATCCATTTGGGAAGTCCGAAATTCGATTCCAGTTCCATTTTATCGTATCCCAGGCTAATAGCTTTACATTTGCTATTTTCTTCTTCTTATTTTTTTTTCTATTTTCTGGGAACATTTAGCTATTTTTGTTGTCGTGAGCGGATTCTGTGCGGAAGGGTATGACGCAGATTACTCCGGAGACAGTTAACTCATTAAAAACAATTATTTCGACTGTTTTAGCTATAATTTACGTAAACGGTAGCGACACGAGGACTTCCCAGGGAGGTCATCCATCCTAGCTCTGTCATCGCACAAGAACGCTTAACTTCATGGTTCTGATTGGGCGAGAGCAGTGCCACGTGTTGTCCATCGTCGCCCGCGCCACACGTACTCGAGGGATATAAGAATAAACATCCCACTCAATGTCGGGTTCGATCATACCAGCACTAATGCACCGGATCCCATCAGAACTCCGAAGTTAAGGGTGCTTGGGCGAGAACAGTACTCGGATGGGTGACCCCCTGGGAAGTCCTCGTGTTGCACTCTTTTTCGTGTTTTTCTATTTTTGATTACTTGTTGACAGACGATTTTCGGCTCAAATTATCTGAATATCGATCAGCACCAGATAAGACATGTGAAATCAACGTAGCTTGGGCTCTGCCGGATTTGGACAAAATTGTAGCCTAATTTGATTGTAAACGGGCAAACGAACGAGACTCATTACTCCGCAATGAGCTGGCAAGATTTTAGCCGAATTCCTTCTCTAAGACCCTCTAATTTGCGATTTTTCGCTTCTGTTAAGCTTCCATTTCCTCGAGAAATCGGCTTAGGAAGTCCGAATTTTGATTCCGGATCCATTTTGTCGTATCCCAGGCATAATAATAACTTTACATTCGCTATTTGTTTTCCTATTTTTTTTCTATTTTCTGGGAACATTTAGCGATTTTTGTTGTTGTGAGCCAATTCTGTGCGGAAGGGTATGACGCAGATTACTCCGGAGACGGTTTACTCATTAAAAACAATTATTTCGACTGTTTTATCCATAATTTACGTAAACGGTCGGACACGAGGACTTCCCAGGGAGGTCACCCATCCTAGCTCTGCCATCGCGCTAGAACGCTTAGCTTCATGGTTCTGATTGGGCGAGAGCAGTGCTGTAATGATCATGGGCCATTAGGCTGAACCAACAAAGGCCTCGGCCCATACCCACGCACCACTACTGGTCATGGGTCGTTAGGATGGTCCAGCATTGGCCAAGGCCTTTGTTGGTTCAGCCTAATGGCCCGTGATCGTTATAAAATAAGGTGCCTTGTTTTGGAACGATCATGGGCCATTAGGCTTAACCAACAAAGGCCTCAGCCCATACCCATGCACCACTACTTGTCATGGGTCGTTAGGATGGTCCAACATGGGCCTCGGCCCATGCCAATGCACCGTCACTTATAGAATATCTCACCCCAAAATTTTCATGCATAAAAATATAATATGATGTGATGATGGTTTGAAGGGAAGAATATGTGTGCCTATGCGTAATTTACGCTCGAAAAACCATTGACGATGACGAAGAACGGAGCAAGAACCTTGGCTAAGACTTTCCCTTGGCAATGCTCGAAAGTTTGCCTCAATTTTTAAGCATGTGTGTGCCATGTAATCTAAGTATTTTCAGAAGAGTGCCCGTGTGCTTTTGAAAGAATCGTAGGGTTATGGTAAAGGTTTACGTATTATATACTTAATTAAATACTAACAAGGCTTTAGGCCTATTAAGCCCCTAATTAAGCCCATTAGTCTTTAATTAGAATTAAATAAAATATTAGTAAAGTTTTGGTAAAAATAGTTTGGGAATTAAATAGCCGGGTTGCCAAAAAGTTCGTATTTTTTTATTGAAAAACCCACAACAATAAAATTTACGTCACGGCGTATAAAATCAACATGCAAGTATCGAAATTTAAGGGACCAAAATGCAATATTTCGAAAGATTGGGGACCTAAGGGCAATTTACGAACGTTTAAGGGCTGAATCATAATTTTCGAAATAATATAAGGATTTGTTTGTTGTCCATCGCCGCCCGAGCCACACGTACTCGAGGGATATAAGAATAAACATCCCACTCAATGTTGGGTGCGATCATACCAGCACTAATGCATCGGATCCCACAGAACTCCGAAGATAAGCGTGCTTGGACGAGAGCAGTACTAGGATGGGTGACCACCTTGGTAGTCCTCGTGTTGCACCCCTTTTCGTGTTTTTCTATTTTTGATTGCTTGTTGACAGACGATTTTCGGCTCAAATCGTCAGAATCACGATCAAGAGCAGATAAGACATGTGAAATCAACGTAGCTCGGGCACTGCCGGATTTGGACAAAATTGTAGCCTAATTTGATTGTAAACGGGCAAACGAACGAGACTCATTACTCCGCAATGAGCTGGCGAGATTTTAGCCGAATTCTTTCTCTAAGACCCTCTAATTTGCGATTTTCCGCTACTGTTAAGCTTCCGTTTCCTCGAGAAATCTGTTTAGGAAGTCCGAAATTCGATTCCGGTTCCATTTTATCGTATCCCAGGCATAATAATAGTTTTACATTCGCTATTTTCTTCTTCTTATTTTTTTCCTATTTTCCGGGAACATTAAGCGATTTTTGTTGTCGTGAGCCACGTCTGTGCGGACGGGTATTACGCAGATTACACCGGAGACGGTTAACTCATTAAAAACAATTATTTCGACTATTTTATCCATAATTTACGTAAACGGTCGCGACACGAGAACTTCCCAAGGAGGTTACCCATCCAAACTCTGTCATTGCGCCAGAAACGCTTAACTTCTTAGTTCTGATTGGGCGAGAGCAGTGCCGCGTGTTGTGCATCGCCGCCCGCTCCACACGTACTTGAAGGATATAAGAATAAACATCCACTCAATGTTGGGTGCGATCATACCAGCACTAATGCATCGTATCCCATCAGAACTCCGAAGTTAAGCGTGCGTGGGTGAGACTAGTACTAGGATGGGTGACCACCTGGGAAGTCTTCGTGTTGCACCCTTTTTCTTTTTTTTCTATTTTTGATACTTGTTGACAGACGATTTTCGGCTCAAATCATCTGAACCACGATCGGGACCAGATAAGACATGTGAAATAAACGTAGCTCGGGCACTGCCGGATTTGGACCAAATTGTAGCCTAATTGGATTGTAAACGGGCAAACGAACGAGACTTATTACTCCGCAATGAGCTGGAGAGATTTTAGCCGAATTCCTTTTCTAAGACCCTCAAATTTGCGATTTTCCGTATCTGTTAAGCTTCCGTTTCCTCGAGAAATCCGTTTAGGAAGTCTGAAATTCGATTCCGGTGCCATTTTATCGTATCCCAGGCATAATAATAGCTTTACATTCGCTATTTTCTTCTTCTTATTTTTTTTTTCTATTTTCTGAAAACATTTAGCGATTTTTGTTATCGTAATCCGGTTCTGTGCGGAAGGGTATGACGGAGATTACTCCAGAGACGGTTAACTCATTAAAAACAATTATTTCGACTGTTTTAGCTATAATTTACGTAAACGGTCGAGATACGAGGACTTCACAGGGAGGTCACCCATCCTAGCTCTTCCATCGCGCTAGAACGCATAACTTCATGGTTCTGATTGGGCAAGAGCAGTGCCGCGTGTTGTCCATCGCCGCCCGCTCCACACGTACTCAAAGGATATAAGAATAAACATCCCACTCAATGTCGGGTGCGATCATACCAGCACTAATGCACCGAATCCCGTCAGAACTCCGAAGTTAAGCATACTTGGCCAAGAGCAGTACTAGGATGTGTGACCCCCTGAGAAGTCCTCTTGTTGCACCCTTTTTGTTGGACAAAATAGTAGCCTAATTTTATTGTAAACGGGCAAACGAACGAGACTCATTACGCCGCAATGAGCTGGCGAGATTTTAGCCAAATTCCTTCTCCAAGTCCCTCTAATTTGCGATTTTCCGCTTCTGTTAAGCTTCCGTTTCCTCGAAAAATCCGCTTAGGAAGTTCTAAATTCGATTCCGGTTCCATTTAATCGAATTCTATGCATAATAATAGCTTTACATATGCTATTTTCTTCTTCTTAATTTTTTTTTCTATTTTCTAGGAACATTTAGCGATTTTTGTTGTCAAGAGCCGGTTCTGTGCGGAAGGGTATGACGCAGATTACTCCGGAGACAGTTAACTCATTAAAAACAATTATTTCGACTGTTTTATCCATAATTTACGTAAACGGTCGCGACACGAGGACTTCCCAGGGAGGTCACCCATCCTAGCTCTGCCATCGCGCCAGAACGCTTAACTTCATGGTTTTGATTGGGCGAGAGTAGTGCTGTAATGATCATGGGCCATTAGGCTGAACCAACAAAGGCCTCTGCCCATACCCACGCACCACTACTGGTCATGGGTCGTTAGGATGGTCTAGCATGGGCCGAGGCCTTTGTTGGTTCAGCCTAATGGCCCATGATCTTTACAAAAAAGGCGCCTTTTTTTGTAACGATCATGGGCCATTAGGCTGAAGCAACAAAGGGCTCGACCCATACCCACGCACCACTACTGGTCATAGGTCATTAGGATGGTTCAGCATGGGCCTCGGCCCATGCCAATGCACCGTCACTCATATAATATCTCACCCCTGGTAAGTGGTTTCTTTCGCCTTCCCCAACACTTGAACCCAGGACCTCCCTTAAGTACCTACATTCCTAAGTGTTGGTACCAGTTGAGAATTTAGTCTTTTTATATTATTTTAGCCCTTATGAACCACGACTCGACCCCCGTGAACCATTTTTCAATTTTCCCAAGTTTTAAAAACCCTAATGACCCAAAATCTTCGACCCCGAGCCATCTCTTGATTTTCAAGAGTTACCCCCGAACCATATTGATCCAAAACTTGACCAACATCTTAAAGTACCCTAATGGACCCAAAGATCCCACGAAAAACACCCCAAACCAAAAAACGAGCCCCATACCGAGAAATCCTTGTTGGACAAGGACTCTTGATCAAGCTTCCCTGCCCCTACCAACGAACCCAGCCACCAAACCAACCTTTTGTGCACCCCCTAAGGACCCTAAGCACTCGACCTGACCCAGCCCAGGCCCTCTGGACCACGCCACCAGCCTGCAACAAGCCCAGAACCCTACACGCAATTCCCCTTGATTCTCGGGTGGGAGTCATAGCTTGCTAGGACTCCTTCCCAGCCCTTGAGAGCGAGTCCTAGCATGGCTCGGACTCTCTCCCTAACTCACCCACGACCTTGGCTAACCCCTGGAACCAGCCAACCAAGCCCTAGCCCCTGCAACAATAAAACCGAACCCCTTTGCTCCATGACAGAAGGTTGCTGCACAGCTTGTGTTCTATTGCGTGTGTGGTGTTAAGGTGATTATCTAGGACTCTAAATCCCGTGTAAAATCATGCCTAAACATAACCTATATCATGGAAACCCGTATATACATGTAAACGACAAAAGTTTGAATCAAAATCATGCTTGGAATTTCATGGATTGCATAAAAACGAAAATAATTCAAAGTGTCACTTGTTTCCCAAAATTTTCATGCATAAAAATATAATATGATGTGATGATGGTTTGAAGGGAAGAATATGTGTGCCTATGCGTAATTTACACACGAAAAAACCGTTGACGATGACGAAGAACGGAGCAAGAACCTTGGCTAAGACTTTCCCTTGGCAATGCTCGAAAGTTTGCCTCAATTTTTAAGAATGTGTGTGCCGTGTAATCTAGGTATTTTTAGAAGAGCGGCCATGTGCTTTTGAAAGAATCGTAGGGTTATGGGAAAGGTTTACATATTATATACTTAATTAAACACTAACAAGGCTTTAGGCCTATTAAGCCCCTGATTAAGCCCATTAGTCTTTAATTAGAATTAAATAAAATATTAGTAAAGTTTTGGTAAAAATAGTTTGGGAATTAAATAGCCGGGTTGCCAAAAAGTTCGTATTTTTTTATTGAAAAACCCGCACCGATAAAGGATTTATTCGTTGTCCATCCCCGCCCGCGCCACAAGTATCGAAATTTAAGGGACCAAAATGCAATATTTCGAACGATTGGGGACCTAAGGGCAATTTACGAACGTTTAAGGGCTGAATCAGAATTTTCGAAATAATATAAGGATTTATTCGTTGTCCATCCCCGCCCGCGCCACACGTACTTGAGGGATATAAGAATAAACATCCCACTCAATGTCGGGTGGGATCATACCAGCACTAATGCACCGGATCACATCAGAACTCGGAAGTTAAGCGTGCTTGGGTGAGAGCAGTACTAGGACGGGTGACCCCCTGGGAAGTCCTCGTGTTGCACCTCTTTTCGTGTTTTTCTATTTTGATTACTTGTTGACAAACGATTTTCGGCTCAAATTCATCTGAATCTCGATCGGGACCAGATAAGACATGTGAAATCAACGTAGCTCGGGCACTGCCGGATTTGGACAAAATTGTAGCCTAATTTGATTGTAAACGGGCAAACGAACGAGACACATTACTCCGAAATTAGCTGGCGAGATTTTAGCCGAATTCCTTTTATAAGACCCTCTAATTTGCGATTTTCCGCTTTTGTTATGCTTCCGATTCCTCGAGAAATCCGTTTAGGAAGTCCAAAATTCGATTGTGATTCCATTTTATCGTATCCCAGGCATAATAATAGCTTTACATTCGTTATTTTCTTCTTCTTATTTTTTTTTTATTTTCTGGGAACATTTAGCGATTTTTGTTGTCGTGAGCCGGTTCTGTGCGGAAGGGTATGACGCAGATTACACCGGAGATGGTTAACTCATTAAAAACAATTATTTCAACAATTTTAGCTATAATTTACGTAAACAGTCGCGACACGAGGACTTTCTAGGGAGGTCACCCATCTTAGCTCTGGCATCGCGCCAGAACGCTTAACTTCTTGGTTCTGATTGGGCGAGAGCAGTGCCGCGTGTAACGTCCCGAAAATCGGAAAGTCCACGTAAATCACATGCATGCAAATTTTTAAATTCTTTGGTATTTCATTAAATTGTTTTAAAGCATAAAATGTATTTTTATTTTATTAAATCGTGTTTAATTATTTTTATGCATTTTATGCATAATTCATGCATGGTAGAATTTTCACTCTCGAACGAGGATCAGAGACCGGAGAATTTTCAAGAAAATTATTTTTATTACACAATTAAGTTCTATTAATTAATATAAGATGTTTTAAAGGTGTTTTTCAAGAATTGAGATTTATTGGGTATTTTTATCCGCAGAATTTTATTTTTATCCGGTAAGCAAATTTTATCGAATCAGGGGACTTTTTGAGTGTTCGGCTAATATTTTCAAAAACTTTTCAACACCAAATATTTTTCGGGAGTGTGTTTGGACTTAATGAGACTACTTTTTAGCTTGTTGGGCTTAAAATCCTTTTTAAATCTTTAATTAGAAACTTATGGCCTATTATATTTTAATTAACTACATAATAAATCCCTAAGGACCCACTACATCTAACATTACCCTCCCCAATCAGCCGACACCCTCACTCCCATCTCAACATTTTCATAGAAATCCCAGCAGCTGAAAGCACAGCCATTTCCATTCAAAGCGTAAGAAAATTCTCCGACTTTATTCCCGACGCTCGTTCTTCGGTTTTCTTGCGAAATATTTTCACCAGGCACGCTTTATATCATTCTTCTGCATCATACACGTTTTATACAATGAGTTTGGTGTTCATGCATGAAAAGTTTCGATCCAAGCTTTTCTATGGAAGATATTTGATTTTCTTGTGTTTATTGCATTCTTTTTGTTTCAAGTCTCACATTTTCTTGAATTGTGCAAGGAGGCTGCCGTTTTGTTGATGCTAAGGGACCGTTCAGAGCAGGTTAGTGGAGTCATGAGGCTGGTGTAAGGTTCGGTATGTTGGATTTCGGTTTTATACACGCCCAAACGCAGCGAAAGTTTTAAAAATTTTATTTATTTTGACAATCAAAATATGTTTTGCTTTGGGCGCTCGTATGATTTTAACAAAAACATTCATAGGATGTTAGAAAATTATACCTTTAGTTAATTAAATCACTTGGCACCAAATGATCCGGTATGACGGATCTAGTTCTTGATGAATCCCTACGAACTTTCTTCAAGAGACTCCTTTTATTTCTTCTAATCAGGTCCACGACTGGATGATCTATTCCTCTTCAGATTTGCACTAGAAATTTGTGAGAAGTTTTGCGTTGGAGATCAAGGTTCGAGAGACGGCTCAACCTTTTTCCTTGAAGAAGGTGGCCGAAATTTTTACTTCTTTGGAGGAGGAGGTCTCGAAAATTGGGTTGTGATGGTGGCTATGGTTTTGACTTCTCAATCCCTATATATAATTAACCCATGACCTAATTACATAATTAAAATTAATGGGCTTAATTTAATTAATTGGGCTAGTCCAACTAATTTAATTAATTTAATCAAGGTCCATTAAAACTTTAATTATTTATTATGTTGGACTTGTACTCCTACAAGCCCATTAAACATATTACCCACCATATTTAATTTATTAATTAATAAACTTAACTTTTGAGCTTAATAAATTAAATACATTATAAATTCAATATTTGAATTTATTATTTAAATTATAAATTCAACTACTTGAATTTTCATCACCTCCAAAATTTAATATTTAATAAACCCAACATTTGAGTTTAATAAATTAAATTCTCAAATTTTATAAATTCAACTCCTTGAATTTATTCTCTCAAAATTTAATTATCATAAATTCAACTCCTTGAATTTACTATATCATAATATAAATTCAACTCCTTGAATTTATTCTCTTAACGGGTAAAAACGATCCAGTGCTTGTGTGACCCTCAATGGTTCAGGGATACAGCTAGTCGTGGGTTCACAATTCTTTGTGATTCAGACTAATATTTATTCTTATTCGGGCTTACCCTAGTTAGCCCCATTCTTTTCATCAACACCTTGATTAAGAATGTCAGAACTCATTTCTGATTGCACCCATCGGATTATGGTAAGAGCGTCTAGTAGCATCGCCCCATGATCCCCTAGGTATCACTGATAATGCCTGCAAGAACTAGTCGATTATGATTAACGTACAGTACGGTCCCTTCATCTCATATATCCCGATCGAATCTGCAACCATTGGTTCATCGAGGGTTGCATAATAATCCGATAACTATGTGACAACTATAATAGTGGCATCGCGTGTACTATTTGGAGAACTCCTTCTCCAACGTACATCTCGTACTCTCGCCAGAGATTCCTTGCACTATTATTTCATCAGATCACATAGGATATCCACACCCGTAGGTGAGCGGTGAATCCCCGACTACAATGCACTGGCTCCTATATGTGTCGCAACTGACCCAACCTCGCCACCTGATGACTCTCCTGGAGCCGGTAAACGAGTCAAAGCACATCCCTAACATATAGAGCCTCAGTGTTGTCCCGGGTCGTAAGGACTAATGGTGTACAATCATAACCACGGACTTATCCTCTCGATGAATGATAACCACTTGGAAAATCCGAGGGAGGGTTGTTCGGTATAATCATCATATGACTACCCATCTGCATGTTTGGACATCTCCATGCCCTTACCAAGAAACGCAGTACACAACATCACAGATGCTAGTCTCGAGCTCAAGCGACATTTATCTCTGTTTTAGGCGGCTGAATCGACTAGGAACGAATTTGGAATATGCAGTGTTTACAAATGAGTTTCAACATCGAATTATGATTCATTTGTATTAAAGCATAATCAAGGACTTTATCTATGTTGTTTGCATGGGTATACAGATAAAGTATAACAAGACCATAAAAAGTTAAATTATATTAAAATAAAGATTGCTTATTACACTTGAGTCAATAAATTTCCTAGCCAACCGTTGGCTTGCAGGGCATCTACTCTAACAATCTCCCACATGCTCTAGAGCCAACTACCCTTCCCATTGCTTCGCGATGCTTTTCAAACAATGGTCCTGGCAAGGGCTTTGTAAGTGGATCAACAACATTATCTGCAGAGGGGACTCTTTCAACTGATATGTCTCCTTTTCCCACTATCTCCCGTATGATGTGGAACTTCCTCAGTACATGTTTGGATCGCTGATGAGACCTTGGTTCCTTTGCTTGCGCAATGGCACCAGTGTTGTCCCAGTACAACGGGACTGGATCAACTCCATTAGGAATAACGCCCAACTCTTGGACAAAATTCCTTATCCAAACTCTATCTTTGGCTGCATCAGATGCAACAATGTGTTTAGCTTCAGTAGTGGAATCTGCAACGGTGTCTTTCTTGGAACCTTTCTAAGAGACAGCCGCACCATTAAGCATGAATACAAAGCCAGAGGTCGATTTCGAATCATCTACGTAACATTGGAAGCTAGAATCAGTGTAGCCTTTCAATTTCAATTCTCCACCCCATAGACCATGAACAAGTTCTTAGTCTTTCTCAAGTACTTAAGAATATCTTTCACGGCCTTCCAATACATTGGACCAGGGTTTGCCTGATATCTGCTTGTAACACTCAGAGCGTAGGCAATGTCAGGACGTGTCGATATCATACCATACATGATACTACCAATAGCTGACGCATATGGAATACGTGTCATCATCTCTATCTGTTCATCAGTTTTGGGACACATAGCTTTAGATAGAGTAATACCATGACACATTGGTAAGTATCCTCTCTTGGACTCTTCCATAGAGAATCGTTTTATAATGGTATCGATATAGGTGGCTTGGGTGAGTCCGAACATCCTCTTTGATATATCTCTATAGATTTGTATTCCCAATACGTAGGATGCTTCACCCATGTCTTTCATGGAGAATTTACTGGCTAACCATATTTTAGTTGATTGCAACAATCCTATATCATTCCCAATGAGCAGGATATCATCAACATAAAGTACCAGGAATGTCACTGCACTCCCACTAACTTTCTTGTACACACACGGTTCCTCAGGATACTTAGCAAAACAAAACTCTTTGATAGTGCTATCAAATCTGAGGTTCCAACTCCTTGATGCCTGCTTGAGACCATATATTGATCTCTGAAGTTTGCATACCTTATGCTCACTTCCTACTGATGTGTATCCCTCAGGTTGAGACATATAAATTTCTTCTTTGATATCTCCATTGAGGAATGTAGTCTTTACATCCATTTGCCATATCTCATAGTCATACCATGATGCTATGGCTAGTAGTATTCTAATGGACTTAAACATAGCAACTGGTGAAAAAGTTTCCTCATAGTCAACTCATTGTCTTTGAGTATAATCTTTTGCAACCAACCTTGCTTTGAAGGTCACTACCTTCCCATTCTCCCCAAGCTTTCTTTTGTAGATCCATTTGCACCCTATGGGAACGATTCCCTCAGGTTGATCCACTAATGTCCAGACTTGGTTTGAATACATAGAGTCCATTTCTGACTGCATGGCTTCAAGCCATTTGGTTGAATCAGTATCAGATATTACTTCTTTAAAGTTCATTGGATCACATCCAATACAATGCTCATCGTGGCTTTGTTCATGAAGAAGCGTATATCTTGCAGGCGGTCTAATAACCCTATCAGACCTTCTAGGAGCTTGTACTTCAACTACTGGTTCTTGGGAAATGGGTTCAACTTCTATAGTTGAGAGAGTATCTTGAATTTCTTCAACTTCTATCATCTTGCCTTTTCTACCTAATAGAAACTCCTTTTCCAAAAAGGTGGCATTTCTTGAAACAAACACTTTTGCTTAATTGGGATGATATAAATAATATCCAACAGAATTCTTTGGATATCCTACAAAGTAGCACAAAGTGGATCTACTATCCAATTTGTCTCCCACTGTCTGCTTCACATAAGTAGGGCATCCCCATATTCTCTCGTAAGAATATTTGGGAGTTTTTCCCATCCATATCTCATATGGTGTTTTATCAACTGCTTTAGCGTAGATATTATTCAACAACATTGACGCAGTTTCAAGTGCAAAGCCTCAAAACGATGTAGGCAATTCAGTGAATACCAACATGGATCGAACCATGTCCAACAAGGTTCGCTTACGACGTTTTGAAACACCATTCAATTGTGGTGTTGCTGGTGGAGTCCACTGTGAGAGAATCTCATTCTCTTTTAGATAACCCAAAAATTCAGCACTTAAGTATTCTCCGCCTCGATCAAATCGAAGTGCCTTAATACTTCTTTCCAACTGATTTTCTACTTCGGATCTGAACTCTTTGAACTTTTCAAATGCTTCAGATTTGTGTTTCATCAAATAAACGTACCCATACCTCGAATGGTCATTAGTAAAGGTAATGAAGTAGGAATGCCCATATTTTGTGCTAACACTTAGCGGGCCACAAATGTCTGTGTGGATCAAATCTAGTAGACCATGCGCACGTTCCACATTTCCATCGAATGGAGTCTTAGTCGTTTTTCCTTTTAGACAGGACTCCCAAGCAGGTAGAAAATTTATGTCTGACAAGTCAAACATGCCTTCTCCCACTAGTTTGTGCATCCTTCTTTGGAAATGTGACATAGTCTAGCGTGCCATATTTGTGTGGGATTTGGATCATCTAACTTTATTTTGTTTGTTGTTGAAATCATGTTAACTTGGACATTCACTTATCATTTCCAGAACATTTCTGGCACATATAATTTCTTATGTCCGGACTTCTTGTAGTGAAATAAATATTTTCTAACTGATTGGGCTTTGTAGTCCTTTTAAGTGTCTTTCAGAGTTTGCCTCTTATTGGGATTGTTTTTCTTGTGAGGGGCAGAACATTTCTTTCCCTTACCTTATGGGCCATTTTTCATCCGACGAGAGGCCCATTAGAAAAACAACAATTCCATGTTTTATGGTGATCTCATAAGTCATAAGCATATTGATTAGCTCTTCAAGGCTATCAACTATCTTATTCTATTCACCATAACCCAGTCAAATGAGGAAGAGAAAACAACAAATTGATGTCATCAATTAACTCGTTAGGAATCACATATTCCAGGCCCACCACATTTTCAATAAGCCCAATCATATGTACACCACGCTCATGGGCCAGAGCCCCATCTTGCATGCATGTAGTCATGAGCTTTTAAAATGGTGTGCATCACTGTACGAGTTTCATGTACCATGCAACTCTTGCATGTTTATTCGAATGTCAGCAACATTCAACATTTCCTCAACCGTCCCTACAATTCATTTGACATAAAAGCGAGCATGTTACACTTTAGCTTGCATACTATGGTCATACCATCTTGCATGCTTTGTCAGTTCAGCAGGACTGACATTAGTGTGTATGTCATTTCTCCGAATTCAGAACAATTTCCCAACCAGTCTTGAAAATTAGATTCGGTTAGCTTGTTAATAACAAAAATGGATTACGTGACGAAATCGAAAATATACTGATATGGAAACAGAATAATGGTTGCTGATTATTTTAAAATAATTTTAAGATATAAAATATGGATTTTATTTTATAAATCTCCCTCCCACTATTTTAACATTTCCACCATCCTCTGTTGAAAAAGGAAATCGTATTTCCTTAGTGGGCACGTAGAGTCCAATTAGCCAATTATAATCCCGAATAGTATCAGCCAATTATAATTTCTAAAAGGTAGAATCCAATTGCATCCCTATGCAACCTCCGCGTGTTTTGCCTCACGTTTAATAAGGACCCAATAATATGACGTCGTTTATTTTCGCATGTCAAACCAACCCATCAATATTGAATTGTAGTGGACGGTCGCCATGAGTTCCCCCAATAATATGAGCCAAAGTCATGGGAGTTCCACTCAATTCCAATCATATGTCCGGTGGAGTCACAGCTTTCCGGCTTACAGGCCTCCCCAATAATATGAGCCAGACACTGTCCGCGGGTAGCGATCAACATGCAACCACGGTTGATGGAAGGAAAGGAAAAATTAAACTTTTTTAATTTTTACTTTTCCGGTTTTATATAAATTTTGAATCATATTCAAAATGAGGGATTTTAATTTTAAAATTGTCTCATCATTTTAATTTTTAAAATCGCGTGCCACGAGTTTGTATGTTTGCCAGATTCATGCAACTATATTATCTAATAATATACATACATGCATACTACTATATATCGCATATATCATAATATGACATTCAACAATAAATAAGGATGATCGATCGCCAACACTGTTAGATCCATGTGAGCCATACATGGATCCAGGTCCAAACCTAGGTGAATGCAGGGATGCAAATGCAACTATTACAAGAGCTTCCAATATTTTACATGTCTTCATCTCGTTCATCAGGCCCACCATCTTCCAGTCTTGATCTCCCACTATTTCTAATAATTAAATTTAAATAGCCATGGCACATAAGGGATACATCTCATGGGGTGGGAACGGGCCATAAACCAGGCCCACTTTAATAATATCAAATATTAATAAAAATGAATAAAACAGTAAAATATCCTAACATACACCTAACACATTGGTCAAGGCTCTCGATCATCCTTCATGCATTTAATATCAAATATTAACATCAATTTAATTAAACAATTTAATTAATTGATAAATCATATATCTAATAATTTTATCACTAACAACCACAATTATTAAAGAATTTAATAAATTAAATAAACACCTTTATTTAATTTCCAATTAAATCAATAATAATTGATTTTTTGTAAAACTCATTTTACAATAAATAATTAAAATCATATTCTAATTATTTATTTTACTAGAAAATTTTTAATTTTCCAAAAATCAATTTTCCAAAATAAAAATTGAACTAATTTTCAAAAATATCAATTTTACCCAAAAATTTGAAAAATCAGAAAATTACACCCTAGGCCCAAACAATTCAAGCCCATCATACAGACGCTTCCCGAGACAATCTCGGGCAGCCGCCCTCGCTGCTCGCCCGCTGCCCGAACGTTTCGGACGTTCCGCACGCCGCGCTGGCGGCGCCCCGCGTGCGGACGCTCCGCACGCTGCGCCGCGCATCTCTGCGCGCTGGCCGCGCACACGCTGCGTGCTGGCCGTGCGCGCACGCTGCGTGCACCCGTGCGCGACCCTGCGCGCCCGGGCTGCCCAGAACAGTTCCAGGCAGAAACGAAATTTTTTTTTTTGTTTTCTGAAAAAAATAATTTTATGGTGCATCAATTTTCTGAAAAATTTTCTTGTGTGGTTAGAAATAAATTATTCAATATCAAAACCATACGATCTAGAAAAACCTGGCTCTGATACAACTGTTGGATCTTGGTTTTTCTACACGCCCAAACGCAGCGGAAGTTTAAAAATTTTATTTATTTTGACAATAAAGATATATTTTTTGCTTTGGGCGCTCGTATGATTTTAACAAAAACATTCATAGGATGTTAGAAAATTATACCTTTAGTGAATTAAATCACTTGGCACCAACTGATCCGGTATGACAGATCTAGCTCTTTATGAATCCCTACGAACTTTCTTCAAGAGACTCCTTTCTTTTCTTCTAATCAAGTCCATGACTGGATGATCTATTCCTCTTCCAATTTGCACTAGAAAATTGGGAGAAGTTTTGCGTTGGAGATCAAGGTTCGAGAGACGGCTCAACCTTTTTCCTTGAAGAAGGTGGCCGAAATTTTTACTTCTTTGGAGGAGGAGGTCTCGAAAATTGGGTTGTGTTGGTGGCTAGGGTTTTGACTTCTCAATCCCTATATATAATTAACCCATGACCTAATTACATAATTAACATTAATGGGCTTGATTTAATTAATTGGGCTAGTCCAACTAATTTAATTAATTTAATCAAGGTCCATTAAACTTTAATTATTTATTATGTTGGACTTGTACTCCTACAAGCCCATTAAACATATTACCCACCATATTTAATTTATTAATTAATCAACTCAACTTTTGAGATTAATAAATTAAATACATTATAAATTCAACATTTGAATTTATTATTTAAATTATAAATTCAACTACTTGAATTTTCGTCACCTCAAAAATTTAATATTTAATAAACCCAATATTTGAGTTTAATAAATTAAATTCTCAAATTATATAAATTCAACTCCTTGAATTTATTCTCTCAAAATTTAATTATCATAAATTCAACACCTTGAATTTACTATATCATAAATATAAATTCAACTCCTTGAATTTATTCTCTTAACGGAAACAAACGATCCAATGCTTGTGTGACCCTCAATGGTTCAGGATACAGCTAGTCGTGGGTTCACAATTCTTTGTGATTCAGAATAATATTTATTCTTATTCGGGCTTACCCTAGTTAGCCCCATTCTTTTCATCAACACCTTGATTAAGAATGTCAGAACTCATTTCTGATTGCACCCATCGGATTATGGTAAGAGCGTCTAGTAGCATCGCCCCATGATCCCCTAGGTATCACTGATAATGTCTGCAAGAACCAGTCGATTATGATTAACGTACAGTACGGTCCCTTCATCTCATATATCCCGATCGAATCTGCAACCATTGGTTCATCGAGGGTTGCATAATAATCCGATAACTATGTCACAACTATAATAGTGGCATCGCGTGTACTATTTGGAGAACTCCTTCTCCAACGTACATCTCGTACTCTGGCCAGAGATTCCTTGCACTATTATTTCATCAGATCACATAGGATATCGACACCGGTAGGTGAGCGGTGAATCCCCGACTACAATGCACTGGCTCCTATATGTGTCGAAACTGTACCCAACCTCGCCACCTGATGACTCTCCTAGAGCCGGTAGGGTTGTTCGGTATAATTATCATATGACTACCCATCTGCATGTTTGGACATCTCCATGCCCTTACCCAGGAACGCAGTACACAACATCACAGATGCTAGTCTCGAGCTCAAGCGACCTTTATCCCTGTTTTAGGCGGCTTAATTGACTAGGAACGAATTTAGAATATGCAGTGTTTACAAATGAGTTTCAACATCGAATTACGATTCATTTGTATTAAAGCATAATCAAGGACTTTATCTATGCTGTTTGCATGGGTATACAGATAAAGTATAACAAGACCATAAAAAGTTAAATTATATTAAAATAAAGATTGTTTATTACACTCGAGTCAATAAATTTCCTAGCCAACCGTTGGCTTGCATGGCATCTATTCTAACACGGTAGGTTTGGAGTGAAGGCCGAGATGTGTAGCGGCTTGGGGTTTCTCGTTTTCTTTGTCTAGATCGGTAGGTAGGTGAAGTTTGGTGGTGCAAGGGCGACTCTAGACCTTGAACAGACTCTGGTGGGTCTGAACCATGGTCTGGAAATGCACGAACACTGCTGGTCTTGTCCTTGAAGCCACAAGAGAAGAGTTGGACGAGTTGGGTTCGATTGGTGTTGTGGGGAGTGTGGCGATAAGGTGATCTACGCCTGATGCATGAGGCTGATGGCGTGGGTGTAGTAGGTTCAGGGGAGCCCTATGGTGGTCTAGGAAAGGCTGAGCCGTGCCTGGTTCCATCGGTGTTGGGCTAAGACGCGAGAATAGGGAGGTAGTGTAGTAGGGTAGGCGAAAGGGGAAGAGGCTGATTTCCAGCAGCTTGTAAGGCCTGATCGAATGGTTTAAGCGACGGGTCTGGATGTTTATAAGGCCTTTTAAGTGTTTATTAGGTGTGGTAAAAAGTTGGGAAAAATACGGTTAAGTTTCGATTCGATTCGGGTTAAAACCGGGACACCGGTCCAAGTTTTAAAATAATTCGGTTAAGTTATAAAATGGGCTCAAGTTTACGTCTAGGGATGCTTTTAAATATGTTTTGGGATATTTTAAGGAATTTGGTAAGCTTCGGATCAAAATAATGAGTTTTGGATTTATCCGGGATTTAGTCGCAACACGAAACGTTAAGTACAGAATTAATTGAAACGCTAGATTTAAGCTTAATTAAATTATGAAAAATTATATTTAAGCTCAAATAATTATAAGAAGTCTAAGTTTTTAATTTGGGAATTTTATGCTAAGGTTTGGTTTAATTCGGGATTAAAGCGCGTTAATATGTTATGTTTAAAGATTAATTTAAAATTCATCGATTTAAGCCAAATAAAAATATGGGAAAATTTTTTAGGCTTAAATAATTATTTGGGACATGTTAGAGTCAGTGGAATTAAGAAAATGTCAAAAACGTGAAATTTTACGTCTAAGGGCAAAATGATACGACATGTTTATATTCATGTTTTAAAGTTTATGAAAGGTATGTTGGCATTATGATTTTACAATACACGTTTATGTTATGCTTTTAAGTTCATGAAAGATAAGTTGAGTATGATATTTTTCACTGCTGTGTGCTATGTATATGTACTTGTTATTCCTAGTATAGGTGTGTTGATTCTTTAGACTCACTAGGCGTGTGTGATGCAGGTGAGCTAAATGTTGAGGAGACTATAGGTGCCGAACTCTGAGTAGGCAGACCTGGTGCGATGACACGACCCGAGGACCACATATTTTCCGCATTACGATTTATGAGATTGAGAGGAAATGAATATTTTCACACGTTGATGATTTTAAGATTTTTATAAGTTTATGTTTTCGTATGATTATAGATGAGTTTGGTTATTTTTTTACTGTCAAATTATTACGATTATTTTAAATGTTATTTCGAAAATGAGAGCTTTTATTTAAAAAAAAATGTCCAGTAGAATTTTAAAAATGAGTGAGACGTTACAGTTGGTATCAGAGCAAGGGTCCTGTATAGGGTTGTGCCACCGCCAGCTTCTGCAGCTCAGTCTTCAAGCCTCAAGTCTATAAGCTTTTATGATTTCAATGTTTTAAATGTTTTACTTATATCACCTGCATGTTAACATGATTTACGCTTTATGATGATCTACGGTATATGTTTAACTGCTTTTATGATTTAAGGATTTACTGTTTTAAAAACTAGATTAAATTGCATGTTGGTTACGTTTGGAATTGGACGTGTCTAAGAATTCGAATATTGGTCTTTAGGAGAAGTTGATAATGATTTGATTATACCGATTTTTAGGTTAGAAGTACTGATGTTCTATTCTTTGGGGTAATAAGTTAATCTTGAAAGTTATGAATGCTTTTGGGATTGTAGAATTTCTAAGAAATTATTGATAGTTCGTGGTTGCTAGTTGAATTAATTTTTGATGATTCCATATAAGGATTAATGATTCGAAAACTACGACGATCTTTGGAAGTATAAAAACGTAGAATTTATTTAGGATGCATGCTCTACCTAATGGAACCTAAGGATTTAATTGAATGGATTGAGAATTTAAAGGACCTAATTGTAATAACCAATAATTGAGGACCTAAGTGCAACAATAAAATTATAAGGGACTATTTCGAATTTACCAAACTTTGGGATTAAATTTTTAGTTTTGAGAATTTTAAGGTTTAATGAGGCCAAGTCGAAAATATTATGGAAAAAAATGCAAATTTCGAGGAGTTATAAGGCCAAAATTGTAATCTTTGACAATTTTAAGGACCAAATTGCAAATTTTGAAATTTTGAGGATTAAAATTCGAACTTTTGAGGAAAACTTGGGTAAAATCAGTAATTTTCGAGGTTATGAGAATTGATCTTTGGTCTAATAAAGTTAAGATTATTGAATTTTATGTTACGAGAAACCTATAAAATGGGATTAGGAACGCCAAGAACTTATGGGTAATTTTTGGATTCTCGAGATTAAGGATAAATTCGGATAATATTCGAGGAAAGTAAGAACTAATTTTGAAATTTTTAAGAAATTTAGGGATTTGTTTAGCAGAAAGTGAGAATTGAATGGTTTAAATGATAAGACTTTTCGGTGATTTGAGCTTGAAGAGATAATTAGAACTTGGTTATAATCTGGGTTATAATGTAATAAGGAATGACAATCAAGGGCATTGTAGGATGATTCAATATTGGGCTTGAAAATCTAAATGTTAATGGAATAAGACAATGGAAAAAAATTAAGAATTTAGAGTGATAACAATTTAAGGTAAAGTGATCATTTAGTCAAGTTACAAGATTAGACATTAGGTTAACTTATTTTTGGGGACTTAAGGTTTGATGTAGCATAAGTTTTAATCATAATCTTAAGAGTTAAAATTATATCTTTGTTGGAATTTAAATTTTTCTAGAAAGTTGGGTATGTTTGATGGTTAGGTTACTCGATATACGCATGTAAGAATTGAGGTAGACACCTCGTCTTGAGGAATTTTTGGTAAGTTATTAAGAAACTTGAGAATAAGTGAATATGTGTGTTGGAATTATGTTATCTAATACTATTTGGATCGTGTAAGCTTGAATTTTAAGTTTATGGAATACGTGTTCATACGGAAATTTTGGGTGAAATAATAATAAAAAAAGAATTAGTTGTGTTCAACATAAGTTATCAATTAATGAATATTAAGATTTTTATCGAGTGAGAAATCTAAAAAGCTTGATATGGGGATTCTAGAACTCTATGGAGTATAAGTGAAGTTGATTTATTAGAGTTAGTCTAAGGCACCCATGGGATGACTTAATAAGTTTTATACGCTAGTATGTATGAAGCATTGATGATACGTAAGAATGCAACATTCATTTCAATGAGGAAAGTCCAAGGGCCTTAAGCCTCAACTATATTGTAATTGGGAAAAAAATAGTTTAAGCATGTGATTGATAATAGAAGTGTTTTATTAATTAGGTAGAAGTTCGATAGTTTTATGGATTAACGCTACTCGAATTTAAAGATTTGCAACAATTTAATATTTGGGATGTAGTTGTAAATAATTAAGTTACGTAAGTTTGGTGCTATAAGATAAAGATTCGATTCAAGGATCTTAGGCGAATATCGTTATGGGTTTGAGATAAGGTTTAACTTTTAAGTGTATCACCGAAGATATAAGTCGATCAGTAAAATCTTTGTGATAAGATTTCTTAAGTTGCATAAATGATAATGTAATAAGTTGATGAACATTACGGGTATAGTATAAGAAAAGTAAGACGCAATAAAATTCAAACTGCCATTTCTAATATTGGAAAGTTTGAGAAAAGTCGGAATTTGAGGCATGAGTAGAATAGAACTAAGTCGCAATAAGTCGTTCTAGGTTGCGATTCGCAAATAAGGATTTCAATAGGCAAAATAATTAGGATTGAGGAGACATAAGTACATCCTAAGATTTATTATTTTTATCAGAGTAGCGCAGCGGAAACGTGGAATATTGAGATTCTAGAATTAAGAGTCTTAACTTTGTGATTATCAAGGATAAACGAATTTCGCGGACGAAATTCAATTTAAGGGGGGAAGATTGTAACGTCCCGAAAATCGAAAAGTCCACATGAACCACATGCATGCAAATTATTAAATTCTTTGGTATTTCATTAAATTCTTTTAAAGCATAAAATGTATTTTTATTTTATTAAATTGTGTTTAATTATTTTTATGCATTTTATGCATAATTCATGCATGGTAGAATTTATTCCATACATTTTATAAGTTCATGCATTAAGGTTTTTAAGTTGCATTTCGCTCTCGAACGACGATCAGAGACCGGAGAATTTTCAAGAAAATTATTTTTATTATACGATTAAGTTCTATTAATTAATATAAGATGTTTTAAAGGTATTTTTCAAGAATTGAGATTTATTGGGTATTTTTATCCGCATAATTTTATTTTTACCCAGTAAGCAAATTTTATCGAATCGGGGGACTTTTTGAGGGTTCGGCTAATATTTTCAAAAACTTTTCACCACGAAATATTTTTCGAGAGTGTGCTTAGACTTAATGAGACTACTTTTAAGCTTGTTGGGCTTAAAATCCTTTTTAAATCTTTAATTAACAACTTATGGCCTATTATATTTTAATTAACTACATAATAAATCCCTAAGGACCCACTACACCTAACATTACCCTCCCCAATCAGCCGACACCTCACTCCCATCTCAACATTTTCATAGAAATCCCAGCAGCTGAAAGCACAGCCATTTCAATTCAAGGCGTAAGAAAATTCTCCGACTTGATTCCCGACACTCGTTCTTCGGTTTTCTTGCGAAATATTTTCACCAGGCACACTTTATATCATTCTTCTGCATCATACACGTTTTATATACTGAGTTTGGTGTTCATGCATGAAAAGTTTCGATCCAAGCTTGTCTATGGAAGATCATTGATTTTCTTGTGTTTATTGCATTCTTTTTGTTTCAAGTCTCACATTTTCTTGAATTGTGCAAGGAGGCTGCCATTTTGTTGATGCTAAGGGACCGTTCAGAGCAGGTTAGTGGAGTCATGAGGCCTGTGTAAGGTTCGGTAGGTTTGGAGTGAAGGCCGAGATGTGTAGCGGCTTGGGGTTTCTCGTTTTCTTTGTCTAGATCGGTGGGTAGGTGAAGTTTGGTGGTGCATGGGTGACTCTAGACCTTGAACAGACTCTGGTGGGTCTGAGCCATGGTCTGGAAATGAACGAACGCTGCTGGTCTTGTCCTAGAAGTCGCAAGGGAAGAGTTGGACGAGTTGGGTTCGATTGGTGTTGTGGGGAGTGTAGCGATAGGGTGATCTACGCCTGATGCATGAGGCTGATGGCGTGGGTGCAGTAGGTTTAGGGGAGCCCTATGGTGGTCTAGGAAAGGCTGAGCCGTGCCTGGTTCCATCGGTGTTGGGCTAAGACGCGAGAATAGGGAGGTAGTGTAGTAGGGTAGGCGAAAGGGGAAGAGGCTGATTTCCAGCATCTTGTAAGGCCTGATTGAATGGTTTAAGCGACGGGTCTGGATGTTTATAAGGCCTTTTAAGTGTTTATTAGGTGTGGTAAAAAGTTGGGAAAAATACGGTTAAGTTTCGAGTCGATTCGGGTTAAAACCGGGACACCGGTCCAAGTTTTAAAATAATTCGGTTAAGTTATAAAATGGGCTCGAGTTTACGTCTAGGGATGCTTTTAAATATGTTTTGAAATATTTTAAGGAATTTGGTAAGCTTCGGATCAAAATAATGAGTTTTGGATTTATCCGGGATTTAGTCGCAACACGAAACGTTAAGTACAGAATTAATTGAAACGCAAGATTTAAGCTTAATTAAACTATGAAAAATTATATTTAAGCTCAAATAATTATAAGAAGTCTAAGTTTTTAATTTGGGAATTTTATGCTAAGGTTTGGTTTAATTCGGGATTAAAGCGCGTTAATATGTTATGTTTAAAGATTAATTTAAAATTCATCGATTTAAGCCAAATAAAAATATGGAAAATTTTTTGTAGGCTTAAATAATTATTTGGGACATGTTAGAGTCAATGGAATTAAGAAAATGTCAAAAACGTGAAATTTTATGTCTAAGGGCAAAATGGTAATTTTTGGATTTCCAGGGGCAAAATGGTCATTTTGAACCCGGGGTTAGATGGTCCCGACAGCGCCATGAGCACAAATTTACTATATTTTAAAGTTTTATGCATCATGATCACGATTTTTAAGATTTTATGAAAATATACGTTGCATGCTTGGTTTAAAGGAAAAATTACGTATATGCATGTTTTTATTAAGTGGTGAATATGATGATGTTTTTGAAGGATGAGAGTTGGTTGTGACTGATGATGTATATGTATACGATGATATGATTGGAGATATCGTGAGGGAAAAGGCCCCAGAGGGAGCCCGTTTACGGGAGAAGGCCCCAGAGGGAGCCCGACGATCGTATTTCCATTGACATGATATGAGATATGATGAGCTGAGGCCAAGGCTCAGTGGATGGGTAATGCTGTCGCTGATGTCCCCGCCGCCGGGTAACACGGTTTTATAGATGGATCCATCGATAGAGCTGATACGAAAGTCACAACTAATGAACTGAATTCAATTAAAAAGAAAATGTTTAAGTTTATGATGACATGAGATGACATGATTTAATACGATATGATTTGATACGACATGTTTATATTCATGTTTTAAAGTTCATGAAAGGTATGTTGGCATTATGATTTTACAATACACGTTTATGTTATGCTTTTAAGTTCATGAAAGATATGTTGAGTATGATATTTTTCACTGCTGTGTGCTATGTATATGTACTTGTTATTCCTGGTATAGGTGTGTTGATTCTTTAGACTCACTAGGCGTGTGTGATGCAGGTGAGCTAAATGTTGAGGAGACTATAGGTGCCGAACTCTGAGTAGGCAGACCTGGTGCGATAACACGACCCGAAGACCACTTGTTTTCCGCATTACGATTTATGAAATTGAGAGGAAATGAATATTTTCACACGTTGATGATTTTAAGATTTTTATTAGTTTATGTTTTCGTATGATTATAGATGAGTTTGGTTATTTTTTTACTGTCAAATTATTAGAATTATTTTAAATGTTATTTTGAAAATGCGAGCTTTTATTTAAAAAAAAATGTCCAGTAGAATTTTAAAAATGAGTGAGACGTTACAGTTGGTATCAGAGCAAGGGCCCTGTATAGGGTTGTGCCACCGCCAGTTTCTGCAGCTCAGTCTTCAAGCCTCAAGTCTGTAAGTTTTTATGATTTCAATGTTTTACTCATATCACCTGCATGTTAACATGATTTACGCTTTATGATGATCTACGGTATATGTTTAACTACTTTTATGATTTAAGGATTTACTGTTTTAAAAACTAGATTAAATTGCATGTTGGTTACGTTTGGAATTGGACGTGTCTAAGAATTCGAATATTGGTCTTTAGGAGAAGTTGATAATGATTTGATTATACCGATTTTTAGGTTAGAAGTACTGATGTTCTACTCTTTAGGGTAATAAGTTAATCTTGAAAGTTATGAATGCTTTTGGGACTTGTAGAATTTCTAAGAAATTATTGGGCGAGAGCAGTGCCGCGTGTTTTCCATCGCCGCTCGCGCCACACGTACTCGAGGGATATAAGAATAAACATCCCACTCAATGTCGGGTGCGATCATACCAGCACTAATGCACCAGATCCCATCAGAATTCCGAAATTAATTGAGCTTGGGCGAGAGCAGTAGTTGGATGGGTGACCCCCTGGGAAGTCCTCGTGTTGCACCCCTTTTTTTTTTTTTCTATTTTGATTACTTGTACACAGACGATTTTCGACTCAAATCATCTGAACCACGATCGGGACCAGATAAGACATGCGAAATCAACGTAGCTCGGGCACTGCCGGATTTGGACAAAAATGTAGCCTAATTTGATTGTAAACGAGCAAACAAACGAGAATCATTACTCCGCAATGAGCTGGAGAGATTTTAGCCGAATTCCTTCTCTAAGACCCTCTAATTTCCGATTTTTCGCTTTTGTTAAGCTTCTGTTTCCTCGAGAAATCCGTTTAGGAAATCCGAAATTCGATTTCGATTCCATTTTATCGTATCCCAGGCATAATAATAGCTTTACATTCGCTGTTTTCTTCTTTTTATTTTTTTTCTATTTTCTGGGAACATTTAGCGATTTTTGTTGTCGTGAGCCGGTTCTGTGCGGAACGGTATGACGCAGATCACTCCGGAGATGGTTAACTCATTAAAAACAATTATTTCGACTGTTTTAGCCATAATTTACGTAAACGGTCGCGACACGAGGACTTCACAGGGAGGTCACCCATCCTAGCTCTGCCAACGCGCCAGAACGCTTAACTTCATGGTTCTGATTGGGCAAGAGCAGTGCCGCGTGTTGTCCATCGCCGCCTGCTCCACACGTACTCGAGGGATATAAGAATAAACATCCCACTCAATGTTGGGTGCGATCATACCAGCACTAATGCACCGTATTCCATCAGAACTCCGAAGTTAAGCGTGCGTGGGTGAGACCAGTACTAGGATGGGTGACCCCTGTGAAATCCTCGTGTTACACCCCTTTTCGTGTTTTTCTATTTTTGATTACTTGTTGACAGACGATTTTCGGCTCAAATCATCTGAATCACGATCGGGAGCAGATAAGACATGTGAAATCAACGTAGCTCGGGCACTGCCGGATTTGGACAAAATTGAAGCCCAATTTGATTGTAAACTGGCAAACGAACGAGACTCATTACTCCGCAATGAGCTGGCGAGATTTTAGCCGAATTTCGTCTCTAAAACCCTCTAATTTGCGATTTTCCGCTTTTTTTAAGTTTTCGTTTCCTCGAGAAATCCGCTTAGGAAGTTCTAAATTCCATTCCGGTTCCATTTTATCGTTTCCCAGGCATAATAATAGATTTACATTCGCTATTTTCTTCTTCTTATTTTTTTTTCTATTTTCTGGGAATATTTAGCGATTTTTGTTGTCGTGAGCCGGTTCTCTGCGGAAGGGTATGACGCAGATGACTCCGGAAACGATTAACTCATTAAAAACAATTATTTCGACTGTTTTAGCTATAATTTACGTAAATGGTCGCGACAGGAGGACTTCCGAGGGAGGTCACCCATCCTAGCTCTGCCATCGCGCCAGAACGCTTAACTTCATGGTTTTTATTGGGCGAGAGTAGTGCCACATGTTGTCAATCGCCGCCTGCACCACACGTACTCGAGGGATATAAGAATAAACATACCACTCAATGTCGGGTTTAATCATACCAGCACTAATGCACCGGATCCCATCAGAACTCCGAAGTTAAGCGTGCTTGGACGAGACCAGTAATAGGGTGGGTGATCCCTTGGGAAGTCCTCATGTTGCACCCCTTTTCGTGTTTTTTCTATTTTTGATTACTGGTTGACAGACGATTTTCGGTTCAAATCATCTGAATCACGATCGGGACCAGATAAGACATGTGAAATCAACGTAGCTCCGGCACTGTCGGATTTGGACAAAATTGTAGGCTAATTTGATTGCAAACGGGCAAACGAACGAGACTCATTACTCCGCAATGATCTGGCAAGATTTTAGCCGAATTCATTCTCTAAGACCCTCTAATTTGCGATTTTCCGCTTCTGTTAAGCTTCAGTTTCCTCGAGAAATCCGTTTAGGTAGTCTGAAATTCGATTCTGGTTCCATTTTATCGTATCCCAGGCATAATAATAGCTTTACATTCGCTATTTTCTTCTTCATATTTTTTTTTCTATTTTCTGGGAATATTTAACGACTTTTGTTTTCTTGAGCCGGTTCTGTGCAGAAGGGTTTACGCAGATTATTCCGGAGAAGGTTAACTCATTAAAAACAATTATTTCGACTGTTTTAGCAATAATTTACGTAAACGGTCGCGAAACGAGGTCTTCCCATGGAGGTCATCCATCCTAGCTCTGCCATCGCGCCAGAACGCTTAACGTCATGGTTCTGATTGGGCGAAAGCAGTGCCGCGTGTTTTTCTATTTTTGATTAATTAGTAACAGACGATTTTTCGCTCAAATTTTCTGAATCTCGATCGGACCAGATAAGACAGGTGAAATCAACGTGGCTCGGGCATTGCCGGATTTTGAAAAAATTGTAGCCTAATTTGATTGTAAACGGGCAAACGAACGAGACTCATTACTCCACAATGAGCTGGCGAGATTTTAGCCGAATTCCTTCTCTAAGACCCCCTAATTTGCGATTTTCCGCTTCTGTTAAGCTTCCGTTTCCTCGAGAAATCCGCTTAGGAAGTCCGAAATTTGATTCCGGTTCCATTTCATCGTATCCCAGGCATAATAATAGCTTCACATTCGCTGCTTTCTTCTTCTTTTTTTTTTTATATATTCTTGGAACATTTAGCAATTTTTGTTGTCGTGAGCCGGTTCTGTGCGGAAGGGTATGACGCAGATTACTCCGGAGACGGTTAACTCATTAAAAAAATTATTTCGAGTGTTTTAGCTATAATTTACGTAAACGTTCGAGACACGAGGACTTCACAGGGAGGTCACCCATCCTAGCTCTGCCATCACGCCAGAACGCTTAACTTCATGGTTCTCATTGGGCGAGAGCAGTGCCGCGAGTTTTCCATCACCTCTCGCGCCACACGTACTCGAGGGATATAAGAATAAACATCCCACTTAATGTCGGGTGCGATCATACCAGCACTAATGCACCGGATCCCATCAGAACTCCGAAGTTAAGCGTGCGTGGGTGAGACCAGTTATAGGATGGGTGACCCATGTGAAATCCTCGTGTTGCACCCCTTTTTGTGTTTTTCTATTTTTGATTACTTATTGATAGACGATTTTCGGCTCAAATCATCTGAATCTCGATCGGGACCAGATAAGAAATGTGAAATCGACCTAGCTCGGGCACTGCTGGATTTGGACAAAATTGTAGCCTAATTTGATTGTAAACTGGGAAACGAACGTGACTCATTACTTCGCAATGAGCTGGCGAGATTTTAGCCGAATTCCTTCTCTAAGACCCTCTAATTTGCGATTTTTCGCTTTTGTTAAGTTTCCGTTTCCTCGAGAAATCCTCTTAGGAAGTTTAAATTCCATTCCGGTTCCATTTTATCGTTTTTAGATATAATAATAAATTTACATTCGCTATTTTCTTCTTCTTATTTTTTTTTCTATTTTTTGGGAATATTTAGCGATTTTTGTTGTCGTGAGCCGGTTCTCTGCGGAAGGGTATGACGCAGATGACTCCGGAAACGGTTAACTCATTAAAAACAATTATTTCGACTGTTTTAGCTATAATTTACGTAAACGGTCGCGACAGGAGGACTTCCGAGGGAGGTCACCCATCCTAGCTCTGCCATCGCGCCAGAACGCTTAACTTCATGGTTCTGATTGGGCAAGAGCAGTGCCGCGTGTTGTCCATCGAAGCTCGCGCCACACGTACTTAAGGGATATAAGAATAAACATCCCACTCAATGTCGGGAGCGATCATACCAGCACTAATGCACCGGATCCCATCAGAACTTTGAAGTTAAGCGTGTTTGGGCGAGACCAGTAATAGGGTGGGTGATCCACTGGGAAGTTCTCGTGTTGCACCTCTTTTCGTGTTTTTTCTATTTTTGATTACTTGTTGACAGACGATTTTCGGTTCAAATAATCTAAATCACGATCGGGACCAGATAAGACATGTGAAATCAACGTAGCTCCGGAACTGTCGGATTTGGACAAAATTGTAGGCTAATTTGATTGTAAACGGGCAAACGAACGAGACTCATTACTCCGCAATGAGCTGGCAAGATTTTAGCCGAATTCATTCTCTAAGACCCTCTAATTTGCGATTTTTCGCTTCTGTTAAGCTTCCGTTTCCTCGAGAAATCTGTTTAGGTAGTCTGAAATTCGATTCCGGTTCCATTTTATCGTATCCCAAGCATAATAATAGCTTTACATTCGCAATTTTCTTCTTCTTATTTTTTTTTCTATTTCATGGGAACATTTAACGATTTTTGTTTTCTTGAGCCGGTTCTGTGCGGAAGAATATGCCGCAGATTACTCCGGAGACGGTTAACTCATTAAAATCAATTATTTCGACTGTTTTAGCAATAATTTACGTAAAAGGTCACGACACGAGGACTTCCAATGGAGGTCATCCATCCTAGCTTGCCATCGCGCCAGAACGCTTAACGTCATGGTTCTGATTGGGCGAAAGCAGTGCCGCGTGTTTTTCTATTTTTTATTAATTAGTAACAGACGATTTTTGGCTCAAATCTTCTGAATCTCGATCGGACCAGATAAGACATGTGAAATCAACGTAGCTCGGGCACTGCCGGATTTTGACAAAATTGTAGCCAAATTTGATTGTAAACGGGCAAACGAACGAGACTCATTACTCCGCAATGAGATGGCGAGATTTTAGCCGAATTCCATCTCTAAGACCATCTAATTTGCGATTTTCCGCTACTGTTAAGCTTCTGTTTCCTCGAGAAATCCGTTTAGGAAGTCCGAAATTCAATTCCGGTTCCATTTTATCGTATCCCAGGCATAATAATAGCTTTACATTCGCTATTTTCTTCTTCTAATTTTTTTCCCTATTTTCTTGGAACATTTAGCGGTTTTTGTTGTCGTGAGCATGTCCTGTGCGGAAGGGTATGACGCAGATCACTCCGGAGACGCTTAACTCATTAAAAACAATTATTTCGACTATTTTAGCTATAATTTACGTAAACGGTCGTGACACGAGGACTTCCCGGGGAGGTAACCCATCCTAGCTCTGCCATCGCGCCAGAACGCTTAACTTCATGGTTCTGATTGGGCGAGAGCAGTGCCGCATGTTGTCCATCGCCGCCTGCTCCACACGTACTCGAGGGATATAAGAATAAACATACCACTCAATGTCGGGTTTAATCATACCAGCACTAATACACCGGATCCCATCAGAACTCCGAAGTTAAGCTTGCTTGGATGAGACTAGTACTAGGATGGGTGACCCCCTGGGAAGTCCTCGTGTTGCTCCCCCTTTCGTGTTTTTCTATTTTTGATTACTTGTTGACAGACAATTTTCGGCTCAAATCATCTGAATTTCGATCGGGACCAGATAAGACATGTTAAATCAACGTAGCTCTGGCACAGCCGGATTTGGACAAAATTGTAGCCTAATTTGATTGTAAACAGGCAAACGAACGAGACTCATTACTCCGCAATGAGCAGTCGAGATTTTAGCCGAATTTCTTCTCTAAGACCCTCTAATTTGTGATTTTCCGCTCCGTTTCCTCGAGAAATCCGCTTAGGAAGTTCTAAATTCGATTCCGGTTCCATTTTATTGTATCAATACAAAATAATAGCTTTACATTCGCTATTTTCTTCTTCTTAATTTTTTTTCTATTTACTCTGGACATTTAGCGATTTTTGTTGTCTTGAGGGTTCTGTGGGGAAGGGTATGACGCATATTACTCCGGAGATGGTTAACTCATTAAAAACAATTATTTCGATTGTTTTATCTATAATTTAAGTAAACGGTCGCGACATGAGGGCTTCCCAGGGAGGTCACCCATCCTAGCTCTGCCATCGCGCCAGAACGCTTAACTTCATGGTTCTGATTGGGCGGGAGCAGTGCCGCGTGTTGTCCATCGCCGCCGCACCACAAGTTCTCAAGGGATATAAGAATAAACATCCCACTCAATGTCGGGTGCGATCATACAAGCACTAATGCACCGGATCCCATTAGAACTCCGAAGTTAAGCGTGCTAGGGCGAGAGCAGTACTAGGATGGGTGACCCCCTTGGAAATCCTCGTGTTGCACTCCTTTTCGTGTTTTTCTATTTTTGATTACTTGTTGACAGAGATTTTCGGCTCAAATCATCTGAATCTCGATCAGGACCAGATAAGACATGTGAAATCAACGTAGCTCGGTCACTGCCGGATTTAGAAAAAATTGGAGGCTAAGTTTCTATTTCCTCGAGAAATCCGTTTAGGAAGTCCGAAATTCGATTCAGGTTCGATTTTATCGTATCCCAGGCATAATAATAGCTTTACATTCGCTATTTTTTTCTTCTAATTTTTTTTCCTATTTTCTTTGAACATTTAGCGATTTTTGTTGTCGTGAGCCGGTTCTGAGCGGAAAGGTATGACGCAGAATACTCCGGAGACGGTTAACTCATTAAAAATAATTATTTCGACTGTTTTAGCTATAATTTATGTAAACGGTCGCGACATAACGACTTCCCAGTGAGGTCATCCATCTAGCTCTGCCATCGCGCTAGAACGCTTAATTTCATGGTTTTGATTGGGCGAGAGCAGTGCCGCGTGTTGTCCATCGCCGCTCGCGCTACACGTACTCGAGGAATATAAGAATAAACATCGCACTCAATGTCGGGTGCGATCAAACCAGCACTAATGCACCGGATCCCATCAAAACTCCGAAGTTAAGCGTGCTTGGGCGAGATGAGTACTAAGTTGGGTGACCTCCTGGGAAGTCTTCATGTTGCACCCCTTTTCGTGTTTTTCTATTTTTGATTACTTGTTGACAGACGATTTTCGACTCAAATCATCTGAATCACGATCGGGACCAGATAAGATATGTGAAATCAACGTAGCTCGGACACTTCCGGATTTGGACAAAATTGTAGCCTAATTTGATTGTAAACAGGCAAACGAACGAGACTCATTACTCCGCAATGAGCTGGCGAGATTTTTGCCGAATTCCTTCTGTAAGACCCTCTAATTTGCGATTTTCCCCTTCTGTTAAACTTCCATTTCCTCGAGAAATCCGCTTAGAAAGTCCGAAATTCGATTCCGGTTCCATTTTATCGTATACTAGGCATAATAATAGCTTTACATTCGCAATTTTCTACTTCTTATTTTTTTTCTATTTTCTTGGAACATTTAGCGATTTTTGTTGTCTTGAGCAGGTTCTGTGCGGAAGGGTATAACGCATATTACTCAGGAGACGGTTAACTCATTAAAAAGAATTATTTCGACTGTTTTATCCATAATTTAAGTAAACGGTCGCGACACGAGGCCTTCCCAGGGAGGTCACTCATCCTAGCTCTGCCATCGCGCAAGAACGCTTAACTTCATGGTTCTGATTGGCCGAGATCAGTGCCGCGTGTTGTCCATCGCCCCCGCTCCACACGTACTCGAGGGATATAGGAATAAACATCCCACTCAATTTTGGGTGCGATCATACCAGCACTAATGCATCGGATCCCTTCAGAACTTGTTGACAGAGATTGGGCGATCATACCAACACGAAGTTAAGCGTGCTTGGGCAAGAGCTGTACTAGGATGGGTGACCCCCTGGAAAGTCCTCGTGTTTCACCCCTTTTCGTGTTTTTCTATTTTTGATTACTTGTTGACAGACGATTTTCGGCTCAATCATCTGAATCTCGATTGGGACTTGATAAGACATGTGAAATCAACGTAGCTCGGGCACTGCCGGATTTGGACAAAATTGTAGGCTAATTTGATTGTAAACGGGAAAAACGAACGAGACTCATTACTCCGCAATGAGGTGGTGAGATTTTAGCCGAATTCCTTCTCTAAGAACCTCTAATTTGCGATTTTCCGCTTTTGTTAAATTTTCGTTTCCTCGAGAAATCCGCTTAGGAAGTTCTAAATTCGATTCCGGTTCCATTTTATCGTATCCCAGGCATAATAATAGCTTTACATTCGCTATTATCTTCTTCTTATTTTTTTTTCTATTTTTTGGGAACATTTAACGATTTTTGTTTTCTTGAGCCGGTTCTGTGCGGAAGGGTATGCCGCAGATTACTCCGGAGACGGTTAACTCATTAAAAACAATTATTTCGACTGTTTTAGCAATAATTTACGTAAACGGTCGCGACACGAGGACTTCCCAGGGAGGTCACCCATACTAGCTCTGCCATCGCGCCAGAACGCTTAACGTCATTGTTCAGATTGGGCGAAAGCAGTGTTGCGTGTTGTCCATCGCCCCGCTCCACACGTACTCGAGGGATATAAAACTAAACATCCCACTCAATGTCGGGTGCGATCATACCAGCACTAATGCACCGGATCCCATCAGAACTCCGAAGTTAAGCGTGCTTGGGCGAGAGCAGTACAAGGATGAGGGACCCCCTGGGAAATTTTCGTGTTGCACCCTTTTTCGTGTTTTTCTATTTTTGATTAATTAGTAACGGACGATTTTTGGATCTGGATCGGACCAGATAAGACATGTGAGATCAACGTAGCTCGGGCACTGTCGGATTTGGACAAATTTGTAGCCTAATTTGATTGTAAACGGGCAAACGAACGAGACTCATTACTCCGCAATGAGCTGGCGAGATTTTAGCCGAGTTTCTTCTCTAAGACCCTCTAATTTGCGATTTTCCGCTTCTGTTAAGCTTCCGTTTCCTCGAGAAATCTGCTTAGGAAGTTCTAAATTCGATTTCAATTCCATTTTATCGTATCCCAAGCATAATAATAGCTTTACATTCGCTATTTTCTTCTTCTTATTTTTTTTTCTATTTTCTAGGAACATTTAACGATTTTTGTTTTCTTGAGCCGGTTCTGTGCAAAAAGGTATGACGCAGATTACTCTGGAGACGGTTAACTCATTAAAAAAAATTGTTTCGACTGTTTTAGCTATAATTTACGTAAACGGTCGAGACACGAGGACTTCACAGGGAGGTCACCTATCATAGCTCTGCCATCGCTCCAGAACGAGACTCAATGAGCTGCCGAGAATTTAGCCGAATTCCTTCTCTAAGACCCTCTAATTTGCGATTTTCCGCTTCTGTTAAATTTCCGTTTCCTTGACAAATCTGCTTAGGAAGTTCTAGATTCGATTCCGGTTCCATTTTATCGTATCCCAGGCATAATAATAGCTTTACATTCGCTATTTTCTTCTTCTTATTTTTTTTTCTATTTTTTGGGAACATTTAACGATTTTTGTTTTCTTGAGCCGGTTCTGTGCTGAAGGGTATGACGCAGATTACTCCAGAGACAGTTAACTCATTAAAAACAATTATTTCGACTGTTTTAGCCATAATTTATGTAAACGGTCGCGACACGAGGACTTCCCAGGGAGGTCACCCATCCTAGCTCTTCCATCGCGCCAAAACGCTTATTTTCATGGTTCTAATTGGGCGAGAGCAGTGCAGCGTGTTGTCCATCGCCGCCCGCTCCACACGTACTCGAGGGATATAACAATAAACATACCACTCAATGTCGGGTGCGATCATACCAGCAGTAATGCACCGGATCTCATCAGAACTATGAAGTTAAGCGTGTTTGGGTGAGACCAGTACTAGGATGGGTGACCCCCTCGGAAGTCCTCGTGTTAAATCTTTTTTCGTGTTTTTCTATTTTAGTTTATTTGTTGACAAACAATTTTCGGCTCAAATGATCTGAATTTCGATCGGGACCAGATAAGACATGTGAAATCAATGTAGCTCGGGCACAGCCAGATTTAGACAAAATTGTAACCTAATTTGATAGTAAACGGGCAAACGAACGAGACTCATTACTCCGCAATGAGATGGCGAGATTTTATCTGAATTCCTTCTCTAAGACCATCTAATTTGCGATTTTCCGCTACTCTTAAGCTTCAGTTTCCTCGAGAAATCCGTTTAAGAAGTCCGACATTCGATTCCGGTTCCATTTTATCGTATACCAGGCATAATAATAGCTTTACATTCGCTATTTTCTTCTTCTAATTTTTTTTTCCTATTTTCTTGGAACATTTAGCGATTTTGTTGTCGTGAGCCGGTTCTGTGCGGAAGGGTATGACGCAGATTACTCCGGAGACAGTTAACTCATTAAAAACAATTATTTCGACTGTTTTATCCATAATTTAAGTAAACGGTCGCGACACGAGGACTTCCCAGGGAGGTCACCCATCCTAGCTCAGCCATCACGCCAGAACGCTTAATTTCATAGTTCTGATTGGGCGAGAGCAGTGCCGCGTGTTGTCCATCGCCGTCGCTCCACACGTACTCGAGGGATATAAGAAAAAACATCCCATTCAATTTCGGGTGCGATCATACCAGCATTAATGCACCGGATCCCATCAGAACTCCGAAGTTAAGCGTGCTTGGGCGAGAGCTGTTCTTAAATGAGTGACCCCCTGGGAAGTCCTCGTGTTTCACCCCTTTTCGTGCTTTTCTATTTTTGATTACTTGTTGACAGACGATTTTTGGCTCAAATCATCTGAATCTCGATCGGGACTTGATAAGACATGTGAAATCAACGTAGCTCGGGCACTGGCGGAATAGTTCTGATTGGGCGAGAGCAGTGCCGCGTGTTGTCCATCACCGCTTGCTCCACACGTACTCGAGAGATATAAGAATAAACATCCCACTCAATGTCGGGTGCGATCATACCAGCACTAATGCACCGGATCCCAACAGAACTCCGAAGTTAAGCGTGCTTGGGCGAGAGCAGTACTAGGATGGGTGACCCGACCCCCTGGGAAGTTCTCGTGTTGCACCCATTTTTGTGTTTTTCTATTTTTGTTTACTGGTTGACATACGATTTTCGGCTCAAATCATCTGAATCACGATCGGGACCAGATAAGACATGTTAAATCAACGTAGCTCGGGCACTGCTAGATTTGGAAAAAATTGTAGCCTAATTTGATTTAAACGGGCAAACGAACGAGATTCATTACTCCGCAATGAGATGGTGTGATTTTACCTGAATTCCTTCTCTAAGACCCTCTAATTTGCGATTTTCCGCTTCTGTTAAGCTTCCGTTTCCTCAAAAATCTGCTTAGGAAGTTCGAAATTCGATTCCGGTTCCATTTTATCGATTCCGGTTCTGTGCGGAAGGGTATGATGCAGATTACTCCGGAGACGGTTAACTCATTAAAAACAATTATTTCGACTGTTTTATCCATAATTTACGCAAACGGTCGCGACACAAGGATTTCCTAGGGAGGTCACCTATCCTAGCTCTGCCATCACGCCAGAACGCTTAACTTCATGGTTCTCATTGGGCGAGAGCAGTGCCGCGTGTTTTCCATCACCTCTCGCGCCACACGTACTTGAGGGATATAAGAATAAACATCCCACTCAATGTCGGGTGCTATCATACCAGCACTAATGCACCGGATCTCATCATAACTCCGAAGTTAAGCATGCGTGGGTGAGACCAGTACTAGGATGGGTGACCCATGTGAAATCCTCGTGTTGCACCCTTTTTCGTGTTTTTCTATTTTTGATTACTTGTTGAAAGACCATTTTCGGCTCAAATCATCTGAATCTCGATCGGGACCAGATAAGACCTGTGAAATCAACGTAGCTCGGGCATTGCCGGATTTGTAAAAAATTGTAGGCTAATTTGATTGCAAACGGGGAAACGAACGAGACTTATTACTCCGCAATGAGGTTGCGAGATTTTAGCCGAATTCCATCTCTATGACCCTCTAATTTGCGATTTTCCGCTTCTGTTAAGCTTTCGTTTTCTCGAGAAATCCGCTTAGGAAGTTTGAAATTCGATTCTGGTTCCATTTAATTGTAACCCAGGCATAATAATAGCTTTACATTCGCTATTTTCTTCTTCTTATTTTTTTTCTATTTTCTGAGAACATTTAGCGATTTTTGTTGTCGTGAGCTGGTTCTGTGCGGAAGGGTATGACGCAGATTACTTCGGAGAAGGTTAACTCATTAAAAACAATTATTTCGACTGTTTTAGCCATAATTTACGTAAACGGTCGCGACACGAGGACTTCTCAGGGAGGTCACCCATCCTAGCTCTGCCATCACGCCAGAACGCTTAATTTCATAGTTCTGATTGGGCGAGAGCAGTGCCGCGTGTTGTCCATCGCCGGCGCTCCACACGTACTCAAATCATCTGAATCTCGATCGGGACCAGATAAGACATGTGAAATCAACGTAGCTCGGGCACTGCCGGATTTTGACAAAATTATAGCCTAATTTGATTGTAAACGGGCAAACGAACGAAATTCATTACTCCGCAATGAGGTGGCGAGAGTTTAGCTTAATTCCTTCTCTAAGACCCTCTAATTTGCGATTTTTCGCTTCTATTAAACTTCCGTTTCCTCGATAAATGCGCTTAGGAAGTTCGAAATTCGATTCTGGTTCCATTTTATCGTATCCCAGGCATAATAATAGCTTTACATTCGCTATTTTCTTTTTTTTATTTTGTTTTCTATTTTCTGGGAACATTTAGCGATTTTTGTTGTCGTGAGACGGTTCTGTGCAGAAGGGTATGACGCAGATTACTCCGGAGACGGTTAACTCGTTAAAACAATTATTTCGACTGTTTTATCCATAATTTACGTAAACGGTCGCGACACGAGGATTTCCCAAGGAGGTCACCCATCCTAGCTCTGCCATCACGCCAGAACGCTAAACTTCATGGTTTCGATTGGGCGAGAGAAGTGCCGCGTGTTGTCCATCGCCGCCCGCTCCTCACGTACTGGAGGGATATAAGAATAAACATCCCACTCAATGTCGGGTGCGATCATACCAACACTAATGCACCGGGTTCCATCAGAAGTCCGAAGTTAAGCGTGCTTGGACGACAGCAGTACTAGGATAGGTGACCCCCTGGGAAGTCCTCGTGTTGTGCACCCCTTTTCGTGTTTTTCTATTTTTGATTACTTGTTGACAGACGATTTTCGCCTCAAATCATCTGAATCTCGATCGGGACCAGATAAGACATGTGAAATCAACGTAGCTCGGGCACTGCAGGATTTGGACAAAATTGTAGGCTAATTTGATTTTAAACGGGCAAACGAACGAGACTCATTACTTCGCAATGAGCTGGCGAGAGTTTAGCGGAATTCCTTCTCTAAGACTCTCTAATTTGCGATTTTTCCGCTTCTGTTAAGCTTTCCGTTTCCTCGATAAATCCGCTTAGGAAGTTCAAAATTCGATTCCGGTTCCATTTTATCGTATCCCAGGCATGATAATAGCAATACATTCGCTAGTTTCTTCTTCTTATTTTTTTTTCTATTTTCTGGGAACATTTAGCGATTTTTGTTGTCGTGAGCCAGTTCTGTGCGGAAGGGTATGGCGTAGATTACTCTGGAGACTGTTAACTCATTAAAAATAATTATTTTGACTGTTTTATCCATAATTTACGTAAACGGTCGCGACACGAGGCCTTCCCAGGGAGGTTACCCATCCTAGCTCTGCCATCGCGCTAGAACGCTTAACTTCATGGTTCTGATTGGGCGAGACAAGTGCCGCATGTTGTCTATCGCCGCCCGTTCCACAAGTACTCGAGGGATATAAGAATAAACATCACACTCAATGTCGGGTGCGATCATACTAGTACTAATGCACCGGATCCCATGAGAACTCCGAAGTTAACCATGCTTGGGCGAGAGCAGTACTAGGATGGGTGATCCCCTGGGAATTACTCGTGTTGCTCCTCTTTTCTGGTTTTTCTATTTTTGATTACTTGTTGACAGATGATTTTCGGATCAAATCATCTAAATCTCGATCTTGACCAGATAAGACATGTGAAATCAACGTAGCTCGGGCACTTCCAGATTTGGACAAAATTGTAAGCTAATTTGATTGTAAACAGGCAAACGAACGAGTCTCATTTCTCCGCAATGAGTTGGCGAGATTTTAGCCAAATTCCTTCTCCAAGAACCTTTTATTTGCGATTTTCCGCTTCTGTTAAGCTTCTGTTTCCTCGAGAAATCCGCATAGGAAGTTCGAAATTCTATATCGATTCCATTTTATCGTATCCCAGGCGTAATAATAGCTTTACATTCGCTATTTTCTTCTTTTTATTTTTTTTTCTATTTTCTTGTAACATTTTGCAGTTTTTGTTGTCGTGAGCCGGTTCTGCGCGGAAGGGAATGACGCATATTACTCCGGAGACGGTTAACTCATTAAAAAAAATTATTTCGACTGTTTTATCCATAATTTACGTAAACGGTTGCGACACGGGGACTTCCCAGGGAGGTCACCAAACCTAGCTCTTCCATCGCGCCAGAACGCTTAACTTCATGGTTCTGATTGGTTGTGAGCAGTGCCGCGTGTTGTCCATCGCCTCCCGCTCCATACGTACTCGAGGGATATAAGAATAAACATCCCACTCAATGTCGGGTGCGATCATACCAGCACTAATGCACCGGATCCCATCAGAACTCCGAAGTTAAGCGTGCTTGGGCGAGACCAGTACTAGGTTAGGTGACCCCCTGGGAAGTCCTCGTGTTGAACCCCTTTTCGTGTTTTTCTATTTTTGATTACTTGTTGACAGACGATTTTCGCCTCAAATCATCTGAATCTCGATCGGGACAAGATAAGACATGTGAAATCAACGTAGCTCGGGCACTGCAGGATTTGGACAAAATTGTAGGCTAATTTGATTTTAAACGGGCAAACGAACGAGACTCATTACTTCGCAATGAGCTGGCGAGAGTTTAGCGGAATTCCTTCTCTAAGACTCTCTAATTTGCGATTTTTCCGCTTCTGTTAAGCTTTCCGTTTCCTCGATAAATCCGCTTAGGAAGTTCAAAATTCGATTCCGGTTCCATTTTATCGTATCCCAGGCATGATAATAGCAATACATTCGCTAGTTTCTTCTTCTTATTTTTTTTTCTATTTTCTGGGAACATTTAGCGATTTTTGTTGTCGTGAGCCAGTTCTGTGCGGAAGGGTATGGCGTAGATTACTCTGGAGACTGTTAACTCATTAAAAATAATTATTTCGACTGTTTTATCAATAATTTACGTAAACCGTCGCGACACGAGGAATGCCCAGGGAGGTCACCCATCCTAACTCTGTCATCGCGCCAGAACGTTTAACTTCATGGTTCTGATTGGGCGAGAGCAGTGCCGCGTGTTGTCCATCGCCGTCCGCTCCACACGTACTCGAGGGATATAAGAATAAACATCCCACTAAATGTCGTGTGCGATCATACCAGCACTAATGCACCGGGGATCCCATCAGAACTTGAAATTTAAGCGTGCTTAGGCGAGAGCACTACTAGGATGGGTGACCCCCTGGGAAGTCCCCGTGTTGCACCCCTTTTCGTGTTTTTCTATTTTTGATTACTTGTTGATAGAAGATTTTCGGCTCAAATCATCTGAATCTCGATCGGGACTAGATAAGACATGTGAAATCAACGTAGCTCGGGCACTGTCGGATTTGGACAAAATTGTAGGCTAATTTGATTGTAAACGGGCAAACGAACGAGAATCATTACTCCGCAATGAGGTGACGAGATTTTAGGCGAATTCCTTCTCTAAGACCCTTAATTTGCGATTTTCCTCTTTTGTTAAGCTTCCGTTTTCTCAAGAAATCCGCTTAGGAAGTTCGAAATTCGATTCCGGTTCCATTTTATAATATCCCAAGCATAATAATAGCTTTACATTCGCTATTTTTTTCCTCTTATTTTTTTTCTATTTTCTTTGCAAATTTAGCGATTTTTGTTGTCGTGAGCCGGTTCTGTGCGGAAGGGTATGACGCAGATTACTCTGGAGACGGTTAACTCATTAAAAACAATTATTTCGACTGTTTTAGCCATAATTTACGTAAACAGTCGCGAAACAAGGACTGCCCAGGGAGGTCACCCATCCTAGCCATGTCATCGCGCTAGAACGCTTAACTTCATGATTATGATTGGGCGAGAGAAGTGCCGCGTGTTGTCCATCGCCGCCCGCTCCACACGTACTCGAACTCCCACTCAATGTCGGGTGCGATCATACCAGCACTAATGTACCGGATCCCATCAGAACTCCGAAGTTAAGCGTGCTTGGACGAGAGCAGTACTAGGATGGGTGACCCCCTGGGAAGTCCTCGTGTTGCACTCTTTTTCGTGTTTTTCTATTTTTGATTGCCTGTTGACAGACAATTTTTGGCTCAAATCATCTGAATCTCGATCGGTACCTGATAAGACATGTGAAATCAACGTAGCACGGGCACTTCCGGATTTGGACAAAATTGTAGCCTAATTTGATTGTAAACGGGCAAACGAACGAGACTCATTTCTCCGCAATGAGCTGGCGAGATTTTAACCGAATTCCTTCTCTAAGAACCTTTTATTTGCGATTTTCAGCTTATGTTAAACTTCCGTTTCCTCGAGAAATCCGCTTAGGATTTTCAAAATTCGATTCCAGTTCCATTTTATCGTATCCTAGGCATAATAATATCTTTACATTCGCGATTTTTTTCTTCTTATTTTTTTCTATTTTCTGGGAACATTTAGAGATTTTTGTTGTCGTGAGCTGGTTCTGTGCGGAAGGGTATGACGCAGATTACTCCAGAGACGGTTAACTCATTAAAAACAATTATTTCGACTGTTTTATCCATAATTTACGTAAACGGCCGCGACACGAAGAATGCCCAGGGAGGTCACCCATCCTAGCTCTGCCATCGCGCCAGAACGCTTAACTTCATGGTTCTGATTGGGCGAGAGCAGTGCCGCGTGTTGTCCATAGACGATTTTCGTGTTTTTCTATTTTTGATTACTTGTTGGCAGACGATTTTCGGCTCAAATCATCTGAATCTCGATCGCGAATAGATAAGACATGTGAAATCAACGTAGCTCGGGCACTGCCGGATTAGGACAAAATTATAGCCTAATTTGATTGTAAACAGGCAAACGAATGAGACTCATTGCTCCGCAATGAGCTGGCGAGAATTTAGCTGAATTACTTCTCTAAGACCCTCTAATTTGCGATTTTCCGCTTTTGTTAATTTCGTTTCCTCGAGAAATCCGCTTAGAAGTTCGAAATTCTATTCCGGTTTCATTTATCGTATGCCAGGCATAATAATAGCTTTACATTTGCTATTTTCTTCTTCATATTTTTTTCTATTTTCTGGGATATTTAGCGATTTTTGTTGTCGTGAGCCGGTTCTGTGCGGAAAGGTATGACGCAGATTACTCCGGAGACGGTTATCTCATTAAAATCAATTATTTCGACTGTTTTATCCATAATTTACGTAAACGGTCGCAACACGAAGACTTCCCAGGGAAGTCACCCATCCTGACTCTGCCATCGCGCAAGAACGCTTAACTTCATGGTTCTGATTGGACGAGAGCAGTGCCGCGTGTTGTCCATCGCCGCCCGCTCCACACGTACTCGAGGGATATAAGAATAAACATCCCACTCAATGTTGGGTGCGATCATACCAGCACTAATTCATCGGATCCCATCAGAAGTCTGAAGTTAACCTCGTGTTGCACGTCTTTTTGTGTTTTTCTATTTTTAATTACTTGTCGACAGACGATTTTTGGCTCAAATCATCTGAATCTCGATCGAGACCAGATAAGACATGTGAAATCAACGTAGCTCGGGCACTGCCGGATTTGGACAAAATTGTAGGCTAATTTGATTGTAAACGGGCAAACGAACGAGACTCATTACTCCGCATTAACTGGCGAGATTTTAGCCTAATTCCTTCTCTAAGACTCTCTAATTTGCGATTTTCCGCTTCTGTTAAGCTTCTGTTTCCTCGAGAAATCCGCTTAGAAAGTTCGAAATTCGATTCCGATTCCATTTTATCCAATCCCAGGCATAATAATAGCTTTACATTCGCTATTTTCTTTTTCTTAATTTTTTTTCTATTTTCTGGAAACATTTAGGAATTTTTGTTGTCGTGAGCCGGTTCTGTGCGGAAGGGTATGACACAGATTACTCTGGAGACGGTTAACCCATTAAAAACAATTATTTCGACTGTTTTAGCCATAATTTACTTAAACGGTTGCGACACAAGGACTTCCCAGGGAGGTCAACCATCCTGGCTCTGCCATCGCGCCAGAACGCTTAACTCATGGTTCTGATTGGGCAAGAGCAGTTCCGCGTGTTGTCCATCGCCGCTCGCGCAACACGTACTCGAGGGATATAAGAATAAACATCCCACTCATTGTCGGGTGCGATCATACCCGCACTAATGCACCGGATCCCATCTGAACTCCGAAGTTAAGCGTACTTGGGCGAGAGCACTACTAGGATGGGTGACCCCCTGGGAAGTCCTTGTTGTTCACCCCTCTCCGTGATTTTCTATTTTTGATTACTTGTTGACAGACGATTTTCGGCTCAAATCCTCTGAATCTCGATCGAGACCAGATAAGACATTTGAAATCAACATAGCTCGGGCACTGCCGGATTAGGACAAAATTGTAGCCAAATTTGATTGTAAACGGGCAAATGGACGAGACTCATTACTCCGCAATGAGCTGGCGAGAATTTAACCGAATTCCTTTTCTAAGACCCTCTAATTTGCGATTTTCCGCTTCTATTAAGCTTCCGTTTCCTCGAGAAATCCGCTTAGACGTTCAAAATTCTATTCCGGTTCAATTTTTTCGTATCACAGGCATAATAATAGCTATACATTCGCTATTTTCTTCTTCTTATTTTTTTCTATTTTCTGGGAACATTTAGCGATTTTTGTTGTCGTGAGCCGGTTCTGTGCGGAAGGGTATGACGCAGATTACTCCGGAGACGGTTAACTTATTAAAAACAATTATTTTTGACAGTTTTATCCATAATTTACGTAAACGGTCGCGACACGAGGACTGCCCAGGGAAGTCACCCATCCTAGCTCTGCCATCACGCCAGAATGCTTAACTTCATGGTTCTGATTGGGCGAGAGCAGTGCCGCGTGTTGTCCATCGCCGCCCGCGCCACACGTACTCGAGGGATATAAGAATAAACATCCCACTTAATGTTGGGTGCGATCATACCAGCAATAATCCACCGAATCCCAATAGAACTCCGAAGTTAATCGTGCTTGGGCTAGAGTAGTACTAGGATGGGTGACCTCCTGGGAAGTCCTCGTGTTGCACTCTTTTTCGTGTTTTTCTATTTTTTATTACTTGTTGACAAACGATTTTCGGTTCAAATCATCTGAATCTCGATTGGGACCAAGTAAGACATGTGAAATCAATGTAGCTCTGGCACTGCCGGATTTGGTCAAAATTGTAGGCTAATTTGATTGTAAACGGGCAAACGAACGAGCCTCATTACTCGCAATGAGGTGGTGAGATTTTAGCCGAATTGCTTCTCTAAGAGCCTCTAATTTGCGATTTTCCTCTTCTGTTAAGCTTCCGTTTCCTCGAGAAATCCACTTAGAAGTTCGAAATTCTATTCCGGTTCCATTTTATCGTATCCTAGGCATAATAATAGCTTTACATTTGCTATTTTCTTCTTCTTATTATTTTCTATTTTCTGGGAACATTTAGCGATTTTTGTTTTCGTGAGCCGGTTTTGTGCGGAAGGGTATGACGCAGATTACTCCGGAGACGGTTAAATCATTAAAAACAATTATTTCAACTGTTTTATCCATAATTTACATAAACGATCGCAACACGAGGACTTCCCAGGGAGGTCACCCATCCCAGCTCTGCCATCACGCCAGAATGCTTAACTTCATGGTTCTGATTGGGCGAGAGCAGTGCCGCGTGTTGTCCATCGCCGCCCGCGCCACACGTACTCGAGGGATATAAGAATAAACATCCCACTCAATGTCGAGTGCGATCATACGAGCACAAATGCACCGGATCCTATCGGAACTCCGAAGTTAAGCGTGCTTGGACGAGAGCAGTACTAGGATAGGTAACCCCCTGGGAAGTCTTCGTGTTGCACCCCTTTTCGTGTTTTTCTATTTTTCATTACTTGTTGACAGACTATTTTCGGCTCAAATCATCTGAATCTCGATCGGGACCAGATAAGACATTTGAAATAAACGTAGCTCGGGCACTGCCGGATATGGACAAAATTGTAGGCTAATTTGATTGTAAACGGGCAAACGAACAAGACACATTACTCCGCAATGAGGTGGTGAGATTATAGCCGAATTCCTTCTCTAAGACCCTCTAATTTGCGATTTTCCGCTTCTGTTAAGCTTTTGTTTCCTCGAGAAATCCGCTTAGAAAGTTCGAAATTCGATTCCGGTTACATTTTATCGTATCCCAAGAATAATAATAGCTTTCCATTCGCTATTTTCTTCTTCTTATTTTTTTTATATTTTCTGGGAACATTTAGCGATTTTTGTTGTCGTAAGCCAGTTCTGTGCGGAAGGGTATGACGCAGATTACTCCGGAGACGGTTAACTCATTAAAAACAATTATTTTGACTGTTTTATCCATAATTTACGTAAACGGTCGCGACACGAGGACTGCCCAGTGAAGTCACCCATCCTAGCTCTGCCATCGCGCCAGAACGCTAAACTTCATGGTTCTGATTGGACGAGAGCAGTGCCGCGTGTTGTCCATCGTCGCGTGCTCCACACGTACTCGAGGGATATAAGAATAAACATCCCACTCAATGTCGGGTGCGATCATACCAGCACTAATTCACCGGATCCCATCGAGTGTTTATCCGAATTTCTTTTCTAAGACCATCTAATTTGCAATTTTCCGCTTCTGTTAAACTTTTGTTTCCTCGAGAAATCCGCTTAGAAAGTTCGAAATTCGATTCCTGTTCCATTTTATCGTATCCCAGGCATAATAATAGCTTTACATTCGCTATTTTGTTTTTCTTATTTTTTTTCTATTTTCTGGAAACATTTAGGAATTTTTGTTGTCGTGAGCCGGTTCTGTGCAGAAGGGTATGACGCAAATTACTCCGGAGACGGTTAACTCATTAAAAACAATTATTTAGACTGTTTTATCCATAATTTATGTAAACGGTCGCGACACGAGGAATGCACAAGAAGGTCACCCATCCTGGCTCTGTCATCGCTCCTGAACGCTTAACTTCATTGTTTTGATTGGGCGAGAGCAGTGCTGCATGTTGTCCATCTCCGCCCGTGCCACACGTACTCGAGGGATATAAGAATAAACATCCCACTCAATGTCGGGTGCTATCATACCAGCACTAATGCACCGGATCCCATCAGAACTCCGATGTTAAGCATGTTTGGGCTAGAGCAGTACTAGGATGGGTGACCCCCTGGGAAGTCTTCGTGTTGCACCTTTTTTCGTGTTTTTCTATTTTTATTACTTGTTGACAGACGATTTTCGATTCAAATCATATGAATCTCGATCGGACCAGATAAGACATGTGAAATCAACATAGCTCGGGCACTGTCGGATTTGGTCAAAATTGTAGGGTAATTTGATTGTAAACGGGAAAACGAACGAGACTCATCACTCCGCATTGAACTGGCGAGATTTTAGCCGAATTCCTTCTCTAAGACTCTCTAATTTGCGATTTTCCGCTTCTGTTAAGCTTCCGTTTTCTTGAGAAATCCGCTTAGGAAGTTCGAAATTCGATTCCGGTTCCATTTTATCGTATCCCAAGCATAATAATAGCTTTCCATTCGCTATTTTCTTCTTCTTATTTTTTTATATTTTCTCGGAACATTTAGCGATTTTTGTTGTCGTGAGCCAGTTATGTGCGGAAGGGTATGACGCAGATTACTCCCGAGACGGTTAACTCATTAAAAACAATTATTTTGACTATTTTATCCATAGTTTACGTAAACAGTCGTGACACAAGGATTGCCTAGGGAAGTCACCCATCATAGCTCTGCCATCGCGCCAGAACACTTAACTTCATGGTTCTGATTGGACGAGAGCAGTGCCACGTGTTGTCCATCGCCGCAATGAGCTGGCGAAATTTTAGCAGAATTCCTTCTCTAAGACTCTCTAATTTGCGATTTTCTGCTTCTGTTAAGCTTCCGATTACTCGAGAAATCCGCTTAGGAAGTTCGAAATTCGATTCCGGTTCCATTTTATCGTATCACAGGCATAATAATAGCTTTACGTTCGCTATTTTCTTCTTCTTATTTTTTTTCTATTTTCTGGGAACATTTAGTAATTTTTGTTGTCGTGAGTCGGTTCTGTGCGGAAGGGTATGACGCAGATTACTCCGGAGACGGTTAACTCATTAAAAACAATTATTTTGACTGTTTTATCCATAATTTACATAAACGGTCGCGACACGAGGACTTCCTAGGGAGGTCACCCTTCATAGCTCTTCCATCACGCTAGAACGCTTAACTTCATGGTTCTGATTGGGCGAGAGCAGTGCCGCGTGTTGTCCATCTCCGCCCGCGCGACACGTACTCGAGGATATAAGAATAATCATCCCACTCAATGTCGGGGGGCTATTATACCAGCAAAAATGCACCGGATCCCATTAGAACTCCGAAGTTTAGCGTGCTTGGGCGAGAGCAGTACTAGGATGGGTGACCCCTTGGGAAGTCCTTGTGTTGCACCCCTTTTCGTGTTTTTCTATTTTTGATTACTTGTTGACGGACGATTTTTGGCTCAAATCTTCTGAATCTCGATCGGGACCAGATAAGACATGTGAAATCAACGTAGCTCGGGCACTGCCGGATTAGGACAAAATTGTAGCCTATTTTGATTGTAAACGGGCAAATGAACAAGACTCATTACTCCGCAATGAGCTGGCGAGAGTTTATCCGAATTTCTTTTCTAAGACCATCTAATTTGCGATTTTCCGCTTCTGTTAAACTTTTGTTTCCTCGAGAAATCCGCTTAGAAAGTTCGAAATTCGATTCCGGTTCCATTTAATCGTATCCCAGGCATAATAATAGCTTTACATTCGCTATTTTATTTTTCTTATTTTTTTTTCTATTTTCTGGAAACATTTAGGAATTTTTGTTTTCGTGAGCCGGTTCTGTGCGGAAGGGTATGACGCAGATTACTCCGGAGACGGTTAACTCATTAAAACAATTATTTTGACTGTTTTATCCATAATTTACGTAAACGGTCGCGACACGAGGAATGCACAGGGAGGTCACCCATCCTCGCTCTGTCATCACTCCAGAATGCTTAACTTCATGGTTCTGATTGGGCGAGAGCAGTGCCGCGTGTTGTCCATCGCCGCCCGCTCCACACGTACTCGAGGGGTATAAGAATAAACATCCCAGTCAATGTCGGTGCGATCATACCAGCACTAATGCACCGAATCCCATCTGAACTCTGAAGTTAATCGTGCTTTGGCGAGAGCAGGACGAGGATGGGTGACCCCAAGGTTAGTCCTCGTGTTACACCCCTTTTCGTGTTTTTCTATTTTTATTACTTGTTGACAGACGATTTTCGGCTCAAATCATCTTAATCACGATCGGGACCAGATAAGACATGTGAAATCAATGTAGCTCGGGCACTACCGGATTTGGAAAAATTTGAAGGCTAATTTGATTGTAAACGGGCAAACGAACGAGACTCATTACTCCGCAATGAGCTGGCGAGATTTTAGCCGAATTCCTTCTCTAAGACCCTCTAATTTGCGATTTTCCGCTTCTGTCAAGTTTCCGTTTCCTCGAGAAATCCTCTTAGGAAGTTCGAAATTCAATTCCGGTTCCATTTTATCGTATCCCAGGCATATTCATAGCTTTACATTCGTTATTTCTTTCTTATTTTTTTTCTATTTTTCGGGAACATTTAGCGATTTTTGTTGTCGTGAGCCGGTTCTGTGCGGAAGGGTATGACACAGATTACTTTGGAGACGGTTAACTCATTAAAAACAATTATTTCGACTGTTTTAGCCATAATTTACTTAAATGGTCGCGACACGAGGACTTCCCACGGAAGTCAACCATCCTAGCTCTGCCATTGCGCCAGAACGCTTAACTTCATGGTTCTGATTGGGCGAGAGCAGTGCCGCGTGTTGTCCATCGCCGCACGCTCCACACGTACTCGAGGTATATAAGAATAAACATCCCACTCAATGTCGGGTGCGATCATACCAGCACTAATGCACCGGATCCCATCTGAACTCAGAAGTTAAGCGTGCTTGGGCGAGAGCAGTACTAGGATGGGTGACACCCTGGGAAGTCCTTGTGTTACACCCCTTTTCGTGTTTTTCTATTTTTGATTACTTGTTGACAGACGATTTTCGGCTCAAATCATCTGAATCTCGATCGAGACCAGATAAGACATGTGAAATCAACCTAGCTCGGGCACTGCCGGATTAGGACAAAATTGTAGCCTAATTTGATTGTAAACGGGCAAACGAATGAGACTCATTACTCCGCAATGAGCTGGCGAGAATTTAGCCGAATTCCTTCTCTAAGACCCTCTAATTTGCGATTTTCTGCTTCTGTTAAGCTTCCGTTTCCTCGAGAAATCCGCTTAGAAGTTCGAAATTCTATTCCAGTTCCATTTTATCGTATCCCAGGCATAATAATAGCTTTACATTTGCTATTTTCTTCTTCTTATTTTTTTCAATTTTCTGGGAACATTTAGCGATTTTTTTTGTCGTGAGCCGGTTCTGTGCGGAAGGGTATGACGCAGATTACTCCGGGGACGGTTATCTCATTAAAAAGAATAATTTCGACTGTTTTATCCATAATTTACGTAAACGGTAGCAACACGAGGACTTCCCAGGGAGGTCACCCATCCTAGCTCTGCCATCACCCCAGAACGTTTAACTTCATGGTTCTGATTGGGCGAGAGCAGTGCTGCATGTTGTCCATCTCCGCCCGTGCCACACGTACTCGAGGGATATAAGAATAAACATCCCACTCAATGTCGGGTGCGATCATACCAGCACTAATGCACCGGATCCCATCAAAACTCCAAATTTAAGCATGTTTGGGCTAGAGCAGTATTAGGATTTGTGACCCCCTGGGAAGTCTTCGTGGTTGCACCCTTTTTCGTGTTTCTCTATTTTTATTACTTGTTGACAGACGATTTTTGGTTCATATCATCTGAATCTCGATCGGGACCAGATAAGACATGTGAAATCAACATAACTCGGGCACTGTCGGATTTAGTCAAAATTGTAGGGTAATTTGATTTTAAACGGGAAAACGAACGAGACTCATTACTTCGCATTGAACTGGCGAGATTTAAGCCGAATTCATTCTCTAAGACTCTCTAATTTGCGATTTACCGTTTCTGTTAAGCTTCCGTTTTCTTGAGAAATCCGCTTAGGAAGTTCGAAATTCGATTCCAAGTCCATTTTATCGTATCTCAAGCATAATAATAGCTTTCCATTCGCTATTTTCTTCTTCTTATTTTTTTATATTTTCTAGGAATATTTAGCGAATTTTGTTGTCGTGAGCCAGTTCTGTGCGTAAGGGTATGACGCAGATTATTTCGGAGACGGTTAACTCATTAAAAACAATTATTTTGACTATTTTATCCATAGTTTACGTAAACGGTCGCGACACAAGGACTGCCCAAGGAAGTCACCCATCCTAGCTCCGCCATCGCGCCATAACGATTAACTTCATGGTTCTGATTGGGCGAGAGCAACGCCGCGTGTTGTCCATCGTCACCCGCTCCACATGTACTGTAGGGATATAAGAATAAACATCCCACTCAATGTTGGGTGCGATCATACCAGCACTAATGCACGGGATCCCATCAGAACTCCGAAGTTAAGCGTGCTTGGGCGAGAGCAGTACTAGGATGGGTGGCCCCCTGGGAAGTCCTCGTGTTGCACGTCTTTTCGTGTTTTTTTATTTTTGATTACTTGTTGACAGACGATTTTCGGCTCAAATCATCTGAATCTCGAACGCTACCAGATAAGACATGTGAAATCAACGTAGCTCGGGCACTGCCGGATTAGGACAAAATTGTAGCCTAATTTGATTGTAAACGGGCAAACGAACGAGACTCATTACTCCGCAATGAGCTGGCGAGAATTTAGCTGAATTCCTTCTCTAAGACCCTCTAATTTGCAATTTTTCGCTTCTGTTATGCTTCCGTTTCCTCGAGAAATCCTCTTAGAAGTTCGAAATTCTATTCCGGTTTCATTTTATCGTATCCTAGGCATAATAATAGCTTTACATTCGTTATTTTCTTCTTCTTTTTTTTTTCTATTTTCTAGGAACATTTTGGGATTTTTGTTGTCGTGAACCGGTTCTATGCGGAAGGATATGACTTAGATTACTCCAGAGACGGTTAAATCATTAAAAACAATTATTTTGACTGTTTTATCCATAATTTACGTAAACGATGGCGACACGAGAACTTCCCAGGGAAGTCATCCATCCTAGCTCTGCCATCGCGCCAGAACGCTTAACTTCATGGTTTTGATTGGACGAGAGCAGTGCCGCGTGTTGTCCATCGCCGCCCGCTCCACACGTACTCGAGGGATATAAGAATAAACATCCCACTCCATGTCGGGTGCGATCATACCTGCACTAATGCACCGGATCCCATCAGAACTCCGAAACTAAGCGTGCTTGGGCAAGAGCAGTACTAGGAAGGGTGACCCCCTGGGAAGTCCTCGTGTTGTGCACCCCTTTTCGTGTTTTTCTTTTTTTGATTACTTGTTGACAGACGATTTTCGGCTCAAATAATTTGAATCTTGATCGGGACCAGATTAGACATGTGAAATCAACGTAGCTCGGGCACTGCCGGATTTGGACAAAATTGAAGGCCAATTTGATTGTAAACGGGCAAACGAACGAGACATTATACTCCGCGTTGAGCTGGCGAGATTTTAGCCGAATTCCTTCTCTAAGACTCTCTAATTTGAGATTTTCTGCTTCTGTTAAGCTTCCGTTTCCTCGAGAAATCCGCTTAGGAAGTTCGAAATTCGATTTCGGTTCCATTTTATCGTATCCCAAGCATAATAATAGCTTTCCATTCGCTATTTTTTTCTTCTTATTTTTTAATATTTTCTTGGAACATTTAGCGATTTTTGTTGTCGTGAGCCAGTTCTGTGCGGAAGGGTATGACGCAGATTACTCCGGAGACGGTTAACTCATTAAAAACAATTATTTCGACTGGTTTAGCCATAATTTACGTAAACGGTCGCGAAACAAGGACTGCCCAGGGAGGTCACCCATCCTAGCTCTGCCATCGCGCTAGAACGCTTAACTTCATAGTTCTGATTGGGCGAGAGAAGTGCCGCGTGTTGTCCATCGCCGCCCGCTCCACACGTACTCGAGGGATATAAGAATAAACATTCCACTCAATTTCGGGTGCGATCATACCAGCACTAATGCACCGGATCCCATCAGAACGCCGAAGATAAGCGTGCTAGGGCGAGACCAGTACTAGGATAGGTGACCCCTTGGAAGTCCTCGTGTTGCACCCCTTTTCGTGTTTTTCAATTTTTGATTACTTGTTGAGAGACGATTTTCGGCTCAAATCATCTGAATCTCGATCGGGACCAGATAAGACATTTGAAATCAACGTAGCTCGGGCACTGTTGGATTTGGACAAAATTGTAGGCTAATTTGATTGTAAACGGGCAAACGAACGAGACTCATTACTACGCAATGAGGTGGTTAGATTTTAGCCGAATTGCTTCTCTAAGACCCTCTAATTTGCGATTTTCCGCTTCTGTTAAGCTTCCGTTTCCTTGAGAAATCCGTTTAGGAAGTTCGAAATTCGATTCCGGTTCCATTTTATCTTATCTCAAGCATAATAATAGCTTTCCATTCGCTATTTTTTTATTCTTATTTTTTTATATTTTCTTGGAACATTTAGCGATTTTTGTTGTCGTGAGCCAGTTATGTGCGGAAGGGTATGACGCAGATTACTCCGGAGACGGTTAACTCATTAAAAACAATTATTTTGACTGTTTTATCCATAATTTACGTAAACGGTCGCGACACGAGGACTGCCCAGAGAGGTCACCCAACCTAGCTCTGCCATTGCGCCAGAACGCTTAACATCATGGTTCTGATTGGGCAAGAGCAGTGCCGCGTGTTATCCATCGACGCCCGCTCCACACGTACTCGAGGGATATAAGAATAAACATTCCACTCAATGTCGGGTGCGATCATACCAGCACTAATGCACCGGATCCCATCAGAACGCTGAAGTTAAGCGTGCTAGGGCGAGACCAGTACTAGGATGGGTGACCCCTTGGAAGTCCTCGTGTTGCACCCCTTTTCGTGTTTTTCTATTTTTTAATACTTGTTGACAGAACATTTTCGGCTCAAATCACCTGAATCTCGATCGGGACCAGATAAGACATGTGAAATCAACGTAGCTCGGGAACTGCCGGATTTGGACAAAATTGTAGGCAAATTGTATTGTAAACGGGAAAAACGAACGAGACTCATTACTCCGCAATGAGGTGGTGAGATTTTAGCCGAATTCCTTCTCTAAGACCCTCTAATTTGCGATTTTTCGCTTCTGCTAAGCTTCCGTTTCCTTGAGAAATCCGCTTAGGAAGTTCGAAATTCGATTCCGGTTCCGTTTTATCGTATCCCAAGCATAATAATAGCTTTCTATTCGCTATTTTTTTCTTCTTACTTCTTTATATTTTCTGAGAACATTTAGCGATTTTTGTTGTCGTAAGCCAGTTCTGTGCGGAAGGGTATGACGTAGATTACTCCGGAGACGGTTAACTCATTAAAAACAATTATTTTGACTGTTTTATCCATAGTTTACGTAAACGGTCGCGACACAAGGACTGCCCAGGGAAGTCACCCATCCTAGCTCTGCCACCGCGCCAGAACGCTTAACTTCATGGTTCTGATTGGACGAGAGCAGTGCCGCGTGTTGTCCATCGACGCCCGCTCCACACGTACTCGAGGGATATAAGAATAAACATCCCACTCAATGTCGGGGGCGATCATACCAGCACTAATTCACCGGATCCCATCAGAACTCCGAAGTTAAGCGTGCTTGGGCGAGAGATGTGCTAGGATGGGTGACACCCTGGGAAGTCCTCGTGTTGCACGTCTTTTTGTGTTTTTCTATTTTTGATACTTGTTGACAGACGATTTTACTGCCGGATTTGGACAAAATTGTAGGCTAATTTGATTGTAAAAACGGGCAAACGAACGAGACATATTACTCCGCAACGAGGTGGTGAGATTTTAGCCGAATTCCTTCTCTAAGACCCTCTAATTTGCGATTTTCCTCTTCAGTTAAGCTTCCATTTCCTCGAGAAATCTGCTTAGAAGTTCGAAATTCGATTCCAGTTCCATTTTATCGTATCCCAAGCATAATAATAGCTTTCCATTCGCTATTTTTTTCTTCTTATTTTTTTATATTTTCTGGGAACATTTAGCTATTTTTGTTGTCGTGAGCCAGTTCTGTGTGGAAGGGTATGACGTAGATTACTCCGGAGACGGTTAACTCATTAAAAACAATTATTTTGACTGTTTTATCCATAATTTACGTAAACGGTCGCGACACGAGGACTGCCCAGAGAGGTCACCCAACCTAGCTCTGCCATTGCGCCAGAACGCTTAACATCATGGTTCTGATTGGGCAAGAGCAGTGCCGCGTGTTATCCATCGACGCCCGCTCCACACGTACTCGAGGGATATAAGAATAAACATTCCACTCAATGTCGGGTGCGATCATACCAGCAATAATGCACCGGATCCCATCAGAACGCTGAAGTTAAGCGTGATAGGGCGAGACCAGTACTAGGATGGGTGACCCCTTGGAAGTCCTCGTGTTGCACCCCTTTTCGTGTTTTTCTATTTTTTAATACTTGTTGACAGAACATTTTCGGCTCAAATCACCTGAATCTCGATCGGACCAGATAAGACATGTGAAATCAACGTAGCTCGGGAACTGCCGGATTTGGACAAAATTGTAGGCAAATTGTATTGTAAACGGGAAAAACGAACGAGACTCATTACTCCGCAATGTGGTGGTGAGATTTTAGCCGAATTCCTTCTCTAAGACCCTCTAATTTGCGATTTTCGGCTTTTGTTAAGCTTCCGTTTCCTTGAGAAATCCGCTTAGGAAGTTCGAAATTCGATTCCGGTTCCGTTTTATCGTATCCCAAGCATAATAATAGCTTTCTATTCGCTATTTTTTTCTTCTTACTTCTTTATATTTTCTGAGAACATTTAGCGATTTTTGTTGTCGTGAGCCAGTTCTGTGCGGAAGGGTATGACGTAGATTACTCCGGAGACGGTTAACTCATTAAAAACAATTACTTTGACTGTTTTATCCATAGTTTACGTAAACGGTCGCGACACAAGGATTGCCCAGGGAAGTCACCCATCCTAGCTCTGCCACCGCGCCAGAGCGCTTAACTTCATGGTTCTGATTGGACGAGAGCAGTGCCGCGTGTTGTCCATCGCCGCCCGCTCCACACGTACTCGAGGGATATAAAAATAAACAACCCACTCAATGCCTGTTGCGATCATACCAGCACTAATGCACCGGATCCCATCAGAACTCGGAAGTTAAGCGTGCTTGGGCGAGAGATGTACTAGGATGGGTGACCCCCTGGGAAGTCCTCGTGTTGCACGCCATTTCGTGTTTTTCTATTTTTGATTACTTGTTGACAGACGATTTTCGGCTCAAATCATCTGAATCTCAATCGGGACCAGATAAGACATGTGAAATCAACGTAGCTCGGGCACTGCCGGATTTGGACAAAATTGTAGGCTAATTTGATTGTAAACGGGCAAACGAACGAGAATCATTACTCTGTAGTGAGCTGGCGAAATTTTAGCCGAATTCCTTCTCTAAGACACTATAATTTGCGATTTTCCGCTTCTGTTAAGCTTTTGTTTCCTCTAGAAATCCGCTTAGAAAGTTCGAAATTCGATTCCGGTTCTATTTTATCGTATCCTAGGCATAATAATAGCTTTACATTCGCTATTTTCTTCTTCTTATTTTTTTTCTATTTTCTGGGAACATTTAGCAATTTTTGTTGTCGTGAGCCGGTTCTGTGCGGAAGGGTATGACGCAGATTAATCCGGAAACGGTTAACTCATTAAAAACAATTATTTCGACTTATTTATCCATAATTTACTTAAACGGTCGCGACACGAGGTCTGCCCAGGGAGGTCACCCATCCTAGCTCTGCCATCGCACCAAAACGCTTAACTTTATGGTTCTGATTTGGCGAGAGCAGTGCCGCGTGTTGCCCATCGTCGCCCGCTCCACACGTACTAGAGGGATATAAGAATAAACATCTCACTGAATGTCAAGTGCGATAATACCAGCACTAACGCACCGGATTCCGTCAGAACTCCGAAGTTAAGCGTGCTTGGGCGAGAGCAGTACTAGGATGGTGTGACCCCCTGGGAAGTCCTCGTGTTGACAGACGATTTTCGGCTCAAATCATCTTAATCTCGATCGGAACCAGATAAAACATGTGAAATCAACGTAGCTCGGGCACTGCCGGATTTGGACAAAATTGTAGGCTAATTTGATTGTAAACAGTCAAACGAACAAGACTCAGTACTCGGCAATGAGGTTGCGAGATTTTAGCCGAATTTCTTCTCTAAGACCCTTGAATTTGCGATTTCCGCTTCTGTTAAGCTTCCGTTTCCTCGAAAAATCCGCTTAGGAATTTCGAAATTCGATTCCGGTTCCATTTTATCGTATCCCAGGCATAATAATAGCTTTACATTCGCTATTTCTTCTTCTTATTTTTTTTCTATTTTCTGGGAACATTTAGCGATTATTTTTGTCGTGGGCCGGTTCTGTGCGGAAGGGTATGATGCAGATTACTCTGGAGACGGTTAACTCATTAAAAACAATTATTTCGACTGTTTTAACCTTAATTTACGTAAATGGTCGCGACACGAGGACTGCCTAGGGAGGTTACCCATCCTAGCTCTGCCATCGCGCTAGAACGCTTAATTTCATGGTTCTGATTGGCGAGAGTAGTGTCGCGTGTTGTCCATCGCCGCCCGCTCCACACGTACTCGAGGGATATAAAAATAAACAACCCACTCAATGCCGGTTGCGATCATACCAGCACTAATGCACCGGATCCCATCAGAACTCGGAAGTTAAGCGTGCTTGGGCGAAAGCAGTACAAGGATGGGTGACCCCCAGGGAAGTCCTCGTGTTGCACCCCTTTTCGTGTTTTTCTATTTTTTATTACTTGTTGACAGAACATTTTCGGCTCAAATCACCTGAATCACGATCGTGACAAGATAAGACATGTGAAATCAACGTAGCTCGGGCACTGCCGGATTTGGACAAAATTGTAGGCTAATTTGATTGTAAACGGGCAAACGAACGAGACTCATTACTACGCAATGAGCTGACGAGATTTTAGCCGAATTCCTTCTCTAAGACCCTCTAATTTGCGATTTTCCGCTTCTGTTAAGTTTCCATTTCCTGTAGAAATCCGCTTAGGAAGTTCGAAATTCGATTTCGGTTCTATTTTATCGTATCCCAGGCATAATAATAGCTTTACATTCGCTATTTTCTTCTTCTTTTTTTTTCTATTTTCTGGGAACATTTAGCGATTTTTGTTGTCGTGAGCCGGTTCTGTGCGGAAGGGTATTACGAAGATTACTCCGGAGACGGTTAACTCATTAAAAACAATTATTTTGACTTTTTTATCCATAATTTACGTAAATGGTCGCGACACGAGGAATGCCTAGGGAGGTCACCCTTCCTAGCTCTGCCAGCACTTCAGAACGTTTAACTTCATGGTTTTGATTGGGCGAGAGCAGTGTCGCGTGTTGTCCATCTCCGCCCGCGCCACACGTACTCGAGGGATATAAGAATAAACATCCCACTCAATGTCGGGAGGCGATCAAACCAGCACTAATGCACCGGATTCCATCAGAACTCCGAAGTTAAGCGTGCTTGGGCGAGAGCAGTACTAGGATGGGTGACCCCTTGGGAAGTCCTTGTGTTGCATTCTTTTTCGTGTTTTTCTATTTTTGATTACTTGTTGACAAACGATTTTCGGCTCAAATCATCGGAATTTCGATCGGGACCAGATAAGACATGTGAAATCAACGTAACTTATTAATCCGCAACGAGGTGGCGAGATTTTAGCCGAATTCCTTCTCCAAGACCCTCTAATTTGCGATTTTCTGCTTCTGTTAAGCTTCCGTTTCCTCGAGAAATCCGCTTAGGAAGTTCGAAATTCGATTTCGGTTCCATTTTATCGTATCCCAAGTATAATAATAGCTTTACATTCGTTATTTTATTCTTCGTATTTTTTTCTATTTTATGGGAACATTAAGCGATTTTTGTTGTCGTGAGCCGGTTCTGTACGGAAGGGTATGACGCAGATTACAACGGAGATGGTTAACTCATTAAAAACAATTATTTCGACTGTTTTATCCATAATTTACTTAAACGGTCGCGACACGAGGCCTGCCCAGGGAGGTCACCCATCCTAGCTCTGCCATCGCACTAGAACGCTTAACTTCATAGTTCTGATTGGGCGAGAGCAGTGCCGCGTGTTTTTCAACGCCGCCCGTTCCACACGTACTCCAGGGATATAAGAATAAACATCTCACTGATTGTCGGGTGCGATAATACCAGCACTAATGCATCGGATCCCATCAGAACTTCGAAGTTAAGCGTGCTTGGGCGAGAGCAATACTAGGATGGGTGACCCCCAGGGAAGTCCTCGTGTTGCACACCTTTTCGTGTTTTTCTATTTTTAAAATACTTGTTGACAGACGATTTTCGGCTCAAATCATCGGAAGCTTGATCGGGACCAGATAAGACATGTGAAATCAACGTTGCTCGGGCACTGCCGGATTAGGACAAAATTGTAGCCTAATTTGATTGTAAACGGGCATAGGAACGAGACTCATTACTCCGGTTCAATTTTATCGTATCCTAAGAAAAATAATAGCTATACATATGCTATTTTCTTTTTCTTATTTTTTTCTATTTTCTGGAAACATTTTGCAATTTTTGTTGTCAAGAGCCGGTTCTGTACGGAAGGGTATGATGCAGATTACTCCGAAGACGGTTAACTCATTAAAAACTATTATTTAGACTGTTTTATCCATAATTTACGTAAACGGTCGCGACACGAGGAATGCCCAGGGAGGTCACCCATCCTGGCTCTTTCATCGCTCCAGAACGCTTAACTTCATGGTTCTGATTGGGCGAGAGCAGTGCCGCGTGTTGTCCATCGCCGCCCGCTCCACACGTACTCAAGGGGTATAAGAATAAACATCCCACTCAATGTCGGGTGCGATCATACCAGCACTAATGCACCGGATCCCATCGGAACTCCGAAATTAATCGTGCTTGGGCGAGAGCAATACTAGGATGGGTGACCCCATGGGAAGTCCTCGTGTTACACCCCTTTTCGTGTTTTTCTATTTTTGATTACTTGTTGACAGACGATTTTCGGTTCAAATCATCTGAATCTCGATCGGGACAAGATATGACATGTGAAATCAACGTAGCTCGGGCACTGTCGGATTTGGGAAAATTTGAAGGCTAATTTGATTGTAAACGGGCAAACGAACCAGACTCATTACTCCGCAATGAGGTGGCGAGATTTTAGCCGAATTCCATCTCTAAGACCCTCTAATTTGCGATTTTTCGCTTCTGGTAAACTTCCATTTCCTCGAGAAATCCGTTTAGGAAGTTCGAAATTAGATTCTGGATCCATTTTATCGTATCCCAGGCATAATAATAGCTTTACATTCGTTATTTTCTTCTTATTTTTTTTCTATTTTCTGGGAATATTTAGCGATTTTTGTTGTCGTAAGCTGGTTCTGTGCGGAAGGGTATGATGCAGATTACTCTGGAGATGGTAAACTCATTGAAAACAATTATTTCGACTGTTTTAGCCTTAATTTACGTAAACGGTTGCGACACGAGGACTGCCTAGGGAGGTCACCCATCCTAGCTCTACCATCGCGCTAGATCGCTAAACTTCGTGGTTCTGATTGGGAGAGAGAAGTGCCGCGTGTTGTTTGCCGCCCGCTCCACACGTACTCGAAGGATATAAGAATAAACATCCCACTCAATGTCGGGTGCGATCATTCCAGCACTAATGCACCGGATCTCAACAGAACTCCGAAGTAAAGCGTGCTTGGGCGAGAGCAGTACTTGGATGGGTGACCGCCTTGGAAGTCCTCGTGTTGCACCCTTTTTCGTGTTTTTCTATTTTTGATTACTTGTTGACAGAAGATTTTTCGCTCAAATCATCTGAATCTCGATCGGGACCAGATAAGACATGTGAAATCAACGTAACTCGGGCACTGCCGGATTTGGACAACATTGTATGCTAATTTGATTGTAAACGTGCAAACGAACGAGACTCATTACTCCGCAATAAGCTGGCGAGAGTTTAGCCAATTCCTTCTCTAAGACCCTCTAATTTGCGATTTTCCGCTTCTGTTAAGCTTCTGTTTCCTCGAGAAATCTGCTTAGGAAGTTCGTAATTCGATTCCGGTTCCATTTTATCGTATCCCAGGCATAATAATAGCTTTACATTCGCTATTTTCTTATTCTTATATTTTTTTTCTATTTTCTGGGAACATTTAGGGATTTTTGTTGTCGTGAGCCGGTTTTGTGCGGAAGGGTATGACGCAGATTACTCCGGAGACAGTTAACTCATTAAAAACAATTATTTCGACTGTTTTATCAATAATTTACGTAAACGGTCGTCTCACGAGGACTTCTCAGAGTGGTCACCCTTCCTTGCTCTGTCATCACACCAGAACGCTTAACTTCATGGTTCTGATTGGGAGAGAGCAGTGCCGCGTGTTGTCCATCGCCGCCCGCTCCACACGTACTCGAGGGATAGAAGAATAAACATCTCACTGAATGTCGGGTGCGATCATACCATCACTAATGCACCGATCCCATCAGAACTCCGAATTTAAGCGTGCTTGAGCGAGAGCAGTACTAGAATGGGTGACCGCCTGGGAAGTCCTCGTGTTGCACCTCTTTTCGTGTTTTTCTATTTTTGATTACTTGTTGACAGACGATTTTCGGCTCAAATCATCTGAATCTCGATCGGGACCAGATAAAACATGTGAAATCAACGTAGCTCGGGCACAGCCGGATTTGGACAAAATTGTAGGCTAATTTGATTGTAAACGGGAAAACGAACGAGACTCATTACTCCGCAATGAGGTGGCGAGATTTTAGCCGAATTTCTTCTCTAAGACCCTCTAATTTGCGATTTTTCGCTTCTGTTAAACTTCCGTTTCCTCGAGAAATCCGTTTAGGAAGTTCGAAATTCGATTCCGGTTCCATTTTATCGTATCCTAGGCATAATAATAGCTTTAATTCGCTATTTTCTTCTTCTTATTTTTTTCTATTTTCTGGGAACATTTAGCGATTTTTTTGTCGTGAGCCGGTTCTGTGCGGAAGGGTATGATGCAGATTAATCTGGAGACGGTTAACTCATTAAAAACAATTATTTCGACTGTTTTAGCCTTTATTTAAGTAAACGGTCGCGACACGAGTACTGCCCAGGGAGGTCACCCATCCTTGTTCTGCCATCGCGCCAGAACGCTTAACTTCATGGTTCTATTGGGCGAGAGCAGTGCCGCGTGTTGTCCATCGCCGCCCGCTCTAAACGTACTCGAGGGATATAAAAATAAACATCACACTCAATGTCGGGTGCGATCATACCAGCACTAATGCATTGGATCCCATCAGAACTCTTGCAAGGCCCGAGATTTTGTTACTGTAATCTGAGATTAATCGGAAATGATTTATTTATTTATTTAAAGATTATTATAGACGGAACGGATCAGATCGGGAGAGCCGAAAGAAGGAATCCCATTAGGTGTGAAGAATATAAACGGCGCACATGCGCGGCTTGAATGCGCGCATATGCGCGGAACGTCCTGAGAGTTCGGCGCACATGCGCGGCGGAAGGCGCGCATATGCGCGAGTAAGGGAATGTGCGAGACAGAACATCTCGCGCATATGCGCGAGAAATGTCGCGCATATGCGCGAGAGGATAAACCACAAGGTGCCGGGCAGAAAGCCAGGCGCATATGCGTGACCTTGTGCGCGCATATGCGCGAGGCATGCAAAACGAAAGGATGCCACTTGCCATCACCGTGCGATGTGTATATGTATATATACATATATAAGCAGCGTCAAATTCTCAGAAATAAGAAGAAGAGAGGAACCGAAGCTCCAAGTTCCTGATGTGCGAAAATTGAATGCCACGCAAATTCCGTCTGTCTGATTTTGAATCCGAGTACGGTATCGTGTTACTAGCGACGACAGCTACAACTGGACGTAAGTTTTGTTACGTTTAGACATGATTTGAATTTATGATATTGTCAGAATTGAATATGAATCAGATATGATGTTCCTGCTACAGTAGGCATTGTATAATTGAAGTTAGATTAAAGAATAGACTGGTTATACAATTATTATTAATTTCAGAGTTGATTTAGTTGAGATTCTATATCAGAGTTGTGTTATTATTCAAATTTTGAATTGTACGGATACTGATTATGTATTCTGGTATTATATCTGTGATGTTGAGATTGACGAGGTATCAAGACTGTATTGTTATGCTGTCGAAACATCAGTAGATTGATATTGATCAGATTCAGTATTGATTGAGATTGATCAGATTCAGTAATGATTTCGATTGTATCGTGATATCATTGATATGAATTAGATTGTACCTTGTTCAGATATGAATCAGATTATATAACGATTTGAGTATTGATCAGAACGGGTCTTGAATTGAGTTATATACTGATATGGTATTTATGTGACTTGTCATTGCCAGACTGGGTATGGACAAATTGACATACAAGACTTCGTCTTCATCAGATCGTGAATAGAAAGGTATAAATAAATGTTGATTCGGGATTGCACAACTCGAGTTAGGTTTGACTTGAGTTTCCCAAAATCACATACTTTACTTTATTGCATTGATATTTGCAGATTATCATATTGATATGTTTAGTCTATTGAATTATAGCAGAGCCAGAGTTTTAGTCTAGGGCAGATCAGCCTAGCTAGGGCAGAACCGCAGAGTCTTTGACAGAACCGCGTAGACTCTAGACTTACGGTGTATCGATGAGCTTAGATGTAGATCGACGTCTATTGTAGACATTCGATACAGCATACCAAAGTCTAAATTAGATCAGGATCCCTAGATTAGAATGAGAGATGAGTCGAGTCTTAGATATTGAGACTAGAATTTGATTTACAGATCCGTATTGATTTATGTTTCGTAGATTACGATTCATGTTTTATTTACAGACTGGTATTGATACATGTTGTTTGATTATGCTACATGTGATAAGATATAATTCATGCTTTTATGTTAATTCAGTTAACTGCATGTATACATTTTTATACTGGGATTTATTCTCATCGGAGTATCCGACTGTTGTCTTGTTTTGTATGTGTGCATGACAACAGGTGGGACAGGATCGGGGTCAAGAAGATGATGAGAGAAGACGAGTTTAGAGTGGTGATTCCGGACTTATTGTAGATTTGGTTTAATACTTAAAATTTAGTAGTTGAACCTTAGACTGGTTTGAATAATTATTGTACATTATTGAACTTATATAATGAGATGTATATTAGTTACATTCCATTACGCTCCTCACTTGCATTTTAAAAAGAAAAAATTTTAGACCCTGATTATCTGAATTGATAATTAACTCCCAAAGATGATTAAGAAAACAATTAGCGTCCGGGACCCCACAACAGGTGGTATCAGAGCGATAGATCCTTTAGACTGAGATAGAAGAGAATGAGCGGGGTAGATAGATTGAGTTTTCTTTCCTTGCATGTGATTGCTAGCATGAGAATTATTTTAATGTTGAACGACATTGCGTATGCTAGCATGACATTATGCTTTACTGCTTCGAAATACATGGTTACCTTATTATCTGATTTGAGTTGGTATTATGTATTATTGAGTATGAATCAGATCTGATTCATGATCAGCAGTAAGATGATCAGAGAAAGATTTGGAACAGATTTGTAGTATTTGAGTACTAATGTTTTTATAAGCAGATATACCTCCACGGAGAATTCCAGAAAGGGGTAGTACTTCGACTGAACAGATAGATGTATCAGAAACTCAGATGGAAATACAGTTGAAAGAATTTCAAGTATTTCAGCCGCCGATCCTGAGTGGTACCGAAACGTCTGAAGATTGTGAGAACTGGTTTGATGACATAGAAATACTGTTTGATTTACTTAATTATTCAGATGAGCAGAGAATTAAACTGATATTCCACTAGTTACGAGAGACTGCCAGGAGTTGGTGGATTACAAGTAAAAGAATGCTAGAACAGAGAGGTACAGTGATTTCGTGGGAAATATTCAGAACTGAATTTTATCGAAGATTTTTCTCAGTTTCGTACCGAGAGGACAAGAAAGCAGAGTTTGAGAACTTGAGACAAGGTCAACTGAATATTGAAGAATATGTTGCTAAATTCTCTACTCTACTGCGTTTTGCTCCTAATGTAATTGGAAATGATGAAGCTGTAGCGGATCAGTTCATTAGAGGATTGAACTCGGAGATAGTTGCATTGATGAATATGCAGCGACCTTATCATTTTTCTGATGCCTTGAGTAAAGCGAAGAGAGCGGAGGCGAGTCTGATTAGACAACTAAAAAGGGTGTGTGCGATGCAACCCCAGACATAGCAATCCCCTCTCCGATTTGATCGCGGCAGCACGAGTGGAAAGCAAGATTTGCTGAAAGCTTGAAAGAAACCTTTCAAGAAGTTAAGGAGCGGACTGAGCGGTTCAACTAGCTCCAGTGGTTCCAGCTCAAGTTATACTGGAGTGTATTGCAGGATTTGCGGAGGGAGACATTCCCCAGGGCAATGCCAGAGAGTGACTGGTAGTTGTCGTATCTGCCGACAGCCGGGACACTTTGCTAGAGTTTGTCCCCAGAGAGATTCCCGCAGATTTCAGAGAGCTAGACCATCTGGTGGTAGTGACCGAGGAACAGACCCAAGAGGCACTTGATGATATAGTGGCAGGTACTGTTCTTTTATGATTATATTTCATATGTATTGATATATATTAATACATTTCTTACAATTGTCTCTGACTGAGTTGCATTGATATATACGGTACCTGTTGGGTCTGTATTGCGGTAGTATTAATTTTTGTACCTTCTGGGAAAGAAAAATTGATATCAGAGATTTCTGTGATATATTGTATACTACAGTAAGATGAGAATGAGATCGAGTTAAATTATGATGTACTTGTGTTTTCTGATTTGATTGCATGATTGACATTAATATGCTGAACAAGTACAGAACTATTATAGATTCCTTTCAGGAGAGTATAAGATTCAAACCAGATATGGCTGATGAGTAGAGATTTCACGGTAAGGATTCTAGATTCAGAATTCCTTTGATATTTATGTTGTCTAGGGACTCGATTGTTGCAGAAAGGAGCAGATGGCATCCTTATGTATTCAGTAGACATACTGAAATCGAGTCTAGCATTGGCAGATTTGCCAATGATGTACGAGTTAGCTGATGTTTGCCCAGATAAGATTTCAGATTTGCTTTATATCAGAAAGATAGATTTCAGAATTGAATTGAGACCAGATACTGTTTACTGTTTTAGAATTCAGTACAGAATGATATTGAATGTCCAGAATGACACTGAATGAATTGAAAGAATTAAAAGATCAGTAGAAGAGTACCGACCAGGAGTTACATCTGATTTATTGTTTCTCTTTGGCATATTTCAGTATGTTCAGAGATATTCTGATGATTTCATGCTCGTTGTATCTATGATATTTTGATATATTCGCAGCATCTGATTGATTGAATCGAATAACTGAAGATTGAATGGGATATTCTGAGAAATGTGATTATTGTATACAGAAATTTTTTCAGATATGAATTCTGCTTGAAACAAATTGTATTCAGAGTATTTATTTTGAAATGATTTATTTATTTATTTAAATCTGAAATGATTTATTTATTTATTTAAAGATGATTATAGACGGAACGTATCAGATCGGGAGAGCCGAAAGAAGGAATCACATTAGGTGTGAAGAATATAATCGGCGCACATGCGCGGCTTGAATGCGCGCATATGCGCGGAACGTCCAGAGAGTTCGGCGCACATGCGCAGCGGAAGGCGCGCATATGCGCGAGTAAGGGAATGTGCGAGACAGAACATCTCGCGCATATGCGCGAGAAATGTCGCGCATATGCGCGAGAGGATAAACCACAAGGTGCCGGGCAGAAAGCCAGGCGCATATGCGCGACCTTGTGCGCGCATATGCGCGAGGCATGCAAAACGAAAGGATGCCACTTGCCATCACCGTGCGACGTGTATATGTGTGTGTATATATATAAGCAACGTCAAATTCTCAGAAATAAGAAGAAGAGAGGAACCGAAGCTCCAAGTTCCTGATGTGCGAAAATTGAACGCCACGCAAATTCCGTCTGTCTGATTTTGAATCCGAGTACGGTATCGTGTTACTAGCGACGACAGCTACAACTGGACGTAAGTTTTGTTACGTTTAGACATGATTTGATTTTATGATATTGTCAGAATTGAATATGAATCTGATATGATGTTCCTGCTACAGTAGGCATTGTATAATTGAAGTCAGATTAAAGAATAGACTGGTTATACAATTATTATGAATTTCAGAGTTGATTTAGTTGAGATTCTATATCAGAGTTGTGTTATTATTCAAATTTTGAATTGTACGGATACTGATTATGTATTCTGGTATTATATCTGTGATGTTGTGATTGACGGGGTATCAAGACTGTATTGTTATGCTGTCGAAACATCAGTAGATTGATATTGATCAGATTCAGTATTGATTGAGATTGATCAGATTCAGTAATGATTTCGATTGTATCGTGATATCATTGATATGAATTAGATTGTACCTTGTTCAGATATGGATCAGATTATATACCGATTTGAGTATTGATCAGAACGGGTCTGGAATTGAGTTATATACTGATATGGTATTTATGTGACTTATCATTGCCAGACTGGGTATGGACAGATTGACATACAAGACTTCGTCTTCATCAGATCATGAAGAGAAAGGTATAAATAAATGTTGATTCTGGATTGCACAACTCGAGTTAGGTTTGACTTGAGTTTCCCAAAATCACATACTTTACTTTATTGCTTTGATATTTGCAGATTATCAGATTGATATATTTAGTCTATTGAATTATAGTAGAGCCAGAGTTTGAGTCTAGGGCAGATCAGCCTAGCTAGGGCAGAACCGCCGAGTCTTTGACAGAACCGCATAGACTCTAGACTTGCGGTGTATCGATGAGCTTAGATGTAGATCGACGTCTATTGTAGACATTCGATACAGCATACCAAAGTCTAAATTAGATCAGGATCCCTAGATTAGAATGAGAGATGAGTCGAGTCTTAGATACTGAGACTAGAATTTGATTTACAGATCCGTATTGATTTATGTTTCGTAGATTACGATTCATGTTTTATTTACAGACTGGTATTGATACATGTTGTTTGGTTATGCTACATGTGATAAGATATAATTCATGCTTTTATGTTAATTCAGTTAACTGCATGTATACATTATTTATACTGGGATTTATTCTCACCGGAGTATCAGGCTGTTGTCTTGTTTTGTATGTGTGCATGACAACAGGTGGGACAGGATCGGGGTCAAGAAGATGATGAGAGAAGACGAGTTTAGAGTGGTGATTCCGGACTTATTGTAGATTTGGTTTAATACTTAAAATTTAGTAGTTGAACCTTAGACTAGTTTGAATAACTGTTGTTCATTATTGTACTTATATACTGAGATTTATATTAGTTACATTCCATTACGCTCCGCACTTGCATTTTAAAAAGAAAAATTTTTAGACCCTGATAATCTGAATTGATAATTAACTCCTAAAGATGATTAAGAAAACAATTAGCGTTCGGGACCCCACAACTCCGAAGTTAAGAGTGCTTGGGCGAGAGTAGTACTAGGATGGGTGACCCCTTGGGAAGTCCTCGTGTTGCACCACTTTTCGTGTTTTTCTATTTTTGATTACTTGTTGACAGACGATTTTCGGCTCAAATCATCGGAATCTCGATCAGGACCAGATAAGACATGTGAAATCAACGTAGCTCGGACACTGCCGGATTTAGACAAAATTGTAGCCTAATTTGATTGTAAACAGGCAAACGAACGAAACTCATTACTCCGCACTGAGCTGGCGAGATTTTAGCCGAATTCCTTCTCTAAGACCCTCTAATTTGCGATTTTCCGCTTCTGTTAAGCTTTCGTTTCCTCGAGAAATCCGCATAGGAAGTTCGAAATTCGATTTCGGTTCCATTTTATCGTATCCCAAGCATAATAATAGCTTTACATTTGTTATTTTCATCTTCTTATTTTTTTCTATTTTCTGGGAACATTAAGCAATTTTTGTTATCGTGAGCCGGTTCTGTGCGGAAGGGTATGACGCAGATTACTCCGGAGACGGTTAACTCATTAAAAACAATTATTTCGACTGTTTTATGCATAATTTACGTAAACGGTTGCGACACGAGGACTGCCCAGAGAGGTCACCCAACCTAGCTCTGCCATTGCGCCAGAACGCTTAACATCATGGTTCTGATTGGGCGAGAGCAGTGCCGCTGTTGTCCATCACCGCCCGCTCCACACGTACTCGAGGAATATAAGAATAAACATCCCACTCAATTTCGAGTGCGATCATACCATCACTAATGCACCGGATCCCATCAGAAATCCGAAGTTAAGCGTGCTTTGGCGAGAGCAGTACTAGGATGGGTGACCCCCTGAGAAGTCCTCGTGTTACACCCCTTTTCGTGTTTTTCTATTTTTGATTACTTGTTGACAGAAGATTTTCGGCTCAAATCATCTGAATCTCGATCGGGACCAGATAAGACATGTGAAATCAACGTAGCTCGGGCACTGCCGGATTTGACAAAATTGTAGGCTAATTTGGTTGTAAACGGGCAAACGAACGAGACTCATTACTCCGCAATGAGGTTGCGAGATTTTAGCCGAATTCCTTCTCTAAGACCCTCTAATTTACGATTTCCGCTTCTGTTAAGCTTCCGTTTCCTCGAGAAATCCGCTTAGGAAGTTCGAAATTCGATTCCGGTTCCATTTTATCGTATCCTAGGCATAATAATAGCTTTACATTCGCCATTTCTTCTTCTTATTTTTTTTCTATTTTCTGGGAACATTTAGCGATTTTTTTTGTCGTGGGCCGGTTCTGTGCAGAAGGGTATGATGCAGATTACTTTGGAGACGTTTAACTCATTAAAATAATATTATTTCGACTGTTTTAGCCTTAATTTACGTAAATGGTCGCGACACGAGGACTGCCCAGGGAGGTCACCCATCCTAGCTATGCCATCGCGCAGACCGCTTAACTTCATGGTCTTATTGGGCGAGGAGCAGTGCCGCATGTTGCCCAACGCCGCCCGCCTCACACGTACCTGAGGGATATAAAAATCAACATCCCACTCAAATGGTCGGGTGCGATCATGCCAGCACTAATGCATCGGATTCCATCAGAACTCCAAAGTTAAGCGTGCTAGGGCGAGAGAAGTACTAGGAAGGGGACCCCCTGGGGGAAGTCCTCGTGTTGCAGCCTTTTCGTGTTTTTCTATTTTGATTACTTGTTGACAGACTCTTTTTCCTGCTCAATCCATCTGAATCTCGATGCGTGACCAGATCAGACATGTGAAATCACGTAGCTCGGG